>NC_086450.1:330465957-331099082 GCF_028390025.1 Pseudophryne corroboree | reverse complement strand
ACTTTGGACTTCTCTCCCATCACTGGACCTATTCAACAAACTGGTCTGATCCACCCCTACAGCTACAAATGGACTCATTCCTATGCTGATGTCTTACAACGTGGGGATCTGGTAATTATCTACTTAAACACAGTGAATGCACAAGGGGAGGTTGCCCTAGCCTTCAGGAATGGAAATTTTGAATACAGGAGAATGTGAAATCCATTAAATCTTATCCAGATAAGACATTATCAAGTTTTATTGCCACCTTGTGATAATAGGAATTCCTTTTTATTTTAAATTTGTTTATATGCGATTTGTCAATAAATTGTTATTTTATACATAGAGCAAACCATCCCTATTATTATTACTATTAATTTGCTTAGCCAGCGCGGGTATTTACTCCTTTTTTACTTCTTTTTTTAAATGCATTATAGGATTTATTTTTTTGTAATAGGTTAGGAGTGGACAGGACTGTCTTATATTACAGAACACAATAAAAAACATTGGCCTCAATAGGAATAAACTAAAACACAATGTCCCTGGAGAGGAAAAAAAACACTTTGGCCCAAGTCACACATTTGCCCCCACAGGAATAAATAAAACACATTTGCCCCCAACATGAAAAAAACACTACATTGGCCCCTGACGGAGGAAACCCCCCCCCCCACACACACACACTGTATACAATACCAGTTGCCGTGGTGACCTACATATAATACCAGTAAAGGTGCCCACCGCATTACACTGGGGAGCACATCATATTATATTTGCTGTGTATCCCTTCACATTAAACCAGTAGTGGTGTCACTTGGATGCAAAGATGCCCAATATTTTACACCGGTGGTTCTCAAACTCGGTCCTCAGGACCCCACAAGGTTCACGTTTTCCATGTCACCCATCAGGTGCACTGTGTATCACCAACTGTCACATTTTTAAAATCTACAGATGACCTGCAAAACATGAACCGTGTGTGGTCCTGAAGACCGAGTTTGAGAACCTTTAATTATACCAACAGAAATAACCAACACATTACAGCACATTGGTAGAGATCACAATAAAACTAATTAATTTTAAAAGCTTCTGGGGGTAATGTGGGAAAGCAGACACAAGGCGGAGTTTGTAAAAGCTCCTCATGCTCAGTCTGGGGGCAGCCAGAGACTGAGATTGCAGGCAAAGCGGACAAGAGGTTGGATGACTGTATATAAGGTACAGCCATTCTGGAAACTCTCTCCAAATATCATTTGTGAGGAGACTTTACCTGATAATATCCAGCTGTGTTATCTCACTGTGTTTTCGCGTCACACGTAGTCGCACAGTGCTCCTCTGGGAACGTTTTGCAGAGGACAGTAACAGAGCTCAGTGCCTGTATTAGTGATATTAATACTGGTCTGAACGCAATTACTTGAACCCCAATAAAACATTTAAGTAGAAGCCAGCCTTTGTGATGGATCATGTATGAGTTATTTAGTGGGGTCTGGCCACGGGCCCTCTGGGAGCCTTGAGCCCTAGGAAGCTGCCTAGGTTGCCATGTGGGAAATCCATGCCTGCTATTACCCCTATACTGTAATGTGTTACTGTAGTACCCTAAGGTATTAAGTTCATTGGTACATTGTATAACATGTATATGATTTGTGAACCCTCACAGAGGGAAAACTTATTGTAGATGGGGATGCTCTCATAGAGAGAAGGTGTCAGTATATGTGTCTTCCCCTCATATAGGAGAGTGGGAATACCCCAAACAAATGGGACTGTAGGTAAAACAGGCAGGAGGGATGAACCCATATACTCAAGAAGGAGGATTCATATGGGAGTTGGTCAGGAGAGAGTCTGACTCGTGCAGGAGACAGTTGGTGAGGCTAATCCGGGCACCCAAGAAAAAAAGGATAAATAAGAGGCTGAGGAGGTGTTCAGTTGGTCGTCGTTGGAGAAGGAGGAGAGCGGGAGGTACGCTGCACCCGTGTACCCTGTGAACGGACATTAATTACCCACGTACAGCCCTACCTAACGGTCTGCTGATGACTCCGGGGTCCGGTGTCTGAACGGGGCTCTGTTCAGGAGGTGATCCGTGAGTGACTGCGGCAGGCGGGGTTGAGATATCCGTCTCTCCCTCAACTCTAGAGAGAGGCGGCCCGACGGGTGTGACGCAGTGACTTGAAACCCGTCCCGCGTTTGGAAGGAGGCGCTGGAGGCACAGATAGCCGGAGGACACCCGCAGTGAGTACCTCCGACAGCAGGAACCTTTCTGTTACAACTTCCACTGTGACCTGCTAAAGAAGGAGGGCCGGGAGAGGCTAGTTAGTAAAAGACTTCGCCGCAGATACGCCTTCTGGGCGGCCGCATCCATCAGTCTGCCAACCCGATCACAGTAAGAGGGAGGCAGGAACATTCAGGGCACAGCAGAGGGGCGGATTCAGTCACTCCATATAAGGAAGGAGGTGGGCCAGCATAGTTTGGATAGAAAGTATCCTCTAATGCAGGGGATATAACACAGCATCTCCAGCCTACACATAACCTGTCCTCCAGCCGCAAGTCAGATATTTACTGGATAAAAGCAGCAGACAGGATATAAAGAGACAGTGTCGTCTTTGATATATTTGAAATAAAGTGGATTTAGTCAAAGAAAGAGGGCTTCTCGATTGCAGAAAGAGATAGACTCACCTCTGGCATAAACTCGATATAACGGGCGCAGATAGGGTACCAGTTTGTTCTCTTGTGTGCAAGCTTACCAGCCTCCTCTATAGCTGTAAGAAAGTCAAACAGATAGAAATTGTTAGCATCAACTCTCTGCCACCCTGATAAAGAAGATTGAGTACAGTATAGCCCAGCATTAATATAGGGGGATACAAAAGTTAGATACCCCTGCATTGAGACAAAATATACTTCAACTTCTAGATATTACCCCATTTTTGAAAGCTTTCGACTTGCATCGTGAAAGGGGTTATCGAACTAGATGATAAGGCTTTGTTAACACCGGAATTGTACCAAACACCTGTTTAGGATTCATCTTACTCAATACCAGAAAATTTTGAGGTTATTACATAACAGAAACTTCATGTGCACCAACGACATGGCCATTAGACATTGCGCAGCGTAGACATTTGGAAACAAGGTAACCACATTCGAGGTAGGGACTAAAAGGAAATAAGAGTATTTCTTCCCGGGGTCTGTATTATTAGCGAATACTTTTTGTTTTCAGTATTTACCTGTAATTATATTCAATTGAGTATGTTGAATATAGTGAAAGTGTTGCATATCGTTTAAGAAAACATTTGAATCCTGCAGGTCAAAGAACGAACTACGGGGATTCTCAGTTGTGGATAAAATAAAATGCATAGAATGTTTATATAGCTACTTGTAGAAATATATTGTTACCATTTAGAGTTACATAACTGGAGAAAGGGTTAAAATCCCTAAGGGTTTCTTAGAAACCCAGTGAAGATTGTGAATAAAGTGAATTATTTATTGGAAATAAAAGGAAACTTAATCTTGTCTGGAGTACTTTAAGAATACTTACCCACCATTGAAGAAGCGGACAACTGTAAATAAAAAAAGGTACGACTACCAACCCCATCTATTAAGGAATAACATATCGGAGATTACATTACCCCATACTTTATCCTGTTCCCAATATGGTAGCGTATTACTCATATATTATAACCTGTTACCCTATACTTTAAACTGTTTCCAATAGTATAGCCGATAATCCCATACCGTAACCTGCTACCAATTTGTAAGCTATTACCCCATACTGTAACCTGTTACCAGTCTTGGTCACAGAACTTCCTGGTGACTTCTACTATTTATATAGTTTACAGTACTCATCTCCATACTCCTTGTCTGTGTCACTGTTTCTTCACAGTTAGTGAAAGCTTCTTGATGTATAATTTAGCTGCTGGTATGTAAGTTGGCAATGAATATTCATGTTGGAGAGTAATGGACTGCTTAAAGTGTTTGTGCCTGATTCAGCATAATCGCAAAAGCAAAATCTTTCTCTAATGGGCAAAACCATGTGCACTGCAGGTGGGGCAGATGTAACATGTGCAGGGAGAATTAGATTTGGGTGGGTTATTTTGTTTCTGTGCAGGGTAAATACTGGCTTCTTTATTTTTACATTGCAATTTAGATTTCAGTTTGAACACATCCCACCCAAATCTAACTCTCTCTATACATGTTATATCTGCCTCATCTGCACTGCACATGGGGCCTAATTCAGACTTGATCATAGCAGCAACTTTGGGGGTCATTCAGACCCGATCACAAGCTGTCTTTTTTTGCGATCGGGTCTGAACAGCGCATGTGTGCGGTCCACAATGTGCAGGCGCATGGCTGTCCGGCGACGGGGGTCGCCTGACAGCGACGGATTCTACAAAGAAATCGATTTCAGGGGCGATCGCAAGAAGATTGACAGGAAGAAGGCGTTCATGGGTGGCAACTCACCGTTTCCAGGGAGTGTCCGGGAAAACGCAGGCGTGTCCAGCCGTTCGGGATGCGGATTTCTGATGTCAGCAAGAGCCCAGATCGCCGCAGTGACTGAGTAAGTTCTGGGCTGTGCGGAAACTGCACAAACTGTTGTTTGTGCAGCTCTCCATAGCCGTTCACGCCCCTGCACAGCTATTACCCCCTCCCCTGTAGGCGGCGATTACCTGGTCACAGCAGTGCAAAAAACAGCCTGCGTGTGACCAGGTCTGAATTACCCCTTTTGTTAGCAGATGGGCAAAACCAGGGCCCTCATTCCGAGTTGGTCGCTAAGAGTCTTCGCAACGCAAATGTACGAAATGTAAGTATCTGCGCATGCGCAAATGCGTGATTACGCATGCGCGAGTACATACGTACGACAACTGTGCAAAATTACTCAGAAAAAAAAAAGCCGTAACTGGCAAACGAAAACGAGGAGTGGCGTGGGCGTGGCGGAGGCGAGACTTCGCAATGCTCCGACATGGGCGTGAAAGTGGGCGTACAGTGTGGGAGTATGCAACTCGCAATGGGCGTGTTTTTCGCAAATAAACATTGTCGCTGTTAAAACTAACATAGGAAACCGTAGCAACATTCACGCAACAGCCGAGTAGGTCTGCAGTTACTCTACATTTGCGAAGTACTGGTACAAGTGTGTATGCAGTAATTAGCAGTTAATTGGATAGCACATTCATCTGATGTCCAATTACTTGTTAATTAATGAGCAGATGAAAGTTACCAACCAGCAATTGTCTGAACACACATTACATGTTTATTCTACTCACATATAAATCTCACACACTGCCAAATAAGGGTGTGATTTTTGTTGAAGTTGTTGTGTAAGCATTTTTTAAACTTGTTTTAATGTGTGTAAGACTCCCAAATACAAACAAGTGAAAATATTTGTGAAAGTGTTTGAAATCTGCAACTTTTTTGACAAATAAACCAACACCCACATAATGCAGCATACACTTTAATTTAGTCTTAAAAGTCACAATAATATTTGATTATAATATCTGACAATGTTTGAAATGATGTCCTGTTGACCATAGATATTTATAAAAAGCGTCGTGTCTGTTTACTTAATATGGACATTAAAGTGTGGTGCAAAGCATACCTTTTTTTGGTGTTTTTACCAATTTTTAAGGAGAATTTGCAGATTGGTCTACAAGTGTCTATATGCTGACCTAATCTTTCTGGAACTGCATTACCTTGAAGAAACTGCTCAAATTTTTTAAATATCTTTTTTATTACTATAATAATATTTCACAACATTTAAACAACATGGCTCCACGTGAGTCGCACAGGCAGAGATGGACCAAGCAGCAAGCAGATGGCACTGACAATCATTAGATAGCAGAACTCAGTACTCTGCAAAATTCTGCTTCTGACAAAAGTATATTTTTTAAGCATAAATAATACATGACACACCCTGCCACACACAAATTTTAAACCAAATGAGAAAGAATTAGGATCCACCACACAAACACAACAATACATAGCACACTAGTAAGAGGAAGATGGCTCTGGTGTTTATACACATAAACTCACAGGCTACAATACATCCAAACAGAAAGAATACATTTCACTAAGAGGGAGTTATCCATTCTGGCCACACAAGCCAACTCCAAAAATACATAGAGGCAACATCAAAAACATGGGTGCTGCCCATCTGGAGAGACATCATTTTCTTCTTTTTCTCCCCGCCTGAGGCTGTTCTTCTTTGGAAGGTCTGCGGAGCGACCTTCGTTGGGCCTGCCCAGTGGGCTGTTCTTCCTGGGCAGGGGCAGGGGAGGGAGCCGATGTGGGTGGCTCTCTGCCACTGTGGGCAAGGGAGACAGCGATGGCCTGGAGCCCTTGCAAGATGTTATTTGCAAGGCTTTGGAATGAGGAGGCAAGTTGTTCTTGGCCCTGCCTGATCTCTGCCAGACCATGGCAGAGTTGAGCAACACCTTGCTCAACACAGGTTCGGTGCTCAGTGAGCCGGACAGCTATCTGGCTTACCTCCCGGATGACCCCGTCTTGAAACCGATTTAGGCTCTCACCATACCTAGCGATTTCAAGCAGGATCTCCGGGATAGCAGAGGGTTGGGTGGGGGGGCCAGTAGGAACCTGCAGAGGTGGGATTTGTTGGCCCACACTGCCAGACTCACTAGGTCCCTCCACCTCAGCCTCAACCACATAACCGTCCTGTGACTCAAACGGATCACCCCCCTGTGCTGTGTTTTGTGGCAAGCAAATAGAAGAATGTGTGGGAAAAAAGTTGGATACAAAATTAGTTTATTATTATAAATACTGTCAAAATTACAGACAACTAAATGTGTAAACTTACCTTCCAAGTCATGTCCCGTCAGGATCTCAGGCAGGTCCGTGTCCATATGAGACACCCCTTGGCCCTACTCATAACTGACACAGGGCATCGCCATCTCCTCCAAGTCAGTATACTCCACAGCGACAGGTGCTCCTCCACCTGTAGCCCTTGAGGCATTCCACTCCGCAGCCCTCTTTGCCTTCAGGCGGGATTTGAAGTCGGCCCACCTACATATGTATTGTGAAAGAGGGACAAAGTAGAGTCTTATTATTTGTCTAAGCTAATATATAGGACACGTGTTCTGCTTGTGTTTGCTAGACATAACATCACATGTAACTACATTTTTTAGTCAACTTATCACTGAAAAATGACTGTCAATATGCACTTACCGTCGTCTCACTTCCTGTGATGTTCTGACGACAGAGCCAACTTCATTCACAGATTTTGTGATGTCTCTCCAGATGCGATCTTTTGAAGCAGCCCCCATGTTTTTTGGCCCTCTATGGATTTTGGACATGGCCTGCGTGACCAAGACACGCAACTCCCTCTTAGTGAATGCAGGCTGTCTTTTCTTCCGTCTGGAGGTAGCCTGTGAGGTTTCTTCTTGTTGGTCATCACCATCTTCCTCCTCACTAGCAGCTTCTGTCTGTTGTGTTTGTGTGGCTAAAGCCAATTCTCCCTCAGTTTGGTCACTATGTGTGTGTGGCAGGGTATCCCCAGTCAATTGTTGTGGTTCAGAAGCAGACATTTGCAGAGTACTAGGTCCTGCCTCTTCAACATCCGCAGAGGCGTATTCCAACATGCGCCTTTGGCAATCTAGGCGTCTTTTCCGCAATGCCATCTCCTGCTCTGCAATGCGGTCCATCTCTGCTGCGATTTGCTCACGAGAAGCCATGTTTGTGATGACGTGTGTACGCCGAGGTGTGTGCTTATATACCTACGTGCGTAGCGTTAATTCACACAGGTGTACACTGTTAATCTGGTTAATGATTGCACTGCTTATTTAAGGGCCTACTTTGCACGCTGTGAGTGTAGGTAGTTTGGAGTTTCTTTCACTTGAGTTTGTTGGCTTGTGCGTGAAGGTGCTATAGGAATTTTCAGAGTGAGTAATTGTCAAGCATACATTTGTCCTTTCGTTTGCGTTTAGAATATAGTCAGTGTAGCATTTTGTCTGCGAATTTTCGTTTGTGAGTATTCTGGAATTCGTCTTGTTGTTCATTTTTTGATTTAAAAGTGTTTATTTTATGTTGATTGTTTGTTATTCTTTTTTACACATATATATTTTGCTAGTCTATTTTTGCAAATAAACCTGTGCTTCATTGCTTTTACTGACATTTTTGTTCTCTTGTAGGAGAATTGTTTTGGGTGACGTAACCCTAGTCTATTTTGTTTATTTTGTGTGCTATATAACACAAATAGTTCCTTTCTTTATTTTGGATCAGGTAAGTTCCCTGGGCCTGTGTTGGTGCCTGTTTGGTTTATTGGTCTGTATGTTGTTTTTGACTGTCATATTTGCTCTCTTGTAGGAGAATTGTTTTGGGTGACGTAACCCTAGTCTATTTTGTTTATTTTGTGTGCTATATAACACAAATAGTTCCTTTCTTTATTTTGGATCAGGTAAGTTCCCTGGGCCTGTGTTGGTGCCTGTTTGTGTTTGTTCAAAGTGTTTTGATTATGTTTGTTTTCCATCTTGATAATAAATGTTATGTTTTTTACCGGGATTGATCAGCAAAGTAGTGTTGTTCTTGGCTGGACTAGCTACTAAAGGGCTAACTTTTTGTTTGTTTTATTTAAATGTTTTTAACCAATTATTCATAATTTTGTAGTAGGTGTTTGTGATGTGTTTGATGTTCTGTTTTTTTAAATAATAGTATTTTTAACAATTACAATTTAACATATGTAGCTTTCATTATAAAAATAATGTTGTTTTTCTTTTTTGTGATAATATTCTTTTTGGTCCTGAATTGAACCCAGAAAAAATGTCTTACGCTCCTGCAGTAAGTTGACACCCCCTTTTTTTAAAAAATTTTTGTTTGCATATTTTTTGGACTTTGTTTTTGTCTTATTCAACATTTTTTTTTTTTAATAAAAGTGTGTGATGTCTATATTTATCGCAGCAGAAGCCCTACCTCCCCAACCCACGCCAGCACTCCCACCCCAACCGCCAGCCCCACAACCACAACCGGCTCCTCATCAACCAAGGCAACGGAGGCGTGCTAGGCTACCAATTTTCCGACCCCGTGTCCTACTTTTTGGGATGCCAGATGATGTGGTTGTACGTAGATACAGGCTGCCACCACATCTAATCCTAGACACTCTCTCCATAATAGAGAGTGATCTGGAGTCTGAAATTCGGTATCCTACAGCAATACCACCATTGACACAATTCCTTGCTGTGTTACATTTTTTGGCAACAGGGTCTTACCAGCATGTGGTTGGAGACCTGGTTGGCATGTCGCAGGGCCAGTTCAGTAAGGTCCTGCGGCGTGTCTGCCAGGCTTTCCTCAAGCGTGTGAAGCAATTTATTGCTATGCCTTTGGATGTTGGTGCCCTAGATGTGGTGAAGCGGCAATTTGCGGAAGGTGGTAGTCGCTTCCCACATGTTATTGGGGTTGTGGATGGCACACATGTAGCTATTCAGCCACCAAAACATAATGAAGAAATTTATAGAAACAGGAAACTGTTTCATTCTCTGAATGTAATGGTTGTTTGTGGGCCATCCCTCCAGATCCTTACCCTGAACGCAAAGTTTACTGGAAGTTCCCATGATGCGTATGTCATTAGACAATCAGGGATATGGCACAGATTAAGATCAAGTCAACGAGCAGACATGTGGTTATTGGGTGAGTTGTTGCACATATTTCTTTCAAAAAAATTTTTTTTTTTCAAAATTTCCTATTTCTAATTTTGGTTTTTCCTCAAACAGGAGACCGTGGATATCCTTGCACCCCCTGGCTCATGACTCCTTACCGTAATCCCAGGCCAGGACCACAGACGGCATTTAACTCCGCGCTTACTGCCACTAGGCAGCTGGTGGAGCGCACAATTGGGGTCCTTAAAGGGCGGTTTCGTGTGCTCCACCGCACTGGTGGCGACATCATGTATTCGCCGGAGATGGCAAGTAAACTAGTGGTTCTGTGCGCAATACTACACAATATCGCGGTAAGGAGTAGCGTAGAGCTTCCTCAGACAGAGGAATTGCCTGATGAGGAGCCAGGGGTTGTTCGACACTTCGGTGGGGGGAGTGTTACACGGAGGGGGAGCCAAGTCAGGGCAAGCATTGTTGCTGAATATTTCAGGTATAGTGTTTTTATATTATCTTTTTTATCCAAATTAAAATCACAGTATGCTTATGTATTATTTGTAATGTTGACATTTTGTTTGATATTGTAAGGTCATTGTGTAATGCTTTTGGTGTGTTGGAATGTGTAATTTTTTAGATACTAAAAATCCGTTAACACGTTAAGCTTTCAATTTTAGATTTGAAATTTAAAAAATGTGATGATGCTAAATAGTGTCCTTATTTGTTTTATATCCTAAAATCCTGATTATTTCAACAAACACACAAACAAATGAAATTGAATGTTGCCCACTTTGTGACTGTCCAGCTGAATGATCACACAAACTGTGGTGAGTACACAGATATTTGTAGGATTTTTTTCTAAACTGTGTGTCTCTGTGTCTGTGTTTGAGTTTTTTTTTTTTTGCTAAAAATTTTACTAATGCGAATGCGTATTTCCGCTCGTGCGAAATAACACTCTGCTCTTCACAGCATTGCAAAGATCAATAAAGTTATTAGAAATGACAACATAGATTTTTGACCAATCACATGCTAACAGACACTATAAATATATGCCCAAATAAGGAAAACGCCATTGCCATGATGCGTGCTGCACCTTTCACCAGGCGGGAGCTCCGCGTCCTGGTTGCGGTGATGGACCGCCGCGTAGGCCGCGTTGGGCGCTTCATCCCAAATCGGGTTAAGCGCGAGGCCTACGCGGAGGTCCTCCGCCTGCTGCGGACTCGCGTCCGCAGCAGGCGGACAATCATCCAACTAGCGCGGAGATGGAGTGATCTCCGCAGGAGGACGCCAGAGCTGTTGGCGGAGATCCGCCAGCAAATACGGGCTATGCATGCACGCAGTAAGTTACATTACATAAGATTCTTAGCAAAAATTTAAGAAATTTACACTAAGTGGTAGGCTAATTGCAATGCTGATTGTCCATTTTTATAACATAGGACAGTGTGTGTGGTTAGGGCAAACAGTACTGACTGTAGCAAAGTGTCACCAAACAAGTGCATGTTTTCCAGAATTAATAACCAGGCAGGAAACTGTACCCAAATACTTGATCAGTGCTGTCTATATAATAAGGTGCCTTGAATAGTTATCTGGTGATGTTGCCTAGACCAATCAATATGACTCAATGGAATAGATTAAGGAATGAGCTTCAAAGTAAAAGTTTTGACTCATTTTGTTTGCTGTGGGCAACATGATGATGTTTTTAAAACGTGTATTTTTAAGAAAAACAAACCACAGTCTTTTACATGGAACAGAACAGTGATTTTTCAAATTGTTTAGTATGTAATTTAACATGCAATATAAATTTTTTCAAAAACATCATTATAGGACGAGAACAACGGCAGACCTCTCAGCCCCCTTCCCCTTCCCAGTCCCCCTCCCCTTCTCACTCCCCCTCCCCTTCTCACTCCCCCTCCCCTTCTCACTCCCCCTCCCCTTCGCAGTCCTCCTCAGCTTCCCAGTCCCCCTCAGCTACCCAGTCCCCCTCAGCTTCCCAGTCCCCCTCAGCTTCCCAGTCCCCCTCAGCTTCCCAGGCCCACTCCACTTTCCACTCCCCTTCTCACACCACCTCTCTATCTCTTTCTGTGACCCCTTCTCCTCCTTCCCATACCCCTTCTCCTTCAACTTCAAACTCACCTTCTCAGCCCCCCTCACCCTCTATTGGCTTAACTTTCTCTCCGCCCCCCTCGCCCTCTCAATCAGACCCACCCTCTGAAATTACATCCCCAATCCAGCCTCCTTCCCCCATCCAGCCTCCTTCCCCCATCCCTCCTCCTTCCCCAATCCCTCCTCCTTCCCCCATCCAGCCGCCTTCCCCCATCCAGCCGCATTCCCCACCCAGTGAGTGGGCAGAAGAAGCCCCTGCTGAATTAACTGTCAACCATCATGTTGCAGAGGAAAGTAAGTGTTTTAACATGTTCTCCAAAAATGATTACCTACTTACACTTACAATGCCAAAACATGCAGTGTTGTACTGTTGGAATTCTTGTACCAAGGACAAATATTTGTGTTATTCTTCATGGTCTACATGTTGTATTTACATTTTTGTGAGTGTCATTATATGTACAGTGTTTATGTGTGCAATGTTTTGTGTGTCCACTCTAGGTCGACACTCATTAGGTCGACAGGGTTGCCAGGACAACAGGGTTTATATGTGTTAGGTTTTCAGGGAAACAGACCTGAGTGGAGTTTAGTATGTTGTTGGTCTTTTACACTTGTGCCTGTGTAGTCTTAATATTTGCACTTACAAATCACATGCTTCACTTTGTTATGCAGCCTAATGACACACTGATTTGTGGTGTGAAAGTTACACTCACAAAATGATTATTGGCTAAAGTCAAACCTGTTTGACCTTATTTAGTAAGGTCAGCTTTCAGGGAGTGTGGGCATGCTAGGATCTGTTGTCCTTCTGAAGATGTTGATATGCAGTGTGATGATGCAGGACCAAACCCATAAAAAAAAACATAAATACACTCCAGATGTAAATGAATGCCAACATGGTGTAACATTGACGAAGATGGTAGTTATCTTTAACATGGGATGTCGCCCATAGCAACCAATAAGATTATACTTTACAATTGGGGAACCACTTCTACAAGATAATATTCTTATTTTTCCTTGTTTGCTATGGGCAACGCTCCATCTTAAATATAACTCACATAGTAGTAAATGTACCCCATGGTCTCGTAAACGGTAAAAATTTAATAAAAAAACCCAGAGCAGGCTTGTGTGTTTTTCTGCTAATGATTGTACCATAAAACAGCCATGATGTAGTAACTTTGCCATTAAGCAGGCCTGTCCAAACTGCGGACCTCCAACTGTTGAGAAACTACACATCCCAGCATGCCCTGACACAGCTTTGGCTTTCCCTTGCCCCAAAACTGAGTCAAGGCATGCTGGTATATGTAGTTTCACACCAGCTTGAGGGATGCAGTTTGGACATGCCTGCATTGAAGTGTGCTTTGTGCCTTGCTTGTATAATAAGTAATGTGAGTAAGTTATTAATGTTTATGTTATCTCTTAATTTCAGATGTTGCCGTTGGAGATCCCACATCTTTTGCGGCCATTATTGGCAACATGAGGATACATCTCCAGGCCTTGCTGGGTCTTGTTGACCAAATGCAAACGTTGTTTTAATTTTTGTTTAAAAAAATAAATAAAATATGTTTATATTATAAAAAAACCAAAAAAAAACAACAAAAAATAAAATTTGTTTTCAAGTTAAGCGGGTGTTTATTATTTATTAATGCAATGAAGGAACTGCAGAATGACGAACAGACATTTATTACCTTAAACATTTCATACATCAAACGTAAGTTTGTTTAAAATGTAAAAAAGACATATGTTGTTATTGTCTAAATAAACATGCAAACACCTTCATTCACATACTAAAACTCTACTTAAAAAATAAAAATAAAAACATTAGACCAAGCACATTGCAAACATCTATATTTATATTAAAATTCAAAAAAAATTTAGGTACAATTATGGCTACAAAGTGTTCTTCAGGTATTTTAAAAAGACTTAATTGATCATGAACATTACAATTCATTTCACTAATTGGATTTGTAATTGAGGAGGGCTTGTGGACTTTTAATTGGAAGGTGTTATTCCACTTAATAGTAAAAAAAAACCATTGTGGTGCGTTTGCCCGCAAAAGTGAGCACTTTTAATGATAAATGTGTAAATATACTACAACTTAGTATTTTTACGATGAAGTATGTGTTAATGCGATGGTTTCGCATTGCTGCGATGTTTTCGCATTGCTGCGATGTCATTTGGCGTACGCCCACTTTGTGTAATACTGCGTACGAAAGAGCAAAAATACGTTGGGGGCGGATGTTCGCAAATTTACTACACTAACGCAACTTTGCAAATATGTTGTGCGAACGAAAAACTGAGCGATCAACTCGGAATGAGGGCCGATGTGCACTGCAGGGGGGCAGATATAACATGTGCAGTGAGAGTTAGATTTCGGAGGGTTATATGTTGTGGGTTACACTGCAATTTAGATTTTAGTTTGAACACACCCCACCCAAATCTAACTCTCTCTGCACATGTTATATCTGTCCTCCCTGCATTGCACATGGTTTTGCCCAACTGCTAACAAAGTTGCTGCTACGATCAGGTCTGAATTAGGCCCATGGTTTTGCCCATTAGAGAAAGATTTTGCTTTTGCGATCCATGTCCATGCCTTTTGTCTATCCTGCTGACCTGAGGATTTACTCTAACTTCATTGGAGCTATAGTTGCTATTTCCCATGTTTGCGATACTAGGTCATTACTGGATCAGTTTAATTAAATAAAGTAATATGCAGAAAAAAACATTTCAGGCACTTATTTATTTAGTGTGAAGAGTGTTTTTGTTACATATGCTGTCTGCAGCTCTGTTCCGTCTGTTTAATTGCAGCTCTACTGTGCTGTGACTCATTGGTTCTTGTATCCTATATATGTGTTGTCTGTCCCTCAGTACTTGCTGGTCATTGAATTGGGTTGCTGCGGAGCCTTTGTCCCTCTGTGCCAAGTCCCAGTCCTTTTGGAACACTGCTTCCATTCTTTCTTAATTATAGTTCTGTAGAATCCTTGTTTGTCCCTGCAATCTAGCCATCATTTATGTACATGTTTTATGTGTTGTGTGTGTGAGTTCATTGTGTAATTCCTGCTTCTTGTGAGAGACTGCCAGTTTCATTCCACTACAGTCTCTGTCTCAGGCCTCTCTTACCATGTACATAGTCACAGCCCTTTTAAGGGCCCTACACACTGGCCGAATTTTTGAAAGATATGAACGATCTCGTTCATAAATGAACGAGAACTCGTTCATATCTTTCAGTGTGGAGACTCCAGCGATGAACGATGCGCGGCCCCGCGCTCGTTCATCGCTGGTCTCCCGTCGGCTGTGCATGCAGGCCAATATGGACGATCTCGTCCATATTTGCCTGCACTTCAATGCAGCCGCGTGACGGGGGGAGTGAAGAAACTTCACTCCCCCCGTCACTGCCCCCCCGCCGCCGGGTCGCTCGTCGGCCGTATCCGCCGTCGGGCAGCTCGGCGGCGGGTCGGCCAGTGAGTAGGGCCCTTTAGTCTGTCCTCAGACCAATTCCTGGTCTTAGTCTTCTCTGCCTGTCCTTGTCAATCTTCTCCTACACTAGTACTGCTCCTTTGTGTTGGTACTATAGTTGCCAGGGTTAACATCCATTGGCCTGGAGCACTCTGTTTTTTTATATGTCTGTTCTGCTTTCCCTCTCTGTATTCTATTGTCATGCACTTCTGTTGTTGCCAGTAGCAACTACTGTGGGTTCAGAGCATTCCTTGCTATTTATGCACCAGTTGATTTATATTTCTTGCCTGTCTCTTTAATTAGATTACCCAGCCTTTTAGTCTGTTATTGCCTTCTTTCCAGACTACTTTCCCGTTGCTGTCTTGTTCTTGTCCTTTGGTATTCTTGGTCTTGTCCTTGTTGTCTTTCCTATCGGCATTCATTCATTCATTCAGGTCACTCGAGGGTTGAGCTCATACTACCACCAGTGGCATAAGTCCTGGTGGGCATCCCAGTACCGGTAGGTGCATAAAGCCTTATGGGAAAAGCAACTAGAAGACCTGCTGAGTGCGTTCTATGAGTCTCAACCCCGGGTATACAGGGATCACTGCAAAAAGATTGACTATGTGTCAACTTCGCCATCACTCATTCAGTTCACTGCACCATTCAGCCCAGGTTTATCCCTTAGTTCATAACAGTATAACCAGCCAAAACATACTGGAGTTTTGCAAGATGGGTCCTGCTTTGCAAAATCCAGTCCAGTCCTCCGTCTCAAGCCAGATTCTAGATGAGGATCCAGCTTCGGTCTTGTCCTGTCCAGCAGACTGAAGTGGTGTGAGGACATGCAAAATCTAACATCACAAACTTTTCTAGGGCTATCTATTCATGTGGATGCTCTGCAGCAGCAGATTTCTGCACACAAATTCTAATCTGTGCTATTCATGTGGGCATAGAATAAATGACACCTCTCAAAATGGCTGTTCGCTGCCTTCTCAGTTTGCCAGTACAGCAGATCCAGGTCAACTGAGGATTCAGCTGTCTCTATGTGAACAGTTGTTAAAGCCATTTTCAGGGAACAATGGTCTAATTTCTGAAGCGCTTAGGAATTCCTTGGATACCACAAGAAACGCTTCTTAATCTGCCAGAGCAGAAAAGACTGTAAACTCTGGTTCCCCTACGTCCGGGGTGACCCCTCCTATGTTTTCAGAAAGAAGATTCCGGAGTTTCCGGCGTTCCATACTTTCTGGGGCTGATCGCCAGTGACAAAAGGATGAGCAGCTTTGTATGTATTGTGGAAATCCAAGTCACTTTATTAAAGACTGCTTTCTCCGCAAGTCGGGTAAAAGTGATGCTCAACATCGCAAGGTACTGGCTGCCAAGCCATCTCTAGTGGCGGCTCCAGACTCCACGAATCCCAAGGAAGGTGTCCAGGGTCCCAAAAGGTGGGTCAGGTCTATAACTGGGATCCTTTGACCCAAACTCCCCAGCTTAGATTTAGGAACCAACTGAGGGCACGCGAATCCCTCATTCACAGGGTAACCCCTGGTCCTGTAGCACTAGGAAAGACTTCCAACTCTTCAATCCCTGAAAAATCCTCTAACTCTGCACTCCCTAGAGGGGAATTGGATTTGTCAACCTCAGTAGAAGTAACCGATGTTCTGACTCTAAGTGAGAGATCCGATGTTGTGGTCGATGGCTTGGCCCCAGCAGAGTCTACTGTTTCTGTGGCCTTGGAACGGTCATCTGACTCTGTTGTCCCTGAGGGACATCTTATTTCAAAGCCTCAGAAGAGGAGTCTGTGTCAATGTCAATTCTTGTGGCCCCAAGTGGGGCTACACCTGGTTGCTATTACCATTGGTGCACCACTCTTTCTGTGTCTCTCAATACCCAGATGTCTCATTAGTACTTTTACCCTATTACCATACCTTCTTATTAATTCATTATTGTCTTGTCTTGTTCTTGTCTTTTGGTATTCTTGGTCTTGTCCTTGTTGTCTTTCCTACCGGCATTGATTCAGGTCACTCGAGGGTTGAGCTGATTTATCCCTTAGTTCATAACAGATTTACATTATATAGTATTATATATTAGAGCTGCAGTGCCCAAACAGGTGTGTTTATGAAAACACCCCATTTATAGTGACAAGACCAAGGGAGAAGGTGGGATCTGCGGTGTGAATATGCCCTGTGGTTACTACAATAGGGGAAATGGTATTGCTACAACAGGTTTCAACAAGCAAAATACATTTAATAAACCTCAAGAACACATAATGTCACACAGACGTAAAATATGTATAACAAGATGTAAGATACAATAAAAGTGTCATAAACTTTATAAAATATGCAGACTGATATTATGATGAGATGGCTGATGTGGATATTTGCTAGGGGAGGGAATCAGTTTGTGACTGTCAGAATCCCTGCAGTCAGGATACCGATTCCAGATTCCTGATGCCCAGCACAATACCTGCGGTCGGAACCATGACCACTGACCAGATTCCCCAATTGGGTAGTGGTCCATGCCACCGCCCGAGAGGGAGTAAATTAGTGTGGCGACCTAAGGTTGCCACCGGGCCTGCAGTGTGGTGAGCACAGCGACACGCAAGGGGACATGCTGTGCTCGCCACCGGTTTTCTGGCTGTCGGGATTCCGGCGTCGGTCTCCTGCCACTGGGATCCCGACAACTGGGATATCATACAGAATCCTTTGCCAGGTATGTTACTTGGAATTATATCTATAGGTTGCTACAGAGCTCCAATATATTTGTGTATTTGAGAGCATTTCAGAAGTGTTACTGTGCAATACTGCCCCACATAAATGTAAATCCAGAGCTTGTAGTCCCTCTCTGATGGTAGCATAGAAACGCATATATATCAAGGTTATAACAGGACTGGTACCAGGAGTGTATATCGCACATCTGTAATTCCGTCCTTGTCAGTATATAGCAAGAAGTTAGTAAGCAGTCAGGTCTGGTGCCCAGCTTAAATATATATGTTGACTATAGGATGGCTGGCATTAGGAACAGTGAGGCAAAACCATGGGCACTCCTGGCTGGTGACTGGGGGGTTGCTTGAAGTAAACACTACAAAAGGCAGGTTCATAGGTGTTATATAGGCGTATCAGTGCAAGCGGCTGCGTTCTCAGACACAATACTACAACTACAGGGGCCATGCTTAGCTGGAGACCCTGCGTCTGCCGTAGACTTGCACAAGATGCGATGGTAAGGGTGATGATGCACCGATGGTGGAATATTTAGAATCACCAGTAGAATTACGCCGTCCATGAGCATTGAAAGTGGGGGTCTCAGGGCTTGTATGCAAGAGGAAGCTGAAACTTGCTTCTGCATATTACTGCAGCTGCGACTCTGGAAGAAGATGGTAATAGTACAGTAGCTGCAGCTGCATTCACTTCTGCTTTAGGGCCTGATTGCAGCCAATTACAGGAAATCTGCTCAACCTCTCTGTATATCCACAAATGTCTCTCCAGCATGGGCTCATACCATTAAGCAGAAATAATGTCGACAAGTTTCTTCTTTCTAACGAGACTTTATCATAGATCTCAGATACACAAACTCATATAGATTACCTTCCAAACTAAGGTCCCTATTCGGTATCCTACTGAGATACAATCTCATCTCCCCGTGTTCCACTGTAGTGCGCATGTGCAGGGCCCACTCTGTGCATGAGCAGATAGGGAGAAGCATCTCAGTAATGCGAACACATTTACCTCATTGACAGGCAGAGGCATTCACGGGGAGATGACACAGTGTTGTGGAGGCGGTGATGCTGCATTGTGAGGGTGTGGTATAGGAAAGGGAGGAAGGCTCAGGGCGGCTGTGTGATATCACACGTGACCGCTGTGACAGGGAAAATGGCGGAGGCAGGGGGCTTTGCTTATTATAAGTATCAAGCAGCGTGCAGACAGTAGTGAGCCTTGTACGGTATTTGAGGCGCCATTCTACCTTAATAGTGTGACCACACATTTTATATGGACCCTTTGTCTATACACAGTGAGCCCTTCCAGTTCAAAGCCCCAGGAGCAGCCTTTGAAGGATTTTGTTGAGCGACAATCTGTTTCACCTAGTGGCGACTAAGGGCCATATTGGGATATTCATCCCCTGAGTACTCAGACGAGGGATAGTAGTTGATGGTGAGACATAATATGCTGCAAAGTGGGGAATAGGGATTTGAGAGCAAGGACACTGGGGCAGGGATACTATGTTTATTTAAGCTTATAATGCATTACACCCACTCAGGGTAAAAGGGCAAACATTACTTTAACATTGTATCGTTACTGTATATCTTTGTTATGTTGTGACTGTGTCAAAGCTTATGTGAGACCTCTGAGGTGCAAGGGAATATTCTTCATACAGTTCTTGCCATGTAATAGTAAGGCGAACCTCGTGTAAATGAGTAACTGTTATTTCAACTAAGTATATTGCTATCTACAACTGTCACATTGTTGTTCCTAAAGTAGAAAGTGTCTCTTTATTCCGGCCTAACAACTTACCAAGTCACTGTCCAAACATGTAGTGACTTGTTGTGGTCTTTTGGGGGTCCTCACCTCCGTGCCTGTCTGCTAAGGGAGCCCAGAAGCAGAAGTGGTCTGAAGAGGGCTGGACCAGTGATAGCTGCAGAGAAACAGGTACGATCCACCCACCAATAGGGGTTTATTACATATGAATGTGCACATCTCTCACTATCGATGTTGTACGCACCCATCAGATTTGCATACAACATTAAATCAGGCCTTTAGTGTACTGGTTTCTCCTCAGAATTATGGAAATTACTTTTGAGTTTGAGAAAAATATTGAAAAATAGTGAGCTATATAAAATTGGAGATATGTAAGTAAATACAATGGATCCCACAATAAGTATAATAAGCTGTGTGTGCTATTGAGCACCACTACCCTAGTTTAATCATGTGTCTTTTATTGTTTAAAATGTTGACATTCTAAGTGACATTTCTTAGTTCATTGTTAAAATCATCTATGATCGTTCATGACTGTGGTAGTTAAATACAGCACTTAAGCCATCCAAAATGTAAAATGACTCCTCAGTGGCAACCGGAGACCATAGCTAATTTCACATCAGAATACATTTGGCTGTTGTAGACTGCCATGTGAATGGCATAATTATGCTTCTGGTTCTATCCCCGCTGGAGAAACTTTTGTACTTACATATAAAATATTTATCCTTTTAAGACTCTGACATGGAAAAAAAAATCTGACTAGACGCAAAACTTAAAAGGTCGCTGTTATTGTTTTTTTTGCCTCAGCTCTGCCAGCTAAACAAGGCCGTGCAATTAGCATAGAGAAGTCTTTTATTCACAGAGGAGAAGATGTGAAGCTTTGTTGACTATTACTGTCATTAGGCAAGTTTGACGCATCGTTAATTGTGACATGTTGAGGGAAAATAGAAGAAAAGTCTTAACGCTGCTTCACAGCAGACTATGTGCTAGCTGCATCATCGCTTGGAAAGTGAAAAAATTGAGAGTGAAAAAGTACCAGCCAATCAGGTCCTAACTGCTATGTCACAGGCGGTGTTTGAAAAATGGCAGGAGCTGATTGGCTGGTACTTTTTCACTCACCATTTTATCACTTTCCAAGCGATGATGCATCTGGCCATATGTGTCTCTTACCCCACACAGCTATCTCACCACGTTCAAGGCTCTTTTAAAGGTTTCCACGACTGTGCATTTGATGATCAGATAGGTACAGACTGGCAGCTGTTTATTATCAGAACTAACAGTGTAATTATACAAAAGTGAATTAGTAAATAATAGGCGAGGCCATGCCAGCAGCTTCTGTTCCCAGTTGAGAAACCATTGCAGAAAGTGGAGTGATACTCCCAACACAATCCAAATCTACACTAGGAGAGGTCTACAGGGTGTTGGTTGCAATATCTTTATACCATCCTTTTCCCTGATTAGTAAAACCAATCACTTAACTATAGCTGCTAAATGCAAGTGTTAATTATCCTATTGGTATGAAGGCAAGAAGATAAATCTTTCACTTAGCGTCATTATCAACATCACATAGATAATATGCTACAGTATAGTCAGTTTTTCATATCAGTTCTGTACTAACACACTTCACTCCCATCGCCTCTGTAATAATACATTCCCCCTCTCTTCCCCATAGCCTTTGTAGTAATTCATCCTCCCATCACCTCTGTAGTAACACATTCCACCATCACCGTGCGGCAGTACGGATGGTGTAATGGTTAGCATTACTGCCTCACAGCACTGAGGTCATGGGTTCGATTCCCACCATGGCCCTAACTGTGCGGAGTTTGTATATTCTCCCCGTACTTGCGTGGGTTTCCTCCGGGTACTCCGGTTTCCTCCCACAATCCAAAAATATACTGGTAGGTTAATTGGATCCCAACAAAATTAACCCTAGTGTGATTGTGTATGTGTGTACATGTGATAGGGAATATAGATTGTAAGCTCCATTGTGGCAGGGACTGATGTGAATGGTCAAAATATTCTCTGTAAAGCGCTGCAGAATATGTGTGCGCTCTATAAATAACTGATAATAAATAAATAAATAACCTCTATACTATTATTATTATTATTATTATTATTATTATAATTCTGAGCAAAACAAGAAAGCAATGACTTACAGTACAAGACACTGCAGGACAAGTACATGGTATGTGTTAGCAGTTATAATAAACGGATTAGGGGGGTAATTCCAAGTTGATCGCAGCAGGAACTTTGATAGCAGTTGGGCAAAACCATGTGCACTGCAGGGGGGGGTGGGGGGGGGCAGATATAACATTTGCAGAGAGAGTTAGGTTAGGGTGGGTTATTTTATTTCTGTGCAGGGTAAATACTGGCTGCTTTATTTTTACACTGCAAATTAGATTGCAGATTGAACACACCCCACCCAAATGTAACTCTCTCTGCACATGTTATATCTGCCCCCCCTGCAGTGCACATGGTTTTGCCCAATTGCTAACAAAAATCCTGCAGCGATCAACTTGAAATTACCCCCTAGGTACGTAATACTGGCGGACGGGATGGCGGCTGTCAATATCCTGACAGCGCCATCCCACCTGCTAGAATGCCGGCAGCGAGGCGAGCTGTAAGAGTCCCCTTGCGGGCTCAGTGGCTCGCCACAGGATCTATTTCCACCCTATGGATGTCGTGGACACCCACGAGTGTGAATAGCCCTGCTGCACCGGGATTCCGGCTGGTGGCATTGACGCCGGCATTGTAACTGCATCCCATAATACACAAAAAAGCAGCAGTGTGGTAGAAACCAAGGGTTAGGTGCCCCTGTAGGGACTATGGAGTAGATTATAGAATAAGTAAGAGAGGGAAAAGCACATGAGGGAAGAGGGCCCTGCCCGTGAGAGCATATATTTTAAATGGGATGGGCAAACAGACAGGGGTGACATAGATGGGATATTCATGGGGGAGTCTGTTAGTATTAGAACTGGATGGCTTTGATGAAGAAGCGGGTCTTGAGAGCTCTCTGTAGAGAGGTGGAGAATCTAATAGGGAGAGGTATAGAATTCCAGAGGTAGGGAACAGCACATGTAAATTCTTGGAGGCGATAGTGGGAGGATGTAATCAGTTGACAGGAGAAACATTTGTAGAACATAGAGGGCAGGTGGGAGTGTGAAAGGAGTGGGAGGCTTTTGGGCTACATAAAAATATGCAGGGCTGACCATAAGAATGGTAAGCCCCCTGACAAATTTTGATCCAGGGCCCCCTCTCCTTGAGAGAGGAGTGTAAAACATTTTATATTTCACAACCTAATTGCACTTTGATATTCACTGAAAATTATGGTAGTTAAATTATCATATTTTATAAATCAGAGCAGCATTTATGAATCCATATTTGTGCCCCTTGCTGATTATCGAAACAACTTCAGAACTTATATTTTATATAGCGTGAACTTACTGATTTTCACCAAGCTCCAACCACCAACCTGCCATCCACTCCTGCACATTTTCGGATAAGGCAAACTACTATATGTTCTAGTCGCTCCACCCAGCTCCTCTACAGACTGTAATCTGAAAGCTGCAGGGGTAAAAGGATGGTGTAACTAAGTAGTTCAACTGCGGTGCCACAACAGAATAGGCCAAGCTCCCCAAGGCCTGGTGCCCTTGACTGCAGCTTGATCAGCACAATCGGACCAGGGGCCTGCTGTGTCTCCCGACTCTGGCCCTGCATTATCCACTAGACCCTAAACAGGAGCCTATGTTGCCTAACAGATGATCTGTCTCTGGAATGGATATTAGAGAGCACAGGTACAGAGAAAATCAGACCATTACTAGTGGGCATGATTGAGAGGTGGGCATTGCACATGCACCCCAATGGTCACCACTGGTGGTCTAATGGCCTGAGTGATTGAGTGTACTGTAGGTCACATTGCTCAAGTGCCACGATGGTCTTGCAATGATAGTCACAGAGAGAATATATTCACAAAATGATTGACAGGGGCTGTTTGGGGGAAAACTTGTAGGTGCATTGTGACCATTTTTGGGGTGGGTCTCAGCTTGCGACTATGATCTTTTAAGCATCTTCCTTCCTGCAGCCATGCTGTGTGTTTATATGGCTACTCTGACGTTTGGTAATGGACTGATCTGTGACTGATACTTTGTGCATGTATGCAGGTGGAGGGACTCGCAAGGCCACCAATGGGAGTCACAGTGCAAATCCAGCATTTGTACTAGTACACCCAATGCTGCAGGATTGGCATATTTTTGCACAGTTGCTGCACACACACATGGCAGCATTATTGCACATCTCTCAATCGGAACAGCATGAAGACCCATGCCATTTTGCTAGGTGATCCTGGGGAGTGACAGGGGGCATAGCTTGAGTTAGCGGGCATGTCGAGGGTGTGCTAGTGTCAGGGACTGTATCAGAAGATGTTGTCTCTCTGACATTGGCAGCCAAAGTCCGATGGGGTGGCCAATGCCCCTTGATGGTGCATCTTTGTGCGCATCCTGGCAGATTAGAGCTGCAGCAGTGGGAGAATCATTAGACTGGGCTGCAGCATAAGCATCATTTCCCAGTAGCAGCTGCTTCTGCTTAGCGTCTGCCTCTGGGGAAGAGGGGGTTGAGTGAAGGGTGAGAGCTGTGTGTGTGGGCGTCGGTGCTTGGGCAGCTATGTGGGGGTGAATGAAGGGTGAGAGCTGTGTGGGTGGGCGTCGGTATGTGGGCAGCTAGCTATGTGGGGGGGGTGAATGAAGGGTGAGAGCTGTGTGTGTGGGCGTCTGTGTGTGGACAGCTAT
Organism: Pseudophryne corroboree; assembly: GCF_028390025.1. Taxonomy (NCBI): domain Eukaryota; kingdom Metazoa; phylum Chordata; class Amphibia; order Anura; family Myobatrachidae; genus Pseudophryne; species Pseudophryne corroboree. The sequence goes on along the minus strand of NC_086450.1, from coordinate 331,074,752 downwards.
GTGGGGGGTGGGGGTGAATGAAGGGTGAGGGCTGTGTATGTGGGGATATTTAAGTAAGTGGGGACATCTGTGTGAGGAAAAGACAGCTACAGTATGTGAGGGGAGAGAGCTGTGTAGGGGTGTAGGGAGGTCTGTGTGAGGATGGGGGGGGGGGGGTTGAACTCTAAATTGCCTTAGGCAATCTGGAGGAACTTACAGAGCGCCACTGTTGCCATAGAAATTGATGAGATCCGATCATCCATTACTATCCCAGCCCATGGCTCACACACAAAACAACTGGCCATCCTAGTATCTCCAAGCCCCCCACTTCCCATTAGCAACTGTGTGACATCAGCACACTGGGAGGGCCTCAGTACAGTATGAGCAGTAGGAGGTATGTGTTTTATACAGATGCTGCTCAGGGTGGTGGCGCAGGTGTCTTCAGGCTGCGGATGTCCATTAACTTGCAGGGTCCCCACATATGTGTCCTCCCCATGGGCAGCCCTAGAGATACACATTGAAAAAATTTGTTTTTTAAAATTAGAATAAGAAATGTACAGTCTTGGAGTATTCAGTATTGTAGATTAAATCTCACCTTGGAGACCTGAACCATTGTTGAACAATTTCATTTTGTGTGTGTGAAATGTACAGTAAGTGTGATAAGTGCATTCCTATAACATTTGTATAGTGCACACAATGGCTGTCCCCATTATGCATTGACAATAGTGGTGATTCAGATGTGGACGCAAAATGCATCACTGCTGCTTCTTTAGCAATGCTCATTTATGGCAAAGCAGCAAAAAGCATCTGGTATAAGTAGATTCCTCCTGCATGCTTGTGTGCTCCTCTGCTGCATCCAAGGGCACAGCATTGGATCACCTGCAACACCATTGGCTGGCTGAGTAACTCATGAGGTTACGCAGACCTGTCGCAGCAGCTCCGTCGCTGAGGCCAGGAAATCTACATTGATAGATAAAAACCATGGCCTTGGTTTTGTGAAACGGAGGTCTTCTCCCCCTCCCCTCCCCCAAAAGGCTACAGATTGTCCACTGACTTCTGCAGCCTTACTATATCTAACAAGGCAGGACACGTACTGCACATGCGGAGCTCAGATCTGGCGCATGCACAATGTACTGAATGTTGGTACATTACGTCATTTGTGCCACTGCAGCCGGACCTCAATCAGGCCTAATGTGCACGCTTTAAAGTTGTAGCTATAAAATCCAGCTGTAACAGGGTAACCTATAACAGAGAATGGTTATTGGTTGCAGCTATGTAAATGGAATTTATTTGCACGTAAGTGGACAGTAAGTGGCCATCCACTCACCTTCAGCAAAATTCTGCAAGGATTTACACAGTGGTATGTGATGACATAGGCAAGCACATGGTATTCCAGCACAGTTTATAATGGTGACAGCAAAGTAACTTTATTATTTCAAGCATAGAACGTGTGATTGTTGCTTTTGGCGTAACATAAAAATGTAACTGTACTTTTTTTAATTATGTAATTTCTCTTGGTCTCAGGGTTAACAGCAATATTTAACAATGTTAATGAATGAAATAAACACTGCTATGTTTACGTTCCAGAATATTGAATGTTTGCATTTTATAACCACATTCATATTTATATTGTCAGCAGTCTTTCTCTATGCTGTAACCTTTCCGTACATTACAACAACCATGTAGAACTTCAAACTGCTTGAAATGTGGCTGCTCAGAGTTATTTTATAAGTGATTATAATTTAAATATTTTCTTACCTTTTGATTTTAGCAGGAAATCTGAAAACTCATCTTCCATGTCAGCCCATACTGTGTGTTGGGCTCTAGGTAACAATACATCACACAGCGTAGTCTCGTTTCTTGGCGTAGAATGAATTCTTCATCTATTAGTAAAAAATAAAGCTTAGGTTAACAGATTATTGTGATGATGACATCGAATGAGAAAATATATAATACTCTGAGTAAGATTTAAAAAGTTTTTAATGATTCCGATTTATATTGCTGGCTATCAAAATATTATTTTACAGTGTACTAAAATACAACTATTTAGTAATATAATAATGGATCTTATATAGGTATTACCCAACTTTAAAACTACAGATGTAGCCATGCTCATCGTGGCTACAAATCGGGACAATAGCGTGCCGAGAGTGCTTGTTTGCCGCAGATGTAGCCACGATCACCATGGCTACATCTGTATTATTTTAGAGATGGTATGCAGCCATAATGAAGACATCAGAACGTAGAATATTGTGATGTAGATTTGGTTGAATTATCAGTGTCTGAGATGTCAACATTTGAAAAATGTTGGATGACATGTTGGCAGAGTAAAAAAATGTCAACATGACCGTGAGGGTTAATTTAAAAATGCCATGTTGACATTATGTCGATATTTTATAGGTATAACATTGTGCACATCGAAATGCTGCTGCTTAACATGCTGAACATGTCTACATGGTAAATGTCGACATAATATTCCATACCCTTAGAAATAACCCCCCCCCATCTTTATGACAAACCAATGAGGGTATATCACGTGTGGGAACCCACAGCTCCTTGGTAAGTCACCATTCTAGCACTGGTAATGCAAAAAAAGATACAAAGAATACTACTTCACCAGCGCCCCGCTCCGTATTATACGGGGCAATCCACCTCTTGATTTCGTGCTGACCTCCTTTTTAGAGAGAATTCTTGATCATAAGAGGGAGTATGCACCAGAAATAAAGGGTGAAATGAAAAAACATAGTGTGATACTGTAAAATGCAATTTAACACAATAAGATACACCACACTTTAAAAATATATACATAAAATTCCATATCACATGACATGGGTTGAATCTTGAAAAAGGCAAATATGTCACACAGACAAAAAGACATTCACTGGTAGGACCACCCTCATGTGATAACAAAAGTATTGGCTGATTACCGGTCCTGGTGAGAACTAACTCAAGTCAGTTCTTAAAAGCATGAAACTCCAGATTCTATCACCAGGCTGCAGCAATAAGATTTTCTGGTCTCAACATTCATCCAGGTGTTTGCTCAGTCCAAAAGCATCAGCATCCGCATGCAGGGGGTCAGTATCAAGAGTACCCACGCGTTCCGACCCTCCCTGGGTCTTTCTCAAGGTTTGACACACTGGAGGAGTTTACATAAATACAAGTGAATTTTTATTATGCTGATTGGATGACTGCTGTATCCAGCCATGGAGAATGGGCAGTTGTTATTTATGTCAGAGCTACAATGGAGTTACATTGGAGCTATGGTTCAATCCTCAATGTGAGACACATTAAGAATGGAGGCTTATTGCCAAAACAATATAATTTTTTTTTACATTTTTCCTTATTTTCTATAAAAACTCAAATATTTCCTGGACAATGCTACAAATTTGTGGGAACTAATGAAATTATAATCTGGGAGGGTTGGCTGTACTCGTTATTTGTGTTGTAATTACGTTACTTTCATCTTCCCAATAAGAAATGTTTGCTGTGAGAGGAAGGTGGTGCTATTGGATGCTAACATTACAGTTTATCCCATTATAGCATAACGCAATAGACTAGAACAAGCGGTGTAAAATGAGGTAGCATCTGCTATAGTACTATAGGAGAAAGCATTTTACAAAGGTTTTAACATTGTGTAAAGCTGCAAAAAAATTTACATTATCTCTGTAGAGTTTAATTTTTACTGTTCTTTAACTTTTACATAAGTCCTATCACCTATCCATATAGCTGTAGAATATTGGATGGATATTTAGTAAGCCATACAACATTAATGTCTAGTCCTTTCTTAATTAAGGAACACTAGAGGCAGAAAGTGTCACTAAATATCAGAAACAGGTAACTAACAAGTGGTCTATGCTAGGAGACAATTATATATATTACTACATGTTGCTACTTAATACTCCATGTTTGTTGTTTGGCTACCACAACAGTAATGTTTGTGGCATGAAAAGCAAAGCTTACATACATTGTATGGTGTGGCTTTGACAAATATTGGTGAAGATCAAGTTTGGCCCAGTCAAATTTAGCTACATGGCTAAAAAGTAATGTATAGAGGTAACTGAAGGCCCATACACACACAAAAGAGAAAGTAAAAGATATCGCTCAGAAGGGCCAATCTGAGCGAGATCTTTTACAATCTCATCCAGTATGTACACTGAATGTCGTTAACGATGCGCGCCTCTGCACTGGCCGTTTGGGACATTGACAACCCAATCTCGGTATCCCGGAAATCCTGGGATTGATCGTTTCTTAATCCTGATTCCCGGGATTGAAAAAACAGCGTGGGATTGGCCTCCCTATACAGTACTATATATGTCTCTTAAAGCTACATCGCATATAAGCTGTTTCTCGCATGCGTAAACTGGCTCAGTCAATTAGCTGTGAAACATCTTCTAATCTTCAGTATATTTTGAAGTTAATTATATCTGTCACCACTGCCACGTGCCTACTGTATATAAGCGTGATCTGCTGTTTTACATGCATTTGTGGTGTCACCTATCCTCTTGCTCCATCTTGAACACTAATACAGAAAGTAGAGGAAGAGGAACAAAGAGTGTACAATAGATAGATACAGTAGAGGAGGTAACGATATCAAAGTTCCTGTACCTCTGTGATTGTCTCCAGACAGGAGAGTGATGGGAAAGGACCGGAGAAGCTAAATAAGTGTGTGACTGCCACTGCCAATGTCAGCATGTGTTAGTGTCCTTGTCTGTCTGCCTGTACTAGTGTCAGTGTCAATGTCACTGGTAGAGAGAGTGTGTCTCTGTGTGTTTGTTTTTACCTGCTTAATACATCCCGCCCTCAGGGACAACGGAACCCGGCAAACCAGTTGCGAAGGAGGAGAAGGAGGCGGCGCCAGCTGCCTGTATAGGAAGGGAGGCTGCAGATCTCAAGTAGCGGCTGGAGGCATTCAACTGAAGCAGCGCTTCCCGCGGTAATAGATGCAACTGGCGGCCGGGGGTGGAGGGGTGAGTAAGCCGGGAGGGGGCGGAGAATGTAATGTACTGTATGTAGTGGTGTGCATAACAGAAATGGAGCTGAGCGTACAGCTACATACATTACCGTACATTACATACAGCTAGCAGCGGGGCTGGGGCAACGCATTAAAATAATAGCGCAGCCCTGCGGGTGCTGTTGGCACACACCTAGTTATGACCCTGTTCATAGGTGTACCCAACTCATTCACACCTACACCTGCGGCTGAATGGGTATAACAGGGTGTCAACTGAGCATCGGCATATAGGTTAAGTATTCTATGTGCATATTGAGAATATGTATGCGGAATTTTACACATGCACATACAGTATACAAACATAAAGAAGAGCTAGTAAAATCCTGTTTTTTTATACCAATGTTGAGCGTACACAGAGATATTTCTCTGGCTGGGTCCACAGGTTATCCACAGGATAACATTGGGATATGCCGGAGCGACAGCGGAAATAGCACCAAACGGTCACAAGCTTTCTGGCCTTCCAGGATGCATCGGGGCTTCACCATATAATCCCGCCCACTGACTCAGTCAAATCAGTTTTTTGTTTTGTGCGGCAGGAGCCGGACCATGGTCACAGGGCTGCTTTTAATAGCAGCCTGAAGCTTTTTATTATTTTATTTTTATAGTCTTACTATGTTTTTTGAGCAACTTTTCTTAACAGCGTCTTAAACGCATACTAGAAAGAGTCGCTCCAACAACTCCCCACCGGGTCGCAACAACGCTTACCTTCGTGGTACAGTGCTGTCTCGACGGGCGTCTGTGTCAGATGTTCTAGCAGGTCCAGTAGACGTAACCAGGCTGTGGCCAGAGCATGGGGGGAAGGTAAGTCTATGGATTTCCTTTTACTAGGGGGGTCCGGACATAGCTACACTGTATTGGTGGAGACTACAAACAGTGTGTTGATGCGCCGAACACACTCTAGTGCGACAGCGCTATGCTCTAGGGATCATAGGCGCCAGGACTACGTTGAGGCCGCGATCCTTAGAGTTTAAGTCAACAGGGGGAATCAGACGCTCTCCTGGCCGCCCCTCCCCCAAGTTCATGACCAGTTTCCGCGCATCTCCCGTCCATGAACTGAATGACCTCACTTCCGTCTCAGATGCTACCACGAGGGTACTCGGTCGCAGCTTAGACGCCGCGGTTGTGTACACTAGAGATTGCCGGACCAAGTCGCAGGCCTTAGCATCTGCATACACGTGGCATTTCACTAAGCATCCGTGTCCGTTAGTGAGCGTCCGTGTCTTGCATCAGTTATCAGAACGGCAGTGTACACCAGTAGCGTCTGAATCCACTCAGCGTCTTGTTAGCGTATTTGTTTGGATATGGAAGTGTGGTGAGTCTCCCTGTATCCCGCTCTATGGAGGAAGGGTATACAGTACTAAAAATTCTCTCTACTTGTTAGTATGAATTGTTAATTTTAGTACATATTGCATATGAGACCTGTATATTACTGTTGTTTCTTCATGTTATGTTTGAAAAAAAACAGTTAAAAACAGAAGTACAACTATCCTACTTACTTGTAAGTTGTTATGGGGGTTGTATTCTCATATGACAATGTTTAATGCCTTAACATGTGACTGACTGCTAGTATGTGTTTTGACTTTTTTATGTCGTCAGTCCTGTTCTGACCTTCAATTCAGGTGCACGGTTGTGGTCAGATTGATCTCACTTCTACATATCCATATATAGGTGATTTTCAGTCACAAATTGTGTAGTCATTAACAGATTATTACCGTGTCTGTGAGCGGCAAAAGTGACGAGGAGAATTTATCAGGCACTCCTACATCCCTAACATGTTTATCTTGTAAAACAGGGTTAATTGGTATAGGCCAGTTGGTCACTTATGAGGGGTTGTGTGCGAACTGTTTTGCTTTTCAGCAAAATAAAAAACAGGATTTGGTTCAACAACCAGTAGAGCCACCATGGAATATGTTCGCAAAGACTTTGTCTTCAATAGTGGACAGGTTAACTCCGACTGCACCACCCCAGGGGTTAGGTTACACTATTAACCCATACATGCAGCTCCCTCCCTACGCCTTGGTTCCAGTAGCCTCTACAAGTAACCAAGGGACAGGTAAGACTAAGACAGTTGCGTCTTTGTGGCAGACTACACAAGATGATACAACAGATGATGATACAGTATATTCAAATACTCCGTATGATGATCAGTCGCAGAGTTTTAGTTCAGAGGATGTAGCTGAACTTATTGATGCTATGAAGGCTGTTCTCTCTTTGGAAGAGCCAGCCAAAACAGTGTCAAGATCTAAAGCACCTGTGTTTAAATGAACAAAGAAAGTTAAAACTGAATTCCCAGCGTCAGATGAGCTGACGGAAATGATGAAGAATCTTGGGCGACGGCCAGTAAAAAGTATAAGATTCCGAAAAGATGGGATTCTTATTATCCATTTCCAGCTGCGGATTGTTCGTAAAGAGAAGTTCCTCCAAAAGTAAATGCACATGTACTGCGACTTGTGCATAAGTCTGCTTTACCACTGTCATCTACCTCACTAAATGATGTCACAGACAGAAGGGTAGATAGCTTCTTGAAAAATATATTTTCTCTCTCAGGAGCAGTGGTAAGACCTGCTATGGCTTCGGCCTGGATAGCAAAGGCAATGGGCGAATGGATAGAGGAACTAGAGAATGGCCTCTCTTCTCCTAATAGGGAGCAAGAGTATCATTTAAGCCGTTTAAGACAATCTGCCCAATACTTGGAAGAGGCAGCAATTGATATGGGTACAATTGCTTCTAAAGCTTCAGCCTTGACTGTAGCCGCTCGTAGAGCAGTTTGGCTACGTACCTGGAAAGCAGATGCGGAATCCAAGAAAGAATTGGAAGCATTGCCTTTCATTGGTAATATATTGTTTGGAAAACAATTGTCTGATATTCTAGAATCAGAAGCTGAATCAAAGAAGGTCAGATTTCTGGCTAGTTATAACTCTAAGACGGGTGTAGTACGGGTGACCGGCGGTCTCCTGACCGCCAGTCACCTTACTGACGCCGGGATCCCGGCAGCATACCGACGCCGGGACCCCGGCGGGGAAGGGCGAGTGCAGCAAGCCCCTTGCGGGCTCGCTGCGCTCGCCACGCTGCGGGCTCGGTGGCGACCTGCGGTCGCCACGGGTTCTATTCCCACTCTATGGGTGTCGTGGACACCCACGAGTGGAAATAGTCCCTGTTGGTCGGCATGCCGACCATCGGGATAGTGAGCCGTCGGGCTCACGGAGGAGGTCATGTGACTGTCGGTCAGCCGACCGGCGGTCACATGACTACCACCCCTCTAAGACTAAGGGTTCAAAATTTCGGCCATTTCGATGGCAAGGCAAAGCGAAAGCTAAAGAGGAGTCTAAGCAACCCCAGTCCAATAGATCGGCCAGGGGTAGGAAGCAATGGACTAGTAGAAAGCCAGCTTCCAAGCCTGAACAGAAACCATCAGCCTGAAGAGACTGGACTCCGCCTGGAGGATTCCAGGGTTGGGGGCCGACTCCTTCATTTTGCACACATATGGCAACAGTCGACAACAGATGTGGTTTGTGTACCATCTGCCACCTTGTCAAGGGTGACTGATGTGATCAAGCTATTCTGTGAAACTTACGTCATCAGCGGGACGTGGGCGTGTACCTCTTACGGAGGTTCGGGAATCATACCCGACCCGGCGCCCATCTCTCGTAAAGGCTCTCTGCAAGGACGGAGACCTGTCGGCTCCCTGCAAAGACGGAGACCTGTGTCTGATCTGGGCGTAAGGCGCCATCAGTACACAGGAGCGCAGGAATCAATCCTGACCCGGCGCTCCGTCAAGGTAGCGGCTCTTTAACAGATGGGTAATTATACCCAGCCCGGCACGCTATATTAGCGGGACTTGGGTGTACATTATTCACGGCTCCCTGCTAAGACGGAGACCTGTCGGCTCGGCTCCCTGCTATTACGGAGACCTGTGTCCGCTCCAGGTGCAGGGCGTACCTAATTATAGAGGTGCAGATATTTCTTCAGACCCGGCTTTCTGTCATGGTAATGGCTCTCTATAACTGACCCGACTTGGTACTTCACCTTGGCAGTGGTTCCACAGGACCAACGGGGAACTCACCTTGTTCTGGCACAGACACACCAGACGGGACATCAGAAAGGTACTCAGAGCAGCCCTCTCATCCACTGTTCTTTTGTCTGCGGCCCCCCCTGCAATGCTCATATGTAACAGGGGAGGGGGGACATAGAACGTGGACAGCAGAAGCAGCTCGCACTACTCTATCCTTTCAGTCCTTGGTGGACGGCTCTTCCCCGCTCTCATTGTACCCACCACTGCCCATTGTGGCATATGGGGCAACAGTAGAAAGGGAATCTGTTTCCACACACCAGGGGCTCTATCTTACGTTTTTTCTCCCTATCTGATGTACTTCCAAAATGTTTTTAAAAAACTATAGTGTCATATGAGATCTAGAACAATAAGCTGCAACAATAATGGGGGTAATTCCAAGTTGATCGTAGCAGGACATTTTTTAGCAGTTGGGCAAAACCATGTGCACTGCAGGGGGGGCAAATATAACATTTGCAGAGAGAGTTAGATTTGGGTGGGTTATTTTGTTTCTGTGCAGGGTAAATACTGGCTGCTTTATTTTTACACTGCAATTTAGATTGCAGATTGAACTCACCACACCCAAATCTATCTCTCTCTGCAAATGTTATATCTGCCCCCCCTGCAGTGCACATGGTTTTGCTCAACTGCTAAAAAATTTCCTGCTGCGATCAACTCAGAATTACCCCCAATAATCAGCTTTCAAGAAAACCACAATAGTATAGCAACTTATTAATGTTATATATCATCACATAAATGAATCCAGTCTATAGAGTTGTTGTAAATGTGGAGATTTGACACATGGATAAATGGGTCTAATTATATCCTTCTGGGAAATTGATTGGCTATCCCATCTTTGGGTGTGTCTGTGCTAAATAGTCCTGGCTTTTAGGACATCAAAAGAGGTTTATATATGTTCCATTAAATACCATCTAGTATCATTTCATGCACAGGGACTGTTGTACCTATGTATATACATAATATGTTCTTTTGCTTGTTGTTTTGAGACCAGCTTCTAACACCTAATTGTGTCCACTTATACTTGATAAATTAATGGTCATTTGTGAGTTTGCAATTATCATCCGAAGTACCAATTATTTTATTTATAAATTTTCTTTTTTCACACAGTTCTTATGAATATTATTACAAGAGACAGTTCATTCATTATCTGATCTCTTGTATTTATTGTTATGCCAGCCATATAGTTGTTGCGAGTTGGTGGACATAACTTTGTATCAATTTACATCTGCACTATTACTGCAGTCTTGAACAGTAGACTGGTGTAAAAGATGGCGTTATGTTACAATACCTCCACACTATCCTTTTAGGTACAAACCTCGCCTTGTAATAGTTTGTGTCCTAGAAATCATAAGGGACTACTAATGTAATGAGTCGCCTAGATTAAGAATTCCTTGAATTAATAGCCTATTAGCATTGATAATTTCTGAATAAATACACAGCTTGTTTAAAAATTCTCTGTTTATTTTATTAATATTTGTAGTTCAATATTTCATTTACTTTAACCCTATTGTAGAATTATTATTATCATAGTATTTTGATTTTAGGGTTAATATTTTATTACCTTGCACTCTCAGGCTATCAGATGATTTGCTTTGCCTGGCTATAGAGATTTATTTTAAAAGATTGAATAAAAGTTATGTTTTAATATTGTATTAATACTGTATTAATATTTCAAAAGAGTGCGCCACACACTAAGCCTTTCTTTTAGTGATAAACCCACTAGTGGTTTACACTAACAACGTTTAGAAAAACACTGTAATCTAGCTTAGTGGCGCACCTCCAACCTAGTTCCAATCTGACCAGGGCCTTCTTTCCCTTAGCCCTTACTATAGTTCATCTATTGGTTGGTTACTTACAATTACTTCTGTGAATTTTTGCAAAAATACCTGTGCATTATCCTTCAAACGTTTTGTCTTTCCTTCAAAATACCTTGTCAAGGGTCCCAGTAAGCAAAAGGAATTTGAAGTAAATGATAAGAAGTTTGATATTCTGAATTTTATCACATGTAATACCAAGAATGTAATTTATGTTTTATCCTGCACATGTGGTTTGTGGTATGTCGGCAAGACGAGTAGAAATTTAAAGACTCGTCTTGCCGAACATACCTACAATATCAAAAAAGGGCTTGAGACACATGCGGTCTCTATGCACTTTAAGAAGGTGCATCAATGTAACCCTAAATATATAAAATCATTTTGTGGGATTCAGGCGATTACTCCAAATTGGAGAAATCGTGATTAGGAGATTATTTTGGCCAAATCAGAGATTAAATGGATTTTTAAGTTGAATTCTCTTATTCCTAATGGTCTTAATTCAGAATTTGAGCTCAAGTGGTTTTTATGAAATATCTTTTAATATTTTTAATGTTATGTTTTTTCTTGTTTTTTGGGTATGTACATTTATGCACTTTATGGACGATCAATAAGGACATCCTCAGCACGATGCACTTTATTTGCCCTTTTGATGCATAATGATGGACATTTGGGATGAAATAAACCTTGTACTGTGACATGCGCATGAGCAGTACTTTTGGAATACACTGTGGAACGCATGAAGTGGATCCCCAGCGGAAGGACATCTGGAACGCATCGTGAAATGCATGATGCGTACTTCCGATTCCGGCTAGACGCCCGCGATGGTTACTTCCGGTTCCGGTCAGATGCCCGCGATCGTCATTTCCGCCGATGGAAAAAGCAGAAGTGAGTGTGGCGGGACTTTTTGGACACACCTGTCATACATTGACCTCTTTAGGGGAGGGTATTTAGAAGGAAGCAGTCCAGTCAGCCACCATGCCTCTAATGAAGGACAGATGTCTGAAAAGCTTCAGGCGTGGTGACTGGCTTAATTCAGGGACGATTCCAGGCCTTACTACTTCCTGTTACCTGCGGTTCAGAAGTTCTGGAGCTCTGATCTGCTTATCCTGAAAGATCTGGGTGGGTAACTACATGGATGTTTGACCTGACGCCCTGTCCACACTAGTGGTTTACATGCTCTTTTACTTGTTTTGTTTGTGAGTGCATTTTAATAAATACATTTCGTGTGTTATACATCTGGCTGTACTTGCACCATTTCCTTCTCTTCTTGAGTAACTAGGAAGTGTGATTTATCTTCACTGTGAGGGAACATTCCCAAGACAAAAAGAAGGATAATTTCCCTTGTTTGGGGAATTAGGGAAATACTGAATATATCATCCCCTCGAGACCCCTGGAGGATCCGGAAAGAAAAAAGACTGCATATGTTGGATATATATTTTTTCATGTAAGATATTTAGTATATTCTAATTCTAATAGCTCCTGCTTGGCCAAGAAGGCATTGGTACACAGATCTACTAAGTATGTCTGTGGAAGCACCGATACTGCTCCCTCAACGTCCAGATCTGCTAATGCAGGGTCCTTGTTGTCACAGTCATCTGGATCGTCTGTCTTTGACGGCGTGGCTGTTGAAACCTCTATCTTAGAAGCTAGAGGATTTTCAAAACAAGTAATCCAAACTATGCTTAGAGCAAGAAAGCCTACTTCAGCTTGTGTGTATCATAGAATATGGCAAGCCTATGTTTATTGGTGTACTGAAAAAAGTTTGAATCCAAGATCTTTTAAAGTATCCAGGATTTTGGATTTCCTTCATGCAGGATTGGATAAAGGTTTGAAAGCAGCTTCCTTGAGAGTTCAATTATCAGCGTTAACTGTATGGTTTCAGCGAAAGATTGCTGATTTACAGGATGTATGTACTTTCTTTCAGGGAGTTGTACATATCGAACCTCCATTTGTTCCTCCTGCAGCTCCCTGGGATTTGAATTTAGTTCTTAAATTCCTCCAGGGACCTCCGTTTGAACCACTTAAGAGAGCAGATCCTAAATGGTTAACGGCTAAAGTACTTTTTCTACTGGCAATGGTGTCAGCCAGAAGAGTGTCAGATTTAGGAGCGTTATCGTGTAAGTCTCCTTTCCTAAGTTTTTTTGCAGACAGAGCAGTTCTCAGAACTAGATATGGTTATCTTCCGAAGGTGGTTTCAAAGTTTTACCTTAATGAAGAGATTGTAGTCCCAGCTTTTCAGGTATCGGGACTTTCTGCGGGAGAAGCGTCGCTGGACGTAGTCCGAGCTTTAAGAATCTACATAGATCCTACTAGTGCCATCAGAAAAACAGATTCTCTCTTCATCCTCTACGGATTTCATAGAAGAGGATGGCCTGCTAGTAAACAGACGCTGGCAAGATGGCTCCGAATGGTAATATCAGAAGCTTATTCTCGTGCAGATCTCCCTACTCCGGCTAATGTCTCTGCTCACTCTACACGTAAGGTAGGTCCTTCATGGGCAGCACAACATGGTGCTTCAGCAGAACAGATTTGTAAGGCAGCCACATGGTCTTCCATAAACACATTCATTAGACATTATGCCTTAGATACTTTTGCCTCTCATGACTCAGACTTCGGGCGAAAGGTCCTCTTGTGTAATCAGGAGCGTCCCCACCACTAAAACTGGCTTTGGGAATCCCAATGTTATCCCAATGTTATCCTGTGGAACCAGCCAGAGAAATAGACGTTATGGTAAGAACTTACCATTGATAACATAATTTCTCTTATGTCCACAGGTATCCACAGGGGTCCCACCCTGACGCACCTGATTTGAGGATCTTGACAATCACTAAACCTCTTCCCTCTTGTATGGAAGGGTGTGCATGTGTGTTCTTATCGCCTAAATAGATTTCTACCTGATGCTCCTGCCTAATCGCTGTGGAAAGAACTGATTGGACTAAGTCAGTGGGCGGGATTATATGGTGAAGCCCCGATGCATCCTGGGAGGCCAGAAAGCTTGTGACCGTTTTGGTGCGATTTCCACTGTCGCTCCGGCATATCCCAATGTTATCCTGTGGATACCTGTGGACATAAGAGAAATTACGTTATCAACGGTAAGTTCTTATACCATAACGTCTATATCTGATTTCAGATGAATTTCTTGTACCAAGGAAAAGACTAGTGCAAATGGGGATACGGTAAAGATGCAGGCTGTCGGGATCCTGGCAGTCAAAATACTAGTGCCGGAATCCCAACACCCTTTAGAATCCTGACAGCTATCATCCCGACTGTAAGTATAGCTGTAATGAGGAATCAGTCGCAGAGTGATTGACAGGAAGAGGATGTTTGGGGGAGGTAACGCGGTGTGTCTGCATTAACATAGGAGTGTTGTGACCATTTTCAGGGGGTGTCTTATCGGTCGACTGCGATCTCATACACATAAAACATCACGGCTCCTATGGCTATTCTGCACGACCATGGAGACATTCAGGGAATCAGTGTTCCTTGCTTTGCATTGCAGTTGCGATGGAAAACGCAGTTGCTGAGAGTGTTGAGATGGCTTTGGTGGGTGCCTCTGCTCACTTGTGGGAGGCTGCTGCACTTGTGTTGCCTCTCAGTTCCGTCACTGAAAAGTATTGCTGCTACTCCGCATTGCGGCCGCATCTGAATCAGACCCACAATTCTGCCTCATTTGCAGCTGACTTGAGGGAAACTCTTAATCAGCGCAGTAGTGGTCTCTATGAAAATGAGTGGGCTTCTGGTTCTCAAAGTTTGATTTGGTCAGACAACGGGAGTCAGCTGATGTTGGCTCTTCATTTTATGGTCAGGAATTACATGAAGTATGCAGTTAAAGATGATTGTCAGCTGTTCCGCATCACCATTTTCATTACGCAAATTTTATACTACAATATATACTTTATTTCCCTATAGGAAAAAGCTGTTCACCAAAGTGACATATCAGTCTTATGTTAAATGAGGTAATGAGCTTAGAACCTCTTTGTCTTTCATAGGGAACAAGCTTGCAGACTTAAGAGTAAAAGGACGTGATCCCAGTATGCATTTGCAACAGAAATATTATCAACCCCTCAAGGTCTAATATTGTGTAACACATTACTCTGAATAAGGTTAGAAAAGGTTAATAAAAATAAAATAAAAAATGTGACCTGAATGACTGAGTTGCCCCAGGTCTTTTAACAGTGCAACATCCTTGTTAGCTGTCAGCCATTTGCATACCTCATAGGACATTTTAAAATCAGTATTTGCTAAAACAGGTCAAGTGAATTTTTATATTGTCTCTTATAAAATTTCTCAGATGTGCAATGTCAAAAATTTACAAGAAGAGGCCCAAGTGTTTTTATTTATTACACTTACACAAGTGATATACGCAGCAGCATTCTATCACCGCTCTGTAATGAGTGGTGTTTTCTGTTCTAAATGAGTTCTTGTAAAAGTCAATGTTAACATATGTTCTGTGATAATACAAGTAAACAGTAGTAAATCTGTCTATTTCCTACCATGACATGAATAAAAAATAGTTTTTTCTTTCTTTGTTTTATTTTTTTTGTTCATTCGTGCTTTATTTTCAAAATGCTGTTTTTACTATTGTCTAAATTGTATCTGCATCGGTCAATGCCCATACAAACCATTTTACCAAAAGTTATATATGCGGTATATGAAGTGTAATTGCCACATGAACAATATCTGGGTGTCTGAGAGAATAAGCAAAATGGCTGCTCCCTGCAGAGTTAATGCAGTGATTTTGTGAATAGATGCACAAATGTTGACACTTTCTAACTCTATGACAAGAAAATGTAGTAGTAGTGATTTAAAACTCAGAGACCATTATTAGTTTCTTGTGCAGACATTTAATGCCATAGGTAGATCTTTGTTTTACAGCTGCACAAAAATAGTGAGTAACAGCAAAGGGGCTAAGGCTGGGTCTTTGGGCAGATATAGTGGTCTATTCATGAAGCAGTGAAAAGAGTGTAGAAAAAGACTAGTGGATAAGGAACCAATCAGCTTTGAAAGAAGCCTTTGTCAAGTACATTCTATAAAATGGAAGGGAAATGCTGGTTGGTTGCCATGGACAACTTCACCACTGGTCACTGCTTCATGAATAGACCCCATACTTTTTATGTACCTGTTATAATTTTATGGCAGGTCCAGCAGTGA
Organism: Pseudophryne corroboree; assembly: GCF_028390025.1. Lineage (NCBI taxonomy): Eukaryota > Metazoa > Chordata > Amphibia > Anura > Myobatrachidae > Pseudophryne > Pseudophryne corroboree. The sequence continues at coordinate 331,058,728 of NC_086450.1, read as the reverse complement.
TCTTCTGATACCGATGTCCCCTGGCCCAGCAACAAATGTCCACTGACTGTTTAATATATCGTTAAGTTGCAAGCATTGGTAATGCAAACCTGTTAGTCTACTTCAATAAAACATTTGAAGGAAGTTTTAGAAGCCTACCCAGCCTATATGAATATTTAAAAAATCTAGGAACTTGCATATGCTCTGGGTGCTTATAATATACATGACACATCCTGCTTTTATATGTTATGTTTTGTGTGCGTGTGTGTTTGTGTGTTTTAAACATTTTTTTTTTATAAATTTTGTTGAATTGCAGGAAACATTAATAATGTTTCATAAACTGACACTGTTTGAGAGTGTATGCATTTGCTTTAAAGTTGCCTACTCTCCCAGGTGGAACGGTGATTTCAAAGACTTTCTTTTCTCATTGAGACTAGAAACTCACATTCATGCTGAGCTAACAAGTACTTGTGGTTGGGAGGTGGTTAAATTGCTTTGAATATACATAGTGCAGACTGCATGCAAAATATACAGCTGCTGCTCCCAACAGCAAGTGCAAACCATTCTCAGTCACATACACAAGTACGTTTTACTAACATAAAGAAAAGCTTCTGTAGTAAATTCCTGTTTTTATACCAGTGGGTAACTAAATATAATACAGGTTGAGTATCCCATATCCAAATATTCCGAAATACGGAATATTCCGAAATACGGACTTTTTTGAGTGAGAGTGAGATAGTGAAACCTTTGTTTTTTGATGGCTCAATGTACACAAACTTTGTTTAATACACAAAGTTATTAAAAATATTGTATTAAATGACCTTCAGGCTGTGTGTATAAGGTGTATATGAAACATAAATGAATTGTGTGAATGTAGACACACTTTGTTTAATGCACAAAGTTATAAAAAATATTGGCTAAAATGACCTTCAGGCTGTGTGTATAAGGTGTATATGTAACATAAATGCATTCTGTGCTTAGATTTAGGTCCCATCACCATGATATCTCATTATGCTATGCAATTATTCCAAAATACGAAAAAATCCCATATCCAAAATACCTCTGGTCCCAAGCATTTTGGATAAGGGAGACTCAACCTGTATGACTATTAACCAGCATTCACTAAGTATTGTTAGGAGATAACCTTAGGGATAAGCAGATAACCTTAGGGAACAATTACTTTTAATACAAAAAAATATATATATTTTTTTTCAGAATGTAAAATATTCAAGAGCATCGGAACTAGAATTTCAAATAAAACACCTAAGCAAGTATCACTTTTATCTAATTGCTTATCAGTGCAGCTTGGTGGAATCTTTCTTTTAATATCCATGAACAAAGACAGCAGTGATTCAAGGTCTCCGCTCAGTATAATGATTATATCTTGTTCTTCACACTGTAACTGAAGCTGTTGTTACTCACAGTTCTGCATCACATGGAGAATCGTCTTTTGCTACTTGCTTATATAACATATGCAAATTCGACCTGCGATTGATCTGGCAGAGAGTCTCCAATATGCATTGTAATTCATCATCTTAATGTCAGCAGAGATGCATAAAGTTGATGGCAATGAGGAGTAATGAGAAGGATTAAACAACCAAGAACTCATTTTAAATAGGTTTTACACAAATTGAAATCTATCCTGTTCTTTGACCTAATTTTCAGCCTGATTTGCTTGACAAAAGTAGGAAAATCAGATGCGCACACATATGCTGTTCAGCGCCTATTCTAACACAAATTGGGTTATAAGCCCATGAGTCTGTAAAACTTAAAGCTCAAAAATTAGAGCGCTCCATGGATAATATTGGTAAGAGAGAGTGGTAATATTCATCCTCATTTCTGTGTCATTTCAGCATGAAAATATATCTTGTAACAATCAGGATGTTACAGGAATCTGTTCCTAAAGATAGCGCCTTTTCCATAATACAGGAGCACAACACACTAACACTAGAGATGAGCGCCTGAAATTTTTCGGGTTTTGTGTTTTGGTTTTGGGTTCGGTTCCGCGGCCGTGTTTTGGGTTCGACCGCGTTTTGGCAAAACCTCACCGAATTTTTTTTGTCGGATTCGGGTGTGTTTTGGATTCGGGTGTTTTTTTCAAAAAACCCTAAAAAACAGCTTAAATCATAGAATTTGGGGGTCATTTTGATCCCATATTATTATTAACCTCAAAAACCATAATTTCCACTCATTTTCAGTCTATTCTGAATACCTCACACCTCACAATATTATTTTTAGTCCTAAAATTTGCACCGAGGTCGCTGGATGACTAAGCTAAGCGACCCTAGTGGCCGACACAAACACCTGGCCCATCTAGGAGTGGCACTGCAGTGTCACGCAGGATGGCCCTTCCAAAAAACACTCCCCAAACAGCACATGACGCAAAGAAAAAAAGAGGTGCAATGAGGTAGCTGTGTGACTAAGCTCAGTGACCCAAGTGCCCGACACAAACACCTGGCCCATCTAGGAGTGGCACTGCAGTGTCACGCAGGATGTCCCTTCCAAAAAACCCTCCCCAAACAGCACATGACGCAAAGAAAAAAAGAGGCGCAATGAGGTAGCTGTGTGAGTAAGATTAGCGACCCTAGTGGCCGACACAAACACCGGGCCCATCTAGGAGTGGCACTGCAGTGTCACGCAGGATGTCCCTTCCAAAAAACCCTCCCCAAACAGCACATGACGCAAAGAAAAATAAAAGAAAAAAGAGGTGCAAGATGGAATTGTCCTTGGGCCCTCCCACCCACCCTTATGTTGTATAAACAGGACATGCACACTTTAACCAACCCATCATTTCAGTGACAGGGTCTGCCACACGACTGTGACTGATATGACGGGTTGGTTTGGACCCCCACCAAAAAAGAAGCAATTAATCTCTCCTTGCACAAACTGGCTCTACAGAGGCAAGATGTCCACCTCATCATCATCCTCCGATATATCACCGTGTACATCCCCCTCCTCACAGATTATCAATTCGTCCCCACTGGAATCCACCATCTCAGCTCCCTGTGTACTTTGTGGAGGCAATTGCTGCTGGTCAATGTCTCCGCGGAGGAATTGATTATAATTCATTTTAATGAACATCATCTTCTCCACATTTTCTGGATGTAACCTCGTACGCCGATTGCTGACAAGGTGAGCGGCGGCACTAAACACTCTTTCGGAGTACACACTTGTGGGAGGGCAACTTAGGTAGAATAAAGCCAGTTTGTGCAAGGGCCTCCAAATTGCCTCTTTTTCCTGCCAGTATAAGTACGGACTGTCTGACGTGCCTACTTGGATGCGGTCACTCATATAATCCTCCACCATTCTTTCAATGTTGAGAGAATCATATGCAGTGACAGTAGACGACATGTCCGTAATCGTTGTCAGGTCCTTCAGTCCGGACCAGATGTCAGCATCAGCAGTCGCTCCAGACTGCCCTGCATCACCGCCAGCGGGTGGGCTCGGAATTCTGAGCCTTTTCCTCGCACCCCCAGTTGCGGGAGAATGTGAAGGAGGAGATGTTGACAGGTCGCATTCCGCTTGACTTGACAATTTTGTCACCAGCAGGTCTTTGCACCCCAGCAGACTTGTGTCTGCCGGAAAGAGAGATCCAAGGTAGGTTTTAAATCTAGGATCGAGCACGGTGGCCAAAATGTAGTGCTCTGATTTCAACAGATTGACCACCCGTGAATCCTTGTTAAGCGAATTAAGGGCTGCATCCACAAGTCCCACATGCCTAGCGGAATCGCTCCCTTTTAGCTCCTTCTTCAATGCCTCCAGCTTCTTCTGCAAAAGCCTGATGAGGGGAATGACCTGACTCAGGCTGGCAGTGTCTGAACTGACTTCACGTGTGGCAAGTTCAAAGGGCATCAGAACCTTGCACAACGTTGAAATCATTCTCCACTGCACTTGAGACAGGTGCATTCCACCTCCTATATCGTGCTCAATTGTATAGGCTTGAATGGCCTTTTGCTGCTCCTCCAACCTCTGAAGCATATAGAGGGTTGAATTCCACCTCGTTACCACTTCTTGCTTCAGATGATGGCAGGGCAGGTTCAGTAGTTTTTGGTGGTGCTCCAGTCTTCTGTACGTGGTGCCTGTATGCTGAAAGTGTCCCGCAATTCTTCTGGCCACCGACAGCATCTCTTGCACGCCCCTGTCGTTTTTTAAAAAATTCTGCACCACCAAATTCAAGGTATGTGCAAAACATGGGACGTGCTGGAATTTGCCCATATTTAATGCACACACAATATTGCTGGCGTTGTCCGATGCCACAAATCCACAGGAGAGTCCAATTGGGGTAAGCCATTCTGCGATGATCTTCCTCAGTTGCCGTAAGAGGTTTTTAGCTGTGTGCGTATTCTGGAAAGCGGTGATACAAAGCGTAGCCTGCCTAGGAAAGAGTTGGCGTTTGCGAGATGCTGCTACTGGTGCCGCCGCTGCTGTTCTTGCGGCGGGAGTCCATACATCTACCCAGTGGGCTGTCACAGTCATATAGTCCTGACCCTGCCCTGCTCCACTTGTCCACATGTCCGTGGTTAAGTGGACATTGGGTACAACTGCATTTTTTAGGACACTGGTGAGTCTTTTTCTGACGTCCGTGTACATTCTCGGTATCGCCTGCCTACAGAAGTGGAACCTAGATGGTATTTGGTAACGGGGGCACACTGCATCAATAAATTGTCTAGTTCCCTGTGAACTAACGGCGGATACCGGACGCACGTCTAACACCAACATAGTTGTCAAGGACTCAGTTATCCGCTTTGCAACAGGATGACTGCTGTGATATTTCATCTTCCTCGCAAAGGACTGTTGGACAGTCAATTGCTTACTGGAAGTAGTACAAGTGGGCTTACGACTTCCCCTCTGGGATGACCATCGACTCCCAGCAGCAACAACAGCAGCGCCAGCAGCAGTAGGCGTTACACGCAAGGATGCATCGGAGGAATCCCAGGCAGGAGAGGACTCGTCAGAATTGCCAGTGACATGGCCTGCAGGACTATTGGCATTCCTGGGGAAGGAGGAAATTGACACTGAGGGAGTTGGTGGGGTGGTTTGCGTGAGCTTGGTTACAAGAGGAAGGGATTTACTGGTCAGTGGACTGCTTCCGCTGTCGGCCCAAGTTTTTGAACTTGTCACTGACTTATTATGAATGCGCTGCAGGTGACGTATAAGGGAGGATGTTCCGAGGTGGTTAACGTCCTTACCCCTACTTATTACAGCTTGACAAAGGGAACACACGGCTTGACACCTGTTGTCCGCATTTCTGGTGAAATACTTCCACACCGAAGAGCTGATTTTTTTGGTATTTTCACCAGGCATGTCAACGGCCCTATTCCTCCCACGGACAACAGGTGTCTCCCCGGGTGCCTGACTTAAACAAACCACCTCACCATCAGAATCCTCCTGGTCAATTTCCTCCCCAGCGCCAGCAACACCCATATCCTCCTCATCCTGGTGTACTTCAACACTGACATCTTCAATCTGACTATCAGGAACTGGACTGCGGGTGCTCCTTCCAGCACTTGCAGGGGGCGTGCAAATGGTGGAAGGCGCATGCTCTTCACGTCCAGTGTTGGGAAGGTCAGGCATCGCAACCGACACAATTGGACTCTCCTTGTGGATTTGGGATTTCGAAGAACGCACAGTTCTTTGCGGTGCTACTGCTTTTACCAGCTTGAGTCTTTTCATTTTTCTAGCGAGAGGCTGAGTGCCTCCATCCTCATGTGAAGCTGAACCACTAGCCATGAACATAGGCCAGGGCCTCAGCCGTTCCTTGCCACTCCGTGTGGTAAATGGCATATTGGCAAGTTTACGCTTCTCCTCCGACAATTTTATTTTAGGTTTTGGAGTCCTTTTTTTACTGATATTTGGTGTTTTGGATTTGACATGCTCTGTACTATGACATTGGGCATCGGCCTTGGCAGACGACGTTGCTGGCATTTCATCGTCTCGGCCATGACTAGTGGCAGCAGCTTCAGCACGAGGTGGAAGTGGATCTTGATCTTTCCCTAATTTTGGAACCTCAACATTTTTGTTCTCCATATTTTAATAGGCACAACTAAAAGGCACCTCAGGTAAACAATGGAGATGGATGGATACTAGTATACAATTATGGATGGACTGCCGAGTGCCGACACAGAGGTAGCTACAGCCGTGGACTACCGTACTGTACTGTGTCTGCTGCTAATATAGACTGGTTGATAAAGAGATGTAGTAGTAGTATGTATGTATAAAGAAGAAAGAAAAAAAAACCACGGGTAGGTGGTATACAATTATGGACGGACTGCCGAGTGCCGACACAGAGGTAGCTACAGCCGTGGACTACCGTACTGTACTGTGTCTGCTGCTAATATAGACTGGTTGATAAAGAGATGTAGTAGTAGTATGTATGTATAAAGAAGAAAGAAAAAAAAACCACGGGTAGATGGTATACAATTATGGACGGACTGCCCAGTGCCGACACAGAGGTAGCTACAGCCGTGGACTACCGTACTGTACTGTGTCTGCTGCTAATATAGACTGGTTGATAAAGAGATGTAGTAGTAGTAGTATGTATGTATAAAGAAGAAAGAAAAAAAAACCACGGGTAGGTGGTATACAATTATGGACGGACTGCCCAGTGCCGACACAGAGGTAGCTACAGCCGTGGACTACCGTACTGTACTGTGTCTGCTGCTAATATAGACTGGTTGATAAAGAGATGTAGTAGTAGTATGTATGTATAAAGAAGAAAGAAAAAAAAACCACGGGTAGGTGGTATACAATTATGGACGGACTGCCGAGTGCCGACACAGAGGTAGCTACAGCCGTGGACTACCGTACTGTACTGTGTCTGCTGCTAATATAGACTGGTTGATAAAGAGATGTAGTAGTAGTAGTATGTATGTATAAAGAAGAAAGAAAAAAAAACCACGGGTAGGTGGTATACAATTATGGACGGACTGCCCAGTGCCGACACAGAGGTAGCTACAGCCGTGGACTACCGTACTGTACTGTGTCTGCTGCTAATATAGACTGGTTGATAAAGAGATGTAGTAGTAGTATGTATGTATAAAGAAGAAAGAAAAAAAAACCACGGGTAGGTGGTATACAATTATGGACGGACTGCCCAGTGCCGACACAGAGGTAGCTACAGCCGTGGACTACCGTACTGTACTGTGTCTGCTGCTAATATAGACTGGTTGATAAAGAGATGTAGTAGTAGTAGTATGTATGTATAAAGAAGAAAGAAAAAAAAACCACGGGTAGGTGGTATACAATTATGGACGGACTGCCGAGTGCCGACACAGAGGTAGCTACAGCCGTGGACTACCGTACTGTACTGTGTCTGCTGCTAATATAGACTGGTTGATAAAGAGATGTAGTAGTAGTATGTATGTATAAAGAAGAAAGAAAAAAAAACCACGGGTAGGTGGTATACAATTATGGACGGACTGCTGAGTGCCGACACAGAGGTAGCTACAGCCGTGAACTACCGTACTGTGTCTGCTGCGACTGGATGATAAATAATGATATAAAAAATATATATATATCACTACTGCAGCCGGACAGGTATATATTATATAATGACGGACCTGCTGGACACTGTCTGTCAGCAGAATGAGTTTTTTATAGAATAAAAAAAAAAACACCACACAAGTGAAGTCACACGACGAGTGTTTAACTTTTTCAGGCAATCACAATATAGTATACTATACTACTAACTATACTGGTGGTCAGTGTGGTCAGGTCACTGGTCAGTCACACTGGCAGTGGCACTCCTGCAGCAAAAGTGTGCACTGTTTAATTTTAATAATAATATGTACTCCTGGCTCCTGCTATAACCTATAACTGGCACTGCAGTGCTCCCCAGTCTCCCCCACAATTATAAGATGTGTGAGCTGAGCACAGTCAGATACGAGTGTTTAACTTTTTCAGGCAATCACAATATAGTATACTATACTACTAACTATACTGGTGGTCAGTGTGGTCAGGTCACTGGTCAGTCACACTGGCAGTGGCACTCCTGCAGCAAAAGTGTGCACTGTTTAATTTTAATAATAATATGTACTCCTGGCTCCTGCTATAACCTATAACTGGCACTGCAGTGCTCCCCAGTCTCCCCCACAATTATAAGATGTGTGAGCTGAGCACAGTCAGATATATACATAGATGATGCAGCACACTGGGCTGAGCAGTGCACACAGATATGGTATGTGACTGAGTCACTGTGTATCGTTTTTTTCAGGCAGAGAACGGATATATTAAATAAAACTGCACTGTCTGGTGGTCACTGTGGTCAGTCACTAGTAAACTCTGCACTCTCTACAGTTCTACAGTACTCCTAAGCTCCAGTAAATCAGGTCAATCTCTCTCTCTCTCTCTTCTAATCTAAATGGAGAGGACGCCAGCCACGTCCTCTCCCTATCAATCTCAATGCACGTGTGAAAATTAGAGATGAGCGGGTTCGGTTTCTCTGAATCCGAACCCGCACGAACTTCATGTTTTTTTTCACGGGTCCGAGCGACTCGGATCTTCCCGCCTTGCTCGGTTAACCCGAGCGCGCCTGAGCGTCATCATGACGCTGTCGGATTCTCGCGAGACTCGGATTCTATATAAGGAGCCGCGCGTCGCCGCCATTTTCACACGTGCATTGAGATTGATAGGGAGAGGACGTGGCTGGCGTCCTCTCCATTTAGATTAGAAGAGAGAGAGAGAGAGAGAGAGATTGACCTGATTTACTGGAGCTTAGGAGTACTGTAGAACTGTAGAGAGTGCAGAGTTTACTAGTGACTGACCACAGTGACCACCAGACAGTGCAGTTTTATTTAATATATCCGTTCTCTGCCTGAAAAAAACGATACACAGTGACTCAGTCACATACCATATCTGTGTGCACTGCTCAGCCCAGTGTGCTGCATCATCTATGTATATATCTGACTGTGCTCAGCTCACACATCTTATAATTGTGGGGGAGACTGGGGAGCACTGCAGTGCCAGTTATAGGTTATAGCAGGAGCCAGGAGTACATATTATTATTAAAATTAAACAGTGCACACTTTTGCTGCAGGAGTGCCACTGCCAGTGTGACTGACCAGTGACCTGACCACACTGACCACCAGTATAGTTAGTAGTATAGTATACTATATTGTGATTGCCTGAAAAAGTTAAACACTCGTATCTGACTGTGCTCAGCTCACACATCTTATAATTGTGGGGTAGACTGGGGAGCACTGCAGTGCCAGTTATAGGTTATAGCAGGAGCCAGGAGTACATATTATTATTAAAATTAAACAGTGCACACTTTTGCTGCAGGAGTGCCACTGCCAGTGTGACTGACCAGTGACCACCTGACCACACTGACCACCAGTATAGTTAGTAGTATAGTATACTATATTGTGATTGCCTGAAAAAGTTAAACACTCGTCGTGTGACTTCACTTGTGTGGTGTTTTTTTTTTTATTCTATAAAAAACTCATTCTGCTGACAGACAGTGTCCAGCAGGTCCGTCATTATATAATATATACCTGTCCGGCTGCAGTAGTGATATATATATATTTTTTATATCATTATTTATCATCCAGTCGCAGCAGACACAGTACGGTAGTTCACGGCTGTAGCTACCTCTGTGTCGGCACTCGGCAGTCCGTCCATAATTGTATACCACCTACCCGTGGTTTTTTTTTCTTTCTTCTTTATACATACATACTACTACTACATCTCTTTATCAACCAGTCTATATTAGCAGCAGACACAGTACAGTACGGTAGTCCACGGCTGTAGCTACCTCTGTGTCGGCACTGGGCAGTCCGTCCATAATTGTATACCACCTACCCGTGGTTTTTCTTTCTTTCTTCTTTATACATACATACTACTACTACTACATCTCTTTATCAACCAGTCTATATTAGCAGCAGACACAGTACAGTACGGTAGTCCACGGCTGTAGCTACCTCTGTGTCGGCACTGGGCAGTCCGTCCATAATTGTATACCACCTACCCGTGGTTTTTTTTTCTTTCTTCTTTATACATACATACTACTACTACATCTCTTTATCAACCAGTCTATATTAGCAGCAGACACAGTACAGTACGGTAGTCCACGGCTGTAGCTACCTCTGTGTCGGCACTGGGCAGTCCGTCCATAATTGTATACCACCTACCCGTGGTTTTTTTTTCTTTCTTCTTTATACATACATACTACTACTACTACATCTCTTTATCAACCAGTCTATATTAGCAGCAGACACAGTACAGTACGGTAGTCCACGGCTGTAGCTACCTCTGTGTCGGTACTGGGCAGTCCGTCCATAATTGTATACCACCTACCCGTGGTTTTTTTTTCTTTCTTCTTTATACATACATACTACTACAACATCTCTTTATCAACCAGTCTATATTAGCAGCAGACACAGTACAGTACGGTAGTCCACGGCTGTAGCTACCTCTGTGTCGGCACTGGGCAGTCCATCCATAATTGTATACCACCTACCCGTGGTTTTTTTTTCTTTCTTCTTTATACATACATACTACTACTACATCTCTTTATCAACCAGTCTATATTAGCAGCAGACACAGAACAGTACGGTAGTCCACGGCTGTAGCTACCTCTGTGTCGGCACTCGGCAGTCCATCCATAATTGTATACTAGTATCCTTCCATCTCCATTGTTTACCTGAGGTGCCTTTTAGTTGTGCCTATTAAAATATGGAGAACAAAAATGTTGAGGTTCCAAAATTAGGGAAAGATCAAGATCCACTTCCACCTCGTGCTGAAGCTGCTGCCACTAGTCATGGCCGAGACGATGAAATGCCAGCAACGTCGTCTGCCAAGGCCGATGCCCAATGTCATAGTACAGAGCATGTCAAATCCAAAACACCAAATATCAGTAAAAAAAGGACTCCAAAACCTAAAATAAAATTGTCGGAGGAGAAGCGTAAACTTGCCAATATGCCATTTACCACACGGAGTGGCAAGGAACGGCTGAGGCCCTGGCCTATGTTCATGGCTAGTGGTTCAGCTTCACATGAGGATGGAGGCACTCAGCCTCTCGCTAGAAAAATGAAAAGACTCAAGCTGGCAAAAGCAGTAGCACCGCAAAGAACTGTGCGTTCTTCGAAATCCCAAATCCACAAGGAGAGTCCAATTGTGTCGGTTGCGATGCCTGACCTTCCCAACACTGGACGTGAAGAGCATGCGCCTTCCACCATTTGCACGCCCCCTGCAAGTGCTGGAAGGAGCACCCGCAGTCCAGTTCCTGATAGTCAGATTGAAGATGTCAGTGTTGAAGTACACCAGGATGAGGAGGATATGGGTGTTGCTGGCGCTGGAGAGGAAATTGACCAGGAGGATTCTGATGGTGAGGTGGTTTGTTTAAGTCAGGCACCCGGGGAGACACCTGTTGTCCGTGGGAGGAATAGGGCCGTTGACATGCCTGGTGAAAATACCAAAAAAATCAGCTCTTCGGTGTGGAAGTATTTCACCAGAAATGCGGACAACAGGTGTCAAGCCGTGTGTTCCCTTTGTCAAGCTGTAATAAGTAGGGGTAAGGACGTTAACCACCTCGGAACATCCTCCCTTATACGTCACCTGCAGCGCATTCATAATAAGTCAGTGACAAGTTCAAAAACTTGGGCCGACAGCGGAAGCAGTCCACTGACCAGTAAATCCCTTCCTCTTGTAACCAAGCTCACGTAAACCACCCCACCAACTCCCTCAGTGTCAATTTCCTCCTTCCCCAGGAATGCCAATAGTCCTGCAGGCCATGTCACTGGCAATTCTGACGAGTCCTCTCCTGCCTGGGATTCCTCCGATGCATCCTTGCGTGTAACGCCTACTGCTGCTGGCGCTGCTGTTGTTGCTGCTGGGAGTCGATGGTCATCCCAGAGGGGAAGTCGTAAGCCCACTTGTACTACTTCCAGTAAGCAATTGACTGTCCAACAGTCCTTTGCGAGGAAGATGAAATATCACAGCAGTCATCCTGTTGCAAAGCGGATAACTGAGTCCTTGACAACTATGTTGGTGTTAGACGTGCGTCCGGTATCCGCCGTTAGTTCACAGGGAACTAGACAATTTATTGAGGCAGTGTGCCCCCGTTACCAAATACCATCTAGGTTCCACTTCTGTAGGCAGGCGATACCGAGAATGTACACGGACGTCAGAAAAAGACTCACCAGTGTCCTAAAAAATGCAGTTGTACCCAATGTCCACTTAACCACGGACATGTGGACAAGTGGAGCAGGGCAGGGTCAGGACTATATGACTGTGACAGCCCACTGGGTAGATGTATGGACTCCCGCCGCAAGAACAGCAGCGGCGGCACCAGTAGCAGCATCTCGCAAACGCCAACTCTTTCCTAGGCAGGCTACGCTTTGTATCACCGCTTTCCAGAATACGCACACAGCTAAAAACCTCTTACGGCAACTGAGGAAGATCATCGCAGAATGGCTTACCCCAATTGGACTCTCCTGTGGATTTGTGGCATCGGACAACGCCAGCAATATTGTGTGTGCATTAAATATGGGCAAATTCCAGCACGTCCCATGTTTTGCACATACCTTGAATTTGGTGGTGCAGAATTTTTTAAAAAACGACAGGGGCGTGCAAGAGATGCTGTCGGTGGCCAGAAGAATTGCGGGACACTTTCGGCGTACAGGCACCACGTACAGAAGACTGGAGCACCACCAAAAACTACTGAACCTGCCCTGCCATCATCTGAAGCAAGAAGTGGTAACGAGGTGGAATTCAACCCTCTATATGCTTCAGAGGTTGGAGGAGCAGCAAAAGGCCATTCAAGCCTATACAATTGAGCACGATATAGGAGGTGGAATGCACCTGTCTCAAGTGCAGTGGAGAATGATTTCAACGTTGTGCAAGGTTCTGATGCCCTTTGAACTTGCCACACGTGAAGTCAGTTCAGACACTGCCAGCCTGAGTCAGGTCATTCCCCTCATCAGGCTTTTGCAGAAGAAGCTGGAGGCATTGAAGAAGGAGCTAAAATGGAGCGATTCCGCTAGGCATGTGGGACTTGTGGATGCAGCCCTTAATTCGCTTAACAAGGATTCACGGGTGGTCAATCTGTTGAAATCAGAGCACTACATTTTGGCCACCGTGCTCGATCCTAGATTTAAAACCTACCTTGGATCTCTCTTTCCGGCAGACACAAGTCTGCTGGGGTGCAAAGACCTGCTGGTGACAAAATTGTCAAGTCAAGCGGAATGCGACCTGTCAACATCTCCTCCTTCACATTCTCCCGCAACTGGGGGTGCGAGGAAAAGGCTCAGAATTCCGAGCCCACCCGCTGGCGGTGATGCAGGGCAGTCTGGAGCGACTGCTGATGCTGACATCTGGTCCGGACTGAAGGACCTGACAACGATTACGGACATGTCGTCTACTGTCACTGCATATGATTCTCTCAACATTGAAAGAATGGTGGAGGATTATATGAGTGACCGCATCCAAGTAGGCACGTCAGACAGTCCGTACTTATACTGGCAGGAAAAAGAGGCAATTTGGAGGCCCTTGCACAAACTGGCTTTATTCTACCTAAGTTGCCCTCCCACAAGTGTGTACTCCGAAAGAGTGTTTAGTGCCGCCGCTCACCTTGTCAGCAATCGGCGTACGAGGTTACATCCAGAAAATGTGGAGAAGATGATGTTCATTAAAATGAATTATAATCAATTCCTCCGCGGAGACATTGACCAGCAGCAATTGCCTCCACAAAGTACACAGGGAGCTGAGATGGTGGATTCCAGTGGGGACGAATTGATAATCTGTGAGGAGGGGGATGTACACGGTGATATATCGGAGGATGATGATGAGGTGGACATCTTGCCTCTGTAGAGCCAGTTTGTGCAAGGAGAGATTAATTGCTTCTTTTTTGGTGGGGGTCCAAACCAACCCGTCATATCAGTCACAGTCGTGTGGCAGACCCTGTCACTGAAATGATGGGTTGGTTAAAGTGTGCATGTCCTGTTTATACAACATAAGGGTGGGTGGGAGGGCCCAAGGACAATTCCATCTTGCACCTCTTTTTTCTTTTATTTTTCTTTGCGTCATGTGCTGTTTGGGGAGGGTTTTTTGGAAGGGACATCCTGCGTGACACTGCAGTGCCACTCCTAGATGGGCCCGGTGTTTGTGTCGGCCACTAGGGTCGCTAATCTTACTCACACAGCTACCTCATTGCGCCTCTTTTTTTCTTTGCGTCATGTGCTGTTTGGGGAGGGTTTTTTGGAAGGGACATCCTGCGTGACACTGCAGTGCCACTCCTAGATGGGCCAGGTGTTTGTGTCGGGCACTTGGGTCACTGAGCTTAGTCACACAGCTACCTCATTGCACCTCTTTTTTTCTTTGCGTCATGTGCTGTTTGGGGAGTGTTTTTTGGAAGGGCCATCCTGCGTGACACTGCAGTGCCACTCCTAGATGGGCCAGGTGTTTGTGTCGGCCACTAGGGTCGCTTAGCTTAGTCATCCAGCGACCTCGGTGCAAATTTTAGGACTAAAAATAATATTGTGAGGTGTGAGGTATTCAGAATAGACTGAAAATGAGTGGAAATTATGGTTTTTGAGGTTAATAATAATATGGGATCAAAATGACCCCCAAATTCTATGATTTAAGCTGTTTTTTAGGGTTTTTTGAAAAAAACACCCGAATCCAAAACACACCCGAATCCGACAAAAAAAATTCGGTGAGGTTTTGCCAAAACGCGGTCGAACCCAAAACACGCCGCGGAACCGAACCCAAAACCAAAACACAAAACCCGAAAAATTTCAGGCGCTCATCTCTAGTGAAAATGGCGGCGACGCGCGGCTCCTTATATAGAATCCGAGTCTCGCGAGAATCCGACAGCGTCATGATGACGTTCGGGCGCGCTCGGGTTAACCGAGCAAGGCGGGAAGATCCGAGTCGCTCGGACCCGTGAAAAAAAACATGAAGTTCGTGCGGGTTCGGATTCAGAGAAACCGAACCCGCTCATCTCTAACTAACACCCAATGAAGTAAAGTGTCTGGAGCGTTACTCTGGAATATATCAAAAAGTGAGAACATCAGGTCTCATTCAGCATTGTGCAAACCCGATGGTCTGCGTACAACTCCGATGTTCAGTGATCAGTGTATGTGCAGGTTCTGTACTACTCATGTGCTGATGTGTGACTGTGATTTCGCTCGCAGTGCACCATAAGCCACAGCATTATTGACATGCTGCAGCGTTGTGGAGGTGGGGACAGGGCATCGCTCAGCAGATTCACTAGCCCCAGACACCTGAACAGCCCGGCCATCCTGAGTAACCTGTAGGTTACTTAGATAGCTGATCTCATATAAGTGATTTGATTCTGTGTTGTTGGACACAGCAGCGGATCACAAAAGCTGGGAGGAGGCATCTATTTACACAAGACGGCTCCTGCGGCATTAGCAGAATTTAGCAGCAGCTGCTACTGCTTATCATACTAGGTTGAATCAGGCGCATTACCATCTAGAGAAAAAGGGGTTCAAGGTCTGAAAATAGAGGCCTCATAAACCTAGTTAGATAAATCCCATTGGTGTGTACGGGTGGTATTCATGTGACCGGCGGTCTGCTTACCGACAGTCACATGACCTCCTCCACCATCCCGCCGGCTCAGTATCCCGATGGTCGGCATGCCGACCAACAGGGACTATTTCCACTCGTGGGTGTCCACGACACCCATAGAGTGGGAATAGAACCCGTGGAGCCCGCAGCATGGCGAGCGCAGCGAGCCCGCAAGGGGCTTGCTGCACTCGCCCCTCCCCGCCGGGATCCCGGCGTCGGTATACTGCCGGGATCCCGGCGTCGGTAAGCTGACCGGCGGTCAGGAGACCGCCGGTCAGCCATACTACACCCGGTGTGTACCATATGTTACTAAGTAGAGCTTAGTAACAGCTGGCAACCACTCTAGCCACATACTGCTACTTAACCACTTATAACTGGCATGGTCGGATGTGATGCAACCAGAACCAGGTGTACGTTACCTGGCTGGTCGCAGCACATGCAATGCGCTTTCCCCACCATCTGCAGCTCACCCTCTCTCTGGAGCCCCTTCCGTCCATTGCCCCGTTGTGCCCCGGACCCGGCGATCTCCCACCGCCGACATCCCAGCTGGAATCGTGCCCCAGAATGCCGTGCTGCTGGCATTCTGGAGCGCATGCTTCGGGAAGCACAGTGCAGAGATCAGCAGCAGCAGGGCTGTTACCCTGTGTGCTACACCACTTAACAGTGTTGAAAATAAATACTGTGGGCAGGCATGCTTTGTGTTCCATCCTGCCTTTCAGGACCTTGGACAGGGGTTGCTCATTATATTGTGGGTAGATTATAGAGTTTTTCCCTTGAAGATATTGCATCACTAGTGACAAAACCAGGGGCTGGCTGGCAACTTTTAGCCTGGGGGCAAATGAAATCAAGTGGCCCCGGCTTTTCTACCAGCACATGGCAATGGCAAAATGGTTTATCTAATGGTGATGCAGTTTAAATGTGCAGTGAAATATCTTAAAAATAATTATGTCTAAGAGCAATACATCGCCTACCAGCCTTGTCTGACAAACAGAAACTATTCTAATGACTTATACTGTTTAAAACAAAGAAAACAATGGGCCTAATTCAGATGTGGATGGAGTGACTGACACTTCCTTGGAAGCAGCAGTGATAGCGATGTATAATGATGCAGTAAGAGGCGTCTTTTACAAGCAGACACCTCCTGGTGCAGTAGTGATCCGACGCAGGCATCGGATCACTGACTTCCCATCAGACAGTTTGCAGAGATTCCTGGCCTCTTCTCTCCCCCTAAACAGCCACGACATGCCTCCGTTATGGGAAGCTGAGGGTGTTGCCACCCCTCCCTGCCCCAAAATGGCAGCAAACTATCACTGACAATCTGCTGCCATCCTACTTCCAACATCGCAGCACCCATTTGTGCATGCACTCAATGGGTCCTGCGCATGAGCAAAGTACCAATAATAAGTAGCAACATCAACTGGTCCAGAATGAGGTCCAATATACTGTGCAATAACCACTTTACATCACCTCCCTCGGCTCCTTCAATGTCCAAATTACATAAAATGTATATCAAGACAAAAAAAGCAATAAAGGTGCAGATCAAAACAAACACATTCACAACACTTTATAATTAAGTAATTGCTAAATCACAATAAATGAGCTAGGTGAGCTCTGAAACAAAAACTGGCTGCAGTCTTTGGTTGGTGCAAGTAGAGAACTATTATTCCTTACATTTCAGTAATTCACCTTTTGTTTTTGACTTGCGCCTTTTCACATAGGAATAATAGAAAATCACAATTACGTCATGTTTTTGGTAACAAGGATGTGAATGAGGTTGTTTTAGAAGATAATGATTTAGAAACAGCTATGTGGAAATTAGAAAAATTACTAATAAAAGAAGGTAAAATTTGGTGGGAGATAGCCTCCCTTGAGAGGTATTTAAAAGATAATATTATACCTAGGGGCTTAAGGTTGGATAAAACCTCATCATTTGACAATGAGACAGGAGATTTTAAAAAAGAATGGTTTTGTATATTAGATTCCTGTTAGTTGGCATTAATGCAGTTAATCATTGGAGAAAAAAACAGGGAACTCAATAAAATAGAGGAAGAAATCGTGCTGACCAAAGCTCTGGTGGATCCGTTTTCAGAACTTCAAGATTTCAAAGACCTAGAAAGGGAGATTATTAGGAAGATAGAGAAAAATGAGAGGGAGATTAAAAATAAAAAATAAAATAAATTTCAGAGAGATAGACAAGATTACCAACAGGGGGAGGAACATATGAGAACAAAGAAAGAACGAAACTTTCTTGTTGGTAAAGACTTGTCAAATACAGTAGGAACTCCATACAAATCTTATTCCTCACTTGAGAAATATAGCGATCAGAAGAAAATCCAGAGGAGAGAAGAGAATAACATCCCATATAAACGAAAGTTTGGGAATAGAGGTTTTGAAAAATATCAGAATAGGAGGAGGACAGAAAGGGAAGATGGTCCACCAAGGTATAAAAATACCTCTGGAGAAAGTAATCAGAATCAATATCGGGGTCTACAAGATCGCGATAGATATAGAGAAAGGGATTTTAACAGGAATAGATATGAGATAGAGGATATAGGAAATGACTACAGAAAAAATTGATATGAACCGTTGAGGGAACAGGAACGTTTTTTAGATCAGAGACCAACTCACCTTTCAAGGTGGCGATAAAGCGCAAACATCAAGGTAAAAGGGCTGGACAACATCAAGGACCAAATAAGAGGAAAAAAAGAAATAGATATAGGAAGAACCAAATAGAAGGTACCAATGTAACAGAAAATCAATTAATCACGGACGATAATAAAACTAAAGTATATAATTTGAGTGACTATATTTGTAGCAAGGAAGAACAAATTGTGTTGGAGAAAGGGTTAAAATTTGCTCCCTCCAACCATGTTAATGATTTTTAGGTTTTTATTGACCTGCAAAAATTCATTAGAAAATGAGCATTAAAAAGGTTTTTTGAAGAACAAAAAGGGGGCACTAATATGGAAATAAATGAAATAGGCCCACACACTGTATTCAAACGTAGGTCCACTTTCTATCCCGTACATAAAAAGGGATGTTTCGTTGAATCCTTTGAAAAATTAGTCAAAGAAGACTTGGAGAGGACGGTGTTTAAAAAGGCTAAACATGTAAATATGTCTAAAAGTGAGAGATTGGCCATTCATTCTTTGCAAGCCAACTCCATTATAGTTATTAAACCCACCGATAAAGGCGGCGGGGTTATTATAATGAATAGAGATGATTATAATGCGGAGATCTTTAGACAGCAGAGACAAATACCTATAAAAAACTAAGGGCGGATCCTTCAGATAAAGTTAAACAAAAATTGAATGTGTTATTATCCCTCTATACTTCAAAATTTTTTATCACTAATAAGGAACAACTGTACATGACTGTTGAGAAACCCTCTATACCTGTCTTGTACGTCCTACCCAAGATTCACAAGTCTTTAATTAAGCCACCAGGCAGGCCTATTGTGGCTGGCACTAATTCGGTATTGGCAAATTTATCACATTACATTGACCATACGTTGCAGCCAATAGTCATCAAAACTCGAGCATATTTGAAAGATACTATTGATATCATCAAAAAAAAAGATGACATGAGTTGGACATCAGATTTGTGGTTAGTGACTGCCGATGTCACGTCATTATACACTATTATTGACCATAGTAAAGGTTTAGAATGTGTTGGTTTCTTTTTAGAACAAGAAGAATATCCCATTGAGAGAAAGAATTTTGTCCTTGAGGGAATTGCACTCATTTTAAATAATAATTTTTTCAAATTTGAGGATTCTTTCTATTTACAATTGAAAGGGACTGCCATGGGCACCAGGCTTGCGCCCAGTTACGCCAACCTGTTTATGGCATATTGGGAGGAACTTAACATCTGGAAACATCTCTCCCTGGGCGCAGGCCTGGTGTCCTGGCATCGTTATATTGATGACGTATTATTTATGTGGAAGGGTGATCGGCAGTCTCTCGATATATTCTGCAATGAATTAAATCAAAATGAATGTAATATTCTTTTTTCTTTTGATATAAGTGATTCCCAGGTCAACTTTTTAGACCTAACAATATATATAGAAGACGGAAAATTCCTAACAAAGAATTTTATTAAACCTACCGATTGTAACTCTTTATCCATTATGAGAGTAATCACCATAAGAACTGGTTAAAGAGCATACCAAACAGTCAATTCCAACATATAAGACGGAATTGTACCAAAAAGGAAACCTATTTATGTCAATCAGAGTCTTTAAAGAAAAATTTTATTGCTAAAGGGTTTAATCCCGATTATATCGAACAGACCCGTCATTCTAGTTATACTTTGGATCGAACCCAATTATTTTCCTCTAAGACAAAGAATAGGGATGCTCCCGATGATGTAGCTATTATTATGGGATTTAATAGCCAGTACAAACAAGTGGAGACCATTTTTAAAAAACATTGGGGTGTACTCACAAAGGAGCCCTTGTTGAAAGAATATGTTTCAGAGAGACCTAATTTTATCTATCGGAGAGCCAAAAATCTTAAAATTAATTTAGTTAAAAGCGTTATACCTTCAAACATAAATACGGGGAAAATTACATCTAAATGTTTTTATAGGTGCGGCACATGCAGCATGTGCAAAGCCTGTAAATATGGAGTATCAAAGATTACTAGTTACAAATCCAATCAGACTGGCAGGATGTATGAAATAAAGGATTTCATCACCTGTCACAGCCAATGGTGTGTTTATCTGTTGGAATGTAGTTGTGGACGACAATATGTCTGAAAGACTAAACGTAAACTTAAAGAACGTCTAGCAGAACATGTCAGAAATATACGAAAGGGTTTGCCCACACATAATGTGTTTTCCAATTTTAAAGATATCCATGCATGTAATATTAAAGATCTAGTATTTTTTTGTGGGATACAAAGTATCAAACCAAACTGGCGTACTGATACAAGGGAGGAGGATTTGGCTAAAGCGGAGATGCGCAATATATATAAAATGAAAAAAATGTGGTGTGGCCTAGCTGCTGTTGTGGGTGGAAGTGTCTCAGCAGAGCTACAGGATTTCTGGCACTTCTCTCCCTCCCTGCACATCCATCTCTGCTCCTTTCAGCCTGGTGCCTTCTCCCCCACTCCTGCTGCTGTGCACTGGCTGGTTGGTGAGGTCCGCGGAATCGGGGAGCACTCCTGGAGGCTCCTGCAGATTGCGGCCTACCTTCTGCCCAGAAGCCGGGGACTAAATTTTCAAGCCTACCCGGGCCGGACTTCCGGGACTCGGGAAAACGGGACGTGGCTCCGACGGACGGCTCCTACCTCTCCCTGCAGGCTCCTGGGGGGTCTCTGGGGGCTCCCAGAGGCCGAGGACCTGTGGGTCCTTGTGCTTTTACTCCTGTGTGCCTGGGATCCACCTCTGTCTCCAGCTGGGAAGGAGACATTCACAGCCAGTGCCCATTTTGGATTCTTCAGTCTGTGCATCTCTGCAGCTCTGTCTCCTTCTGAGGCTGAAACTGAACTCTGAGCTAAACCAGGACCAGTGATATCTGCCTGGGGCTCTCCTCCAGCTTTTTCTACTACATCTCCCTTGGGGTGTATATTCCATTATGTGGTAGTGCTGCCGATTCCTGCTGGAATCCCCTGTACTAGATCTGTGAGTACCCCCTTGCTGGGATTTGTTGTGCCTCTCTCATATTTGTCGTTTCTCCCCGACCCTGCAAAGATCTCTCTGCATGTAATAATGTTTGAATAGGGATGTGATGTGCTCTGTCCTCTCTACGCCTCCACCCGGGGTCCTCATACATAGTAGCTTCTGTTTGGAACCAGCATACTACTCTGCCTCCAGGGCCTGTGACGCATTGTCCTTCCAGTTTCACTCGTCTACTCCTTCTACTGCAGCCCTCTAACGATGCCCCCTAAAAAAATTAAGGACGCACTCCCGCCCCCGGTGGCTTTCTCTAATCAAAAAGGGGCTTGTATCTCCACGTCTCCTGCCGGGAGCTCCATCCCATCGAGCCAACCTGACCGTCCTAAGGAGAGTTCTGGCCATTCCTTATCGGTCCCTGGGGTGGACTCTAATTCTACGGATCCTCTCACTGTCAAGACTCTGTGTCAAGTCCTTGCGACTTTTAAATCTGAGCTCACTCAAGATCTCTCTCTGGCTATCCGTGAAGTTAAAGTGGAGCTAACTGCTTTAGGTGATCGCACAGACCACCTTGAACGTAAAATGGAGGAACTGGTGTCCTCTCATAATGACCTTATTTCGGCCCATGACCGACAACAAGCTGAGATGGAGACGTATAAAGACAAACTGGCGGATATAGAGGACAGGTCGCGGAGAAATAATATTAAAATCCGAGGTATCCCAGACTCAGTGGCCAATTCGGAACTTCTGGACTATGCTATGTCCCTCTTCCGCAAACTGCTACCTGGGGCGGACGACAGAGACCTTCTCATCGATCGCATTCACCGGCTTCCGAAACCACGGTTGGTTTCCGCCTCCTACACTCGGGAAACCCTCCTCCGTGTTCACTTCTTCACGACCAAGGAACGGATAATGCAAGCTGTCAGATCTGCGTCTGATTCGGATACGCTTGGAGGCATACAAATATTTCCTGACTTCTCGGCACTGACCATCTCTAAACGTAGAGCTCTGGCTCCTATCACGGAGGCACTACGTTCTCATGACATTAGATACAGATGGGGCTTCCCAGTGAAATTGGTGATTTCCCATGAGAATTCCTCCTACGTAGTAGCCACTCTGGACGCTGGGGTTAAGCTGCTTAATGACTGGGATGTTTCGGTCAAAGTGCCCTCTACATTGAAACCTCGCCTGCCACTTACCCATGAGTGGTCTGCGACCTGACTGAGTATTCAATGTTCCAATTAATGTAGTTCCTGGTTGATCTTCATGTTTGGTTGGGGACTCCGTCCCCCTTATAATGCATACCGGATACGTGAGTTTATATGTTATATATGTGTATGCTTTTGGTTCCTTCATTTGCTGTTTATATTACTATGTGTACCTGCATTTTCCTCTGAATCTATCTCTTTTATCTTTCTTTTTCTTCTTACTGTACACATGAGGGTATCTCACTAGTCACTTACATTATTTGTTGATGTGCTTGTTGGTACCCTTATTGGTACTTGTAGTTTGGCTATACGTTATTGCTCCAGGTATACATGTGCCTTTTGTACCCCGGGTGGTGATACTACCACCACCTCCCATACTTTTTCTACTGCATACCTTTCCCCTGCAGTAGCAATGCGGTCCCGATATAATGGGCCCTTTTGGTTTTTCCTGCCTGTCCTTTCCTCTTTTTTCCCTAGTTTGTCCCCTCCCCCCCCCCCCTCCCCCATTTGGGATGTCAGCTGTTTTTACTTTTGCTATATTTTAAATGGTAAGAATATATTCATTGAATGTTAAAGGGTTGAACTCCCCCAATAAACGCAGGCTAGCCTTGACCACTTTTCATAAACACAATTTACCCCCCCCCCCTCGGCCGTGGCGTCTATCTGCCCACCTGCTGTCGGACCCTATATCTAAAAAAGTGATTGATGATTGCATCTCCCTCTAAATGGAAACTAATTCCCCCTCAGATACTTCTGTCACGACTTTCTGGTGTGCCCTTAAGGCAGTTGTGCGAGGCACTGCGATCCAAGCCGGTGCTAGACTCAAACGACAAGCTATCCAACAACAACAAGACTTGGAATCTAAACTTAAGGAGGTTGAAGATAGGAATAAGCTCCACCCCTCTAGGGCCCTACGTAGGGAATTAAAGGATATCCGAGGCCAACTTCAGAACTCCTTATGAGACGGACCCAGTTTGCTTTAATTAGGTTGAGACAGAAATTTTACCTGACTGGTAATAGACCGGGGAAAATGCTGGCTCGCAAGCTCCGTGCTCTCCAGGCTCGTAATAGGATTAGACATCTGATTTCTCCTCAGGGTGGTAAAGTGTCCAATCCATATGACATAGCGAATCAATTCGCTAGATATTTTACCAAGCTGTACAACCTTTCTTCTGATCCCCTTACTTTTCAACCCACTCCTGATTCTATACAATCCTTCCTAGCCGACGTCAAACTCCCCTCCCTTTCTGCGGAACAGCTCAAGACACTAAATGCCCCGTGGACCCCCTCCGAGGTAATTCAAGTAATGAAATCACTCCCGCATAATAAAGCCCCCGGTCCAGATGGCTTCATAAATGAATTTTATGTTTCTCTCTGTGATCAACTATCGCCCACCCTGAACTCCTTGTATAATTCAATCTCCTCTCTTGGTGCTTTCCCTACAGAAATGCTGGAGGCTCAGATTATCACTATACCCAAGCCAGGTAAAAACCCAGCGCATTGTCAAAATTATAGGCCCATTGCACTATTGAACGGCGATATTAAAATTTTTTCCAAACTTGTCGCTTTCCGTTTAAATGTCTTTCTGCCATCTCTCATTGCCTACGACCAAGTTGGGATTGTGCCTGGTAGACAGGCGTCTGACAATACCCGTAGGGTTTTTGACTTGATTGATATCGTTCCCTCTAACACTGGCCTTCTCCTGCTCTCTTTAGATGCAGAGAAGGCATTTGATAGACTGAACTGGCAATATATGTCCTCGGTTCTAGACAAGTTTGGTTTTAGTGGCCATATTCTTTCTTCGGTTTTATCTCTATATAGCTCCCCCTCTGCACGGGTATTTAGAAACGGTTTCCTCTCCGATACATTTCCTATTACGAATGGAACCCGACAGGGTTGCCCTCTATCACCCTTAATATTTACGTTGGGCATAGAACCCCTTGCTGAGAAGATTAGGATGTCTGGGGGCTTCCCGGGGGTGACTATTGGCACTACTAATCACAAGTTGTGCCTCTTTGCGGACGACGTCCTTCTGTTTGTCACGGACCCGCTAACCTCCCTTCCTTGTTTGCATGCTATCTTGGGACAGTATAGTGAAGCTTCCTTTTATAAAATTAATACAACAAAGACAGATGCTCTCCCCATTAATATCCCAGCTCCCATAGTGTCCACCCTTCAATCACAATATCCATATAACTGGCGTTCGGCTTCAATTCAGTATTTGGGGATCCAAATCCCACCTTCTACGGCCTCTGTTTTTGATGTTAACTTACCTCCACTCATTAATAGTTTGTTAGACCTGACTAAGTCCTGGCTATCTTATGATATTTCGTGGATTGGCCGCCTAGCAGCCTTCAAAATGACTCTCTTACCTAAACTCATGTACTTATACAGAACCATACCTTTTCTTTTCCCTAAAACGTACCTTGATAGATGTCGTGCTATAATGCTACGCTATGTCTGGAAGGCACGGTCACCCCGATTGGCTCGGTCCAAAATGATTCTCCCTCGTAGAAAGGGAGGGCTAGATATACCCGACCTGGTCCTTTACCAGGAGGCATGTGTGCTGGCCCAGTTTAAATACTGGTTGAGTGGGGCGCCTGTAGTGGGATGGGTATCTCTTGAACGTACTGGGAGTTTGGACCTTCCCTTAGAAACCTTTTTAAGATACACCCAAACTCTAGACCCCGCTTATTGTCCCTCCTCCCCGCCACTAGAACATCTTTACAAATCTGGGATAAATTGGTGACTCGCCTGCCTGGACATCAATTTCCATATTCTACTATCTCACTACGAGCCATAGCTAAATTAATCCCTAATTTAAATCTCTCTACCTGGTTTGTTTGTGGTTTGACTGTCTTGGGGGACCTTATGGATGGTAATGTTATGCTATCGTTTTCTCAACTCCAGTCTCTATATAATCTCCCCGGTGGAGAATTATTGCATTATTTCCAAATTCACCACTGGTACCAAGGTTTGCCTAGAGAGGTGGCTCCCCCAAACCCGTTATCCCAGGTTGTCTTAACACGTGTATCTCTGTGTGACTCTAGAGGGGATATCTCGTTTTGGTACAGGACGCTTATCAGCTTGCTTACTACTACTAAGTCTAATGCGCAGCTGTAATGGGAACAAGACTTGGATCTTCCCCTATCTGAAGCCCAATGGGAACAAATTTTTATTTCGTCTTACCAAATGTCCAAGTGCTTGAATCACACGGAGATGCATATCAAACTCCTTAATAGACTATATTTAACACCGGATAGGCTACACTCATTCTGGCAGTCTTGTTCCAAATATTGCTGGCGTAACTATGGGGAAATAGGCCATATTTTCCATATTTTCTGGTCCTGTCCTTCCCTTCGACATTTCTGGAGCGAGATATTTGCTTTGATTAATTCGATCTTATACCTGTCCCTCACCCCCTCTCCGGCCATGGCCCTGCTCCACATTTTTCCTGCTGAGATACCACCTCATCAGAGATATCTGGTGGGGCATATTTGTATAGCTGCCAGGGCTGCATTGGCCCAAAGTTGGAAACAAGCTTCTCCCCCTCCTCTATCACTAGTCACCAACAAAATTCAATTCCATTTTACTATGGAAACTGAGTTCATGCCTTACTCTTCTGCGGCCTCCTCCCCAATGGTGAACTGGAGAGCATGGCATGACTACGTCACTGCTGGAGGGGGTGTTTCGCCTTCCCCCTAACTGACTCGGCTTATACTTCCGCTCTGTGCACCGGCTGTGCCTTACTAGCCCTGTGTCTATTATTGATTATCTGTTTATTGATATGTTTTCATGTTTGACCCGTGTTTATCTTTATTTGTATCTTTTTCCAAGATGACTTTGTATTTTTCCTATTGTATCTATATTGGATTGCTATATTTAACTTCTGACAATTTTGATATTTGCATGTTTACATCCCGTTCCCTTGGTTCTTTGTACCCCCCCTTCCTTCTTTCTTTCTGTAAACCTTCCCCTTGCAAAAAGAAAACTTGTTTTCAATAAAAACTATTGATGAAAAAAAAAAATGAAAAAAAAATGACACCAAATGGGTTAAACGTAGAATTTGAGCTCAAATGGTTCTTATAGGATGTATGGGAAAGGTTAATTGAACTCTAATATATATCTTTCTTCTCTGAGTATCGGTGAGAAATGGATTTGATGGCGCTTTTAATGTTTCCATTTGGACCAATAAGAACATCTCTGTATATTGACGAGTCACCAATAAGGAGAGCACAATAGGACGCTTTGAGATTGCCTAGCAACGCATCCATGACAGATTGGATCGTATCGTAAAGTTGAATCACTTCCTGGGTCATCGGCTTTTAACCGGCAGCGACCACGGATGGAGCGTTCCAGCTATCGCAATGGCGTGCGTGCCAAATACCGGATGTTGAATTCTAACACATGTTATGGACTTCTCTCCGGAGTTATATAAAGTAGTACTCTTATATATTGGTGCTCTCAATAATTGTATAAGATCTTCTTGATTATATACAGCCCGGATAAGGGTTAAGTGTGACGCGCGCTTTTTGATGACGTCACACTATGATTGTCATACAGCGGCCGGTTATGAATAGAATGTAAAATGACAATATATTGACAGTAAACTTTAATGTTGATTGGTACATTTTCTTATAAATTTGTATAAACACTTTTTATATAGGATAGAGATTTTTATTTATTTGTTAATTATTCATCATGTGACCGGGATTAATGAGGTATAAATAGGACTTCCGGGGGATATTTCAGTACACTTTGAAAAAGGACAGTGATCCGAAATGCGTTAGTGTGCTGTGGCCTTTTGACTGAGGACATCTCCATTGGCTGTTGGGTATAGTATGATTCTTATGTTATATAAGTTTCTCCTATGATTCCGGACTTAGGAGTATTGTCATCTATCTTTTCCTGCCTGATCAGCCAGTGGTGGTGGTCTCTGGTCAAAGGTTGATCTTTTTATCATTGTAATTATATGTTTGTTTTTATGGTTTTTGAACCAATAAAATATCTCTTTTTTAAATCACTTTTGGGATACAATATGGCTTTATACACCAATGAGAATTGCCATTATTAAAAGGCTTTCTTGAGGATACCAACTTCGCTTGAATTATTGACCCCAGCACAAAAGAAACCTTTATGTGAACATAGGGGATTATCTTAAGGTCAGTTTATCGTGTGTGACTATATATTTTGGCTGTATATGTCTGGAGATAAGAGAGAACCTTTGAAAACTACGGACAAAGATACCTTTCAATGCATATAGGGCATTTGTTCAAGGTCAGTGCTTGACAGGTTATCTCTGTCCTCGATTTTTATTTCCATACGAAGTAATAGGAGAAGAGGAGGAGTGTAGGACAAACCTATAAAGAAACCTTTTTGTGCACATAGGGCACTATTCCAAGGTCAGTGCCTAAAGGGGTTCTTATATCTCATCACATATTGGTGGGAAGGATTGTGCCTCACTTGCTTCATATCTCCCTCTCTCTGGGTACATTCTCCCCAATGGTGGAGTGAAGATACCTTATGGATTTGGGATCCTAAATCAACGTTCCTGAATTGAATTTGTTTGGATGTCAGTCCCTACAAACAAGAAGAATAACAGTATATGTTGACGGCGCCGTGGTTCTGTTTCTTTGTTGTTTTTATTCACAATAAATGATATTACAGCAGCATACAGATGACAGTACTTATTTCAGCAACTACATATACGCAGGGTAAGCATCAGTTTATAGTTGATGGAGGTAATACATGTACACAAATGTGTTTTTTGCCAAAAACTATAGCACCTATCAAGTTGCTAATGATGTTCAGGTGGTGCTGCATGGTGTCAGTGGGCACAGATGGGCTGCAGAGTACCAGTGCGCACAGGGGGGATACATGGTGTCAGTGGACACAGGTGGGCTGCATAGTACCAGTGTACACAGGGTGAGGGCACAAAGGGATGCATGGTGTTAGTGGGTACAGGTGGGACTGCATAGTACCAGTGTACACAGATTAGGAGCACAGGGGGGATGCATGGTGTCAGTGGACACAGGTGGGCTGCATAGTACCAGTGTACACAGGGAGAGGACAAAAATGGATGCATGGTATCAGTGGGCACAGGTGGGGCTGCATAGTACCAGTGTATACAGGGTGAGAGCACACAGGGGATGCACTGTGTCAGTGGGCTATACAGTACATTACTAGTGTACTAGTTTTTATCTACTTTAGTTTGTAGACAACTGCTGACCCCTAATACAATCTATCCAGAGGTGAAGATGGCCCAAAAGTTCACTCTTTATGCAGGGAGTTCACATAGCACTATTCTAGACTGCTCCTAACTATACTGGCTTCTGCCGCCTCCTCCCTGTATATACTCCAGCAGAAGGAAGAGCAGCCCCACTCCTCCAATAAGCCCCAACCCCTTTATACTGTACATTCTCCAGCCCCTAGGGTCCTGGGAAAGAACACCTGGCTCCCTATTGGTCAGTGGTGGCCATTTTCTTATAGCCTGCTAAGGGAGCAGCCATTTTCTGTTAGCCCATGCTGTTCAGCAGCCAGGCAGGGGGGTTAAATATTATAACTCAGAGCAGTCAGAAGCAGTCGAACCTCTGTTTGCCTCCAGCAGTCAGGAGGCCCTGGATCACTTCAGTCCCCTTTCTAGCCAGCCTCTGGACAAAATCCATAAGATTTAATTGTTTTTTATGGCTATGTTTTGTCAGAAGGAAATTACAATAGTTAGAGATTTATACTGGTTTGGAGCTCAATTTAACAGGAATTATAGACTGAGAAATTACAGACTGATTAAATGGAGACATTCTACATTATTCACGTATAATCTTCACAGATGGATTGATTTTATTTGAATTCAAATGCACTGCAAACATTTTTAATTGGTTGGGACAGTTGTTACTGATACACAGGAGTTGACACCACATTATTTTGGGACTTTTTGCTACTGGAGAGTTTACAACATTAATAGAGATTATTTTTATTGGTTCAGATCCCAAAGCCCTACGTGACATAATATACTGTATGTACAGTATATGCATCATTTTTACTTATTGTGATTGTACTGCAGTGTGTTGTTTTAATATTTTGTGGTTTTATACTTTGAGAATAAATTTATAATTATTAGCAGGTTTTAGATTATCTTTTGCCACTTACATATGCTTATTCACCTTAATATCAATACATCTTTTACCTTTTACGCTGACTAGAGCTGCAATAAGGGCTATGTTCACTGTACAGTATGTCGCCTAATATACAAAAAGAATATAAAAACAAAAACACAGCCATTACATGCGCTTACTATCTTTCATATAAGATATGTGCAGACAAACAGGTAATTTTCTAGTATGCTGGGGGGATACCGGAGGGGGAAAAAGCACCCCCCCTCTCTGCTGTTTGTCTGTGACCCCTCCCCCTTTCTATCACCTGATATATAATTATCTCCAGGAATGATAGAGCAACTGCACTGTTTGTCTGCATGTATGAGAAAGGCATTGAATGGGAGCAGTATTTGGAAGGCATGCTGTTCCTTGTAGGGCTAATGGGAGATCCTGGAGGTGGCTCCAGGGTAAGTTAGCTCTCTGTCTGGATGCGTTTTTGTATGAGCCTTTATCATGAGGCCTTACTGTAGACAAATCACATGGCCCTATGTGGGCACTGCTATTATAGAGTGTTAGGACTGATGATATCGGAGAAGCCTTGGCGCGGCTCAACAGCTAAACATGTCTTTGCAAAAGCATGTGACCAGTTCTCTGAAATTCTATTACCAGATAGTTTCAGGTATGGTTACATGTAATTTTCTAGTGTGCTGGGGTGATACCAGGGGGGGAAAAGCACCCCCCCCCCTATCTGCCTGATATAAGGTATGTGGAAAGGAAAGGCAATCAGTCCTAGCCACAATTCCTTAATCACAGTGAATAAGGAATTGTGGATGGGAGGGACTCATTGCCATTCCTTTCTGCGTACCTCATATGACTAATAGCGAGTGCATGTAGTGGTTGTGTTTTATTTTTGTTTGTATATTACCTGTACCAAGACCGCTAGTGCTGCCTTTTATTCTCT
Organism: Pseudophryne corroboree; assembly: GCF_028390025.1. Lineage (NCBI taxonomy): Eukaryota > Metazoa > Chordata > Amphibia > Anura > Myobatrachidae > Pseudophryne > Pseudophryne corroboree. The sequence continues at coordinate 331,028,345 of NC_086450.1, read as the reverse complement.
TTTTTTTGCCTTTTGAGGGCAAGGGTGGTATACAGATTTTTATGTGTTTATTTTGTTTACATAGATATGTGCTCTGGTATTCTCATCAACATCATGTGACTTTACAACTAGCTATTGGAACAAACAATAGACACTCCTAGGAGTCATCATACTGTCCAGTATCTGGTGATGCGACCTAGCCTTTGTGTGCACACCCTTACTGTACACAACCAGTACACCCTTGTTCTGCTTCTCCAGGAACGCCCTTGGTTTTGCACTGCGAGTTCTAATGCCAGTGACTGCGTACAGCATATGTAACAGTTGCCTGTGTGTACAGTCAGGGTAATACATGTACAGTAGGGTTATCAGGTCTTTTTGCACATGCGCAGTAGCAAATAATCACTCAAGCTATTTGTAGTTTTAGTGAAAATTTGCATATTCTGCTATGCTGGTAAATCACCTCATTACACAACATAATGGACCTGAAGCAGAGTTGAATGCAATGGCTGGTAACTGATTCCGTATTGTGTGCACAGAATTACATGTGTATATTCTCAACACATGCAGCATTGCATGCATCTTTGTGGTGCTCCTACCAGAACACTTAGGGGTTAAGATAATAGGTTGGTTTTGTCTTTTTAATGATTGCTACTTTAATACATCGGGCAGACTTGCACGGAACACGCAGATGCCTACAGTTCGCAGGCTATTACATTTACTCCTTAGTTTCATAGGGTATCATTATCATCAGGGTGCGTTTACACCAGCCTACACTTGGTGCAAATTATTTAGGTATTTGCCCGACTTTGCATAGCCTGCAATACTGTGTCTCCCTGAACCTTGCCTAAATGTCAACAACCCATTACAGCCTTGCTATGTCACGTATGTTTTTAGTGGATCAGCAATTGATGTGTTCAACTCTCCATTGTTTGTACTCGTGTACACTTAATTCTGAGCCATAAGCAGTGTACAAACAGACACAGCAGAAAGCTGCCTATGTTCTTCTACATCTCATTGTTGGACCATTATAGGAGAAATTACATCATAATGTCTATGTAATAATGATGGACACAAAATATGTTATTGTATCTTTTTAATAATTTTTAATGAAAGAACAGTCCATTATATGTTTTAAATATTGGATTAATATTGATTGTGAAACCTTTTGAGGATCCTTTTAGTGGTAAGGGTTGTTCAAATCCCTGGGCGCCATTTTCCTCTTTTTCATATTATATATATATATATATATATATATAATACATACACACATTACAGTGCATCCGGAAAGTATTCACAGTGCTTCTCTTTTTCCACATTTTGTTATGTTACAGCCTTCTTCCAAACTGGAGTAAATTCATTTTTTCCCTCAAAATTTTACACACAATGCCCCATAATGACAACGTGAAAAAAGTATTTTTGAGATTTTTTGCAAATTTATTAAAAATAAAAAAACGAAATCACATGTACATAAGTATTCACAGCCTTTGCTCAATATTGTTAATGCACCTTTGGCAGCAATTACAGCCTCAAGTCTTTTTGAATATGATGCCACAAGCTTGGCACACCTACCTTTGGGCATTTTCGCCCATTCCTCTTTGCAGCACCTCTCAAGCTCCATCAGGTTGGATGGGAAGCGTCAGTGCACAGCCATTTTCAGATCTTTACAGAGATGTTCAATCAGATTCAAATCTGGGCTCTGACTGGGCCACTCAAGGACATTCACAGAGTTGCTCTGAAGCCACTCCTTTGATATCTTGGCTGTGTGCTTAGGGTCGTTGTCCTGCTGAAAGATCAACCGTTGCCCCAGTATGAGGTCAAGTGCGCTCTGGAGCAGGTTTTTATCCAGGATGTCTCTGTACATTGCTGCATTCATCTTTCCATCTATCCTGACTAGTCTCCCAGTTCCTGACGCTGAAAAACATCCCCAGAGCATGATGCTGCACTACCATGCTTCACTGTAGGGATGGTATTGGCCTGGTGATGAGCGGTGCCTGGTTTCTACCAAACATGACGCCTGGCATTCATGCCAAATAGTTTAATCTTTGTCTCATCAGACCAGAGAATTTAATTTCTCATGGTCTGAGAGTCCTTCAGGTGCATTTTGGCAAACTCCAGGCAAGCTGCCATGTGCTTTTTACAAAGGAGTGGCTTCTGTCTGGCCGCTATACCATACAGGCCTGATTGGTGGATTGCTGCAGAGATGGTTATCCTTCTGGAAAGTTCTCCTCTCTCCACAGAGGAATGCTGTAGCTCTGACAGAGTGACCATTGGGTTCTTAACCACCTCCCTGACTAGGGCTCTTATCCCCTGATTGCTCAGTTTAGACGGCCGACCAACTCTAGGAAGAGTCCTGGTAGTTACAAACTTCTTCCATTTACGGATGATGAAGGCCACTGTGTTCATTGGGACCTTCAAAACAGCAGATATTTTTCTTCCCCAGATTTGTGCCTCGAGACAATCCTGTCTCTGAGGTCTACAGACAATTCCTTTGACTTCATGCTTGGTTTGTGCTCAGACATGCACTGTCAAGAGTGAGACCTTATATAGACAGGTGTGTACCTTTCCAAATCATGTCCAATCAACTGAATTTACCACAGGGGGACTCCAATTAAGCTGTAGAAACATCTCAAGGATGATCAGTGGAAACAGGATGTACCTGAGCTCAATTTTGAGCTTCATGGCAAAGGCTGTGAATACTTATGTACATGTGATGTTTTATTTTTTTATTTTTAATAAATTTGCAAAAATCTCAAAAGAACTTATTTTACATTGTCATTATGGGGTATTGTGTGTAGAATTTTGAGGGAAAAAATAATTTATTCCATTTCGGAATAAGGCTGTAACATAACAAAATGTGGAAAAAGTGAAGCTCTGTGAATACTTTCCGGATGCACTGCATATGAACATAAGTATTTGGACACACACTGTTATGACATTGTATTCAAATGCATATACTTTAATATTGAGTTGGTCCCCCTTTTGCAGCTATAGCAGCTTCCACACTTTTTGGAAGGCTTTCTACAAGATTTTGGAGTGTTTCTGTGGGAATTTGTGCCCATTCAGTCTGTAGACCATTTATGAGGTCAGGCAGTGATGTTGTTCAAGAAAGCCTGGCTCACAATCTCCGTTCCAGTTGACCCCAAAGGTGCTCGATGGGGTTGAGGTCAGGGCTCTGTGCAAGCCAGTCACGTTCTTCTACACCGAACTCATCAAATCATGGCCCAGATTTACCAAGCCTTGGAGAGTGATAAATTGCACGGTGATAAAGTACCAACCAACCAGCTCCTAACTGCCATGTTACAGGCTGTGTTTGAAAAATGACAGTTAGGAGCTGATTGGCAGATACTTTATCACCGTGCAATTTTATCACTCTCCAAGGCTTGATAAATCTGGGCCCATGTCTTTATAGTCCTTGCTTTGTGCACTACCGCAAAGTCATGTTGGAATGGAAAAGGGCCTTCCCAAACTGTTGCCACAAAGTTGGAAGCACAGCATTGTAAAAAATGTCTTAGTATGCTGAAGCATTAAGATTGCCCCTCACTGGAGATAAGGGGTCTAGCCCAAACCCTGAAAAACAGCCCCATACCATTATCCCTCCTCCACCAAACTTTACAGTTGGCATAATGCAGTCAGGCAGATAGCGTTCTCCCGACTGCCCAACAGAAAAGAGTGATTCATCACTCCACAGAGCACATTTCCACTGCTCCTCTTTCCAGTGTCGAAGTGCTTTACACTACTCCATCTGATGCTTAGTATTGGACTTGGTGATGTTATTCTTGCATGCAGCTGCATAGCCATGGAAACCCATTCCATTAAGTTCCCACCGCACAGTTTTTGTGCATACATTAATGCCAGTGGAAGTTCGAAGCTCTTCAGCTATGGAATCAGTAGAGCGTTGGTGACTTTTACGCACTATGGGGTTCATTCAGACCCGATCGCACGCTGTATTTTTTTTGCAGCCATGCGATTGGGTCTGAACTGCGCATGCGTGTGACCCGCAAAGCGGAGGCGCATCGGCCGCTGGTGACGGCCGTCGCCGGGCAGCGATGACTCTTAAGAAGAAAGTGATCGCACTGGCGAAAGCAAGAAGATTGATAGGCAGAAGGCATTCGTGAGTGGCAACTCACCGTTTTCTGGGAGTGTCCGGAAAAATGCAAGCGTGCCCAGCCATTTCCAGGGAGGGTTCCTGACGTCAGCAACATCCCAGATCATCGCAGCGACTGAGTAGGTCCTGGGCTGTGCAGAAACTAGAGATGTGCACCGGAAATTTTTCAGGTTTTGTGTTTTGGTTTTGTGTTCGGTTCCGTGGCCGTGTTTTGGGTTCGAACGCGTTTTGGCAAAACCTCACCGAATTTTTTTTGTCGGATTCGGGTGTGTTTTGGATTCGGGTGTTTTTTTCAAAAAACCCTAAAAAACAGCTTAAATCATAGAATTTGGGGGTCATTTTGATCCCAAAGTATTATTAACCTCAATAACCATAATTTCCACTCATTTTAAGTCTATTCTGAACACCTCACACCTCACAATATTATTTTTAGTCCTAAAATTTGCACCGAGGTCGCTGGATGACTAAGCTCAGTGACCCAAGTGGCCGACACAAACACCTGGCCCATCTAGGAGTGGCACTGCAGTGTCACGCAGGATGGCCCTTCCAAAAAACACTCCCCAAACAGCACATGACGCAAAGAAAAAAAGAGGCGCAATGAGGTAGCTGTGTGACTAAGCTCAGCGACCCAAGTGGCCGACACAAACACCTGGCCCATCTAGGAGTGGCACTGCAGTGTCACGCAGGATGGCCCTTCCAAAAAACACTCCCCAAACAGCACATGACGCAAAGAAAAAAAGAGGCGCAATGAGGTAGCTGTATGAGTAAGCTAAGCGACCCTAGTGGCCGACACAAACACCTGGCCCATCTAGGAGTGGCACTGCAGTGTCAGGCCGGATGGCCCTTCCAAAAAATACTCCCCAAACAGCACATGACGCAAAGAAGAAAAAAAAGAGGCGCAATGAGGTAGCTGTGTGACTAAGATAAGTGACCCTAGTGGCCGACACAAACACCTGGCCCATCTAGGAGTGGCACTGCAGTGTCACGCTGGATGGCCCTTCCAAAAAACACTCCCCAAACAGCACATGACGCAAAGAAGAAAAAAAAGAGGCGCAATGAGGTAGCTGTGTGACTAAGATAAGCGACCCTAGTGGCCGACACAAACACCTGGCCCATCTAGGAGTGTCACTGCAGTGTCACGCAGGATGGCCCTTCCAAAAAACACTCCCCAAACAGCACATGACGCAAAGAAAAATGAAAGAAAAAAGAGGTGCAAGATGGAATTGTCCTTGGGCCCTCCCACCCACCCTTATGTTGTATAAACAGGACATGCACACTTTAACCAACCCATCATTTCAGTGACAGGGTCTGCCACACGACTGTGACTGAAATGACGGGTTGGTTTGGACCCCCACCAAAAAAGAAGCAATTAATCTCTCCTTGCACAAACTGGCTCTACAGAGGCAAGATGTCCACCTCATCATCATCCTCCGATTCATCACCGTGTACATCCCCCTCCTCACAGATTATCAATTCGTCCCCACTGGAATCCACCATCACAGCTCCCTGTGTACTTTGTGGAGGCAATTGCTGCTGGTGAATGTCTCCATGGAGGAATTGATTATAATTCATTTTAATGAACATCATCTTCTCCACATTTTCTGGAAGTAACCTCGTACGCCGATTGCTGACAAGGTGAGCGGCGGCACTAAACACTCTTTCGGAGTACACACTTGTGGGAGGGCAACTTAGGTAGAATAAAGCCAGTTTGTGCAAGGGCCTCCAAATTGCCTCTTTTTCCTGCCAGTATACGTACGGACTGTCTGACGTGCCTACTTGGATGCGGTCACTCATATAATCCTCCACCATTCTTTCAATGGTGAGAGAATCATATGCAGTGACAGTAGACGACATGTCCGTAATCGTTGTCAGGTCCCTCAGTCCGGACCAGATGTCAGCATCAGCAGTCGCTCCAGACTGCCCTGCATCACCGCCAGCGGGTGGGCTCGGAATTCTGAGCCTTTTCCTCGCACCCTTAGTTGCGGGAGAATGTGAAGGAGGAGATGTTGACAGGTCGCGTTCCGCTTGACTTGACAATTTTCTCACCAGCAGTTCTTTGAACCCCTGCAGACTTGTGTCTGCCGGAAAGAGAGATACAACGTAGGTTTTAAATCTAGGATCGAGCACGGTGGCCAAAATGTAGTGCTCTGATTTCAACAGATTGACCACCCGTGAATCCTTGTTAAGCGAATTAAGGGCTCCATCCACAAGTCCCACATGCCTAGCGGAATCGCTCAGTGTTAGCTCCTCCTTCAATGTCTCCAGCTTCTTCTGCAAAAGCCTGATGAGGGGAATGACCTGACTCAGGCTGGCAGTGTCTGAACTGACTTCACATGTGGCAAGTTCAAAAGGTTGCAGAACCTTGCACAACGTTGAAATCATTCTCCACTGCGCTTGAGACAGGTGCATTCCACCTCCTATATCGTGGTCAGTTGTATAGGCTTGAATGGCCTTTTGCTGCTCCTCCAACCTCTGAAGCATATAGAGGGTTGAATTCCACCTCGTTACCACTTCTTGCTTCAGATGATGGCAGGGCAGGTTCAGGCGTTTTTGGTGTTGCTCCAGTCTTCTGTACGTGGTGCCTGTACGCCGAAAGTGTCCCGCAATTCTTCTGGCCACCGACAGCATCTCTTGCACGCCCCTCTCGTTTTTTAAATAATTCTGCACCACCAAATTCAAGGTATGTGCAAAACATGGGACGTGCTGGAATTTGCCCATATTTAATGCACACACAATATTGCTGGCGTTGTCCGATGCCACAAATCCACAGGAGAGTCCAATTGGGGTAAGCCATTCTGCGAGGATCTTCCTCAGTTGCCGTAAGAGGTTTTCAGCTGTGTGCGTATTCTGGAAAGCGGTGATACAAAGCGTAGCCTGCCTAGGAAAGAGTTGGCGTTTGCGAGATGCTGCTACTGGTGCCGCCGCTGCTGTTCTTGCGGCGGGAGTCAATACATCTACCCAGTGGGCTGTCACAGTCATATAGTCCTGAGTCTGCCCTGCTCCACTTGTCCACATGTCCGTGGTTAAGTGGACATTGGGTACAACTGCATTTTTTAGGACACTGGTGAGTCTTTTTCTGAGGTCTGTGTACATTTTCGGTATTGCCTGCCTAGAGAAATGGAACCTAGATGGTATTTGGTACCGGGGACACAGTACCTCAAACAAGTCTATAGTTGGCTCTGCAGTAATTATGGATACCGGAAACCTCGTTTCTCACCGCCCAGGATGCCAAGGCCTCAGTTATCCGCTTTGCAGCAGGATGACTGCTGTGATATTTCATCTTCCTCGCAAAGGACTGTTGGACAGTCAATTGCTTGGTGGAAGTAGTAAAAGTGGTCTTACGACTTCCCCTCTGGGATGACCATCGACTCCCAGCAGCAACAACAGCAGCGCCAGCAGCAGTTGGCGTTACACTCAAGGATGCATCGGAGGAATCCCAGGCAGGAGAGGACTCGTCAGAATTGCCAGTGACATGGCCTGCAGGACTATTGGCATTCCTGGGGAAGGAGGAAATTGACACTGAGGGAGTTGGTGGGGTGGTTTGCGTGAGCTTGGTTACAAGAGGAAGGGATTTACTGGTCAGTGGACTGCTTCCGCTGTCGCCCAAAGTTTTTGAACTTGTCACTGACTTATGATGAATGCGCTGCAGGTGACGTATAAGGGAGGATGTTCCGAGGTGGTTAACGTCCTTACCCCTACTTATTACAGCTTGACAAAGGCAACACACGGCTTGACACCTGTTGTCCGCATTTTTGTTGAAATACTTCCACACCGAAGAGCTGATTTTTTTGGTATTTTCACCAGGCATGTCAATGGCCATATTCCTCCCACGGACAACAGGTGTCTCCCCGGGTGCCTGACTTAAACAAACCACCTCACCATCAGAATCCTCCTTGTCAATTTCCTCCCCAGCGCCAGCAACACCCATATCCTCCTCATCCTGGTGTACTTCAACACTGACATCTTCAATCTGACTATCAGGAACTGGACTGCGGGTGCTCCTTCCAGCACTTGCAGGGGTCGTGCAAATGGTGGAAGGCGCATGCTCTTCACGTCCAGTGTTGGGAAGGTCAGGCATCGCAACCGACACAATTGGACTCTCCTTGTGGATTTGTGATTTCGAAGAACGCACAGTTCTTTGCTGTGCTTTTGCCAGCTTAAGTCTTTTCATTTTTCTAGCGAGAGGCTGAGTGCTTCCATCCTCATGTGAAGCTGAACCACTAGCCATGAACATAGGCCAGGGCCTCAGCCGTTCCTTGCCACTCCGTGTGGTAAATGGCATATTGGCAAGTTTACGCTTCTCCTCCGACGATTTTATTTTAGATTTTTGAGTCCTTTTTTTACTGATATTTTGTGTTTTGGATTTTACATGCTCTGTACTATGACATTGGGCATCGGCCTTGGCAGACGACGTTGATGGAATTTCATTGTCTCGGCCATGACTAGTGGCAGCAGCTTCAGCACGAGGTGGAAGTGGATCTTGATCTTTCCCTATTTTTGGAACCTCAACATTTTTGTTCTCCATATTTTATTAGGCACAACTAAAAGGCACCTCAGGTAAACAATGGAGATGGATGGATACTAGTATACTTATGGATGACGAGTGACTGACGACACAGAGGTAGCTACAGCCGTGGACTACCGTACTGCGTCTGCTAGTATAGAGATGATAATGATATAAAAAATATATATATATCACTACTGCAGGTATATATAATATAATGAAGGACCTGCTGGACACTGTCAGCAGACTCCTAAACTACTAGTATGAAGAAGATAGAAAAAAAAACCCCACCACAGGTAGGTATACAATTATGGACGAGCACTGACGACACAGAGGTAGCTACAGCCGTGGACTACCGTACTGCGTCTGCTAGTATAGAGATGATAATGATATAAAAAATATATATATATCACTACTGCAGGTATATATAATATAATGACGGACCTGCTGGACACTGTCAGCAGACTCCTAAACTACTAGTATGAAGAAGATAGAAAAAAACCCCCCACCACAGGTAGGTATACAATTATGGACGAGCACTGACGACACAGAGGTAGCTACAGCCGTGGACTACCGTACTGCGTCTGCTAGTATAGAGATGATAATGATATAAAAAATATATATATATCACTACTGCAGGTATATATAATATAATGACGGACCTGCTGGACACTGTCAGCAGACTCCTAAACTACTAGTATGAAGAAGATAGAAAAAAAAAACCCACCACAGGTAGGTATACAATTATGGACGAGCACTGACGACACAGAGGTAGCCACAGCCGTGGACTACCGTACTGCGTCTGCTAATATAGAGATGATAAAGATGATAGAGATGAACAAAAAAAATATAACACTACTGCAGGTAAATATTTATATAATATAATGAATGACGGACCTGCTGGACACTGTCAGCAGAATGCGTTTATAGAATAAAAAAAAAAAACACCACAGGAGTGTTTAACTTTTTCAGGCAGACAATATACTGGTGGTCACTTGTCAGTCACACTGGCAGCAAAAGTGTGCACTGTACTCCTGCTATAACTGCACCCCAGTCTCCCCCACAATTCAGCTGTGTGAGCAGTGAGCACTCAGCACAGTCAGATATACATATAGATGATATTATCATGCAGCACACTGAGGCTGAGCACAGATATGGTATGTGACTGTGTATCGTTTTTTTTCAGGCAGAGAACGGATTATATTAAATAACAAATAAAACTGGTGGTGGTCAGTCACTAGTAACTATCAGCAAAACTCTGCACTCTGAGTACTCCTAATGCTCCCCAAAATTACTAAGTAATCAACTCAAGTGTCTCTATCTATTCTAACGGAGAGGACGCCAGCCACGTCCTCTCCCTATCAATCTCAATGCACGTGTGAAAATGGCGGCGACGCGCGGCTCCTTATATAGAATCCGAGTCTCGCGATAGAATACGAGCCTCGCGAGAATCCGACAGCGGGATGATGACGTTCGGGCGCGCTCGGGTTAGCCGAGCAAAGCGGGAAGATCCGAGTCTGCCTCGGACCCGTGTAAAAAGGCTGAAGTTCGGGGGGGTTCGGATTCCGAGGAACCGAACCCGCTCATCTCTAGCAGAAACTGCACAAACTTTTGTTTGTGCAGCGCACTGTACAGCCGATCGCACCCCTGCAAAACCTTTACTCCCTCCCCTGCAGGCAGCGATTACCTGGTCGCAGCAGTGCAAAAAATAGCCTGCATGCGACCAGGTCTGAATTAGGCCCTATGCTCCTTAGCATTCATTGACCCTCCTCTGTGATTTTACGTGGTGTTCCGCTTGATGGAGTTGCTGTTGTTCTTAAATGCTTCCACTTTCTAATAATATCACTTACAGTTGACCGTGGAATATCCAGCAGGTATGAAATTTCACAAACCGTCTTATTGCAAAGGAGGCATCATATCACAGTACCACACTTGAAGCCACTGAGCTCTACATAACGACCCATTTTGTATCACAAATGTTCGCAAATGGAGACTGCATGGCTAGGTGCTTGATTTTATATACCTGTGGCAACCTGATTTCAATATTTAACTGGTGTGGCCAAATACTTTTGTCCATATAGTGTGTGTGCATAAATATATATATATATATATATATATATATAGATATTCCAGAAAAGAACGGCACTGGAGGCAATGAGCTCAAAGAACATGCAGTGTATGCTTGTTCTTTGAGCTCATTGCCTCCAGTGCCGTTCTTTTCTGGAATACTGTATGGACACTTTGAATGCAGCACGGAGGCTGGTTGTTACAGTTGATTTTGCGAGTGCCGACTGCTTTGCCTATATATATATAGATAGATAGATAGATACAGGTTGAGTATCCCTTATCCAAAATGCTTGGGACCAGAGGTATTTTGGATATGGGATTTTTCCGTATTTTGGAAAAATTGCATACCATAATGAGATATCATAGCGATGGGACCTAAATCTAAGCACAGATTACATTTATGATTCATATACACCTTATACACACAGCCTGAAGGTAATTTTAACCAATATTTTTTATAACTTAGTGCATTAAACAAAGTGTGTCTACATTCACACAATTCATTTATGTTTCATATACACCTTATACACACAGCCTGAAGGTCATTTAATACAATATCTTTAATAACTTTGTGTATTTATCAAATTTGTGTACATTGAGCCATCAAAAAACAAAGGTTTCTCTATCTCACTCTCACTCAAAAAAGTCCGTATTTCGGAATATTCCGTATTTCGGAATATTTGGATATGGGATACTCAACCTGTATATATATATATATATATATATATATATATATATATTTATTGTACATGCTGATTTACATACAGGACTAAAAGCAACACTTTAAAAAGACATTTCATACACTTTTAATGGAGCCGCTGCGGCCGCTATGCTTAATCCTCAACCTACGTACTTACTACACCATTAGTGTACAGAGCCCCGTACCGTATACGTACTTTGCGTACAAACACCGCGCTGGCTGTACAAAGTACACTCAGTGCGTACACACCCAAATATACTCCATGAACCCTTAACAGTTATACATGTGATAGTAATACACTTATAACCTTAGCAGGGAAAGGAAAACACGACACCAGTTTGTATTTAAAATGCCGGGTTCCGACACCACAACATATTATTACTGAAAGGGGGTTACAATAACAAAGCAATACAATACAAAAGAATAATGGCTACAGTCAATGGTACATACATGTTTGGTTTTCGCAACGCTTCCCAGTCTGGTCCTCAGTCATCTGGGTAAATGACCTTTTGAGTCTGTGTGTGACCAGGCCTGCAGCTGGCTCTTTTATACGATCTTCCAAACTTAACGCAATGGATACTGTAATCTCTTTGTCCATTGGACACAGGGATGGTCATTTACAGTACAGGAGAGGTCATAGGTTGGTTTGAATAGGTGGGCGATGTCTGTTCCAGATGCACTTGTGGGTGGTCTCCTATGGGTTCCCGCCGCATACCAAATGTACACTAAATACAGTTTATATCTATATTCTGCTCCTGCGCATAACTATTCGCAGGAACGTGCGATCTTCTGCAAACCAACACCGGAATATTGCCCTTAAAATACCCTACAGCTGGATACCAAACACCACCTTATAACCTTGTTCTGTCCCCTCCTATCCTGTAAAGGTGAATCCCTTTGTTCTGATACCATTTAAACTGTTGTAACTTGCTGGTGTGGTGCAGGGAGACTATGTGTACATTATGCACTATTTGGATTAAATATGTAATGTGTTTTGATGGCTTTCCCATGCGTTCACAAACTCTACCGTAAATACTCATACCACGCGCTAATGCGCAGGACCGCGGGAGCGACCATACGCAAATTGCGAATATGTGCACGCACGGCAGAACAAGTACACGCACGGAGGCCATCTGTGTGTAGTTTGTACGTGATATGTGTACTGCAATATTTTTCGACTTCGACAGTCCACCCTTTGGCAGTCACCAATAACTGCCACTACCTAATCAATAAACAGAAAAATATCTATACAATATCTACAGAAGCTTGGATGGTCGGGGGAGAGTTGTAGGTGGGAAATGTATGACCTAGTGGGATAGTGGGATAGTAAAAAGCATGTATGTATGAATCCATGTCTGAAGGGCATGTATCATCATGCCGTATATGTTCTAAATAAGCTTCGAGGTATTGCGAAGTATACATTAAATCCTTCTCATCCCGTATTAAGGGTCTGTAAATGGGCCAACAAACCAATACCAAGCTCTTTTCGGCTTCTTGTTCCAACAAATGGGGTGCACATTTAGTTGATGATACATGGAGGGGGAACATATGTGAGTGCTAGTATATGTGGTTATCACCTGTCGACTATATGTGCCATTAACTGGAGGTTGAAGAGATGAAGATAAGACACGTATATAAAAATACATTCACATAAACATTTTTGGTAGGGCTGACGTCTTTTCCAGTTGGATGTATCTGGGCAGAGGGGGAGACAAAGAAAAACGGGTGAAAGAAACAGGCCATGGAATTCATTTGCAATCATTATCATAACACTGTCTCTATGGATGGGTTGTAAATTAAATCTGCTGCTATAACAGCACCCTCGCTCCTTAGACTCATCAAATTTGTGCCGTGCTTGCGCCGCGTTAGAATTTGAACACACCTAAATATCAAACCAATAATTATGATGACTCCCAGGATACAAAGGAGAAACTTCCCCACACTCATAATGACATTTTGAGCCCACTCTCCTAAACCTGAGAACCATTTGCGTGGGTTCAACCATGAGACCCAGCCAGTCAGTTCATTACTCACAGTCGCTAAGGTAAGGTTGTGCTTCCTCCTGAACTCCCACTTCAACGGCAAGATATCGTCCATCTTTTGATCGATGATCTCTGTTGGGTCGTCAGTGCTGTTTGTAATATATGTACAGCACTTCACACCATATTGAGTTTCCAGAATAACACAGTACCCACCTGTCATGGCTGTGACATAATTAAGGACCATCCTGTGCTGAATCAGTTCCTTCTTGTAGGCTTGTAACTCCCTTCCTGTGTACCTGAAGGTGTCATCATACATCTCAGTGATATTATCTATCAAGTTCGCTAGCGCATGGATATACCTATAATTTATAGTTCCTCTTGCAGTACGGGTAATGTCTAATGCAAGAAGGAACTGAATCCCGGTGGATTCGTGGATCAAATCAGAGGATGCGTGCTCTACCCTGTCTATCAGGTGTCTCTTGATGATGTGTTCATAGTGAGTATGAGTATAAGGAGCCTGAGCACTGCGGTGAATGTCTTTCATTTTATCATGGGTTATGGTCATGACCTCCGGTAGTACTCTCCCAATATAACACAATCCCTCTGAGCAAGCCACTTGTACGCCTTCCTCCCACATATGAAATAGGCATAATCTGGGAGAACATAGGGGACAAAATATAACATCACCATATTACAATTTTTCCAAGTAAAGAAACCAATCCCTAGTTCTCCCATCTGCTCAGTACAAGTATCGGGCTGTATGATATGAGCACAATACCCTGACGATACTTTTCCAACCCACATGGTCTTGCTTCCACGGGTATACCTATACCAAAAATACCTCCCACTGTTGGCTATTTGGCGTACAAGTTCAGAGTCTATGGGTATCCTATCAGCTCTGTGTGAAAAGATCATTGTCTGGTTATTCCACGTTACTTCCCAATTTCCCGGTTTTTGGTAATTGGAAATATTAAAACACAATACGGACCTGTCTACATGATACTGGTGGAGCTTCAAACTAGGGGGCCTAGAGATATTGAATTCTTGTTCACCGGTCTCCCACCCCGCAATTCGATTACCTCATCTATTGCTAAAGGGTATGGTACTAATCCTGACTTACTCTGACCTTGAGGTACTTGTGAGCACACCCAGCATTCTGTCTGGTTTAAGACCTTACCCACTAGTGAGTGGTAATCACTCAACGGATGGCGGTCGATATTAAGGTTGGACTGGCATCTCTGGATGCACCCATCCTCTACTATATTCTCACAATTCCTACAAATACAATATTCATCAGACAATAACCCTTCACAGTGCCTCCTAGCTCCCTGACTACCAGAGCGCTTACTGATACCAGCCTTTACTCGAGTGATGTGCTGCTCCTGAGATCCTACAAATTCATACTCGCCATCAGAACCCATTCCAGATCCCCGCTCGACCTCTCTGGGACCCTCACCAAAACAAACTGTCCTGATAAAAAACAGAATTACTAACAGAACCCGAAACGCAGTCTCTTGTGATCGATCCATTTCGTTAGGGGAAAGAAGGAAAATAAGAAGGAGAAAAGAAAGGAAAATGCAGGGGGAGGTGAAAAAGAAAATGGTGTGACAACCGTTCTAGATCTTGTTGCTCTCTGTGCTCAGGTGCCTTTCAACAGTCCTGCCTCTCAACTTTCCCGGAACAAACACTCTAGTGTCTCTTTGCCTTGCTCTTTGAACCCACAGTTCACTTTGAACTCACAGTTACCAAACTACTTTGTCACGAGTTCTCTCCGGGTCAGCGACCTTCTTGCAGTGGGACGAGTGGACCCAAGTCTCTCTTTCGGCGACCTTTAATGCTGTCGTGCTGGTTAACAAGACTTGGTATGGTCCTTCCCACCTGTCTATGAGGCAACCTGAGCGTAAGAAATTTCAAATCATCACATAATCCCCAGGCTCAATGTCATGACAATTACTGTTCAGTAGGTCAGGAATCATCAGCTTTAAATCTCTTTGTTGATTTCTCAGCTGCTGGCTCATCCCAACCAAATATTTCACAGTCACTTCATTAT
Source organism: Pseudophryne corroboree (assembly GCF_028390025.1). Lineage (NCBI taxonomy): Eukaryota > Metazoa > Chordata > Amphibia > Anura > Myobatrachidae > Pseudophryne > Pseudophryne corroboree. The sequence goes on along the minus strand of NC_086450.1, from coordinate 331,012,958 downwards.
TACATTTCAAATCATCCTGGGGGTCTATCATTACATGAGGTTGTCGACCAAAAAGAATTTCAAAGAGTGATAAGTTAAGTGGAGACCTGGGAGTGGTTCTGATGCTGTACACCACTAGTAACAAAAGCTTCTGGCCACAACAATCCAGTTTCAGCCATTACTCTGCTCAGCTTGTTCCCATCAGTTTGCACATGACCTTAAAGACTTCACCTGTAAAATGAGTACCCCTGTCACTTTCAATCATTCTAGGGATACCATATCTACACACACATTCCTGCACAATTTTCTTTGCAGTGAACGTAGAAGTATTTGTGGCAGCAGGGAATGCTTCTACCCAATTGGAAAATACATTAATACAAACTAACACATATTTCAAATTCCTACAAGGTGGTAACTGTATGAAATCGATTTGTATTACCTGAAAAGGTCCGTCTGTAGGAGGGATATGGGATGTCTCTGTTGGTTTTGTCTTTCCAATATTCTTCCTCAAGCAAGTAAAACATGTCATTGCTCTCTTACCTGCATGAGAATAGAATCCTGGCGCACACCAGTAGGCTCTCATCAGCCTGCACATACCCTCTTTGCCTAGATAAGTCAGACCATGTACCACCTCAGCTGGACTTGGAAGATATGCTCTGGGGGGCTACTGGCTTACCGTGTCCACCTGTCCACAGACCTGAGGACTCCTGGCCATACCCCTTTGTCCTCCAAATGGCCTCTTCCTGTAGGGAACACAAAATTTTTCATTTTAATTTACTATCGTGTGTTATCAGTTGTGTGAAGTAAACCGTCTCTGGATGAGAGAAGAGAGGGGAAAAAATAGTAAATAATAAAAAAAAAAAGAAAATGTCAGGTTTGGAAATGTCAGGTTTGGAAATGTCAGGTTTGGCATTCACCAACAGGCTGTCACACCATCATGCATATCGGTGTCTGTGCACAGTCTCCCTTCACCAGTATTCTCATTCTCCACCCTTTGTGCATGACCAGGCACACTGCATTAATACTGGTGTCCTTATTTCCTTATGCTGGTGAGATATACTGGATTTGGGCAGAGCTCTGAAGGACCGAGTAGGCCTGTGACGTTTGAACTGTAATCGGGTCCATGTGTTGTACCCTCCTGTCGGTGAACGTAAGAGATGAGGAGGAAACTTTGAAGGAAAATCACATAGAGGTTAGTAATAGGTAAGTTTATAGAGGCAAAGAGGATTTTATAAAATTTGACAACTGGATTGGGCACTATGGGGAAGTGATTCTCTACTGTCTATACCCCCTAAAAAAATTCTATGTGTCATATATCTACTGGGACTATCCCAGCCATCAATCCAGTGTCCTGTCCATCCTAAATTCATAGAGAACCCTGTATCTGTGAGATAATTTCCTCTACCTGTAATGTACATGCATCTAGAACAGTGAAATGCAACATTAGTCTTCGTGTGTATCCAACATACTTTGTGCTTCCTGGGCGGGAGCACGCTATGTGTATACCATCTCTAACAAAACTCCTGTTAAGTTAATCAGGGACCATTTCTGCTAGAGAAAGAAGCAAAAGTTTAGAGGCCTCCTCTTAACCCCAGCAAGTTCTGTCAAAAGGGTAAAGTTGCATTTATTCTGTTCTTCCTATTAACCGAATCTGTGTTTTCTATATGGCTCGTGATTCCTTACTATATGTCCCTTGATCCCGTCTATGTGTTTTAATACTGTGGCTTGTGTTCTCTGTCTAGGGGTCTATATTGACTATGTGTTCTACTATTCCTACAGTCTCTGGCAAAATGCCCTTCCTTTTTACAAATGTAACATATTCTAGGTCTATTCCAAACAGCAGGGGTCTGGGATTTTGGCTGATGGGGTTTTACTGTAAGAGCCTGTAGACTTATTGTCATCAGCTTCTCCTCCTGTTGTTTTCTGCGTCTAGCAATATTCTTGTGGTGTTCAATTGCGCATGCTTTAAGACAAGCTACTGTGACCCCTCTCCAATTAGGCAAAGATGTTTGTACCCTGTCCCTTACTGTCTTATTGAGTCCGTCCATTAGCACAGAGACAGCCACCTCCCTGTAATTCGCATTGTTCCCTGTATCTGGTACCCCAATGTAACTATCCATTATTTGCAGGGCCTGATGAAAATATTCAGATGCCATTTCATTTTCCCTCTGTTTTATGGAGAAAATTCTTCTCCACTTAACAGTAATGGGGAAACACAACTCTAGTTGCCTATTAATTCGTTCTACATTCTCCTGATTGTTTCCGTCAGTCATAGGACTATCCGACTCTAACCTACAATCAGTGATACATTTTTGGGTGTCAATATTAGGGGGTAGGCATGCTTTTAAAAGTATCCGCCAATCTTTATTAGCTGGTTCATAAGCATTACCCAGATCTCTGATAAACTTCTGACATCTGGCTAAATACTTCCGGGGATTGGGGAATTCTGAAATGATTGACCGCAGCTCAGCTCTGGACCACGGGCAATAGATTGCATTATTCCTGGTGAGGATTACTCCCTGACTATCGGTTCCCCCATTGGGAGTTACTATTTCCAAGACAGGATGTAATCCTACCATTCCGTTTCTAATCTGTTTATTGTAGGGTGTTGTTGTCTCTGTGCAATGACCCGTCTCACACTTACCGGTAGCTGTGACCTCACCAGTTCTTTCAGTGGGGAACACTGTTACTGCTCTAACTGGGTGGACAGGCCCCACCTGAGTTTCCTGCAAGGCGACTGCCTGAATGAGAGCTGTGATTTGGCTGGATCCTTCATCTTCCTGTGACCTATAACCTTGAAAAGACTTCAAAACAGGACACATCTTGCAAAAATTAGGGTTAATACATTTCTCTTGCATTATACTATCATTCATAAATATACCATTGACTGTAGCCATCTGTTCCCTCTCGACCTGTGTCGATAATGGTGTGTTTGTGTCCTCATTCCTGCTAGGTTTGGAACCTGCTTTGCGGGTTTGTTCCCTTTGCACTTCCCCCTCTTGTTGCCATAATTTTAAACAATCGTTATGTCTAATCCTTTGTTTTCTGGATTTCAGAAGACATATTTTACTGCTTACATTCTGCAGTACCTCTGGTTCATAGCTGCCCACCTTAGGGAATGGTACCCTCTCTTTGTCAGTCATACATACCCATTCGTCACAATAAACTTCAGCGTGTGGACCATATTTTCCACACATAATAAACCTCGCTGACCCCTTGGGCCGCGGCTCTTCAGCCTGAACCCTGGCTACCAAACGTCCCTTAGTTGAGCAGGAAAACAATATCCCATTCATCTATAATACAAGGTTCAGGAGAACCATCACACATTGGAATTTTTCTCTTTTCCTTTATATACCATTGTTGAGAGATACATCTATAATAGCAAGTGAAGAGGGTGCTCTTTGGAAAAATCGAAAGAAACCTTTATAGGAGTTCGTTCATGTATTATAAAGTAAGCAAGAAAGTGAGCATTCTGTGTTTTTAATCAAAACACTCTCCGGGTGGTCCCATAATACCATATAAAGACACAAAGGAGTGGATAATCGATACCCTTCAGTCACGCCATATTTCTCACATTGTGAAAAGAACTACTACACATTGGAGATTTTTGTTTTTGTTTTTCCTTCACATGTACCTGTTCGTGGAGAAATCGTATTGAGACTGCAATTGCGATCTTTGGGACACTCGAAAATAAACCGGTCTGACATTTTGTGTGTATATACCCATCAAGTATTGTAGCGCATATGATATAACCCTTTACATTGTTCCTTAGTTGAGCAACTGGCTCCCATAATTGTGGGCCTTTTCCCACAAACACCAAAATACTCAATATAAGGCGACGGTGAAAGTTCTCCGATCGCTTTCACCCACTCCCACCCACGTTGGCCGGTACTACCATACACTGTCAATAGCGAAGGTGATGTACCCAACTTAGGGCCCCTGATTGACCTATATTTACTGGAAGTTTTTAGGAGTAACTTACCCTTTCCAATAAAATATCTGTCATTGGAGATTTTCCTGAGAGAGACCAGTGAAAACTCCCTATACACTTTTTATACACAAATCATGCTTGCGTATGCTCTACACAGCGCTAATGATACCGCGATTTTACGCAAAAGCTCGTAAAGAGGTATCAAGTTGTGCTATATATCGCACCCACAAACACGTGGTCCAATCGCACAGCGTATAGGTACTTGTTATGTATCTGCCGTACGACCACTGGAATCGAATCACAAGCTGCAAAACCTCAGCCGGAGCGTATCAAAAAACTATATGGGTTACAAAGTTCACAATTCACAATTCCCTACCATGCTCCTGTGTAAGTCTCCTCACGACTTACGTATTCCAAATCCTATACTAACGTGAGTCAGCCGCCTCACGCCACCAAGCCTCCACTCACTTGGTGTACCAAACGACGGGATCCCGAATTCCGGTGTTCAAATCCACTGACTCCGCTTTCGCTCACTCAAATACACTTTGTTTTTCTGTACAGAAAATTTTCACTCGTTCTGATTGGCAGCTTTAACCCCAGAGGCAATACAGTTTAAACAAAAGTTTTATACTAATCTGCTTTAGTAACCGGGTAGTTTTGTGCTATTGTAGCATGGCTACTGTCCCACCTTTTAACTAAACGACACTATTGTGTAATTTGTACTTAGCGCCCGCACTCTTACACACTTTGCGTAAACACACGACCGTGCGTGTCTTTTACGCTGCGTGCGCAGTCTTGTACTTTGTCCGAGACACGTGTACAAAACCGTGCGTCCACAATAAAACAAATCCCACAGCTCTATAAATGTGAACAATACTAATTACTATTGCCCACTAGACACAACTTGTTCTGTATAAACTTTTATGCAGACCTGCGTTTGTGTCTTTACACTTACTTCCTTAAAATACTGTTATTTTAGTTTTAACTATATAGCAACAAATGTATCCGATTTCACACAGATCTAAATGAATGCAATAATCTATAATTTAAATGATATGATTCAGATAGGATAGCTATCTTGCAGAACATACACTGATATAAATATACACATAATTATAATATTATATATATATGTATCATTCACTAGCCTTCTATGTGACACCTTACCTCTTATTTGTATATCAAAGCTATTTTCTTTTAACTGCTAAAAAAAACAGTTACACAGGTTAATTTGCATTTCAATGGCTATCCTCCCTAGTAAGCAGATTCTACAAGTCTTGGAAGGAAAAAGAGAAAAAAAACAAAACAAAACCCTTTCTTTCCTTTTTCTATCTGTGTGCAATTTCTTACACCAAGCCAAGCATTTATCTCACCATTTACTCTCACTAGGCCCAATTGAAACTATTTGTAATTGACTATGGCATGGGTTAAATAAATGCATTGGTAACTCATAAATGGTGCTTGATGTGACAAAGGAAACTGATTGTTCTGAGCAGACTGAAAATCAGCTATTTAGAAAATGACCACTGCTCCTCCCCCTTCCACACCATGAGGTTTACACAAGATGGTGGACAGGCCATGTGGTTAGTCCAAAATGGAGGACAGACCATGCAGCTTCCTTTGTCACACAGAAATCCCAAATCATACAAGCACCAGAAGTTATTTTAGGCCTGAGTTTAAAAAAAAAAAAAAAAAAAAAAACTATATCAAGGCTATGCAGCAACTTTTAAATGTACTTTTAAATCTACTTAACAGATAAACAATCCAATCTGAATCAAACACAATATGACTTATTTGAACTTTGTTTTGCAACAATGTGAGAGGGTATGCAAAGTATCGGTGCCCTTTTGTGTACGTTTTTGGTGCCCAAAAAAAATTCACAGATTTTTAAATAGCTTTTTTCCTGTGTGTTTTACCGGTTCTACCAGCACCTCTGCAGACTAGACAGAGCAGACGCCATCTAATCAGCACACAAGTAGGGTTTTCAGCGTATCCATCGACTAAGAAAAGGTTACATAGGATAACTTGTCCGCCCTTTGCTGATAGATTAAGTCTGCTGTGACCTGTTAGGCTGTGAGTATGTGGAAACCGGACGATGTTCCCAATTGTAAATGCTGATTTACATACAGGACTAAAAGCAACACTTTAAAAAGACATTTCATACACTTTTAATGGAGCTGCTGTGGCCGCTATACTTAATCCTCAACCTATGTACTTATTACACCATTAGTGTACAGAGCCCCGTACCGTGTACGTACTTTGCGTACAAATGTCGCGCTGGCTGTACAAAGTACACTCAGTGCGTACACACCCAAATATACTCCATGAACCCTTAACAGCTATACATGTGATAGTAATACACTTATAACCTAAGCAGGGAAAGGAAAACATGACACCAGTTTGTATTTAAAATGCCGGGTTCTGACACCACAACATATTACTGAAAGAGGGTTACAATAACAAAGCAATACAATACAAAAGAATAATCGCTACAGTCAATGGTACATACATGTTTGGTTTTCGCCGCGCTTCCCAGTCTGGTCCTTAGTTATCTGGGTAGATGACCTTTTGAGTCTGTGTGTGACCAGGCCTGCAGCTGACTCTTTTATACAATCTTCCAAACTTAACACAATGGATACTGTAATCTCTTTGTCCATTGGACACAGGGATGGTCATTTACAGTACAGGAGAGGTCATAGGTTGGTTTGAATAGGTGGGCGATGTCTGTTCCAGATGCACTTGTGGGTGGTCTCCTCTGGGTTCCCGCCGCATACCAAATGTACAGTAAACACAGTTTATATCTATATTCTGCTCCTGTGCATAACTATTCGCAGGAACGTTCAATCTTCTGCAAACCAACACCGGAATATTGCTCTTAAAATACCCTACAGCTGGATACCAAACACCACCTTATAACCTTGTTCTGTCCCCTCCTATCCTGTAAAAGTGAATCCCTTTGTTCTGATACCATTTAAACTGTTGTAACTTGCTGGTGTGGTGCAGGGAGACTATGTGTACATTATGCACTATTTGGATTAAATATGTAATGTGTTTTGATGGCTTTCCCATGCGTTCACAAACTCTACCGTAAATACTCATACCACGCGCTAATGCGCAGGACCGCGGGAGCGACCATATGCAAATTGCGAATATCCGCACGCACGGCAGAACAAGTACACGCACGGAGGCCATCTGTGTGTAGTTTGTACGTGATGTGTATACTGCAATATTTTTCGACTTTGACAATATATATATATATATATATATATATATATAAATCATACAAATGCAGCACTCACCTAATATTAACACTTCAAACTGTAATTCATCTGAATTCATGGAATGTTAGTTCCAAATATTGCAATAGTTTGTTAAGCTGACCAGCCACTTCACACCCATTCCAATTTGGTCAGTCCCTGCACTGACTTTCAAAAATCTGAGCATTGCTCTCTCAGGCATCTTTTGGATTTTAAATACACAGCATGTTTCTGTCATGGGTTTAGGCCCTGTCTCACTCTTTTAAAGAGACAGGAACCACACCCACGCATATCAGTTAATAAACACCTCGGGAATTACTTAACATTTAAGTTACATATGTACAATAGGGGTGCAAGAAAAAAAGTGCGACCACAAAATTTTTATATAAACAATAGGCTAGAATCCACAGCACTCATACATCCGCAGTGCCAGTGGTATTTGTGACCACACCATTTAAATTAAAAAAAATCATAAAAAATTCAGCACTCACCTAATATTAACACTTCAAATGTAATTCATCTGAGTTCAGGGAATGTTAGTTCCAAAATATTGCAATAGTTTGTTATGCTGACCAGCCACTTCATGGCCATTCCCATTTGGTCAGTCCCTACGCTGACTTTCAAAAATCTGAGCATTGCTCTCAGGCATCTTTTGGATTTTAAATACACAGTAGGCTTCTATCATTGGTTTAGGCTCTGTCTCACTCTTTTAAAGAGATAGGAACCACACCCAAGCATATCAGTTAATAAACACCTGGGGAATTACTTAAAATTTAATTTATATATGAACAATAAGGGTGCAAGATGTATGAGTGCTGTGGATTCTAGCCTATCGTTTATATAAAATTGTTGTGGTCGCATTTTTTTTTCTTGCACCCTATTGCTTAATAAGAAGGTCAAGGAACAAATGGACAAAAAGAGGAGTGCTTTCAAAGCATTTAATCTGACGGGAAGGTGGAATCTTTCCAGTTCTACAGGGAATGGACGAGGATTCTGGGGATGGCAGTGAGGAAATTATGGAGCTGGAGGATACAGTCCCCTCTAGCAAACAAGAGGAGCGGTCCCCATTAAGGGGAAAAAAGTAAGCGAGGTACCGAGCCAGGTTGTGGTGGTAGGGGATTCTATTATCAGGAAGACAGACAGGACAATCTGTTTCTGGGACCGTGCTCACCGTACAGTCTGTTGCCTCCCGGGTGCTCGGGTATGGCACATCGTGGACCAGGTAGAAAGATTGTTGGGAGGGGCCGGGAAAGACCCGGTGGTCTTGGTGCACGTTGGGACCAATTACAAAGTTAATGGTAGGTGGAATGTCCTTCTGAAAGATTTTAGGGACCTACAGTAGGCCATAAACTAAAGGCAAGGACAACTAGGGTAATATTCTCTGAAATATTACCTGTGCCACGCGCTAGTTCAGGGAGGCAGATGGAGATTAGGGAAGTTAATGTGTGTCTTAAAGACTGGTGTAGGAAAGAGGGGTTTGTGTTCCTGGAGCACTGGGCGGACTTAGTCAGGCACAATCTTTTTTGTCGTGATGTATTGCACCTAGATGAGGAGGGGGCAGCGGAGCTGGGGGGAAGGATGGGTAGAAGGTTGGAGGAGATTTTAAACTAGGTGCCAGGGGGAGAGACAAGAAAGAATTAGTGGGACAACTAGAGAGAGTAGAAAAAAAAGGATGTATAATGGGGTGGAAGGAGAAAAAAAGTCAGCAATGGTAAATTAAGGAAAACTCAACTTCCTAAGGAAATGACTACAGCTAAACTTGCAGTCAAGGAAAGTAAAAAGCTTAAGTGTATGCTTGCAAATGCACGAAGCTGTCAAAGTCAGAAAAATATCTCTATGTACACTACCATATTTGCACCTCACACAGGTCCGTGCTGCGCATGCGTGCGCTCTCCCGTACGTGCGCATACTCACAGTCGCGGGCACCCGCAGGCGCACGGTATGCGTATTTACGGTAGAGTTTATGTGATCGTAGCGTGCGACTCAATCGTTACATATTTTCACTATATAATGTATTTTGTAGATCATGGTCCCTTTGATAGATTCTGAAAGTTTAGTTAACATAGCATGTTCCTGAACAGAGAGATCCCTCTTTGTATTGTACGAAGGGTCTAACAGGGGTCATACAGTGGTGTTTGGTACCCATCGGAAGAGTATTTAAATAGCAATATTCCGGTGTTGGTTTGGAGCGGATTAATCGCTCGTGCGAATAGTTATGGACATAAGAAGTTTATGTCCATTTACTATTATTTGTTCTTATTTAGTCATGCGGCGGGAAACTCAGTGTCCCACCCACCTGAACAGTTGGAAGCAGTCACAGCCCACCTGTATGAATCAACCTATGACCTTTTGTTATAATGCGAAGCCGAATTCCTGTGTCCAATGAACAATGAGATTGTAGGGACCATTGAATTGCATTGTGTGTGGGGCATAAATAGGCAGGCCGACCATATCCAGTTCACTCTCTTCAACGGTTCTCATTGCTGATAATCGGGAGCAGGATATCGAGGCGCATGCGATCGTTTCCCCTTGTGCGTAAGTGTTTCTCCGCAACTATATTGATCTTCTTGTTATTATGAGCCATTTCTCTCTCTCTTCTCTTTCTCTCTTATTTTCCCTTAGATAGTAATTGTATTGTATTTCCTGTGTAGTTATCTGGTTAGGTAGTCTATGTTATATTGTAGTGTATGATTTGTATTTGTATTAATTCTTTTGCAAGTATATCATTCATAATATATATATATTAGGCGTTGGACCCTAAGCCCAGGTATCTGTGTATTTCTTATAGTGTCTAGTATTCTCAGAGCGTCGGTGACGCTCAAACAGCTTTTAAGTTAATCAGGTTACACAAGGTTGCATCTACACAATATCACTACACTAAGGTTTTACTGCATAATATACTGTTTATGGTTTAGATTTAAAGGTTTAACATTGTGAGTGTCAGCGCCGCTCGTGATCTCCTCGTGGTCTCGAGCGTCCGCTACGCTGATAGCGTAGCATTACGGTAGTCGCTCACCTATAAGTGTGCCCGATACCAACAGCGTATTCTCGTGAGCGTCTGTATCGCTCGAGCAGCCCGCTCCCGATACAGCGTCCGTTACGCTATAGTGAACCATTACGTTAGTCAGCAGCCAATAGCGTGCCTGCCTGTGATCTCTTGGCCGTGAGCGAACGTGACGCTTGAGCGTCTCGACTACGGCTAAGCGATTGTTACGCAACGAGCGTACCCTTACGGTACTTCATACGTAAATAGCGTACAGTGTTCTTAGACCTCACAAAGGGTTTTTATATACGATAAATATTCAGCTTTATCAATTGGCGGCTCGCCCGTCCTTCACATATCTGCACTAGGTAGATACAGCAGACATTATCCATCAGCAAAGGGCGGGAGGTTATATTCCTCGTAGTGCTGTCGGGATAAGCGTCTGCTTCTCTTAGTAAAGGGTGCTGAAGGAATCCGGGACCGGAGGTAAGAACAAAACGATAGTCTCTTTTAAAACTGTTTATTTTTCTGTCTTGCGTACACACGCACGCACATATATATCTGCATTTCTTTTTCATTTGTGTATTTTCGTATATCACTCTTCTGTTTGCCTTTTTATAATTGATAAACGTGCTGAGAGAGATTTGCCGCTATTTCAATAGTTTGAGTAAAGGTAATATAGTTAAAGTATAGACAAACACAGCTGTGCCTGAGAGACAAGGAGGTCAGTGTGGTGCGCGGTAGATGATCGAGGATCATCTACATTGATAAACGTATAAGTTGTGTTACGGTGGATCTTTGCTTTGCGTACACGTGTCTCTAACAAAGGACTGAGACTTGTGTACGCAATCCAAGGGCCGACGCACGCAGCGTATATTACGCAACGGAGCGTACGGGTACGCCCACGTAACTCAAACCACAAGTGTTATTTTTAAAAGGAGATAAATAGCGCAACACGGTAAATAACGCAAGGCGATAAATAGCGCAACGCGGTAAATAACGCAAGGCGATAAATAGCACAAATTGATTTCAGTTTTTCCAAAACTTAGTTTAAATACCTTACTTTACTGTAACGCCTCTGGGGAGAGCTATCAGACTACGGGAAATGATTTTTCTGATCAGAAAACTATAAGAATGATAGTGGGTTGAAAACGGTATGAGTGTATTGAATCCCGCTTTGTGGACTTTGTGATCTATGTGATAAAACGGTATTGAATTCCGCTTTGTGGACTTTGTGATCTGTGTGATCTTTGGTGGAACGTGATGAGCACGGTCTGAGTGAAAACGTGCAACAGAGTGTCATAAAGTTTTCGTTGTATTACGCTCTGGCTGTTTTGGAGCACAGTAGAGAGACTCCAATGATCCTACCATTTATGGGCAACAAGTGTCTATAAGTGGTACGATTGGACCGCACGGTTGTATGTGTGACCAATAACGCAACGTGATATGAGGTCGTATATCCATGCGTAAATCTTGCCCTCATACGTGTTGTAGGGAGCACATGCAAGCGTGATTTGTGTAAAGAAAAAGGAAGGGAATTTTCTCAGGAGAATCTCTAAGAGATAGGGCCTGCAACGGCTACACGTGTCTGCTAGAAGGCGGACCGGAGATACTCGGAGCAGAAGAAGTTCAGTGGAAGAGCTTTAAGGATTTCCAACGTAAATTTCTGTGTTTGGTGCATTTTAGGAAGTTTTTCTGTGTAAGGTCCACAATGGCAGCCAAGTGCACAACACAGAGACGTTCAGCAGTCAGGATTCAGACTCCAGAGGCTTGCAGACCCCGAGGGTCTGCTCGGTTAGTAATGTGGGGGAAATATGGTCCCCACACTGAGACCTTTTGTGATGAATGGACACGAATGACTGCGGGGGATAAGGCACCATTTCCCGGGATAGGTAGTTTTGACACAGAGGTGTTGCATAATTTAAGGCGGAGGATCTGTCTCATAAAATTCTGGAAACAACGAGTTAAACATTATGATTGTTTGCAGTTATGGCAACAGGAAAGTGACATGCAAAGAAATGTAACTTACACACCTAACTTTCATCTTGAGAGGAGAGACATGGCAATGGAGAGGATTGTGATTGCGGAGAAAAGCACAAGGGTGAACAATAAAAACGCTCTTAGCAACTGTAGTATAGATGATAAGAATAAGTGTAATAAATGTAACAATGATAATTGTAATACTGTTGAATGTACAACTATTAACCCATGCAAGTCGCACCCCATGTTAAACTTTCCTCAGGAACAACAACAAGAAAGTGAGCCCAGCACAATGTCGGAGCCTTTTCCAGAAGCCATCACACAAGACATCCAGGTGGACGCGACCAAATCGGTAAAGACTGTAATCAAACCCCCTAACGGAGGGTCAGGTGAGGTCGTGTCCACAGGTACATATGGTATTATACATCACGCACAAACAAATGTACCTTATATCGTAGAATCAATTCAGAATGACGTTACTGGACTTAATCCTGTCAGGGTAATTGCAGTACCAAATGGGAAAACTGACTCTTCAGGAGTCACTCCCGTCAGGAACATCGCCATGTACTGCCCCTTTTCCCGGACAGAATTAAGAACAATTCTGTCTGAATTTCCTGATCCCAGGAAAGACTTAGTTGCTTGTCAGAAATACATTAGAGTGCTAGGACATACTGCAGAGCCAAATAACAAAGATTGGAGGACAGTTTTGAGGACATGTTTACCCCCCGATGTTGATTCATTGAAATTTATCGCTGATTGTAAACTAGATGAGGAAGTGCCACTAACAGACGAGTATAACCAAGATAATGTAAAAAGAATTAATCTACAGTTGAAAGAATATTTTCCTACAGTAGTAAAGTGGAATAAAATCTTTACAATAAAACAAAAAGAAGGTGAATCCGCATCAGAGTATTTTCACCGGGCTCTGCAGGATATGGCTAGGTACACGGGTATAGATGACATTGACACTAATGTACACCACAGAGAGGTAGCTGTGTCTGTATTAATGAACAACTTAAAAGACACACTAAAAATTAGGGTACAAACCTCAATACCTCATTGGAGAGGTATCTCGTCGCTGCATTAAGAGAGTCCGCTATCGAGCATGACCGAAATATCCAAAGAACCAGGGAAGCGCAGGGAGAGCGGTTAATGGCACTGAACATCCAAGCACTAGAGGAGGCATCAAGTCGACCGGAACCCCAGGCCCCTAGCACATGGAGAAAGCCAAGGATTTGTTATCATTGTAGAAGAGAAGGGCATTATGCCAGCAACTGTAATAACCCACATAAAGTTAGACCCCCTAGACCAAGAAATGAGCAAAGTTATAACACACAAAATTATAATCAGGGATCATATAGGAAAAATTTTGGCCCACACCCATAATGTGCAGTCAGGAAAGGTGATCATTAGGACTGATGGTAAGCCTGAGGTTATAGTTAATAAATTGGGAGGTCATTCCCTGAAGACACAGGAATGACCGGGTGAAACGTTGTAAATGTATCTGTGAAATGTTTCTTTTTCTCTCTCCCCATCTCTGACGATTATTGGTAGGATTCAAACATTGCATATATACTTGGTCTTTGCAGAAGTCTACCAAACCCCAGCATGACCTATCCGCACCAATGTATTCTGGCCAGATACAGACAATGGAATATGGAAGTGCTGGGGGGAGGGACTGCGCAAGGAAACCATTAGACATGTAGATATGACAGCCTGATGATCTGACAATGTTTTAAAATGTTTTAAAATGTTTTGAAAACTGTTTGTTTGAAAAATGTTTTTTCCCTGTTGTTGTTTATTGATGTGTTATGTTATATATATACATATATGAATTGTTCTCTCTCTCTTTTGTTTTTTTGCTGTTGTTGTTTTCTCTCTCTCTTCTCACTCATGCTTTCATGTTTTAAAGATGGTATGTCACACCTCAGTTAGACAAATGGCAATGCAAGATTTTTTTTCTCCTTACAGAAAGATCGCTGGTTTGGAGGGAATATTGCATCACCGGAATGTTCGTTTGGAAGACTGAGAGACAGCACCTTTGAGATGACAGCAGAACAAGAGGAACAACAAGACTAGAGAACTTAATTATCGTGACAAGTTTCTCTCCCCCTCAAACTGATTTTCTGTACCCCATTACAAATTTCTTCTTTTCTCCTCCTGTAAGATGGACTTGCCCCAAGAGACTGTGATATGGATTTTCCTGTTGACCATGATGTTGACCAGAGCAGTCTGTTCCGGCGAGAGTACCAGAGAGGTTGAGAAAGGATCCAGAAAGGTTCCGATGACTGAGACGGAGGTGTAAATTTCCAATAACAACCCAATCACCAAGCAAAGGCGAGTACCGGAAACGATCTAGCCATGTTATTTGTAAACATTTTTCTTTTAAGGATTGTTAGCTGAAAAGAGAACTGTATCTGTAGGCTCTGTGACAATGTAGTTGAGGATGGGTGCATCAAGAAATGCCAATCCAGTTTTAATATCCATATGGACCGGCATCCCTTGAGTGACTATCACTCCTTAGTGGGTAGCGTGTTAAATCAAACAGATTGTTGGGTATGCTCTCAAGTACCTCAAGGTCATAGCAAATCAGGGCTAGTACCATTTCCTTTAACGGTAGGGGAGGTACTTGAGCTAAAGGGTGGGAGACCGGTGGACAGGAGGTTTAATATCTCCATCCCCCCTAGTTTGAAGCTCCACCAATACCATGTGGATAGGTCCCTATTATGTTTTAACATCTCCAATCCCCGAAAGCCGGGTAATTGGGAAGTGTCATGGAGTAATCAAACCATGACCTTTTCACATAGAGCAGATAGAATGCCTACAGATACAGAGCTTATACGCCACATAGCCAGTAGAGGAAAATCTTTCCGGTGTAGGTACACCTTAGGAAATAGGATTACGAGAGTTGGAGAGGTATCACCAGGATACTGTGCACATATCGTACAACCTGATACGTGTACTAAGCAGATAGAAGAATTAGGGTTAGGAGATTTCACATGGAAGGTGTGTAATATGGTTATGTCCTACTCCGTCCCATATGTTCTCCCCGATGATGCATATTTCATATGCGGGAGAAAGGCGTATAAAGTGGCTTGCCCCAAACTCTGAAGGATTGTGTTATATTGGAAAAGTACTACCTGAGGTAATGAGTCTAAGGAGTGAGGAAACTGTAATTCCAATGGACTTGATTTATGACCCAACGGTAGAAACAATGATGTGATGAAAATGCGATTTCTACGGTCCGTTTCTTTCACCTGTTTTTCCGTTTTCTCCAAGGTAAAAAGACCCATTTGGACGAGGAGTTTGATGAGCCGATATACAGACAACAGATGGATTAAAGAAGAAGTTTTGACAACCTGATACACAGATTTTTGATGAACTATGCCATGGATCCCCAGTTTCCCTAGAAATTTTAAAATTACGCTAGCCCAACACTTTTGTAAATCTATGGACATTGACAGCTTTTGCTCGCACCTTATGGGCAAAAGCACAAAGAAGACTGCATTCAACAGACACCAAACAAGACCTCAATCGACGAATGTACATTTACCTGACATAGAATACCACCGCATTTACCGTAATTATGTCTTTTCTTCATTTCTACAACCCTCAGGTAATGACACACATAGTCGATAGGGAATACAGGCACAGATATCAGCAATCACATATCCCCCATTCATGTATCATCAACTAAAATGTGCTCCCCCATTTTGTTACAACCAAAGCCGAAAAGAGCTCGGTAAAGTTTGACAGCCCATCCACAGACCCGTACCACGGGATAAGAAGGAATTCAAATGTATACTTCGCAATACCTCGAAGCTTGATTTAAAACACGTACGGCACGATGATACATGACCCCCAAGCACAAATTCATACACACATGCTTCTGCTATCTCACTAGGTCATACCCTTTTCCTACCTTCTCCTCTCCTCCCCTACCCAACCATGTAAATGTATTAACCCCTGACATATATTTTTCTCTTTTGAAATGTTTTAGAAGGTGGCAGTTATTATTGACTGCCAAAGGGTGGACTGTCAAAGTCAGAAAAATATCTCTATGTACACTACCATATTTGCACCTCACGCAGGTCCGTGCTGCGCATGCGTGCGCTCTCCCGTACGTGCGCATACTCACAGTCGCGGGCACCCGCAGGCGCACGGTATGCGTATTTACGGTAGAGTTTATGTGATCGTAGCGTGCGACTCAATCGTTACATATTTTCACTATATAATGTATTTTGTAGATCATGGTCCCTTTGATAGATTCTGAAAGTTTAGTTAACATAGCATGTTCCTGAACAGAGAGATCCCTCTTTGTATTGTACGAATGGTCTAACAGGGGTCATACAGTGGTGTTTGGTACCCATCGGAAGAGTACTTAAATAGCAATATTCCGGTGTTGGTTTGGAGCGGATTAATCGCTCGTGCGAATAGTTATGGACATAAGAAGTTTATGTCCATTTACTATTATTTGTTCTTATTTAGTCATGCGGCGGGAAACTCAGTGTCCCACCCACCTGAACAGTTGGAAGCAGTCACAGCCCACCTGTATGAATCAACCTATGACCTTTTGTTATAATGCGAAGCCGAATTCCTGCGTCCAATGAACAATGAGATTGTAGGGACCATTGAATTGCATTGTGTGTGGGGCATAAATAGGCAGGCCGACCATATCCAGTTCACTCTCTTCAACGGTTCTCATTGCTGATAATCGGGAGCTGGATATCGAGGCGCATGCGATCGTTTCCCCTTGTGCGTAAGTGTTTCTCCGCAACTATATTGATCTTCTTGTTATTATGAGCCATTTCTCTCTCTCTTCTCTTTCTCTCTTATTTTCCCTTAGATAGTAATTGTATTGTATTTCCTGTGTAGTTATCTGGTTAGGTAGTCTATGTTATATTGTAGTGTATGATTTGTATTTGTATTAATTCTTTTGCAAGTATATCATTCATAATATATATATATTAGGCGTTGGACCCTAAGCCCAGGTATCTGTGTATTTCTTATAGTGTCTAGTATTCTCAGAGCGTCGGTGACGCTCAAACAGCTTTTTATTTTGAATTCAATAAGTTTTTATTGGTTTTTACAGTACTTTAGCATTTAGACATTGCCTAAAGCAGAACATAACAAGCATACATCTAATAAACAAAGCGATGAAACAAATAAAAAGATAATACATTCAACACATGCTTACGGTATTACATAAAGAGCATAATGTGACGTGGTGTTATATAACCCATTCAAAGTCATATACAGCAGGAGCATTGATGACCCAGATTTACTATATATTGTACACATATCATAGTATACTTTATCACGGCAGTATCCTGCATTTGTACCCGGCTGACCATGGGTCAACCACCCCGGAGGTCCCCCACACAACCCCCCCCCCCCCCACATCAGTTAGTTAAATGGATCTAGGGCTCATCGGTATTCATCCGTGAAGCAAAATAGCGAGAACTCATCCATTTTCCCCATATAGCAATAAACTTTTTTTCCGCATTCCTGGCCAGATATACAAATTTTTCATGTATGACAGAGGCATTGACCAGAGCAATCCAAGATTGTGGTGTTGGGGCTTCATTAGCCATCCACAATCTGGCTACGCATACCTTGGCCAAAGCACAGAGGTTGACAACATAGCGTCGACTGGGCGGATCTAGAATTTCCTCATCTATCGTTGCTAATATACAAGATATAGGTGTAAGTACGGTAGAGGGGATACCTGTATCAACTATAGCATGTATGACCTCTTCCCAAAAAATCGACACCAAGGGACAGAGCCATATCATATGCCAAAAGTCTGCTCCCAGACTGCCACACCTGGGACATTTTGAGCTGTGGGATCCCCCCATATGTGACAGTCTCAGAGGGGACATATATACCCTGTGTAACACGTACAACTGAATCTGTTGATATCGGACAGATGATGTTGAAAGCCGGCACGATCCCATAGCACCCTCCCATATTTCATCCGACACTGGACCTAGATCAGACTCCCACTTGGTCTTGAGGGCGCTAAGGGGGTCTATATGATGCATTTGAAGTAGACGGCCGTATATTTTGGAGACTAAATGACCGGATCCCAACGTCTGCAGCAGCAGTTTGACCGGGGAATCAGTAAGCGCCGGCGGGCCATCGGGGAATTGAGCGGACATAGCATGCCGCAGTTGGAGGAAGCGAAAAAAATACGCAGAGGGGACGTTAAATTCCTGTTGAATCTGGTGGAAGGATCTAAAAAGCCCATCAGTGTATAAGTGTCCCACTGAAGTTACTCCCCATGGTTCCCACACCTCCCTGACTTGAAGTTGATATAACTCCGGCAATCCATATTTATTGTCCAGCGGAGTGTCGGGATCAATGCCCTGTCCTTGCAATATCCGGTGCGCCAGCCTCCAAACTGTAATATATTGTTTAATGAGTGGTAGTGTCGACATTTTGACGCTTCCACAGAGAAGTAGTCTCAATGGGGAACCACCTGGGTACTCCTGCATTACCAACTGTGAGTGCAGACTCGAAATGTCAGAATCATTAACCCATTCCCAGAGATGTGCTAATTGTGCTGCAAAGTAATAAAAACGAAAGTTGGGAAGAGCCAGCCCCCCCAAGGTTTTGGGCCTGGTCAGAGTATTAAGTGCCAACCGTGCCCGCTTACTAGCCCAGATCAAGGAGGACAGCAACCCATCTATCTGTTTGAAAGTTTTCTGGGGGATGTATACTGGGGATTGTTGTAGAATGTACAGGAGTTTGGGCTGAAAAACCATTTTCACCATATTAACCCTCCCTGTAACTGTCAGAGGCAGTTTCCCCCAGACCTTCACTTTATTGCGAAGATAGGATATTTGTGGTGTAATATTAAGGGAAGTAAATTTATGAGGGTCGTTAGATACCCAAATGCCCAGATATTTAAAGGAATTCACCCATCTTAGTGGGAGATCAACCAATGGGGGGGCGGGGACCTCGCCCTGGAGTGGGATAATGAAGGATTTCTCCCAGTTGATCAGGAGCCCGGAATAGCATCCGAATTGATTAATAATATCTAAAATCCTAGGCATAGACTCAGCATAGCGATCCACAAATAGCAGGATGTCATCAGCATATAGAGCTATTTTCTCCTCCCTGGTGCCTACAGTATATCCAAAAATCTCTGGGTTCGCTCGCAGAAGACATGCAAGGGGTTCAATGGCCATAGCAAACAGGGTAGGGGACAATGGGCATCCCTGACGAGTACCTCTAGACAATGGAAAGGAGTGTGATACAAAACCGTTCACTGCCACCCTAGCCATGGGAGAGGAATACATCAATCTGGTGAATTTGATAAAGCTAGGGCCTATACCAAACTTGTGCATGACCCTCCACAAATATTCCCATTCCACGGAGTCAAAGGCCTTAGCGGCGTCCAATGATACTACTATGGATGAGGGAGCCTCACGGGAGACCTGGAGATGAGTAAACAATCGTCTAAGGTTAATGGAAGTTGATTTATTGGGCATAAACCCTGTCTGATCTGGGTGTATGAGCTGTGTAATGACCTGATTTAATCTACATGCCAGGACTTTGGCCAGAATTTTAATGTCGGCCGGCAGAAGGGAGATAGGCCTATACGAATCAACCTTCCTATGGTCCTTATCGGGCTTCGGAAGGACAACAATCAACGCCTCTGCCATAGATAATGGGAGGGATTCCTGTGTGAATATCTGATTGTATAACTCAAGTAGTTGGGGGACAAAAAAATCTAAATGTCGTTTATATAGCTCAGACGGTATGCCGTCTAGCCCGGAAGCCTTCCCATTGGGAGCAGCATTGATCGCAGCCACAATCTCCTCTGACGAGATAGGTGTCTCAAGGAAGTCATGCGCCTCACAGGTCAGCAAGGGGAGCTGTATAGTCTGTAGATATTCGTCTAATTGCATCGGGGTACATTCTAGTTTAGAACTGTATAATCGCCTATAATACGACACGAATTCCGACGCAATCTGTGGGGTCTGCGATAGAGTGGTACCGTCTGAGGCCTCAATTTCAACCACAGTATTAGAGGAACTCTCACCCCGTGCCAGGGAGGCTAGATATGATCCCGGCCTATCCCCGGAGGCGTAAAAGGCGTGAGAGGAGAAGAGGAGTCTATGCTGAGTCTTTTCCATTAAATATTCCCTCCACTCCCCCTGAGCTGACAACCATGCAGATTTGGAGCTATCTAAACAATCCTGCAAATATTGTGCTTCTGCAGCAATACTTAGGGTCTCCAGTTCGGACTCCCGGTGCCTGAAAAAGTTTTTTAAATTAGCCACTCGTTTAATTAGGGTTCCCCGCAAAAAGGCCTTAAACGTATCCCATAAGTTAGAGATAGGCTGCCCAGTCTTGTTTATCTCGAAAAATTCCCGCCACGCAGCCACCAAATCGGAGCCATCTCCCATATGTACTAGCCAGAACGGATTAAACTTCCACACTGCCTGGCCTCTAGAACAATTAAAATCCAGGATCAGTGTTAAAGGGGAGTGATCTGATATACCCCTAGTCTCATATTTGCAATCCCGAACCCTAGGAGTCAGATCTCTCGAAAGAAGAGCCAGGTCAATCCTAGAGAACGAGGAGTGGGAATGTGAGAAACATGAATATTGTTTAACAGATGGATGTCTCATTCTCCAGGGATCAACCAGGCCCAGTCCCGACACAACATCAGCAAAATCATTTCTATCAGAATATGGACCAGAGGGATTAGTAGAGAATCTATCCATCGCTTTATCTAATACGTTGTTGAAATCCCCCATACATACTGCAGGTATTCCCGGTGACAATGCCATAA
Organism: Pseudophryne corroboree; assembly: GCF_028390025.1. Classification (NCBI taxonomy): domain Eukaryota; kingdom Metazoa; phylum Chordata; class Amphibia; order Anura; family Myobatrachidae; genus Pseudophryne; species Pseudophryne corroboree. The sequence goes on along the minus strand of NC_086450.1, from coordinate 330,992,022 downwards.
ACCCTGCAACTTTTTTCAAGACATCGGAGGAGTACGGGGGAGGCACATACACGGACATTAAAAGCAAAGGGGTACAGTGGATTTTACACTTTAAAAACACATATCTCCCCCATGGGTCCGTTTGTACTGATTCCACCACAAAGGGAACAGACTTCTTTACGAGGATGGAGACTCCCCGAGAGGCAGAGGTGTGTGTAGAATGGAATGCCCACCCCACCCAAGGTCTTTTAATGGCCAGGGTCTTGCTGCCCACCAGGTGGGTCTCCATAAGACATATCACATCAGCGGCATACTGCTTAATTTGTCTAAGCACCAGAGATCGTTTAATCTTGTCATTGAGTCCCCGCACATTCCATGACAACATCCTAATTCCAACCATGAGGGGTCGCTGCGGTAATCATAGGGGCCACAGCCCACAGCCAGCCAGATCCACTCCCACTGCATATAAGTACAAGACACCACCGCTCAATGAATAGATTCGTAAGCCATACATACTCAAATTCCAAACATCCATATAAAAAGCAACCGTAACTTTTAACTTCCCCCCTCCCCCCACCCTGTACACTACTCCCAACCTGCAGCATACCTGGATCCCTTAACCTAACACCGGCTCGAGCCCAGAGTACACAACTAGTTATACTCCGGGTGGAGCCAAGAGTATAATGGCCCTAAGAAAAAGAGAACAAAACACAAACAAAACAAAACTTCCCCAGCCATTAATCTAAATCACCCTAATAAGATAGAAAAAGGGGGTGAAACACACAAAGTCTCCCCCTGGGACTTAAAAGCAAGATACAATCGGATATATTCGGACCACAAATATATCCCTCCTCTCCCCCAGCCCCCCCTCCCTCGCAACACAGTAACATACATATAATAATTGGTCAATATGAGGAGAGTACCAAAACAGAAAATCAGTTGAATAATTATCCCCCCCATCACCCTCACATCCTCAGGGAGCAGCATTTAGATACTTAAACATTTTCCACATCCCGCATCCCCCCAGTAGATATGCAGATAATCTTATCCTGTACAGAAAGTCTCTTGTAGCTAGAGTCACAGGAATTAATCACGGATCAGCAAGAGCCCGTCTCGCCGGGAAGCGTCTATCCAGCCATACCATCGCCTCCCGAGGGGCCGCAAAAAATTTTGTTTCACCATCAGCTACCACTCGTAATCGTGAGGGAAAGAGCATGGCGTATGGCAGATCAAGTTCCCGGAGTCTCCTCTTAACAGGCAAAAATTGAGCTCTATCTTTCTGCACCTCCATCGCGAAGTCTGGGAAGACCGATATTGGCGACCCGTTCCATGTTAGGGGGCCTTTCGTGCGAGCAAGTTTCAGAACAGTGTCCTGGTCGCGGAAGTGGAGGAACTTGGCGATGAAGGTACGAGGCGGAGCCCCCGGAGGCAAAGGACGCATCGGAACTCTATGAGCTCGTTCTATGGTAAAATGAGGTGAGAATGCATCGGATCCAAATGCCTTCTGAACCCATGTTTCTAGAAATTCCTCAGGAGATGAGCCTTCCTCCTTCTCGGGCAAACCGATGAAACGGACATTATTGCGACGTAAGCGTCCCTCCATATCCGTTAGTTTTTTACGCACATCAGTCATCTGAGACTCCAGAATATCAGTTCGCCGTCCCAGCGGGGTGACGGTATCCTCGACATTGGAGATACGGGTTTCGGCCTCACCCACCCTCTCTCTCACCCTTTGTAGGTCTTGATGGATAATGGAGAGGTCGGACTGCACCTGTCCAATTTTATCAGCCAAGCGGGTCTCACTAGCTGTCACGGCATCCAACACTCTTTGTAGCGCAGCATCGGGCGGTTCTGATGAGGTATAGCTGTGTGCAGGAGAGGGGGGCGAAGACTCAGCTTGTGTAGTTTCCCTTCTCTGTTGTTGGGGACCGGGATTGCGAACAAACTTCTCCATTGCGCCCGCCGCCGCGTTTTGTTGGCGGCCTTTCACCATTTTGGATAACACAATGCCGCCGTACCCGAACGGATATATATCAAAGCAATGCAGGCAAAACAGGTATTGGCACGCTGTGAGAGGGCCAAGAGGTGCGGGACAAATATATATATATATAGAAGGATCAGTGGTTTTGGCAGTGTTGCTGGGCACTCAGTATTAGCCTCCAGACTTCAATCAGATTCAGCAGCTCAGACAGCATGTGAGAGACACTTCCAGCAGGAGAGGTGTGGTCAGGAGCAGAGCTGAGCACTCTGCCAACCACAAGATGGCACCCGGAAAATCCCTCAAACTGTGCAGCCGGTGTTATAGCCCTCAGGGGGGCAGGGCTCGTCCACCATATAGCGGGGGTGTTCACCGGCCGATGTACAGGCCGTTCCAATTTCAAACTTTAGCCCAGCGCTATCAGGGGCGGGCGGCGGAGCTCCGTGCACCCTGCCCGCCAATCACAAGATGGCGCCTGGCGGCTCCCTGCAGTCAGCTCAGCCGCGGCAAGTGTCCTGGCCGTCCGGCGGGTAAGAGGAGCGGAGTGGCGAGGTATTCGAGCGGCGGGGCCCCTGTGCTGCACTCCCGCCGGCCTTCAGGTATATTGGGTAAGCCGGGTAGGAGAGGAGTAGTACAGCTCCCGGGCAGCGTTATCCAAGATGGCGCCGGTCTCAAGTCGGGTCCAACACGCTCCTATAAACAGTCCCAGCAAGAATACAGGGCACCAAATCCCGGTGAAACGTAGCCCAGATTGGACAGCAGGTGTTTAGAAAAACATCCAGGGCCACTCAAGTAATCACACAGGGGTAGCAGGATATAATCAGGATGTTGTTGGCTGGGGAGCTAGGAGAACACGACCTACTCCATATCCAGTCAGGCCACGCCCCGACGCTCAAACAGCTTTTAAGTTAATCAGGTTACACAAGGTTGCATCTACACAATATCACTACACTAAGGTTTTACTGCATAATATACTGTTTATGGTTTAGATTTAAAGGTTTAACATTGTGAGTGTCAGCGCCGCTCGTGATCTCCTCGTGGTCTCGAGCGTCCGCTACGCTGATAGCGTAGCATTACGGTAGTCGCTCACCTATAAGTGTGCCCGATACCAACAGCGTATTCTCGTGAGCGTCTGTATCGCTCGAGCAGCCCGCTCCCGATACAGCGTCCGTTACGCTATAGTGAACCATTACGTTAGTCAGCAGCCAATAGCGTGCCTGCCTGTGATCTCTTGGCCGTGAGTGAACGTGACGCTTGAGCGTCTCGACTACGGCTAAGCGATTGTTACGCAACGAGCGTACCCTTACGGTACTTCATACGTAAATAGCGTACAGTGTTCTTAGACCTCACAAAGGGTTTTTATATACGATAAATATTCAGCTTTATCAAAGCCTAACAAGTAAAATGGGGGAATTAGAAACAATTGCACTTAAGGACCAATATGATGTCATAGGAATTACAGAGACATGGTGGGACGATTCTCATGACTGGGCAGCAAACATGGAGGGGTACACCCTCTTCAGGAGAGATAGGACTAATAAAAAAGGAGGGGGTGTTTGTCTTTATGTTAAGCCATTCTTAAAGCCTTATGTAAAGGAGATCATTTACGAGGGTACTGGAGATATCATGTAGTCATTATGGGTTGAGATTTTGAGTGGGGGTGAAGATAGAAAAAAGGTTTTAATAGGGACATGCTACAAACCACCAGATATTAGTGTGTCTGATGAAATACAACTCTTGCAGCAAATCAAAAAAGCAGCAGGAATGGGGGAGGTCATTATCATAGGGGACTTTAATTACCCGGACATAAATTGGAACACCTTAACAGCAAATACAACTAGGGGAAACAGGTTATTAAATACGCTAAAAGATCATTACTTGTCCCAGATAATTGAGGAACCAACTAGATATAGGTCTATACTGGACCTAGTACTAACTAATAATATGGAGCTCATATCAAATACTAAAGTAGGGGAGACCCTGGGAAATAGTGATCATAATATGATCACTTTCGATATCGGCTTCCAAAAACAACACTATAAGGGTCTAACTAAGATTTTAAACTTTAGAAAAGCTAATTTTGACTTGCTAAAACAAGCAATGAAGGACATAAATTGGAAAATTGTGTTTCATGGTAAGAATACGGCTGAAATGTGTGATGTTTTTACAACTGAGCTCAATAAGTACACTCATTTGTTCATTCCCAAGGTTAACAAAAACAGGAGTAATACATTCAAGCCAATGTGGCTTAATAAGTAGGTCAAGGAACAAATGAACAAAAAGACGAGAGCTTTCTTGATTAATGACGGAGGAAAAAAGCAGATTTATTGACTAAATTCTTTTCATCAGTATTCACGAGAGAGGACCGGTTGAGGGGAGAAGTGCACAACATGAGCGTTAATAGCGACCCTTTGCTGAGTACTTGGTTAAACGAGAAGGTGGCCCAAGAGATATTAAGTAAAATTAAGATAAATAAATCTCCTGGGCCGGATGGATTACACCCCAGGGTTCTTACGGAACTTAACTCAGAGCTATCGAGGCCCCTATATTTGATTTTCAGTGAGTCAATTACATCAGGAATTATACCAAAATACTGGTGTACAGCAGAGGTAGTCCCAATATTTAAAAAGGGAGTTAAAACTCATCTCGGCAACTATAGACCGGTAAGTTTAACATCAATAGTGGGGAAAATACTGGAAGGAATATTAAGGTATAGTATACTAGAGTACTTAGATACCTCCAAGGTTATTAATAGGCACTAACATGGTTTTATGAAGAACAGGTCATGCCAAACAAACTTAATAAGCTTTTACGAGAAAGTGAGTGACAATTTGATCAGGGTAAAGCAGTGGATGTGGTCTTTTTGGACTTTTCTAAGGCCTTTGACACAGTGTCACATACGAGAATAATTTTCAAATTGAGAGAGTTTGGGGTGAAAAACACTATTTGTACTTGGGTAAGTAATTGGCTGTATAACAGAAAACAGCGAGTGGTGATAAATGGGATGTTTTCTGAATGGGCCTCAGTGGTTAGCGGAATACTGCAGGGTTCAGTACTCTGGTCATTGCTGTTTAACATATTCATTAATGACCTGGGAGTGGGCCTAGAAAGCACAGTGTCAGTTTTCGCAGACGACAATAAACTGTGTTGAGTAATTAATTCCAACAAGGATGTTGAGTCTCTGCGGAATGATTTATCCAGACTGGAGCTCTGGGCAGACAAATGGGGAATGAGTTTCAATATAGAAAAATGTAACGTAATGCACTTTGGGACTAAGAATAATTGGGCAGCCTATAAATTAAATGGGGAAAATATAGGGATAACCATAGTTGAAAAGGATTTGGGTGTGCTCATCGATAATAGACTTGGTAGCAGTATGCAGTATCAAACTGCAGCAAGAAAAGCAAATAAGGTGTTAGCATGCATAAAATGGGGAATGGAGACAAGGGATGAGAGAGTAATCCTGCCACTGTATAAATCATTGGTGCGGCCGCACCTGGAATATTGTGTACAGTTCTGGGCACCACACTATAAAAAAGATTTCTTGGAACTCAAAAGTGTTCAGAGGCGAGCCACCAAACTGGTTAAGGGGCTAGAGTAACTGAATTATGAGGAAAGACTAACAAGGTTAGATTTGTTTACACTGGAAATGAGGAGGCTGAGAAGGGACATTATTAACATTTTTAAATACATTAAGGGACAATACAATGACTTATCAGATGATCTGATTATCAAAAAAATGCCACACAGGACACAAGGACGCCCCCTGAGGTTAGAAGAAAAAAAAATTCATACACAACGGAGGAAACGGTTCTTCACAGTAAGAACAATAAAGATCTGGAATTCCCTACCAGAGGAGGTAGTAATGGTGGACTCACTAAATAAGTTCAAATATGGATTAGATAAATTCCAAACTGATAGAAATATCCAGGGCTACAGCATCTAAGTGCTTTATAATTTAAAATACAGGTTGAACTCGATGGACATCTTGTCTTTTTTCAACCTCTAAGAAGAACTAGAAAAGCGGTTGTTAGGTTGGGTGCACAATATCTATTTGTTGATTTAATTATCAAATTTAAAAAGTAACTTTTATTGTTTATATTAATAATAAGAAGGTCCTTGTCAGGGGACACATACAGCAAAATACAAGGGTTAAAAACATGACATTTACAAACATATATGTGATAAAGAAAGAAAAATTGTGTAAGACAGATACTTAAAAAGTGGGGTCACCACAATAACTCCTGCAACTTGTATAATTGTTTATTTCTGTGTGGAGCAAAAACCGCTCAGGACACAAACTAGATGTGGTTAACACGTCCCTGAATATACTAAATGTCGTGTGGGGAAGTTAAATGTAACCACCATTGAGTACATATTGTATTGGGACTCTAAACCTGCCTATACGGTATGCCCTTGTCTCTGGGTATCTGTCACCTAAGCCAACTCGAATGTTGGTACTGCCACTAATACATGGATGCAGTAGGATATATTGAATGCCGCAATTAGTACTCCTTTCCTACCTCAAAACAGTGCAGGTGGGTTATTCTTTAATAGATAACAGAGACTATATTAGCATAGATGGTTAGGACATGAGGAGAAGTATGCCACCAGTGCCCTATCTTGCACTAAGCTGTGTAGTAGAAAATCTAGTTTGATGCTGCAGTTATAGTTGTTTGTAAATATAGGCACAAAATGTGTCTGCTTGAGTCCACACTGTTGAGATATAGAGAAAGGAAAGTGGCAGGATGTCCTTGGACTGATGTTACATAAGAGCAACAATTGTTGCAATGCAGATTCATGAGACAGGGTAAGGGTTTGTAATATGACACTTCACTGGTGTATCTAGTATTGTATCATTCTAGGTGATTAGTATCTTACTGTGTAAATCTATAGCACACTGTTGTCATTCTGGATCATACACATATGTATTTATTGCAAAGTCAACCGCTTATGTTATAAATAAGTGACACACTGTGAACTTGCAGATCATATACGTATATCCCTCTTGAAGAGCTAATTGCTTGTATTATAGGGATATATACTGTGTGTGCTGTATGGCCATGTCCACTAAAGCATCATAGATGCTAATACATGGTAGTATTGTAATAATAATCCTGTCAGCCTTAGCGGTCGGTAGTCCCTAATACAGGGAGACAAGTCCTTTCTATAGGGATTGTTGTACTGATTAAATCCACTGCTGCTGACTAGAATGACCCCTGGAATATGGTGTAGCTTAATCCACTAGCTGCAGTGAGATTTCTGATCCCTGCAGTTTTCTTCTGGGTAATGCGATTGCTGTTTGGCACAGGTTAAGTGTCTCTATATATATGGTGCTTCGCTAAGATAAATTATCATTATAAATGAGATTAAACTTCAGCAGTTGATTGAATAATCGAATTGTCCATAAATGTGTGCTATATATTACAACAGATGATTGATTCTTCTAATACACAAGTAATCTAGGGTAATCCCCTTTGCTATTAGCCTGAGTGGTTTTTGCACAATTTTCTAAACTCCTGCACACAGTCTGCTGAGCGGATCCTAAAGGCTATCTTAAGATCAGTGCTGGTGCGGGTATAGACATAAATATATTACACTAAATACAACATTGCTATAACTTTCAAGGAGTGTGGTGGCCCACTAAAAGGCCGACATGTATGTTTCGCTGTACGGGCACCCCTGAGGTTAGAAGAAAAAAAAATTCATACACAACGGAGGAAACGGTTCTTCACAGTAAGAACAATAAAGATCTGGAATTCCCTACCAGAGGAGGTAGTAATGGTGGACTCACTAAATAAGTTCAAATATGGATTAGATAAATTCCAAACTGATAGAAATATCCAGGGCTACAGCATCTAAGTGCTTTATAATTTAAAATACAGGTTGAACTCGATGGACATCTTGTCTTTTTTCAACCTCACCAACTATGTAGCTATGTAACACTATAATTGAATCTTAACACCTTATTGAATCTGCAGATCTAGCCTGTATTACAGAGACCTTGCTAGATGAAAATGCAGCACCTATATTGGAGGCTGCGATCCCAACAAACTACTTTGTCATCCACAACCCAAGACTGGACCGCAGGGGTGGCGGGGTGGCTATCTGCTTCAAAAAAGAACTTAAACTTAGGGTCCACCCTATTGAAATTACTCGCTCATTCGAGTGCATTGCTGCCCAGAGTTCGACAGGATTAGGTTTCAGAGTACTTCTCATTTACTGGCCCCCTGGAGATGGAAAGATATTTCTACAAGAAATTGCAGACACTGTTGCTGGCCTCGTTCTGGAACATCAAAGATGGCTCATCCTCGGGGATTTCAATGCATGGGTGGATGATGAGCTCTCACGCCTTGGCCAAGACCTCCTGTGCACAATGAATGGTCTGGGCTTCACACAGGTCATTCCTTCTGCCGCACATGAAAGTGGTCACACTCTTGATCTTGTCTTTCAGATTGGATTAGAAGTCACTGACCTAAAAATAAACCCAGTCATCTGGTCAGACCACCACTCCCTTTGGTTCTCAGTTGCAACCCCTCAAATAAGATCTCTGCCCGTGGAGTTGACCAGGTATCGTCCAAGGAGGGGTATGACTCCCAAGGCTCTTGCAGCAAATCTGGATCTCTCTGCTATACTGGGTGCCTGTGAAGATCCCTGTTCTCTAGTCCATTATTATAATAGGGATGTTATGGCTGCAATTGATATTATCGCCCCTGTGCCTATAAGATCTCGTAAACCCCAATGTAGAGCTCCATTGTTTGACAACAGTGTTAGTGAGCTCAAGAAAAGGGGGTGTAGACTGGAAAGACGATGGAGGAAGACTAACCTAGTGGATGGCAAAATAAAACTAATAAAGCATAACGAAAAATGTCAATTGACAATCGCTCGTAAGAAATCACAGTTCCTGTCAAATGAGATCACGGCAGCAAACAATAGGCCAGCTCAACTTTCCCGCAGAGTGGAGATGCTTTGCAAGCCAGCATTGCTGCAGACTGATGAAACCCTCTCCCAGGCAAGATGCAACGAGTTTGCAAACTTCTTTGCAGATAACATCCACCATCCGGGCTGGAATCGCCACAGTGCCATCAAAGGAGTGCCAAACTACAAAGCCTGCCAATATAAGCCACCTGCCTTCATGGACCAGCTTTGACCCAGTGGATGTAAAGGACACTACAGAAATTGCTCGGATTTTGCGTCCCACTACCTGTGATCTGGACCCGGCCTCAACCAAGCTTCTAATAAGTTGTATGGATATAATTGGTCCTGTCTTTGCAAAAATTGTTCAATGCTCTTGATATTGAGGCATTTTACCTGAACCCCTAAAGGAAGCAATTGTTAGACCACTTCTTAAAAAACCTAATTTAGATCCCAACTGCATGACCAACTACAGACCGTTATCAAACCTTCCTTTTCTAGGAAAGGTTATTGAGAAAGTTGTTGCAAATCAACTGGAAACCCACCAGACAACCCATGATATTTATGATTCATTCCAATCAGGATTCAGGAGAAGACATAGCATTGAAACAGCCCTGGTGTGTGTGTGTTAAATGATCTTCTGATGGCAAGAGACAGAGGTGACTGTTCAATATTAATCCTTCTGGATCTCTCTGCAGCATTTGATACCGTGGACCATGGGCTTCTGATTGAGCAACTGATACATTTCTGTAGTCTGGATGGCACAGTCCTAAACTGGTTCAAATCATTTCTCACCAGCAGGTAACAGAGAGTATCATCTGGAGTATACTCATCACCATCAGTGCCATTGCCATGTGGTGTCCCACAAGGTTCTATACTATCCCCCATGCTTTTTACAGTATACATGCTCCCGTTGGGTGAAATAATCAGGCGCCATGGCATGGTCTACCACTGCTATGCAGATGATACATAACTGTACTTGTCCTTTGCTCCGGGCACTGATAACCCAATAGCAAACCTAAATGGCTGTCTAGCTGAGCTCCAGGAGTGAATGAGCACCAGTTGGCTGTGACTGAACCTGGATAAAACAGAAGTCCTTATTATATGACCGCAACTTTAAAGGACAAGACTGCAGCATAGCCAACCAACTGGACGTACACTTGGGGATTCAGAATTACAGACCACTGATCATGTGCGGAATCTTGGCGTTGTCCTGGATGGTGACTTGACACTAAAACATCAGATATCAGCCACAATCAAATCCTCGTTCTTTCACCTGAGGAACATAGCCAGAATCAAGCACTTAATTCCGTCAGATGATCTGCCAAAAGTCATACATGCATTTGTATCATCTCGATTAGACTATTGTAATGCCCTCTACCTTGGTCTCCCAGCAAAAGAATTGCAACGCTTACAGCTGGTGCAAAACACAGCTGCCAGGCTGTTAACCAACCAGCCCCGTTCTAGCCACATAACACCCATCCTCTACTCCCTTCACTGGTTGCCTGTAAGATGGCGAATCATCTTCAAGATTGGCTTACTGAGTTTCAAAGCACTACATGACCAGGGCCCAAGGTACCTGAAGCAGCTTCTGACTCCACACTGCCTCACTCGATTACTGCGATCTGTAGATGAAGGATTTTTAGCAGTACTAAGAATCTCCCGTAATTCATCTGGGGGTCGAGCTTTTAGTCATGCGGCTCCGACTCTATGGAACTCACTTCCCCGCACAGTGCGAGAGGACCCAACTATAGAATCCTTCAAGATTTTCCTGTTTAATCAAGCATTTCCATAATGTCCCTTTAGTATCTTCATGCTTCTGTATTTTATGAAAATGTACTTCATTATTTTCTGTACTATATTATGCTATGTATCTGTTAAGCGCCTTCAGTCCTATTGGAGAAAGAGCGCTATATAAATAAAATTATTATTATTATTATCATGTGCGCAGAAGGTGTGCGCAAAAATGGGTGTGTGGCATAATTGTCACAAAGCCACACCCCATTTTTGTGCACACACCTTTCGGTATGACGTTTATGTGTCATAACCCGGTTTTTAGTCATGTTGTACAGTGCCACATACAAATAATGCCCCTGTACAGTACCACATACATATAAAAATGCCCCAAAAAGGGTGCCTCGACAGTGGCAGATACATATATGTCCCCAGTGCCAGATACATATATACCCCCAGTGCCAGATACATATATGCCCCACAGTTCCAGATACAGTACATATATGCCCCCAGTGCCAGAGACACATGTCCCCACAGTGCCAGATACATATATGCCCCCAGTGCCAGATACATATATGCCCCACAGTTCCAGATACAGTACATATATGCCCCCAGTGCCAGAGACACATGTCCCCACAGTGCCAGATACATATATGTCCCCAGTGCCAGATACATATATGCCCCACAGTGCCAGATACACATACTGTATGTCCCCACAGTTCCAGATACATATCTGCCCCACAGTGCCAGCTGCACATGTCCTCACAGTGCCAGATACATATATGCCCCACAGTGCCAGGTGCACATATGCCCCCAGTGCCAGATACACATGTCCCCACAGTGCCAGATACATATATGCCCCCAGTGCCAGATACACGTCCCCACAGTGCCGGATATGCCTCCAGGGCCAGATACACATGTCCCCACATTGCCAGATATGCTCCCAGTGCCAGATACACATGTCCCCACAGTGCCAATGCCAGATATGCCTCCAGTGCCAGATACACATGTCCCCACAGTACCAGATATGCCCCAGTGCCAGATACACATGTCCCCACAGTGCCAGATATGCCCCCAATGCCAGATGCACATGTTCCCACAGTGCGCTGACCACCCCCAGTGCTGATCATCGCGCTGCTGCTCTGCTGTTTGTGAGGGGAGAAGAGCGCAACATGTGCCTCTCCTGCCCCTCAGTCTCCGGCGGTGTTGTCTCTCTCCAATTAGGCACCACTCTGTGAGCCAATCAGAGCTGCGGTGCAGTCTTATGAGGGGGAGAGTCTGTTGAGGGGGGCGGGATCCCCCCTCATAGGGCCTGATTATACACAATTGCAGCCTTTCTTGTGCTTTTTGCTGCAGTTGAGTCTGAGACTAGGGGTGGATTGGGAACTAAAAGTGGCACTGTAAAATTTTGTAGAAGTAGCCCGACATGGGTAGCACAAGAGGTATAGCATTCCTGTTCCTTCCGGGATCTAGTACTCAAGCTATTTCCCATTTCAGTCCAGATCATGTAGTCAAGTCACTCCAGTTCTAGACTCAGTTCATTATATTCACTCCAAGACCAGTTCGGGATTCATCACAGTAGCTGCAACTAATCTTGGCCCCGGCATCCTAGAAATTCTATTGACCTTCATCTTGTACTTCAGAAGATCCAGTGTTGCTTCAGCCATATGTTTAGTACCTTCACAGTATCTTAATCTTATGAAGTAATAGTTTCACTTTAAGCCAGAATCAAATCCAAATATCTCCTAGCTATCTCTGTTGGTTCTGATATTCTATGAGGAGGAATTACCTATGCCCGCCTAGTTTCCCACACACAAAACAGACATCAGAGTCAGACTCAAGATCTCTCCAAATGAAACAGGTTCCTGAAAACTTGACACTTTCTGCTGTAGATTTTAGATTTCAGAAGAGCTTAAATTTAAGTTTGCTATTCTGCAGAAAGCTCTAGCTACCCCAAACTCCCTACTGGGGCTTCCTCAGTGGACCGCATTAAGGGATTTCATCCCCCAAACACCCAATGGCAATTTCTTCTTTTTTCCCCTTATTTTAAGTCCTAATGTGTAACCACAGTATGATATATACTGTATAAACTGTATTTCCTAATGATCAAAATGTGAAATGAAAATATGGGGCAGCAGATGGAGGCTATCCCTGTTCTCTAGTAGCAGCTTAAATGGAATTGTTTGAGATATTTTGAACGGAAGGGTTAGTAGTAACAAAAGTAATACAGATCATCTTTATTACAGCACAGAAATAATTTTATGAGCTACTGTCCAGTGCGAGTATCTTCAATAGAGCAATTAAACCATAAAAATAACACTGTACCAGTAACAGGAAATATGTTTCCCTCCAGCAAGCTGGCAAGTGTTAGTTTTGAATGTTACTGGCCCTGACACAGTTTTATCACCTTTATGTCTGGCTTAGAATAATGTGCACATGCTCAGTGATTTTTGCATTTCATTTCACTTATTCAAAGAGCAAAAATGTAAAGCACATCTAAAAAAAATCATCAACCAACTAGACAGTCTGTGCTGGTTTCCACTATAACAGGGATATAAGAGTGGGGTCATTTGAAAGATAAAACTTTTCCTTCTTTTGTGATACATAGTCCAGATGGGAAACAAAAAATAACTGCCAAAAATTCCTAGGGAAAATAGTGCAGCAGCAACAATGCTCACTGGATCAAGATACAGTGTATACCAGGGGTGTACATTAAGTTTCCGGATGTGCAGTGCATAGGTAGAGTAGACACAATCTGACTATCTGGTTGTGAGCTGTGTTCTTTGACTAAAGTTCTTCTGAAATGTCAAGGCACAGAACCGTATATAATCAACACTGCACACAGAAGAACTCGGCATGTTCACTTCCTTCATATACTCATTATGGAGCTCAACAGAGGCCACTGGAGAGCCATAATCATCTTCTAAGACTCCAAGAGTAGTCTTCTAAAGCAGGAGAGTTTAGACTGACTGCTAGATGCTGTTTTTGAGGAAGCACCGCCCTGAACCACTGTGTTTGAGTGGTTTGCAGAATTTTGGCGCTGGAGACGGTTCCTGGTAGATGAGGAGCAATGCAGCTGACCTGTGTGTGCCATCATCTAGGACAGAGTTGCTGCCATGCGGGCAATAGCTGAGGTGTACTCCATGGTGACTGTTGGCCAGTTAGAGAAGGAGAAACATCTCATCCAGTCATCTGCTTGATAATCCACAAAATGCTTGGCCTGAGCAAGGGTTCTGCATGTTGGGGACCCCATCAGCTGACTTGGGAACAGAGGGAGGCTTGGATAACTTGGTGCTGTAACATGCTGTCTGGGAGATCTTCAGTGGAGATGAATCCTGTATCTATAGTTTTAACCACGAGACCAAGCAACAGTGTGCCCAATGGACCCTAGTTGGAGGTGTGTCACCACAGAAGTTCTGATGTACTGTAAGTGCAGCATGGCCAAGCAGATAGTGGCTGTTTTGTGGCCAAGTCATGTAGCTACAGTACCACTCAGGCAGCAGTGCACCGTCACTTGGGAGTGGTATGCCAACTAATACCTGCAACAAGTGATTGAAGCCATTTTCAGACACCGTCCAAGATCTCACACTCATGGTGTCCATCTCCAACATGACAATGCAGCTGCCCACAATTCTAGAAAAGTGGTTAATTTTCTGGACCATGAACACATCCATGACTTTGGTAACCAACCATACAGTCCAGAACTGACCCCCTGCAAATTCTTCATGTTCCCACAAATCAAGCACAAGAATGTGTGGGATTAATTTTGAGTAAGTGGAAGCTGCAGTGGAGACCTTCATCCAGCATGTTGAAGACATAATGTACCTGCTTCCAGGGGTGGATCCAGAATACAATGACAGGGGGGCACCATGACAGGAGAAAGGAAGGGGGGGGGATATTTTTGCTTTCCTTCGGCACACGCACACCTGGAAAAGTGGAAGTGGCCTCACAACAAGGGCATGGCCTCGTAACAAGGGGCATGGCCTCAAAAAGAATGCCATATCCGTATGAGGCGGAGAGGGTGATGCCTTGGAGAGGCAGAGGTTGGCAGGAGAGAGAGAGTGCCAACTCATGCAGAGGCAGGCTATGCTGTGTATCACCAGTTTTGGTAAGAGGCACACCGCTGGCACATCTTACAAAAACTCTGGGAAATCATTGCACAATGGCTTACCCCACTTGGATTCTCCTAGGGATTTGTGATATCTGACAATGCCAACAATATTGTGAAAGCATTACATCTGGGCAAATACATCCCATGTTTTGCTCACACAATTTGGTAGTGCAGAAGTTTGAAAAAAATTACAAGGGCATGCAGGAGATGCGGTCAGCGGCCCGCAAAATTTGTGGATATTTTCGCCATTTGGCACATACATGTTAATGGGTGGAGTACTCTTGAATTTGCCATGCCATCAGCTGAAGCAAGAGGTAGTAACGATGTGGAATTCTACCCTTTATATGCTTCAGCGGATGGAGGAGCAGCAAAAGGCCATTTAAGCCTACACGTCTACCTATGACATAGGGAAAGGAGCTGGAATGCACCTGAGTCAGTGGAGAATAATTTCCGTGTTGTGCAAGGTTCTCCAACTATTTGAAGTTACCACATGTGAAGTTAGTTCAGTCACTGCTAGCTTGAGACAAGTCATTCCGCTCATAAGGCTTTTGCAAAAGCAGCTGGAAAAAGTGAAGGAGGATCTAAAACTGAGCAATTGCACTGCTGCTAAGTATTTCAGACTTGCAGATATAGCTCTTCAATCATTTTCCCAGGATTCAAGAGTCGTCAATCTCTTGAAATCAGAGCACTATATGTTGGCGACCGTACTTGATCCTAGGTTTAAGTCATACGTTGTGTCTTTCGAACGGGCACAAATCTGCAGAGATGCAAAGAGCTGTTGTTGAGAAAATTGTCAGCTCAAGCGGAAACATGACAAGCCAACATCTCCTCCTTTGTTTGCTTCGGCAACTTTGGCTGCGAGGAAAAAACCTAAACTTTCCAAAGAGACCCACTGGCAGTGATGAATGTCAGTCAGGAAAGACTTTTGACATCTGGTCTGAACTGAAGGAGCTGCCTACAATCCTAACATATAATACAGTATACACAAAAAGAGAACAACCGCGCTAATGCCGGGATTTGAATGGTTGGACAGCCTTGAAAAAAACAAAACACTAATATTTATATAGAGCAAGGCGCTTGTAACAATGTATTATATTTTATAATATAATACATTGTTACAAGCGCCTTGCTCTATATAAATACAATCCTAACATGTCTACTGTCACTGCATATTATACTGTCTCCATTGAAAGAATGGTTGACGATTATTTCAGTGACAGCATCCAAATAGGCATGTCAGACAGACCATTTGAATACTGGCAGGAAAAAAAGGTAACTTAGAGGCCCTTGCACAAACTGGCTTTGTTTTACCTAAGTTGCGCACCCTCCAGTGTGTAGAGTTTTTACCGCAGCCGGTCACCTTGTCAGTGATCGGCGTAAGAGGTTCCCTCCTCATAATGTGGAAAGGTTGATGTTCACCAAAATGGATTACAAATTAATTGAGGAATACTTTAACCAACAATAACCTCCTAAAAGTCCAGAGGGTCCTGGGATGGTGGATTCAAGCGGGGCAAATTAATAGTCTGTGAAGAAGAGGATATAGACACTGATGGGGGGGGGGGGGGGGGGGAAGGGGTGAGCTTGTTTTGTGGGGGCCCAAACAAACCATTCATTTCAGCCACAAGTGAC
Source organism: Pseudophryne corroboree (assembly GCF_028390025.1). Taxonomy (NCBI): domain Eukaryota; kingdom Metazoa; phylum Chordata; class Amphibia; order Anura; family Myobatrachidae; genus Pseudophryne; species Pseudophryne corroboree. The sequence continues at coordinate 330,975,676 of NC_086450.1, read as the reverse complement.
AGTCCCTGTGGCTGAAATGATTGGTTTGTTAAATTTTGCATGTCCTGTTCAATATACAACTTTAGGGTGGTTGGGAGGGCTCAAGAGAGACAATTTCCATCTTGCACCTCGTTTCTTTGCACTATGTGCTCTTTGGAGCATTTTTTGAGAATAGTGCATAAAACAAAACTGCCATCCTGTCTGCCACTGCAGTGCCACTCCAAGATGTGCCAGGTGTTTATTTTTTTATGAACCTGTTCTTTATCTCCAATTTACTTTTCATGGTGCCTGCCGCTGTATCCATCTAGGCCTAGGGGTTTTCTTTTTTTGGTCAAGGGGGGAGGGGGTCTTCTTTTTTTGCTGAATCAAAATAAATAATACTTTTTCTTTTTAATAGCTTGTTCCATGTCTCCAATTTACTTTTCATGGTCATTGATGCTGCATCTATCTAGGCCTAGGGGTGTTATTATTTGGGTCAAGGGGTGTTCTCTTCTTCTATTTTTGCTGAATCAAAATAAATAATAATTTTACTTTTTAATATCTTGTTCCATATCTCCAATTTACTTTTCATGGTCCCTGCCGCTGCATCCATCTAGGCCTAGGGGTGTTATATTTTGGGCCAAGGGGTGTTCTTCTTTTTTTGCTGAATCAAAATAATCCCAATAATCCCAAGGACTATTCCATCTAGCATCCTATTTATTTGCGTTATGTACTCTTTGGAGCATCTTTTGGGCATAGTTTATAAAACTGCCATCCTGTCTGCCACTGCAGTGCCACTCCTAGATGTGCCAGGTGTTTGTGCCGCCCACTTGTGTCGCTTAGCTTAGTCATCCAGCTACCTTGGTGCAACCTTTTGGCCTAAACTGGATAAAACCATTATTGTGAGCTGTGAGGTGTTAAAAATAGAATGGAAATGAGTGGAAATGAATGTCAATGAGGTTAGTAATACTGTAGGAACAAAAACACCCCCAAATTTTGTGATTTTAGCTGTTTTTATGCTTTTTTACCAAAAAGATTAGAACCAAAACACACAAGGGCTGTTTTGGCAAAACCACAACACGGAAAAAAAATCCAAAACCAAAACACGAAAAATGTCCAGGAGCACATCTCTAGTCTGTAGGTACTGTAGTAAAGTGAATCACAGAAATACATCAATTGAGAAAACCATTATAAGCTTATTTTATCACAGTATTACACATATTATGAGCACCATCTGATAGCCATAGTTACCGCCGTGTGCAGCACGGACAGCAGCTAGACGGGCCGAATTGCCATTTTAGACACACGTCTGGTAGTACTCAGTTTCATTTTGATGGTGAGCTGCTCCACTGTAGCATGCCGTTCGGCCTTCACCTACCTTCGTAGCCGACGCTCACCTCTCTCATCAACGGCATGTGGTGCTCTGCAGCTTCCACATCGGCTATTCATAATGGTGCCATTTGTTCAGTCACGATACACCTACACCACAGCAGCACACAAACAGTTTATAAACTGCACGGTTTCAGAAATACTGTGTATAATGCCACACGTAGCTGCCAGAGAGGACAAAGGGGCATATTCATGATGAAAAAATTGTGCAATGAGAATTTTTTGTTTTCAATTCTCATTGTATTCTCTCTTTTTTTCATGATTCATTATGCTCCCATGAGAAAATTATCACTTTCGAAAAACTGCCCTTTTTGAGAAGACGGTTTTTCTAAAAGTGATAATTTCCCCCTCTAGCTGCCAAGGTGCCCAGCTGTAGAAAGGGTGCCCGGCAGCATTTTGTAGCTGCGGCACCCGAAACAGCCTGCCCCCATCATCATATTCCCTTCACTGGCTGGCTGCTGAAGTGATGTGTGCAGCCAGCACCTGTGTCTTCTGGCCATAGCCCCCGCACTGGTGTCCTCCGGCTGTGGCCGTAGCCCCCGCACCTCTGTCTCACGGCCGTGGACGTAGCCCCCGCACTGTGTGTCATGGCCACCCCCCCTGCATCTTATCATGGTGAGCTGCATCTTATTGATGCCGTGCCCGCAGCAGCGCTCGCCAGAAACTGCGGCCACCTCACCTCCCTGTCGGGACTTCCATGTCTGCCCGGCTGCACAGGGAGATAAACACTCAAAAAGTGATAAAGTAGCAGCCAATCAGCTCCTAACTGCTATGTCACAGTCCCTTTTTGGAAAATGACAGGATCTGGTTGGTTGGTAGTTTGTCACTCTCCACTTTATCACTGTTCAAGGCTTACTGTAGTACATCTGGCCCCTATCTTAACACCTGAGCACAGCACACACACACTGCTTCCACTGCTTCTTTTCAAAGGAAATCTAAAAAAACTTACATGAACCCCACTGCCAGGGCATTATGCTATTGTGGGGGCCTTTGTGAGGAGACCCAGTAACCGTAGGTTATTGCAGTAGGTCTATCCTTTTCTGTATTGCAGTGGTAACTCGTTTTCTGCCACTGCGGTACAAGACGTTAGTTACCACTGCACTTAGGTGATGTCTGTAAATATACTGCCTTGAACCATATAGCACATATGGAGTCATCAGTTTCAGATTAAATGAATGCATTAACATAGTAATGGGTGAATTTTTACGGATAGAGAGAAACGAATGATGACACCTTCTCACAAATAATACTTCTGTATATCAAGTAACATTCATAACCATTATACCAAGTAACATTCAAACCATTATACCAAGTAACATTCATAACCATTATATCAAGTAACATTCATAACCATTATACCAAGTAACATTCATAACCATTATATCAAGGAACATTCATAACCATTTAGGACTGGATTGTGTTGAGTCCTGTTAAATGTATAGGTTTCTTATTCTAAATGCTACTACAGTACTTTAACTTTGCAATACATTTAGAAATAAAAAGTATTTAGATACACTTAGTCGGGCAGTCCTTTTAGATACACAGTTTGGCAGTCCTGTTAGAAAATGTTGCGCTCAATGGTGTATCACTACTTTTGTTGAAGAAATAGTGCAGATGAACTTTTTGTTGTAAATGTGTACAATTCTCAAATCATTGGGGATAATTTGATATGTAACCTCTTCAATAGCCAATTGACACAATGTGGCTTCCTAAAACATCTGTTCTGCCTAGTGTGACTGACTCCCTTTGTGATCTCTTAACATTTTAAATCTCCGTTTGCAGATCTGTAATCTCAGTTGGGGGGATGCTTTTAATTTATTCAGAAGGAGTACTGCAAACTGATAGTTCATTGAGAACATTAAAGTAATTTGTGTATGTTCAAAGTAAAGTTAGAAGCATTTTTTTTTGTCTGTCCCCCACTGAGACACAAATGGTGCCACAGTATGAAGTCAGTGAATTTTAACTCTATAATACCACTGAGGCCATAATCTCTTTTGCACCTTACTTGCTTACTTGATGCGCATCTACAGTACGTAGCATTTTACAATAACTATCTTACTGACGCTGGTTCTTGAACTTTATTACTTGTTTCTCCCCTACAGGCAGACTTGCAATTTGCTGTCTGGGGAATTATACAGATCTTGACACTGCAATCACCAGTTTTGCCACTTCAGATTTCTGCCTTGATTGTGAAATTAGCATATGATAAGTGATTACACTACCTTTGGATGTGCCATTCATAAGTTGTCCATACTGTGCCACTGTATGTTGTGAAAAAATGCTGCATTCTAACTACTAAACTACATAAGTATTCAGACTGCCCAGTTACAGTAAGTGAATTCATTTGTTAAATAACTCTTCTACAAAAAACCCCACCATGAATAGTATTCACATAGAGAAATGCAATTAAATTATACATGCTAAAAATCCTTTAAGCAATAGAAAAGTTACTTTAAGGTACACTAACACAAAGCTATCGAGTTGGATGCATAATCTTCATTTCACTGTACTGTAGATGAGAATTTCATACCACTATCTTCCGTCATCAGTTTAATGGGAATAAAGAAACTGGAGCATTTTTTTGTACAGGTTTGAAATTTGGACAGATTTCATAGATACAATTACCCCAAGAATGTTTGCTTCCAATTTGTGTTTCAAAATTTCTAGTTTGCAGTTGCAGTTTGTTTTTATTGATTTTCTTGTTCTCAAGGTACAATGTTCGCATTTAAAATTAGCTGTTTGCAGATCATGTTAAAAAAAGTACTTTTAAATATTGAGTTTTTATTATTATAAAATTCTATTTATTTTTTTAAACATTTGAAAATAATTTTAGTGTTTTTAAAAAAAATCCAACTACAACCCCTAATGTTCAAAGTTCAATATTCATATTCAAGATTCCCCATAACAACAAAAATTAAAATTTGTCAATTTAAGCTCAATTTTGGTTGAATCAACTTTATTATTAACATAAACAGACCTATCTGACTTTCTCAAATTGAAGCTAATTGTATTCTTCAATCAGTTTTAAAAGATGGGCTGTTTGTCAAATGGGGATGCAGTTAATATACCAGCGGTCGGGAACTGGCTTCCGGATCCCGACAGCCAGTAAAATGCTGGTGGTCGGAATACCGTCCGCAACCCTGTATTCACACTCAAGTGGTGGGTCCACATCACTGCCCAAGTGGGAATATAACCTGTGGCGAGCAAATCTCGCCACCGGCCCTAAGCATGGCGAGTGCAGCAGTAAGGATAAATGACCTGATGAGTGTCAAGCATCTGGATTTTCCTTTATAGCTCCTCTCCCTCATATCACATCGAGATCATACATACTGTACATGCCTCAGTTGCTTTCTATGAAGGTCACTAAACTATACAATAATTAAAACACAATCCAAAATCATCCAAAGGTTTTAGCATGATGCCGGAATGAACAGACAGACTAAAACTCATATTTATTTTTGTCTCCAATCAGGGCCGTTTCTAGACGCCCCCCCTATTGCTCTAAAAAAAAATGTGTGCCCCCCCCATATAGCCATAAAAAGAAAAAGCATGCGCGCGCGGTAGGCGCACGCGCTCCCGACAAGGGTGTGTGGCCTGATTAAAATGGGCGTGGTCTCATTAAAGTGGGCATGGCCTCATCTGATATCATCACACCCACCACAGGGGAAAAAAAATAAAAATAAAAAAGTCCCCTTTTTACACATTACAGCAGGCAAGTGTCCCCATATTACACAGCGCGGCAGGCAGGTGTCCCCATTTTACACAGCGCGGCAGGCAGGTGTCCCCATTTTACACAGTACGGAAGGCAGGTATCCCCATTTTACACAGTATGGTAGGCAGATATCCCCATTTTACACAGCACGGCAGGCAGATATCCCCATTTTACACAGCACGGCAGGCAGATATCCCCATTTTACACAGCACGGCAGGCAGATATCCCCATTTTACACAGTACGCAGGCAGGTGCCCCCATTTTACACAGTACGCAGGCAGGTGCCCCCATATTACACAGTGCGGCAGGCAGGTGCCCCCATATTACACAGTGCGGCAGGCAGGTGCCCCCATTTTACACAGCACGGCAGGCAGATATCCCCATTTTACACAGTACGCAGGCAGATGCCCCCATATTACACAGTACGCAGGCAGGTGCCCCCATATTACACAGTACGCAGGCAGGTGCCCCCATATTACACAGTACGCAGGCAGGTGCCCCCATATTACACAGTACGCAGGCAGATGCCCCCATATTACACAGTACGCAGGCAGGTGCCCCCATATTACACAGTACGCAGGCAGATGCCCCCATATTACACAGTACGCAGGCAGGTGCCCCCATATTACACAGTACGCAGGCAGGTGCCCCCATATTACACAGTACTCAGGCAGATGCCCCCATATTACACAGTACGCAGGCAGGTGCCCCCATATTACACAGTACGCAGGCAGGTGCCCCCATATTACACAGTACGCAGGCAGGTGCCCCCATATTACACAGTACGCAGGCAGATGCCCCCATATTACACAGTACGCAGGCAGATGCCCCCATATTACACAGTACGCAGGCAGATACCCCCATATTACACAGTACGCAGGCAGGTGCCCCCATATTACACAGTACGCAGGCAGGTGCCCCCATTTTACACAGTGCGGCAGGCAGGTATCCCCATAGGCAGGTGTCCCCATTTTACACAGTGCGGCAGCGGCAGGCAGGTTTCAAGTTGAGCGGAAGGAAGGGGGAGAGAGAGAGAATACTTACGTCTTCCCGCTCTTCGGTCCCGCCGCCTCACGTCCCTCGCGCCGGCTGCCTCCTCCTTCATGCTTATCTCCTTCTCGCCTCTCCCGAGCTCTCCTGCTCGGGGGGCGGGGCTTCGCGGAATGACGCGTTTGCGTCATGACGTCACGACGCAACGCGTCATTCCGCGAAACTTTGCCCCCCCCGAGCAGGAGCGCTCGGGAGAGGCGAGAAGGAGTAACAAAGTGCTGCGGTGGGCGCCCCGTGCGGTTGCACGGCTCGCCCGCCGCTAGAAATGGCACTGTCTCCAATCTGAATACAGTAATTCATAAACAGTCCCTAGAAGTATATTTCTCATAAAAATTGCTATGTAGAGACACAACCCTTACAATTTTATTATATGTATAAATATTATATATATGTGTGTGTGTGTGTGTGTGTGTGTGTATGTATGTATGTGTGTGTGTGTGTGTGTATATATCCAGGATGACTATGTGATATTTGCTACTGGTCTTGACAAAGGTCCAACAAGGACCGAAACGTTGACAACTCTATCAGAGGTGACCTGTGTGATGAAATACCTGTGAGTTACAATAAATATTTAAATGTTGAAATTGTGGTGAGTGCCTATACCCATTTCTATTTATTGATTGGCTTTGTTAAGCCTTTATGGAGCACCGCCGAATATGATTTGGAAACAGTGAGTGTGGACTGCACAACACACACACACATATATATATATATATATATATATATACAGTATATATGTGTGTGTGTATAAAAAATATATAAGATATACTGTATACGACTTGTATACCTCCCAAGAAGAAAGGACCATACACTGATAACAGAATAGTTTTCTTATGTTATTGGATACTTTGCATGTAACATATTTTAATTATTTTTCTTCTTTATTTTTCATTGGTTTAAACTATACAAGTGGTATTCCATAAGGAGAGACAGTTCCTGTAAACTGCCGGGTGAATCTTTGCTAGTGTGAATAAGTATCCCATTTCTGAAAGAACATGGCTCTAGACAATTTCGCTTTATAGAAGCCTTCTAATCCTAATTACTTTATGTTACATTGTTTTACAGTTGAATGTTTTTATTTACATTTTTGGGGTAATAATTTGCTTTATTCCTTAATAAGGCACTGAAAGCAGAAGAATAATACTCCAACTCTACTAGAGAAAGACACATCCTGCCCATTTCTCTTCTTTTGTTGCTGAAATAAATAGAGAATAAATCTGAACTCTGTCTTTATACTGGTTATGTTTATGGAAGGGTGCAGACCTATTAGATTTTCACACTGGGAGAGAGGAGATGGAGTCTTATGTATTCCTTTTGTAAATCAGCATGTGTCTTAATAATGTTCTAGTCATTTACCCTGCAGCCTATTCATATCTGCAACTCTTTGAAACTAGGACAATTACAACCTACAGAAAAACTGCAAGATTTAACCTTCAAAATGGAATTAGTACAAAACGGCTTTGAAATTGTGTATTTTTAACCTTACAGACTGAATATCTCCATCAGTTGTAGCTCTGATTAAGTTTACATAAGCATATGTGGGTTATTTAATGGCACATGGACATTAAAGCAACGGAAGTTGCATAACAGCCAAATGTTTTGTTTAAAAGATAAACAGGGATATTTCTGAATTCTAATGCGATGAGAAAAACAGTTATTTGCTTTCAGTTTGCAACCTGTACTATATAAATGGCAGCATGTGATTGCTTAATGGCTTATAGCACATATACCAAAGTTTCCCAGTTTTCGTAATAAGCATATTATTTGCTAAAATCCTGAGACACAATCATCTTTTTTAATATTTTCTGAGGGCACTGGTCATTCGCACTCTGTATTTAATATTCCATTTTAACTTTGCCAAACAAGAACACTGACAATTCACGTTGAATCATTACTAATAGTAAGCAAATACAATGCTTTTTACCTGGGGGTTTTTCTTCCCAGATGTGGTTCCTTCTCTGGATCTTAGGGTATGTTCACATGGATATGAGACACATGGAAAAAATAAAGGGAAAACACATGTGTGGAATTGTTTTTGATTGATGTTCTTTGTGTATAAATTTAAGATAACACTTTTCAGTTTATATAAAACGTGAATAAATTCTGGGGATTATTTTTGGAGTAATTTTTAGGTTAGGAGATCTATTTGATGACGGCGGTGGAATATGTGCATACCTCACTTACACAGTGAGGAATGAATAAAAGCACATCAAGGTATCTTTTATGTAGCACATTCAATTTTTCATAGGAAAAAATTGTGAATATGATGTCCAACCACAGCGTACCTCACTTACTCAGTGAGAGGAAAATTAAATGCATATAGCAGTTTCTTTATCTCAATAATGGCAGCACATCAAGGTATAATTCTCTCTCTGTTGTGAACAATATGAATATGGCTGCTAATTACAGCGTACCTCACTTACTCAGTGAGAGGACGGTAGATGTATATAGCGGTTTCTTTGTTATATGTAATATGGCGTACCATTACTCACAGTGGAACGTATGTGGATCCTCATATCATGGTATCTTTGCATCAACCACACCGGTAACACGATATAAAAACCAGCAAAAGAATTTATTATACAAGCAAGTAAAAAATTATTATAAAATTAGTAAAAAATTCCAGCATTGAGCAGGGGAAGTGTGCAGATCTGACAAGGTGACCCTCTGTTTGGAGAGCAAAGTTCCGGTTCCTTGCTCTGGGTCGAATTTTAAATATATTTAAAGTGGGGTCTTACCTTCTCAGAGGAGCACATAAAGTTCACCTGCACCAAGGCCTCCTTAGCCAACGCGTTTCGAGTAAAAACTCTTTTTCAAGGCATGAGGGTATGAGAATGTGAGTTCCTTATATGTGATCACTGATGATGATGTCACTTCCGGTTCCGGGTTCGTTTAAAATCTGTCTGTCTCTCAGATATAAACAAACTTGTATATGAACGAGATCTTGGTTGTATTGGCATAACATCTCAACTTGGTTAATCTGTTTTTAAAGGATCCTGAGTTATTTACGGTCTCCGTGACCGGAAGTGAGCGCCGATGTGGTGTCCGGACCGGAAGTGGTAAAGTCGGCGCTAGGGATGATGGTCAATGTAGTCCAAGTTCTTCCTTAAGGATAACGTCACTGTAGTTGCGACCGGAAGTGGCCGTGAATTCACATTGCCGCGACCGGAAGTCGTCATATCGCCGCTAGGGAAGATGGATCTTGTAGTTCTAAGTATATGGAGAAGTTTCCCAGGAAGTGATCTCATAATGATGAACTCTAGGGATATAGGGAAATGTAGTTTTCAGATGTATAGCATACAAAAAGAGAAGTTTATTTGGAAATGATGATCAATATAATTATAAACATTTATCCTTATGAGTGAAAGACTAGTGATAAGATTATGTTTTACTTTATCAAGAAAAAAGAGTGCATTGTGCATTAAACAGGAAAAAATATGTTATAAAAACCACTTAAGTTCAAAGTCCTGATTCAGGCCTGTTGGAATCAGTGTTTTTAGAGAAAAAATGATTCTCATTTCTGTCTTGGCAAGATTTATTTCTATATTTTTGTCTCGCCATGTGGATTTCACATGTTTTAATCCCATAAATCTTTTAATGTCCTGAGTTGAACAATTATGTTTGGATTTGAAGTGGTTTGATAGATGATGTGTTCCTAAGCCTTTTTTGATATTTCTTAAATGTTCTGCAATTCTTATTTTCAATGGTCTTGAAGTTCGACCAATGTAGCATAGTCCACATTTGCATTCTACTAGGTATATGACATTTGAAGTATGGCACGTAATGAAATCTTTAATTTTGAAATTTATTCCATTGACATTTATGTCGGTATGTTTACTTGTTGTATCATGGACGTTTTTACACCCAGCGCAGAGTCCACATCTGTGGAAACCCTTTGTGCGTATCATATTTTTTGCAGGCATGGGTAGAGCGCTTCTCACTAATTGATTTTTAAGGTTTTTGGATTTTCGGTAGATGAAAGTAGGTTTGTCTGGAATGATGTTTTGTAGTATCGGATCCCTGGTTAGTAAGTGCCAGTTTCTCTTGATTATTTTTTCCACTTGTCTATGTTGTGAATCATATTGTGTAATTAGTGCCCATTGGGTTTTTTCATTATTCTTTTTGTTATTTTTGGTTTTGGATTTGAACAGGTCTTGTCTTTCCACTTGTTCTGTGTTTGCTATGATTTTATCTAGATCTTCTTCTTTGTATCCCTTTTCAAGAAAATCATTTTTCATTTTGTGTATCATGGTTTTGGAGATCTCCTCATTGCTACAATTTCTTTTTATTCTTAAAAATTGACTTTTAGGAACTCCTTTGAGCCATAGTGCATGATGTTGGCTGTCCACTGGTATGTATGTGTTGACATCGGTTGGTTTTTGGTAGATTTTGGTGTTTAACTTTTGGTTCTCTGAATAAATTGTTACGTCGAGAAAATTAATTTCGATTAGGCTGCTGGATAAAGTGAATTTAATGTTCATATTGTTATTGTTGAGATGAGTGAAAAAAGTTGCAAGTTCTTCTTCGGTGGATGACCAGATGATGAGAACGTCATCGATGTACCTGTACCAGTTTACGAGCGAGTTTCCCCAAGCTGCGCTGTTGAATATTTCCTTTTCCTCCCAATAGCTCATAAATAAATTTGCGTAGCTCGGAGCAAATTTCGTACCCATAGCGGTACCTGTTTTTTGTATGAAGAATTCGCCATTGAAGAAAAAGTAGTTGTTTGCCAAAATGAATTGGATAGCTTCTAGTATGAAGTTCTTTCTTTCTGTATCATAATCTGTTTTGTCCAGAAACCAGGTGATGGCTTGTAAACCTTGATCATGGTGAATACATGTGTATAAAGATGTGACATCGGCCGAGGCCATGCACATGCCTTCTTTCCAATCAACTTTTTCCAGTTTCATAATTGCATCTCCTGTATCTTTAAGATAGGCCTTGTTCGAAGTTACTAATGGTTGAAGGATGGAGTCAATTAGTGAAGACAAGTTAGATGTTAGGCTATCTGTTCCTGCTATGATTGGTCGGCCCGGGGGATTAGTGGCACTTTTGTGAATCTTTGGTAAAATGTATATTGTCGGAGTAATGGAATGTTCAATATTGACATAGTCGTATTCGTCCTTTTTCAGACCCCCTGTTTGTAAGTGTTTGTTGATCAGTTTGAGAAAGTTTTCTTTTATTCTATTTGATGGGTCGGTCTTCAACTTTTGATAGGTGTTGGTATCTGATAGCTGTTTGTTGATTTCCTCTATATAGTCTTCTCGATTCAGGATGGCTATTCCCCCTCCTTTGTCACAAGGTTTTATGACAATACTTTCGTCATTACTCAAATCTTTTATTACTTTTCGTTCAACCTTAGTTAGATTAAATTTGATTTTTGGTTTCTTTAATAGACTGATCTCTTCCGTTACTACTTTTGCAAAAGTTTCAACAAAGTTGCCCTTAACATATGTGGGGTAAAATGTGGATTTTTTCTTTCTTTTCTTAGGGGTGTCTGTGGAGTCTTCTTGTTGTATTTGTTCTGTTGTTTGGTTTGCTCCAGAGACGCAACTTTTCTCTTTTCCGTGTGTTGCGAAATATTTTTTTAGAGTGATTTTTCTGATGAATTTCTGTATATCCACAATTTTTCAAATTCGTCCATATATGTGGTGGGGGCATATTTCAAACCTTTGTGAAGAATTTTTGTTTCTTGATCTGTAAGTTTGCGTCTACTCAGATTGTATATATGATTGGACGTATTGGTCTGTGTGATATTCGATTGAGTGGTATTCTTTTTTTTGGGAATGGCTTTTCTCTGTCTCTTTCCCCCTCTACTTCCTCTCTTCTTTAGACATCCTTTTTGTTTATGACGATTCTGTTCAAAAGTCAGTGTTGTGGGGTTTTTAACGTTTGATGTTGAGGGTTTTTCATTCAGTCAACTGTCGTTGGTTCTCAATGTTCCTTTTTCTCTATGAGGAGATGTTGCTTTGTTTTGATGATCATTCTTCTCTTCTCTTCTTTGATAATAGTCCCTATGCGTTCTTGTCCTGGATCTTCTTCTTCTAGTGGCATCTTGTTCATGATCATCTCTGTAAGTTGATTTGAATTGGTGTTCAATTCTGTTGTGTCTCCATCCTCGGTTTTCTGTATTGTGTTCAGTTCTTCTATAATCCTTATTGTCAGGATCTCTTCCTCTATACGTTCTTCTAGTGTTTCTTTCCATTTGGTTCCATTGGTTTATTCCATAACCATGATGATTTCTTTGTTGTTGTTCCTCTTCTCTATAGGTTCTACCCGTGTATCTTTCTCTTTCATTCCTCCTATTTGGTTCATAATGGTGAGGGTGTCTTCGTGGTTCATAGTGGTGATAGTATCTTTGTTGTTCCTGTTCATTTCTGTTTGATTGTTTGTATCTATTTCTCTGATTGAAATGGTATCTGCTTCTTTCGCCATTATTCCATGTTGTTAGTTGATCTTGTCTATCGTGTGTTGTCTCATCTTTTCTGTTCCTCTCTTTGTCGGAGTGGGATTTTGATGTGGGATCTTCATTCCGTTGTGGCCCCTGGCCTTTCTTTCTCCTTCCCTTAGTTATGCCGAACTTGTAAAAATCATAATCCCTTTGTAATTTGCCTTGTTTCTTCTTCATTAGGAAGTCCGTGTTCTTGGCAATTTTTTCTGAGATTTCTTTTTCTAATGATGCGAAAGTGGGTAATACATTGTAGGGTTGAATGAGTACTTTAAGGACCTCAATTCTTTCATTTACTTCTTTAAGTTTTTCTTTTCTTTCCTTAATGATGAGAGCCATTAAAGCGAAGGAACATGTTTCTAGTATGTTTTCCCATTTATTGTGGAATTCTTCTGTTCCGTCTTGGAATGATGGGGGTGTGTTCATTCGTAGTCCTTTTGGTATAATTTCTTCTTTGGAGTATTTTTCTAGAGTGGCGATTTCCCACCATAGTCTATTCTCCTTAAGTAACCATTCCCCAAGGCGGTCCATTGCCGTTTCTAGATTTTCTTCTGTCATTTCTATGTTGTCTTCTGTGAAGTTTATCTTGAACACTTCTTCTGTTTTTGCTGTTCTTTCCTCACGATGGTGAAACATGATGCAGCCTATAAATTTCCGTAGGGATAAATTACAACTGGAAAATGGTTTGTTTTGGAATATTACTGGCGCTTCATTTGACACGGTGGCAGCCTCTTTACTTCACGATTTGACTTATCCCAATTTAGTCGAAAAATGATTCTAGTGAAAAATATGGAAGTTGTGAAGAAGATGGCGCTACTGTGTCTGTGAGGATGGAAAAAATAGTGGAAAGAGGAACCCAGAGGTATACTTATCTCTATAACTGGGGGTTTTTCTTCCCAGATGTGGTTCCTTCTCTGGATCTTAGGGTATGTTCACATGGATATGAGACACATGGAAAAAATAAAGGGAAAACACATGTGTGGAATTGTTTTTGATTGATGTTCTTTGTGTATAAATTTAAGATAACACTTTTCAGTTTATATAAAACGTGAATAAATTCTGGGGATTATTTTTGGAGTAATTTTTAGGTTAGGAGATCTATTTGATGACGGCGGTGGAATATGTGCATACCTCACTTACACAGTGAGGAATGAATAAAAGCACATCAAGGTATCTTTTATGTAGCACATTCAATATTTCATAGGAAAAAATTGTGAATATGATGTCCAACCACAGCGTACCTCACTTACTCAGTGAGAGGAAAATTAAATGCATATAGCAGTTTCTTTATCTCAATAATGGCAGCACATCAAGGTATAATTCTCTCTCTGTTGTGAACAATATGAATATGGCTGCTAATTACAGCGTACCTCACTTACTCAGTGAGAGGACGGTAGATGTATATAGCGGTTTCTTTGTTATATGTAATATGGCGTACCATTACTCACAGTGGAACGTATGTGGATCCTCATATCATGGTATCTTTGCATCAACCACACCGGTAACACGATATAAAAACCAGCAAAAGAATTTATTATACAAGCAAGTAAAAAATTATTATAAAATTAGTAAAAAATTCCAGCATTGAGCAGGGGAAGTGTGCAGATCTGACAAGGTGACCCTCTGTTTGGAGAGCAAAGTTCCGGTTCCTTGCTCTGGGTCGAATTTTAAATATATTTAAAGTGGGGTCTTACCTTCTCAGAGGAGCACATAAAGTTCACCTGCACCAAGGCCTCCTTAGCCAACGCGTTTCGAGTAAAAACTCTTTTTCAAGGCATGAGGGTATGAGAATGTGAGTTCCTTATATGTGATCACTGATGATGATGTCACTTCCGGTTCCGGGTTCATTTAAAATCTGTCTGTCTCTCAGATATAAACAAACTTGTATATGAACGAGATCTTGGTTGTATTGGCATAACATCTCAACTTGGTTAATCTGTTTTTAAAGGATCCTGAGTTATTTACGGTCTCCGTGACCGGAAGTGAGCGCCGATATGGTGTCCGGACCGGAAGTGGTAAAGTCGGCGCTAGGGATGATGGTCAATGTAGTCCAAGTTCTTCCTTAAGGATAACGTCACTGTAGTTGCGACCGGAAGTGGCCGTGAATTCACATTGCCGCGACCGGAAGTCGTCATATCGCCGCTAGGGAAGATGGATCTTGTAGTTCTAAGTATATGGAGAAGTTTCCCAGGAAGTGATCTCATAATGATGAACTCTAGGGATATAGGGAAATGTAGTTTTCAGATGTATAGCATACAAAAAGAGAAGTTTATTTGGAAATGATGATCAATATAATTATAAACATTTATCCTTATGAGTGAAAGACTAGTGATAAGATTATGTTTTACTTTATCAAGAAAAAAGAGTGCATTGTGCATTAAACAGGAAAAAATATGTTATAAAAACCACTTAAGTTCAAAGTCCTGATTCAGGCCTGTTGGAATCAGTGTTTTTAGAGAAAAAATGATTCTCATTTCTGTCTTGGCAAGATTTATTTCTATATTTTTGTCTCGCCATGTGGATTTCACATGTTTTAATCCCATAAATCTTTTAATGTCCTGAGTTGAACAATTATGTTTGGATTTGAAGTGGTTTGATAGATGATGTGTTTCTAAGCCTTTTTTGATATTTCTTAAATGTTCTGCAATTCTTATTTTCAATGGTCTTGAAGTTCGACCAATGTAGCATAGTCCACATTTGCATTCTACTAGGTATATGACATTTGAAGTATGGCACGTAATGAAATCTTTAATTTTGAAATTTATTCCATTGACATTTATGTCGGTATGTTTACTTGTTGTATCATGGACGTTTTTACACCCAGCGCAGAGTCCACATCTGTGGAAACCCTTTGTGCGTATCATATTTTTTGCAGGCATGGGTAGAGCGCTTCTCACTAATTGATTTTTAAGGTTTTTGGATTTTCGGTAGATGAAAGTAGGTTTGTCTGGAATGATGTTTTGTAGTATCGGATCCCTGGTTAGTAAGTGCCAGTTTCTCTTGATTATTTTTTCCACTTGTCTATGTTGTGAATCATATTGTGTAATTAGTGCCCATTGGGTTTTTTCATTATTCTTTTTGTTATTTTTGGTTTTGGATTTGAACAGGTCTTGTCTTTCCACTTGTTCTGTGTTTGCTATGATTTTATCTAGATCTTCTTCTTTGTATCCCTTTTCAAGAAAATCATTTTTCATTTTGTGTATCATGGTTTTGGAGATCTCCTCATTGCTACAATTTCTTTTTATTCTTAAAAATTGACTTTTAGGAACTCCTTTGAGCCATAGTGCATGATGTTGGCTGTCCACTGGTATGTATGTGTTGACATCGGTTGGTTTTTGGTAGATTTTGGTGTTTAACTTTTGGTTCTCTGAATAAATTGTTACGTCGAGAAAATTAATTTCGATTAGGCTGCTGGATAAAGTGAATTTAATGTTCATATTGTTATTGTTGAGATGAGTGAAAAAAGTTGCAAGTTCTTCTTCGGTGGATGACCAGATGATGAGAACGTCATCGATGTACCTGTACCAGTTTACGAGCGAGTTTCCCCAAGCTGCGCTGTTGAATATTTCCTTTTCCTCCCAATAGCTCATAAATAAATTTGCGTAGCTCGGAGCAAATTTCGTACCCATAGCGGTACCTGTTTTTTGTATGAAGAATTCGCCATTGAAGAAAAAGTAGTTGTTTGCCAAAATGAATTGGATAGCTTCTAGTATGAAGTTCTTTCTTTCTGTATCATATTCTGTTTTGTCCAGAAACCAGGTGATGGCTTGTAAACCTTGATCATGGTGAATACATGTGTATAAAGATGTGACATCGGCCGAGGCCATGCACATGCCTTCTTTCCATTCAACTTTTTCCAGTTTCATAATTGCATCTCCTGTATCTTTAAGATAGGCCTTGTTCGAAGTTACTAATGGTTGAAGGATGGAGTCAATTAGTGAAGACAAGTTAGATGTTAGGCTATCTGTTCCTGCTATGATTGGTCGGCCCGGGGGATTAGTGGCACTTTTGTGAATCTTTGGTAAAATGTATATTGTCGGAGTAATGGAATGTTCAATATTGACATAGTCGTATTCGTCCTTTTTCAGACCCCCTGTTTGTAAGTGTTTGTTGATCAGTTTGAGAAAGTTTTCTTTTATTCTATTTGATGGGTCGGTCTTCAACTTTTGATAGGTGTTGGTATCTGATAGCTGTTTGTTGATTTCCTCTATATAGTCTTCTCGATTCAGGATGGCTATTCCCCCTCCTTTGTCACAAGGTTTTATGACAATACTTACGTCATTACTCAAATCTTTTATTACTTTTCGTTCAACCTTAGTTAGATTAAATTTGATTTTTGGTTTCTTTAATAGACTGATCTCTTCCGTTACTACTTTTGCAAAAGTTTCAACAAAGTTGCCCTTAACATATGTGGGGTAAAATGTGGATTTTTTCTTTCTTTTCTTAGGGGTGTCTGTGGAGTCTTCTTGTTGTATTTGTTCTGTTGTTTGGTTTGCTCCAGAGATGCAACTTTTCTCTTTTCCGTGTGTTGCGAAATATTTTTTTAGAGTGATTTTTCTGATGAATTTCTGTATATCCACAAATTTTTCAAATTCGTCCATATATGTGGTGGGGGCATATTTCAAACCTTTGTGAAGAATTTTTGTTTCTTGATCTGTAAGTTTGCGTCTACTCAGATTGTATATATGATTGGACGTATTGGTCTGTGTGATATTCGATTGAGTGGTATTCTTTTTTTTGGGAATGGCTTTTCTCTGTCTCTTTCCCCCTCTACTTCCTCTCTTCTTTAGACATCCTTTTTGTTTATGACGATTCTGTTCAAAAGTCAGTGTTGTGGGGTTTTTAACGTTTGATGTTGAGGGTTTTTCATTCAGTCAACTGTCGTTGGTTCTCAATGTTCCTTTGTTGGCTTAGAAACACATCATCTATCAAACCACTTCAAATCCAAACATAATTGTTCAACTCAGGACATTAAAAGATTTATGGGATTAAAACATGTGAAATCCACATGGCGAGACAAAAATATAGAAATAAATCTTGCCAAGACAGAAATGAGAATCATTTTCTCTCTAAAAACACTGATTCCAACAGGCCTGAATCAGGACTTTGAACTTAAGTGGTTTTTATAACATATTTTTTCCTGTTTAATGCACAATGCACTCTTTTTTCTTGATAAAGTAAAACATAATCTTATCACTAGTCTTTCACTCATAAGGATAAATGTTTATAATTATATTGATCATCATTTCCAAATAAACTTCTCTTTTTGTATGCTATACATCTGAAAACTACATTTCCCTATATCCCTAGAGTTCATCATTATGAGATCACTTCCTGGGAAACTTCTCCATATACTTAGAACTACAAGATCCATCTTCCCTAGCGGCGATATGACGACTTCCGGTCGCGGCAATGTGAATTCACGGCCACTTCCGGTCGCAACTACAGTGACGTTATCCTTAAGGAAGAACTTGGACTACATTGACCATCATCCCTAGCGCCGACTTTACCACTTCCGGTCCGGACACCATATCGGCGCTCACTTCCGGTCACGGAGACCGTAAATAACTCAGGATCCTTTAAAAACAGATTAACCAAGTTGAGATGTTATGCCAATACAACCAAGATCTCGTTCATATACAAGTTTGTTTATATCTGAGAGACAGACAGATTTTAAACGAACCCGGAACCGGAAGTGACATCATCATCAGTGATCACATATAAGGAACTCACATTCTCATACCCTCATGCCTTGAAAAAGAGTTTTTACTCGAAACGCGTTGGCTAAGGAGGCCTTGGTGCAGGTGAACTTTATGTGCTCCTCTGAGAAGGTAAGACCCCACTTTAAATATATTTAAAATTCGACCCAGAGCAAGGAACCGGAACTTTGCTCTCCAAACAGAGGGTCACCTTGTCAGATCTGCACACTTCCCCTGCTCAATGCTGGAATTTTTTACTAATTTTATAATAATTTTTTACTTGCTTGTATAATAAATTCTTTTGCTGGTTTTTATATCGTGTTACCGGTGTGGTTGATGCAAAGATACCATGATATGAGGATCCACATACGTTCCACTGTGAGTAATGGTACGCCATATTACATATAACAAAGAAACCGCTATATACATCTACCGTCCTCTCACTGAGTAAGTGAGGTACGCTGTAATTAGCAGCCATATTCATATTGTTCACAACAGAGAGAGAATTATACCTTGATGTGCTGCCATTATTGAGATAAAGAAACTGCTATATGCATTTAATTTTCCTCTCACTGAGTAAGTGAGGTACGCTGTGGTTGGACATCATATTCACAATTTTTTCCTATGAAAAATTGAATGTGCTACATAAAAGATACCTTGATGTGCTTTTATTCATTCCTCACTGTGTAAGTGAGGTATGCACATATTCCACCGCCGTCATCAAATAGATCTCCTAACCTAAAAATTACTCCAAAAATAATCCCCAGAATTTATTCACGTTTTATATAAACTGAAAAGTGTTATCTTAAATTTATACACAAAGAACATCAATCAAAAACAATTCCACACATGTGCTTTCCCTTTATTTTTTCCATGTGTCTCATATCCATGTGAACATACCCTAAGATCCAGAGAAGGAACCACATCTGGGAAGAAAACCCCCCAGTTATAGAGATAAGTATACCTCTGGGTTCCTCTTTCCACTATTTTTTCCATCCTCACAGACACAGTAGCGCCATCTTCTTCACAACTTCCATATTTTTCACTAGAATCATTTTTCGACTAAATTGGGATAAGTCAAATCGTGAAGTAAAGAGGCTGCCACCGTGTCAAATGAAGCGCCAGTAATATTCCAAAACAAACCATTTTCCAATGCTTTTTACCTATATGTCTGCTGATCATTTAAGCAGAAATAATATAACAACGAATCAATTTTGGTATATTTAACCACAACAAAGAAGCATATGCACATGTGAGGAGGTGTATCACTTGTGGGTGCTTGTTCCCTGGTGCAATGCTTCCCTAACCACAACAATGAAGCATATAGTACCAGTGTATAGGGGAGGCCTGCTGGGACTTATAGTTCCACCTGTAAAAGACAATATTAATTCTTTTTTTTTACACTTATTGGACTGTCAATTCGGCATCCACAGCCCAGGGATGCTGGGGACAGCAGGGTTACTCCTTACTCCCCAGGGTACCCCGGCCAGGGCTGGCTAGTAGGGGATTGATGCTGCGGCTACGGGAATGTCCCCAGACTGTGGGGGACCCCTACATCTCCCCCTCCCCTGTATATTTGGAACTAGGACCAGTCCAAGAGCCCAAAGCTGGTTATAAAAATATAGGGGGAATCCTACTATTCCCCCCCCCCCTGTATTAATGCAACCAGGACCGGCTCAAGGAGACTTTTGGAGGGGAGTTAATGCACCGCTCTTTTTTTCCAACTATTTTTTAACTTTTCCTGACAGAAGCATGCATGGATCTCACTGATCTGTGCATGCTTCTATCAAACTCTCCAGCCAAAAGCTCGTCTATTGTTTTTGCGACTTTTGGTAATGTTTTCGGTGCGAGTTGAAAACTTGCATCCTGTTATATTGCTCGAGTTGTATGTGTGCTATGGCAAAACAGGTGGATGCGAGTTTTGCCATTGCAAGTTTTGGGATTGCAGGAAACATGCGAGATTGCATGTTCCCGCACCTACTGTATTACATTTGAGAGATTGGCAGAACATGCTAGTTTAGCGCTAAACTCACATTTTTTGCAAAATCAAATCCCATTACCTGTGGCCTCAAGTACTGATGGGCCAAAAAGGTCAGATTTTATTTAATATAATTAAATTATGCCATTAAATTTAATGTTGGGATGACGATAGGGGCCTTCTGCCAACTATCCCAACAGACTAAGAAATGGGGGACTTCTGTCATCCCATTTCGACCTCAAATATCATAGCTATAAATACTCCCTTCTAATGACCATCATGAGAAGCCCATCCAGACAGATACCCAGGGGGTAAATTTACTAAGATGGGATGTTGCCTGTAGCAACCAATCAGATTCTGTTTCTCATTTATCTAGCACCTTCTAGAAGATAGTACCTGGAATCTGATAGGTTGCCATGGGCAACATCCCATCTTAAGTAGAACTCCCATCTTAGTAAATTAACCCCCCTGTAGGGTATAAATTAGCAGAAACAGAGAATCAGAAGAGAACATCCTCTACGTCTAATAGAGCAAACAAATCTGACCCTCGCTGTAGCTCGCCCCTTGCCAGGGGGTTTAATTGTTCTTTAGGCATACGAAATGCATTCTTATATGATGTTTGTTGCAATGGAGTCGGTATAAATTTCCAATTAAGCACAGCATTGCACAATGCATGGTGCGGCTCACTCACATCAGTCTTCAGTCTTCTTATCCAGGCTTGCATGCGTGTTGCACACAACAGCTGCATATAATGGCAGCGCCAATGTCCAGGGTACTTGTGTATTGTACTTTTGTCACACTAGTGATGCAAATAAGATAACAAATTTGCTACAAAACTGTGTATGTATATATATATATATATATATATGTGTGTCTGTGTGTGTATTATATACAATATACGCTCTTTAAATGCATAAAACACAGGCAGGACAGGCAGGACCGCGTGCAGTCTCCATCTTGTGCCCCCTCCTCTCCGGCAGCAGTAGACTCTGGCATAATCTCTGGCATGACACTCCTATAGTTGTTTTATGTAAGTGGTTTTGAGGAACATTTACAGAAAATCACTTCCAGGACAATTCTTCCAATGACGCTATATATAGAAAAGCAATTCCTTAAAAGCCTAAAGATGTGAGAACGTCTAAAACAAATGTTTGTTCTTTTTATCTAGGTAGAGCAGAATACTTACTCTACAAAGAGATTCTTGTAATGCTGAGATAAAACTGAGATTCATACCAGAACCTTTGACACCTTCAAACAAAAATATCCAGATAGTTCCCTTTAGACACAAATATTAAATATAATACAGTGACAGACATATTGAGCATTTGAAATGAGTATTGCTTAAGAAATTAAATGGAGAGGATAATGTCACAATGCAAATAAATCTGATTACGCCACTGGCAACGGGGATAACTCAATAAAACATTTAATGGGGCAGAACGCTGATGGCTCATTATAAAATTAAAGTTTGCATATCTTTGTAAAGGTTAATAACTGATGCTTGTGTAAGTGTTAAAAACAGATTCAGGTGTAATTTATATGAGAAGAGCTTTATGTGAATCCTCCAGGCTTGATTTAACATTGTTAAAGTGGAAGCTGTAATTGAAATTTTATTAGCCCTACCAGCTGTATTAATCTACAATATATCCATATTTCTCTGTATAAACTGTAGAATCAGACTAATATTACATGAAGGGAGTGGCAAGATTGAAGTGTACTTAAAGGCAGAATTGGTAATTGGCCTTTAAAGTGGTTTACATCAATACATGTTTTGTGTGGTTCTGAATCTTAGTCAAGAGGTAGGGAAATGTGACATGCTGTATCGCTCAGCACCATTAATTTTTTCCTTTGAATTTTTTTTAATTTAGTATCAATAAGAAAAAAAGGTGAATACAGAATAAAGCAAGCATAATTTTTTATTTTTTTGTATTTACTATGTCAATCTATCAAACCGCCGTGCAATGCTTTTGTACCTGTGCGGCGTGGGGACGGCCAGACATGTGGGGTGGACTAGCCCTGTGCTGGGCATACCCCCGCATGTCAGGGTGGCTGATCATAGCGCATGGCTACGATCTGGTCTGAATTAGCCCCAGTGTACAGTATCATGGATGTTCTCTAAGAGACATAACTGTGTAAGCATGGTCACAGCCATGTTCCTTTTTTCATTATTAATACTCATGGCTTCAACAAAGTAAGTTTAATTTAATAATATTAAATTAGAGAAAAGTGAAATTGGAATATGGTTGCTATTAAATCTGGCTGCCTAGAAGTTGTATATCCATATTCAGCGACACTGCAGAACGAATTGCTCTATAATGCAAGTTAGCTTGCAGAATTCTGGGTTAATGGGCCTCTAATGCTCATCTGGTCTCGCAAAGCCCAAACAGTAATACACTACAGCACAATTGCTGAGGATGACATTGTAAATCAGTAGGGAGGTTTTATTAACATACTGTAGATCATGTGAATTAACTTATGTGGTGAAAAGTAATGTTTGATGTCATTTCCTAACAATACTCTGCTATAAAGGTTGTATGGGATCATATAGCCACCAAATCCCTTTGCTGCTCATTTATTTCTGCAGGGTAAGAAATATTTATTGTGAGCAAAACAATGTTTGTTTTGTTCCTCTCTAATTGGGAACTGCAAAACAGCATTGAATAACTTAGTTCACCCTAAGACAACATATTCCGTTTCTCAAACTGAAAACTTTGCTTAGCCAGTTGGAACGAAAACAAAGTGCGCCCTGGGGCCAGTGGAGGATTTACCACAAGGCAACCAAAGCAGCTGCTTAGGGCCCTGTTAGTCCCAGGGCGCCCTGGTGGTCCCAGGGGGCTCGCCGACAAGGCTGTATAAAGGGCATTTCCAGTAGACCACGAGCTTCACCAGAGCTGGGCTGGCTGAATACTTCCAGCAGGCGGCCAGTGATTAGAAAGCTGTTGGGTGCTGGCTCCAGCACATGCCTCTGTCGCCAGTTCTACAGTACTGTGCATGTGACCAGCCATGACACACGTGTGTATGATGTCAGATGCTTAGAGAAAGGAGCCGGGATGTGCACAGAAAAAAACCATGAGGTTTTCCGGTGTACTTTATTACAGTAATTGTTTTTTTGTGTGTAACATCCACCTACTTCAAATTCCAGCGAGGCGGGAGTGGGGGATGAGGGTGGGGGACAGTGTTATTTTAAGTACAGTGTCTAATATCCGCCTGCTACAATCATGGCTGGGGAGGAGGCACACAACTGACTGGTGATATATCAATATGCTATAATACTCTATTTTAAGTACTACCATGTATGGGAGATGCCTGCTACAATCAGTGGGGTGCTGATACATAATCAATACTGTCACACTGACTGAGGGGTGTAATAATGAGTATTATAAAGGATGGGAGACCTGCTCAGCTGCTACAATCAGTAAGGGGGGGGGGGGGATGGGGAGAGGCACTCACAGCTAATGCAATCAACACTTACGTGATTGGGTGTAATAATAAATATTATAAGATATGGGTGCCTGGCCCCCAACTGATTGTAGTTTGTCCCCCATCCCTTATAATATCCATTATTGCACCATTCAATCAGTGACTGTATTTACTATATATCAGTGCCTTTAGTGTGACTCCATTATATGAGGAGCGACAATTAAGCTAGCGAACTCACTACCGTGCAGTAGCGGATTTACCACTAGGCAACCAAAGCAGCCACATGGGCCCGGCGGGTCCTAGAGGTCTCGCAGACAGATCATGGAGTCGGGAGGGATTTCTGATTTCCACCAAAAATGTCTGAGTGCTGGACTGACTGAATACTCCCGGCAGGCTGTCAGTGACTAGGTAGCTACCAGGTGCCAATTGCCTGCACCTGCCTGGTCGCAGTGCCTACAGTGTGATTTTTAAGGGCAGCACGGACAGTGTAATGGTTAGCATTACTGCCTTACAACACTCAGGTCTTGGGATCAATTCCCAACATGGCCATAACTGTGTGGAGTTTGTATATTCTCCCTGTACTTGTGTGTTTCCTCACATTGACTTCACAACAATTTTTTTTGAGAAGCGAGGTGCAGGCTGGTACAGGTGACATTAACCCCTTGTTTCATCACATTAGACATACAGTAAATAACAAACTGTATACTGTATATATATCACAAGTATCTCACCACTACAGTCCTACCACATTTTAGTTGGTAACCCCTTTGTGCAGTCATCAGCCACAGTCTTTATTAAACATACTGTAACAGGGTAAATGTGACAGCTTTTGAGAGGCAGACATCAGTGAGTGCCCAATGTTTTAAAGGGCCAATCATTTAAAAGGCAAAAGCTGGTTTTTAACCACTGACAGAAGCGCCCTTTTATGTTGTTGCATCGCGAACGCTCGCACCCCTCAATCGATTTGATTGACATGGCAGACCTGTGGGTGCGGCTGCACGCAGCCTGGCATGGCATAACATTGGCATAACATTACACATCTGTAGCTGGCCAATAGTTTTTAAAAAAACACACAGAAATTGTCATGTTTTATTATGATATGGCTATGGAGGAAGTGTGTTTCTGTGCGGCTATGGGGGCAGTGTGTGTGTTTGTCTGAGTATGTGCTGCTATGGGGGCAGTGTGTGTGTGTGTATGTCTGAGTATGTGCTGCTATGGGGGCAGTGTGTGTGTGTGTGTGTGTGTGTGTGTCTGAGTATGTGCTGCTATGGGGGCAGTGTGTGTGTGTGTGTGTGTGTGTGTGTGTCTGAGTATGTGCTGCTATGGGGGCAGTGTGTGTGAGGTTATGGGGCAATGTGTGTGTGAAATTGCATGCAGTTGAGCTAGGGGGGGGCCCCAAACTGATATCTTGATTAGGGCCCCATGAGGTGTAAATCCGGCTCTGTAAGCAGCCATTTATAAAGGAAAACAATGACATACACTGGATCTGGACAAGCAATTTATTGTATCTTTCAGAATTAAAGAAATCAAGAAATATGTATCAAATGTTTGTTCTTCATGTTTACCTTATTAAGGAAATACTCCATCCGGAAGATCTTTTTCCTGTCTCTACTCATCTGATCTGAGGTGTTAATCTAATTGGTTGTCATGTAGTATTTAAAAAAAATAAATTGACATTAAGGAGAAGTTTTGTTAAAGCTTGGAGAGAGTATTAGCCAATCAGCTCTTATAACTAACATTGTACAGGCTGTGTTTGAAAAATGTCAGGAGCTGATTGGTTGGTAGTGGTTTCTGGTACCGGCAGGAAGGGCGGCCAAAAGCCCCAGCTGCCTCCTGCTACCAGCACCCCTCCCCTATCTCTGCTGCTCACTTCCACCCATGCTGGGTGGAAGTAAGGTAAGAGCATGGAGCCCTGGGACCTACTGTACAGGAGGAACAGGCGGCAGATGGTGAGTGACGGGGACACAGGCAGCAGAGCAGATGACACACACACACACACACACACACACACACACACACACACACACACAATGTGGTACAATGTGTCTAAGGGGCTTTACCTAGCGTAACATGTATAACAATGCATTGTGTATAAGGGGCTACCCGGCACAGTGTGTATAAGGGGCTACCTGGTGCAGTGTGTATAAGGGGCTACCTGGTGCAGTGTGTATAAGAGGCTACCTGGCGCAATGTGGATAAGGAGCTACCTGGCGCAGTGTGTATAAGGGTCTACCTGGTGTAGTGTGTATAAGAGGCTCTTCCTGCTGCAATGTGTTTAAGGGGCTACCTGGAACAGTGTGTATAATGGGCTGCCTTGCACAGTGTGTGTAAGAGGCTACTTGGCACAGTGTGTATAATTGGCTACCTGGCGCAATGTGAATAAGGGGCTAGCTGGTGCAATGTGGATAAGGGACTACCTGGCACAGTATGTATAATGGGCTACCTGTCACAGTGTGTATAAGAGGCTACCTGGCGCAGTGTGTATAATCGGCTACCTGGCACAATGTGGATACCTGGCGTAGTGTGTATAAGGGGCTTTTCTTGATACAGTGTGTATAAGGGTCTACCTGGTGTAGTGTGTATAAGAGGCTCTTCCTGCTGCAATGTGTTTAAGGGGCTACCTGGAACAGTGTGTATAATGGGCTGCCTTGCACAGTGTGTGTAAGAGGCTACTTGGCACAGTATGTATAATGGGCTACCTGTCACAGTGTGTATAAGAGGCTACCTGGCGCAGTGTGTATAATCGGCTACCTGGCACAATGTGGATACCTGGCGTAGTGTGTATAAGGGGCTTTTCTTGATACAGTGTGTTTAAGGGGCTCCCTGGCGCAGTGTTTAATGGGCTACCTGGCACAGTGTGTATAAGGGGCTACCTGGTGCAGTGTGTATAAGGGGCTACCTGGCACAGTGTGTATAAGGGGCTACCTGCTGCAGTCTGTATAAGGGGCTATCTGGTGAAGTGTGTATAATGAGCTACTTTGCACAGTGTGTATAATGGGCTTCCTGGTGCAATCTGTATAAGGGGCTACCTGGTGCAGTGTGTATAAGGGGATACCTGGTGCAGTGTGTATAAGGGGCTACCTGGCACAATGTGTATAAGGGGCTCTACCTGGTGCAATGTGTATAAGAGGTTCTACCTGTGCAATGTGTATAAGCGGCTCTACCTTGCGTAATGTGTGTAAGGGGCTCTACCTAGCATAACATGTATAGTGGGCTACCTGGCACAATGTGTATAAGGCTCTACCTGGCACAATGTGTATAAGGGGCTACCTGGTGCAATGTGTATAACAGGCTCTAGCTGGTGCAATGTATATAAGGGGCTCTATCTGGCATAACGTGTATAAGAGGCTCTACCTTGTGCAATGTGTATAAGTGATTCTACTTGGCGTAACATGTAGAAAAGGGGCTCTACCTGGCATAATATGTATACGGGGCTTTACATGGTTTAAGAAACTATTCCTGGCGTGTATAAGGCGTACTACTGTGTGGGGTAATGTGACTGACGGACACTACTGTGCGGTGTAATTTGAATTGGTACTATTCTGTGGCCAAGCCCCTATATTCTTTATATATTTGCGCACTGTCTGGGGGAAGGGGTGTTTGGGGGCAGCAAATTAAATGTTTGCCCTGGGCGCCACAAGGTCTAGAACCAGCCTTGTATCCAAACTTTGATAAATTTCCCCCAAATACTTTAACATGTACATTTTTGATGTAGAAAACAGTTGTATTATTACATCTGACAAATGCGTTTTGTGTTTTCCCCTAAAAGGTTTCTTTCTCTTACGTCCTAGAGGATGCTGGGGTCCACATTACTACCAAGGGGTATAGATGGGTCCACTAGGAGCCATTGGCACTTTAAGAGTTTCAGAGTGTGGGCTGGCTCCTCCCTCTATGCCCCTCCTACCAGACTCAGTTTAGAAAATGTGCCCGGAGGAGCCGGTCACAGCTAGGGGAGCTCTACAGAGCATCTTTAGTAAAGTTTTTTTCTTTTAGAGTTTATTATTTTACAGGGAGGCTGCTGGCAACAGCTTCCCTGCTTTGGGGGACTAAGGAGGGGAGTAGTGTCCGCCCTGTGGGGTCTGAGCCACTATCTCCGCTGACAGGACACTGAGCTCCTGAGGGTATAGATCGTTCCCCGACACAGGGGAACGCTCACCCCAGCAGCATGCCGCAACCCCCTTACAGAGCTGAAGATCACCCACCCTGCAAACGCTTGGACACGCCTGCGTTTTTCCAACAACTCCCTGAAAACGCCCATAAACGCCTTCTTCCTGTCAATCTTCTTGCGAATGGCTGTGGGAATGGATTCTTCGTTAGATCTATCGCCCAGCACCAATCCGCTTTGTACCCGTACAACGCGCCTGCGCATTGCGGTGCATATGCATGCTCAGTTTTGACCTGATCACAGTGCTGCAAAAAATAGCTAGCGTGAAATCAGGTCGGAATGACCCCCTACATATAGTATGAGCTATGTTTTATTTGTAAGTGAAACAGTATTAGTGTAATTCACGTTGGTATATAAATATACCAGACATAAAGCTGACCCATTTCATCTAGGAGATCTATTTCAGGCCTTGTAGCATAGATTTTATATACATGTGCGGGTCTGATTTATAATGTGTAGCAGTTTTTATACAGTATGGCCCTCATTCCGAGTTGTTCGCTCGCAAGGCGAATGTAGCAGAGTTACACACGCTAAGCCGCCGCCTACTGGGAGTGAATCTAAACATCTTAAATGTGCGACCGATGTATTCGCAATATTGCGATCAAAACCGAGTTAGCAGTTTCTGAGTAACTCCAGACTTACTCTGCCTGTGCGATCAATTCAGTGCTTTTCGGTCCCGGCTGACGTCATAAACACACCCAGCGTTCGCCCAAGCACTCCCACCGTTTCTCCAGACACGCCTGCGTTTTTTCCGGAAACGGTAGCGTTTCCTGCCACACGCCCCTAAAACGCCGTACATCCGCCCAGTAACACCCATTTCCTGTCAATCACAATGCGTTCTCCGGAGCGACGAAAAAGCCGTGAGTAAAATTACTTTCTTCTTAGTAAAGTTACTTGACGCATGCGCAGTGCGAACATTACGCATGCGCACTAAGAGAATTCTCACTGCGATGCGATGAAAAATACCGAGCGAACAACTCGGAATGAGGGCCTATATTCGCAAATTATTTGGTAAATAGACCAAAATGCTAGTTATAAAATATATAGAAGCTTTGATTAGAGAAATAAAAGTTTAATGAAAAAAGTGTGATGTATTCTGTTTTTTTGATGAAATTGAAAATCATAGTACTGAATTTTATATCTGAAAAAGTACAGAATATTCTACAACCAAAAAGTGATGTTTTCAATATTTGTCTCTCTATCTCTAATTGGTCTAATAGTACTGGAGTATTAAAAATGGGTGCACTGCGTGTGTTCACTCACATACATTCAAAGTAAAGGGTAACCAGCGCAATGTCGACAATCAGTGGAGCCTCCGGATAGCCCACACCGATAAACACCGTTGCTTCCTGGATACCAACAGCCGCTGTGATCTTTCAGCTGCACGGACTCCAAAACGAACCTCACACGCCGGCACTCCGGACACTGGATCCACGTCACAAGTTTTGCTGGCCATGCCCAACGCGTTTCATCACGGGACTTCATATATATACACACACACACAAATTAAATTTACGTGGCCCGCTTCGGGTTGCTGTCACCCACGGCAGTTGCTGCATCTCCTCTCCGGCGGTGAACTGAGACCCACTTCATCTGCTCCCGTCAATTTCCTGGACCCTGACCTGGCCTTCACGGTGGCTGCTGCATCTCCTCTCCGACGTTGAGCTGAGACCACCCATACCTGCTCCCGTCAAGTGCCTGGACCCTGACCTGGCCTCTGCTGTGGATGCTGCATCTCCTCTCTGGCGGTGAGCTGAGACCCCCCTCACCTGCTCCCGTCAAGTACCTGGACCCTGACCTCTCCTCCATGGCGGCTGCTGCATCTCCTCTCCGGTTGTGAGCTGAGACCCCCTCACCTGCTCCCATCCAGTGCCTGGACCCTGACCTGGCCTCTGCTGCGGATGCTGCATTTCCTCTCCGGCGGTGAGCTGAGATCCCCCTAATCTGCTCCGGTCAAGTGCCTGGACCCTGACCTGTCCTCCACGGTGGCTGCTGCATCTCCTCTCTGGCGGTGAGATGGATTTTCCCTCATCCACTTCAGTCAAGTTCCTGGACCCAGACCTGTCCCCCGCGGCGGCTGCCACATCTCCTCTTTGGCGGTGAGCTGAAGTTCCCCTCGCCTCCTCCCATCTAGTGCCTGGAGCCAGACCTGTCCTGCGCGGAAGTTACCACACCTACTCTCCGGCGATGGGCAGCATCCTCTCTGGAGCTTTGTTGTGGAAGTCGACTAACCTGTGCTGCTCTCACCTGCCTCTGCTTGATACCTGAACTTGCCCCGCGGACTGCTCCTGGAGCTGAGTGTTGCGTCACTGGTGGCTGGTAGTACCGGCTTGGATTTGCCTGGCTCTCCCCTTTGCCACAGTTTGGCCTGAAGCTCTCCATCACTAGGTCTAAGGCTGTAGCCTGAGTACCTTTCCAGGTACTAACACTGTGTCATCCCCTTTCCTCTTTTAACTAACACCTTCTGTTTTATTCATTTTCTCACTACACTTTTACCCTTTCCCTCCTATTGTACTGCCCCCTTCCTTCCTCCCTTGCCTTTTATCCTTCTTCTCTTTTTAACCTACCCATGCTTTTTCCACCTTACTGATCTCTCTTAGCTGACATGGCAGTGTAAACTGTGCATACCAGTGGCAGGATTGTATACAGGTTACTGACTGCACCTGCTACTGACCAAGGATTACATTTTATGGACATGAACATTGTCTCTGGACTTCTGCAGATCGTGGCAAGCAGCTTAGTTTAGTCCTTGTTTCCACAATACAGAACTGTTTTGAGCCCTGACACATTTTGCTAAATAAGGGTCCAGGATTAGGTACTTCTACTCCTTCTATTGTATACTTTGTTGTTGGGCACCTCGTTGTTGAATTAGTTTGCTAATACTGTCATATCACCCAGGGGTTGTGCTTGTTGTAAAGTGAAGCACCTCACATAATGTGGGCTTCACTTGATAGCAAGTGTCTCAGTAGGTAATGCCTAATTAAGTCTGCCACCTATTTGTTTTACTGAGGGTATTTTTTCAGCTCCTATAGTATTACTTTTGTGACTTACAGCCTTGCCAAGCTGCTGTATCTAAAATCTCTGGCACACATTGTTTTCTGCTTAGTGTTTGACCAAACAGCAGTAGTTTTACATGTTACGTGCATGTTAACCAACTACTAGCAAATTTTAGTTATAAGACTGTGCTAAGTCTGATTTGGATAAGGTTGTTTGTATATCTATCTTTCGTTCTCTTCACTGTACTTTGAACTAATACTGGTAAAATTTGCTATATTACCGACAATATCCACCTGAATATTACCACAGCAGTCAAACTGGGTGGTTTTATTATTATTATTATTATTATTATTATTATTATTATTATTTTTTTTTTTTTGCATAGTATCCTTCAGTATTTTATCCATGAGAAGTGGCATCCCTGTGGATGATATTTTCGTAATGAGTTAATTGTTGGCTGTTGTTTAAGTAGCTCTGCCACATTTCTGTACTCTAATCTGGTATAATAATCATATAGCCTTTGCAGTATTGTACTTCAGTGTGGTTTTGATAAAGTGGTACTATTAGTACCTGATTACTCGCAGATTTTTGAAATGTGGGTTGTGGACAGATACGTCCATTAGAATACATCAGGCAAATCTAACCAGTCTGCTGTTAATATTAGGATGAGTAAGAATAGACAGACTGCTGGCAATTCAAATCCACCTTTATCCCCTCGCATAACTGACTCTCCGGATAGGATGTTTGACACCAAAGTGCCCTCGGGTCACTCCTCCCTATCTCAAATGGCTCAAGAGTTGTCTAAACTTTTGATGCCCCAGATAGATAAAAAAAACTTGAAAATATTCAATTTATTGATAAAAAGCTTGAACAGATTCAGACTGCATTAGACACGACATTGGTCAAGCTGGAAACTCAGACTTCTAGGCTTACTGAGGGTGAGTGACACAGAAGACCATGTAAATGGTCTGCAACATACTGCGGATACCCATGCATCTACTATTCAAACTCCATAAGCTAAGATTGATGACTTGGAAAACAGAGATATGAGATGTAATTTTAGGTTTGTGGGTATTCCAGAGTCCAGTAAGGACTCGCAATTGTCAGAATTTCTTTCCACTGAAGTTTTTGCAGTACTGGAGATCTCTGAGGTAACTTTTCTGCATCATATTGAAAGGGCTCATAGGATCAGTCCAACAAGACCTGATACGGATTCTAGACCCTGTCCGGTGATTGCGCGGTTTATGGATTTCTGCATGAAGGAGCTGGTCCTGCGCTCATATCGCAGAACCTCCCAACTGAAAGTTGGGGATCACAAGATCCTCATCCTCCAGGATTTTTCAGCTTCAGTGGCACAGAGACGTAGAGAGTTCTCCAGTGTTTGCAAACTATTTTATGACAATAATGCCCGCTTTGCCCTTATGTACCTGGCAAAGTTACAGTATGCATTCAAGATAATGGCAGAACCCTCTTTTTCACAGATCCTAATACAGCTAAAACCCATGTCACCAAGATGTTAGGTTCTAGATGTCCAGCAGATCATTCGTACACTTTGACACACTTGCCCTTGTGTGTTTTACTTTTTGAAAAGTACAAGGTTATATGTTCATGTTGTAGCTACTTGCATATTCCATTTAACACTTAATTTCAGATGTCTAAATTTATTTCAAGCGTTATTTGTAACAATGACGCTGGTAAGGTTTCACAAGTTTGTGAAAAAGGTTGGAAAATGTTGTTTGAAGCAATGTATTGTACTTTATTTGTGTACTTTAGGTTGTCTGTGTCCCGTCTCCCTCCCCCCATGGAGGAGACTTAATCCACCATTTTTTGTATTTGGCCCCGTACTCCTTGCTCGCTGGGACAAGGAGTGGGCCTTTTTATTTCAAAATATCAGCCTACATACCTTTCCTCGCTTAGGCATTGGTTAGTCAGAATGTAAATTCCTTAGCTACACCCTCTACAACTGTTGATTCACAGCTTAAGGTGGTCTTCTGGAACATTGGCGGTCTCAATTCTCCGGTAAAGCGCAAAAGAGTTGTCACTCATTTGAAACGATTCAACCCCCAAATCATATTTTTAAAAGAAACTCATTGGCTACAGGATTCAGAGTCTGCCTTAAAGGCACCTTGGATTGAAACCTGTCTATCAGCTGATTACCGCAGGAAGGCTAGGGGTGTAGTGATATTGTTTCAAAAAAATTAGCATTATACCATTCTAAATACTGACCGGAACTGCAGGTATTTAATTTTAGATGTAGAAGTGTGGGGAGCTAAATATACATTGGTAAATGTATACGCTCCAAATGTAAGAACATCTGATTTTCTGCAGGATCTCTCCAACATTCTTGTGCAGCGTGAAAACTTTGCGTTAGTGTTGGGTGGGGGCTTTTATTCTGTGGATATTCCTGACATTGATAAAAGACCTCCCCCAAATAACCCAAACTCACATTTGTGGAAGGTGATACAGTCGATGAGGTCATCTCTCCAGCTTACAGATATTTGCCGCCTGCTGAACCCGACAGATACAGTAGGTCATTTTCTTTTTTTCCAATGTTCATCACTCATGGTCACGTAAGGTTCCTTCTTAATTGCTGACTTGCTAGTCTACCAGGTGAAGTGCACTGATATTCACAATATACTGATTTCCGATCATGCTCCTATCTCGCTAATCCTTGAACGGACTGTCAAAGTCAGAAAAATATCACGATGCACACTGCCATATTTGCACCTCATACAGGTCAGCGCTGCGCATGCGTGCGCTCTCCCGTGCGTGCGCATACTCGCTGTTGCGGGCACCCGCGGGCGCGCGGTATGTGCATTTACGGTGGAGTTCATGTGTTTGTAGCGTGCGACTCTTTCGTTACATATTTCCACTATATAATGTATTTTGTAGATCATGGTCCCTTTGATAGATTCTGAAAGTTTGGTTAATATAGAATGTTCATGAACAGAGAAATCCCCCTTTGTTTGATACGAAGGGTCAGACAGGAGTAATACAGTGGTGTTTAGTATCCATCGGAAGAGTATTTAATTAGCAATATTCCGGTGTTGGTTTGAAGCGGATTAATCGCTCGTGCGAATAGTTATGGACATAAGAAGTTTATGTCCATTTACTATTATTTGCACTTACTTATCCATGCGGCGGGAAACCTAGTTGCCCACCCACCTGAGCAGTTGGAAATCGTCACAGCCCACCTGTATGAATCAACCTATGACCTTTTGTTATAATGCGAGGAGGAATTCCTGTGTCCAATGAACAATGAGATTGTAGGGACCATTGAATTGTATTGTGTGTGGGGCATAAATAGACAAGCCGATCACATCCAGCTCTCACTCTTCAACGGTTCTCATTGCTGAAAATCGGGAGCTGGATGTCCAGAGGCGCATGCGATCGTTCCCTTTGTGCGTAAGTTTTCTCCGCAATCATATTGTCTTTCTTGTTGTTATGGGCCATATCTCTCTCTCTCTCTTCTCTTCTTTCTCTCGTACTCTCTTAAACATAATAGTATTGTATTGTATTTCCTGTGTAGTTATCTGGTTAGGTAGTCTATGTTATATTGTAGTGTATGACTTGTATTGTATTAATTCTTTTGCAAGTATAACATTCATAATATATATATTAGGCGTTGGACCCTAAGCACGGTATCTGTGTATTTCTTATAGTGTTAAGTATTCACAGAGCGTCGGTGACGCTCAATCAGCTTTTAAGTTAATAAGGTTACACTGTGTTGCATCTACACCCTATCTCTACACTAAGGTTTTACAGCATATTACATTGTTTATGGTTTAGATTTAAAGGTTTAACATTGTGAGCGTCAGCGCCGCTGGTGATCTCCTCGTGGTCCCGAGCGTCCGCTACGCTATAGCGAATCATTACGTTAGTCGGCAGCCAATAGCGTGCCTGCCTGTGATCTCTCGGCCGTGAGCGAACGTGACGCTTGAGCGTCTCGACCATGGCTAAGCGATCGTTACGCAACGAGCGTACCCTTACGGTACTCCATACGTAAATAGCGTACAGTGTTCTTAGACCTCATAAAGGGTTTTATATAAGATAAATATTTAGCTTTATCAATTGGCGGCTCGTCCTGTCCTTCACATATCTCTGCTAGGTAATTTCAGCAGACATTATCCAGCAGCAAAGGGCGGGAGGTCATATTCCTCGTAGTGCTGTTTGGATAAGCGTCTGCTTCGCTTAGTAAAGGGTGCTGAAGGAATCCGGAACCGGAGGTAAGAACAACACGCTAGTGTCTTTTAAAACTGTTTATTTCTGTCTTGCGTACACACGCACATATCTGCATTTCTTTTTCATTCGTGTATTTTCATATATCACTCTCCTGTTTGCCATTTTATAATTGATAAAACGTGCTAAGAGAGATTTGTCGCTATTTCATAGTTAAAGTGTAAAAGCACACACGCAGCTCTACCTAAAGGTAAAAGGAGAGATTGGTGTGTTGCACGGTAGACGATCGAGGATCATCTACATTGATAAAAGTGTTAGTTGTGTTACGGTGGACATTGGTTTTGTGTACACGTGTCTCTAACAAAGGGCTGAGACTCGCGTACGCCAAGGCCGACGCACGCAGCGTAAATTACGCAACGGAGCGTCTGGGTCCGCCCACGTAACTCAAGTCACACGACAGCGTTGATTTTTAAGTAGCGCATTAGGCGATAAATAGCGCAAATCTATTTTAAATCCGAAATTTAGATTAACAGATCCTTCTCCAAATTCACAACACATCTGGTCTAAAGAAAATTTCTGCGCAGAAATAGAAATAGAAGCAAAAGTGTACGTGTGGTGAGTGAGTGTTTTGTATATATAAGTTTATACAATTTTACAGGTTGAACCACAAGAAGTCGAGTTCTCGCAGAGGTACATACATGTAAGTGACGTGCATGGTGGCTAGGGAGGCATCTCTGGTTAAACATAAAATTTGAGCAGTAGAGAATAGTAGACCAGGAGGTCATACTACAGACCGGGAGGTCCAGGTACAGCAGACTAAGAAGTCTGCCATAAAAGAGAAAAGGGCACAACCCAGGGGGTTGGTGCAAAACCCATATAGGCCAATAAAGCTCTGGCTGAAGGAATTCGCAGCCGAAATTTTCGATTCCACTGGTCGCTCAGTACATAAGATTAGTTGCTTATGTGCTGAACGATTGTACCGCACGTAATTGTGTACATTAGTTAATCTGACCAGTACCATTTGTGTACGATCCCGGTCATAAAACTATTTGTACACTCTGATGTGATTTGTGTAATTTTTTATTTTCTGAAGGGAAGTTCGCTGGTCACTCAGGAATTGTCCAACAACCAATAGTTACTGGAAAGAGTAAGTGTTCTGCGGATATCCCTCGCATGTTCCAGTAAATAGAGGTTCATAGGGGCCCTGGGTCGAGTACGCCAGCACTAAGGCAGTGTGTGGGTCGTATTGGTCGGCGTGGGCGAGTGAGTGGGGTACTCGGTAAACCGCCACCGTCAGCCTATCGTGAACATTTTGGTTTTTGTAAGGGTTCGCTGAAGACCCTGAAATAAGGTCAGAGGTGGTGAAAGCAACGCCTGCAAGTTATGGGGGCCAATTGTTCAGGAAGCGATCAACCTCGGTTCGGGTTGATTCAGTAAACCGATCAGTCGGGTCGGCAAGGTACGTAATGTGTGAAAAATATGGCTCACATACAGAGGTTTTATGTGATGAATGGGAGAGAATGACAGTGCATGACGGGGAGAAATTCCCAAGAGTAGGTAGCTTTAGATCAGAAGTGTTGCAAAATTTAAGGAGGAGGATATGTCTCATTAAATCAACAAAGAGACGAATCCAACATTATGATTATTTGCAGTTATGGCAACAGGAGGGTGAAATACAGAGAGGATTGGCTCTGGCGGCAGGATCTAATCCTATCAAGAAATTGATAGCGACGGCCCCGCCGCCACCATACATATCAGGAGAGAAATTGGTTGCGGAGAATGACGCATTAGGGTGTAACAAACAAACACTTAGCAACTGTGTAAATGTTAATAAGTTAACCAATGCAAGTAGTAACCCGTGCAAGTTGTACCCTGTTTTGAACTTTCCCCAGGAGTGTGATCAAGAGGACGAATCGGCAACAATATCGGCGCTCTCTCTAGCAGCCACCATAGCAGAGACAACAGTAGGCACGGCTCCACCCACGAGATTAGTAACAAAAGCCCCTAGCGGAGGGATAGGTGAGGTCGTATCTACAGGTAAGTACGGCACCATACACTACGTTGAAACCATTTCACCACAGGCTGTAGAACCTACACAGAGTGATGTTAGTAAACTTAATCCTGTTAGGGTAATAGCAGTGCCAAATGGGAAAACTGACACGACAGGAATCACTCCTGTTAGGAACATTGCCATGTACAGCCCATTTTCCCGAATGGAATTAAGAACCATAGTGTCTGAGTTCCCTGACCCTAGGAAAGACTTAGTTGCCAGCCAGAAATACATCAGAGACCTAGGGAACACTTTAGAGCCCAATAACAAAGACTGGCAGGTATTGCTGAGGGCATGTTTACCCTCAAATGTCGACGCAACTCTATTTTTGGCTGACTGTGGATTAGATCAGGATGTACCTCTTACAGATGTGTACAACAAAGATAACGTAAAAAGAATAAGTTTACAGTTAAAAGAGTATTTCCCAGCGGTAGTTAAGTGGAACAAGATTTTCTCCATTAGACAGAAAGAGTCAGAAACTGCTGCAGAATATTTTCACAGGGCATTACTAGAAATGGCAAAGTACACAGGTATAGAGGACATTAAAACAAACATAAACCATCGAGAAGTAGCAGTATCTGTACTAATGGATGGTTTAAAAGAGACATTAAAGACAAGAGTACAGACCACGCAACCATGTTGGCGAGGTCTGTCGGTGGCTACTTTGAGAGAGGCTGCTATTGATCACGACCGGAATATCACCCGACACAGGGAGTCACAAGGTGATAAGTTAATGGCCGTAAGTATACAGGCCCTGACCACAGCCTTTGTATAAATCACCAAACCCTGTGGGTAAGTCAAATGTGGTAACTTGTTTTTCATGTCATAGACAGGGACACATGGCACGAGACTGTAGAGTGAAAAATTCACAAAACTCATATCAACCCCCTAGACAACGACACGACACACGACATTGGGAGCAAGGTCCGCAGAGAAGGAGTTATGAGCCGCATACAGGGGAAACAAAAAGATACCCCCCGAACAGAGACTGGCAAGCCACTGGTAGTTCCCATTTAACCCCTTCACAAGCAGTTGCTGCCAGTGGGATTCAGGGAGGTCACCATACCCAATAGGGGTGTGGCCATACCTGTAATCTGCAGCCAGTAAAATTGATTGCAAATCTTGGAAGTGAACCAGAAATTGCAATCAATGTAGCTGGTAAATCATTAAACTTTCTTGTAGACACAGGGGCGGCCAAATCAGTGATAAATTCGACAGTGGGCATGAGAACCACTGGTAAGACAATTCCAGCCATAGGAGTAACAGGAGTAGTCCAGCACTACCCTGTTAGCAAACCAGCCGAGATTACAGTAGGGCCGTTACATACCAAGCATTCTTTTTTGCTGGCTGCATCGTCACCGACTAATCTCCTGGGAAGAGACTTATTGTGCAAAATGGGGTGCGTCATTTATTGTACTCCTGAAGGTGTATTCTTGGACATACCTGAGAATCACGCTCAGGAAGTGCGAGACATGTTAGACTCCCCGTCAAAATTAATGTCACATACCATTATGACAAATAGGACTCCATCCCAAGTAAAGGAAATGACATCCCAGATACCAGAGTCACTCTGGACTAAAGATGGACAGGACACTGGATTAATGGCAAACGTAGCTCCGGTAGTTGTACAAGTAAAAGATGGTAGGATAGCTCCAAAAATCCCACAGTACCCTCTGAAGCCAGAGGTGGAGTTAGGAGTGTATCCCGTAATAGAGCGCTTGCTACAACAGGGCATTCTGGTAAGAACGTCCAGCACTGCCAATAGTCCCATCTTCCCTGTTAAAAAGAGTGGGGGGAGGGGTTACCGGCTAGTGCAGGATCTAAGGGGGATTAACAAAATAGTTGAGAGTCAGTTCCCCGTAGTGCCAAATCCAGCTGTCATCCTTAGGCAAATCCCTCCCACTGCGAAATGTTTCACTGTTATTGACCTCTGCTCCGCTTTCTTTTCGGTACCTCTGCACCCTGACAGCCAATATTTGTTTGCATTCACATACAGAGGAGTCCAATACACATGGACTCGATTACCACAAGGTTTCATAGACAGTCCAAGTATATTTTCCCAGGCTTTGCATGATTGTTTACAGTCTTTCCAACCAGAGAGTGGATCAGTATTAATACAGTATGTGGATGATCTACTACTGTGTTCTGATTCATTGGAAGCATCCCTGAAGGATACGAAACAGCTCATGTTTCATCTTTCAGACACAGGACACAAGGTTTCCAAAGACAAGTTGCAATTATGCCAAACTAAGGTAAAATATTTGGGACACTGTCTAACACAAGGACTGAGACACCTGACCGCTGATAGAATTCAAGCAATTAGAGACATGACTCTGCCATAAACCCAGCAACAGATCAGAACATTTTTAGGAATGTATGGGTATTGCCGTAACTGGATCCCAGGGTTTTCCATTCTAGCGTTACCTTTGCAGGAGATGGTCTCCTCAAACAAACCTGATCGGATTTCGCATACAGACGAGTCCGAGTTGGCATTTGAGAGACTTAAACAGTGCCTAACGCAGGCACCAGCATTAGGTATGCCAGACTATGGGAAACCCTTTGAGCTGTACGGAACAGAAAGTGCTGGTTGCGCGGCAGGCGTCTTAACCCAAAAGCACGGTGATGCCAGCAGGCCGGTAGCATACTACAGCGCTCAGCTAGACACGGTAGCGCGATCCCTCCCCACATGCTTGCGAAGCGTTGCTGCGATAGCATTGCTAGTAACGAAAAGCGAAGATGTAGTGCTAGGTCACAACCTCACAATTCATACACCACATGCAGTGTCAGCCTTGCTAAATTCTGCCCAAACCAGGCACGTCTCATCAGCGCGGTTTACAAGATGGGAATTGGCACTAATGCCCCCCGTAAACATCACCATAAGGAGATGCAGTGCATTAAACCCTGCAACATATCTCCCAGGTGTGCCTGGACAGGCACAAAGGGTGGAGGATGAGAGTGGTGGGGAAGGAGAATTTAACACACAGGAAGACACACATGATTGTATGGAATATTTGACCCAAAATTTTACCGCAAGGCCTGACATCAGTGACAACCCACTGGAAGATGTAGATCTAACTTTCTACACGGACGGTAGTTGTCACAGACAGTCAGACTCGGGAGACTTGTGTACTGGATACGCAGTCGTAGATGACCAAGGCACCATAGAAGCGGAACCGCTAGGCCCACCTCACTCAGCCCAGGTTGCTGAACTGGTCGCCCTAACCAGAGCATGTGAATTGGCTAAGGGCAAATCAGCCAATATCTACACCGATTCTAGATACGCATTCGGGGTAGTCCATGATTTCGGAGCCCTATGGCGCCTCAGAAATTTCATGACGGCAGCTGGTACACCGATAGCGCATGCAGCTCACATCAAAAGGCTTCTAACAGCGATACAGGAACCCGACAGAGTGGCTGTTATCAAGTGTAAAGCACACACATATAGCCAAGACCCAGTATCACTTGGTAACAGCCGAGCAGACGAAGCAGCTAAGTTAGCAGCTGGTACCCCCAGACAGACAGACACCACACAACTGATGGTATTTAATACCATCAACACACAGAAGTTGTGTGAAATGCAAAATTTGTGTTCCACACAGGAAAAGGCAGTCTGGAAGGCAAAGGGATATGGCCAGGAGTCCTCAGGACTCTGGACGGATGGACAAGGTAAACCGGTGGCCCCCAGAGCATATCTCCCATGTTTAGCTGAGGCAGCACACGGGCTGACTCATCTGGGCAAGGAGGGAATGTGCAAGTTGGTAAGAGCATATTGGTGCGCCCCAGGATTTTCATCTCATGCAAGTAAGAGAGCAATGTCATGCCTTACATGTCTGAGAAAGAATATCGGAAAAGCAATACCAACAGAACCATCTCATATCCCACCTGCAGGCGGCCCTTTCCAGGTAATACAGATTGACTTCATTCAATTACCCCCTTGTCGAAATTTGAAATATGTACTTGTTTGTATAGATGTGTTCTCAAATTGGGTCGAAGCATTTCCTGCGGCCACAAATACCGCTATGTTTACTGCTAAGAAAATTGTGCAGGAATTTGTATGTAGATATGGTATCCCTAGAATAATTGAAAGTGATAGGGGTACCCATTTTACAGGTGATGTCTTTCAAGGAATGTGTAAGTTGATGGGAATTGATAGCAAGCTGCACACTCCATACCGTCCACAGGCGAGTGCGAAGGTAGAAAGAGTGAACAGCACTATTAAAAATAAACTGAGCAAAGTTATGGCAGAGACAGGATTGACATGGCCAGAAGCTCTACCCATTGTACTATACAGCATCAGAACCACTCCCAGGTCCCCTCTTAATCTGTCTCCTTTTGAAATCTTGTTTGGTCGACAACCGCATGTTATGATTAACCCTCAGGATGATTTGAAGTGTAACAATGAAGTGACTGTAAAGTACCTGGTTAATATGAGTAAACAGCTAAGGAATCAAAATGATAATTTGAAGTTAGTGATTCCTGATTTACCAGATAGTAATTGTCATGACATTGAACCTGGGGATTATGTAATGATACGGAATTTTCTACGCTCAGGTTGCCTTATTGACAGATGGGAAGGACCATACCAAGTCTTATTAACTAGCACTACAGCATTGAAAGTTGCCGAGAGAGAGACTTGGGTTCATTCGTCCCATTGTAAGAAGGTTGCTGATCCAGAGAGGTCCCGTGATAAGGAACAGACGGTAGAGGAAGTTGTATCACTGGAGTGTCTGTTCCAGGAGGACTGAGGCGGCACCTGAGCATTGAGAATCACAAGATCAAAAGCAGTTGTCGATTCCCTGTTCCCTTTTATTGTTTTTCTCCACTTCCCATCCCCCCTCCCTCAAATTATTTTTCCCCCTTCTCATTCTTCTTCGTTTCCTCCTATAAGATGGACTTGCCCCAAGAGACTGTGATCCGGATTTTCCTGTTGACCATGATGTTGACCAGAGCAGTCTGTTCCGGCGAGAGTACCATGGAGGTCGAGAGAGGTTCTGGAATGGGTTCTGATGACAGAGATGGAGGCGTAGTTTTCCGAGAACAACATAATCAACAAGCAAAGGCGAGTATCAGAAAACGATCCGATAGCATTGACCATAGAAGGAATTGTGAAGGATTGTTAGCTGAAGAAAACTGTATCTGTAGGCTCTGTGACAATGTAGTTGAGGATGGGTGCATCAAGAAATGCCAATCCAGTTTTAATATCCAAATGGACCGACATCCCTTGAGTGACTATCACTCCTTAGTGGGTAGTGTGCTAAATCAAACAGACTGTTGGGTATGCTCTCAAGTACCTCAAGGTCATAGCAAATCAGGACTAGTACCATTTCCTTTAACGATAGGGGAGGTACTTGAGCTAAGTGGTGGGAGGCCGGTGGACAGGAGGTTTAATATCTCCAGTCCTCCTAGTTTGAAGCTCCACCAATATCATGTGGATAGATCCCTCATATGTTTTAACATTTCCAATCCCCGAAAGCCGGGAAATTGGGAAGTGTCATGGAGTAACCAAACCATGACCTTTTCATATAGAGCAGATAGAATGCCGACAGATACAGAACTTATACGCCACATAGCCAGTAGAGGAAAATCTTTCCGATATAGGTATACCCTAGGAAATAGGATTACGAGAGTTGGAGAGGTATCACCAGGATACTGTGCACATATCGTACAAGCTGATACGTGTACTAGACAGATGGGAGAATTAGGGTTAGGAGATTTCACATGGAAGATGTGTAATATGGTTATGTCCTACTCCGTCCCATATGTTCTCCCCGATGATGCATATTTCATATGCGGGAGGAAGGCGTATAAGTGGCTTGCCCCAAACTCTGAAGGATTGTGTTATATTGGAAAAGTACTGCCTGAAGTAATGACTGTATCACATGCCAAAATGAAAGATATACACAGTGTTGCCCAAGCTCCTTATACTCACACCCATTACGAGCACGTAGTTAAACGGCACCTGATAGAAAGAACAGAGCATCCGGCCTCTGACATGATCCATGAATCCACCGGGATTCAGTTTCTAATCGCGTTAGACATCACTCGCACCGCCAGAGGAGTGTTGAATTATAAATACATATCTGCGCTCGCAAATTTGTTAGACAATATCACAGAAATGTATGATGACACGTTTAGGTATACTGGAAGAGAACTTCAAGCTTATAAAACAGAACTAGTTCAGCACAGAATGATTCTCAATTATCTCACGGCAGTAACAGGCGGATATTGTGTCACACTGGCAACGCAGTACGGCGTGAAATGTTGCACATATATTACAAATAGTACCGAGGACCCGGTCGAGGTCATAGACCAAAAGATGGACGACATTCTCCAATTGAAGTGGGAATTTCGCAGGAGACACAATCTCACCCTTGCTGCTGTGAGTAATGAGCTGACTGGTTGGGTGTCATGGTTGAACCCGCGAAATTGGTTCTCTGGTTTAGGAGAATGGGCTCAAGGAGTCATAATGGATGTAGGGAAGTTTCTCCTATGTATCTTAGGTGTTATCATAACGATTGGCTTGATATTTAGATGCGGTCAGGCTTTAACGAAGTGCAAACGAAGTACCAGGGTGATGAGTTTAAGGAGTGAGGAAATTGTAATTCCAATGGATTTGATTTATGACCCAAATGTAGAAACTATGATGTGATGAAAATGCGATTTCTACGGTCCGTTTCTTTCACCTGTTTTTCCGTTTTCCTCCAAGGTAAAAAGACCCACTTGGACGAGGAATTTGATGAGCCGATATACAGACAACAGATGGATTAAAGAAGAAGTTTTGACAACCTGATACACAGATTTTTGATGAACTTTGCCATAGATCCCCAGTTTCCCTAGAAATTTTAAAATTACGCTAGCCCAACACTTTTGTAAATCTATGGACATTGACAAAGCTTTTGCTCGCACCTTATGGGCAAAAGCACAAAGAAGACTGCATTCAACAGACACCGAACAAGACTTCAACCGACAAATGTTCATTTACCTGACATAGAATACCACTGCATTTACCGTAATTATGTCTTTTCTTCATCTCTACAACCTTCAGGTAATTACACACATAGTATAGGGAATACAGGCACAGATATCAGCAATCACATATTCCCCCATTCATGTATCATCAACTAAAATGTGCCCCCCATTTTGTTCAGAATCCGAAAAGAGCTCGGTAAAGTTTGACAGCCCATCCACAGACCCGTACCACGGGATAAGAAGGAATTCAAATGTATACTTCGCAATGCCTCGAAGCTTGATTTAAAACACGTACGGCACGATGATACATGACCCCCAAGCACGGATTCATACACACATGCTTCTGCTATCACACTAGGTCATACCCTTTTCCTACCTTCTCCTCTCCTCCCCTACCCAACCATGTAAATGTATTAACCCCTGACATATATTTTTCTCGTTTTGAAATGTTTTAGGAAGTGGCAGTTATTGTTGACTGCCAAAGGGTGGACTGTCAAAGTCAGAAAAATATCACGATGCACACTGCCATATTTGCACCTCATACAGGTCTGCGCTGCGCATGCGTGCGCTCTCCCGTGCGTGCGCATACTCGCTGTTGCGGGCACCCGCGGGCGCGCGGTATGTGCATTTACGGTGGAGTTCATGTGTTCGTAGCGTGCGACTCTTTCGTTACATATTTCCACTATATAATGTATTTTGTAGATCATGGTCCCTTTGATAGATTCTGAAAGTTTGGTTAATATAGAATGTTCATGAACAGAGAAATCCCCTTTTGTTTGATACGAAGGGTCAGACAGGAGTAATACAGTGGTGTTTAG
The DNA here is from genome assembly GCF_028390025.1 of Pseudophryne corroboree. Taxonomy (NCBI): domain Eukaryota; kingdom Metazoa; phylum Chordata; class Amphibia; order Anura; family Myobatrachidae; genus Pseudophryne; species Pseudophryne corroboree. The sequence goes on along the minus strand of NC_086450.1, from coordinate 330,930,844 downwards.
TATCCATCGGAAGAGTATTTAATTAGCAATATTCCGGTGTTGGTTTGAAGCGGATTAATCGCTCGTGCGAATAGTTATGGACATAAGAAGTTTATGTCCATTTACTATTATTTGCACTTACTTATCCATGCGGCGGGAAACCTAGTTGCCCACCCACCTGAGCAGTTGGAAATCGTCACAGCCCACCTGTATGAATCAACCTATGACCTTTTGTTATAATGCGAGGAGGAATTCCTGTGTCCAATGAACAATGAGATTGTAGGGACCATTGAATTGTATTGTGTGTGGGGCATAAATAGACAAGCCGATCACATCCAGCTCTCACTCTTCAACGGTTCTCATTGCTGAAAATCGGGAGCTGGATGTCCAGAGGCACATGCGATCGTTCCCTTTGTGCGTAAGTTTTCTCCGCAATCATATTGTCTTTCTTGTTGTTATGGGCCATATCTCTCTCTCTCTTCTCTTCTTTCTCTCGTACTCTCTTAAACATAATAGTATTGTATTGTATTTCCTGTGTAGTTATCTGGTTAGGTAGTCTATGTTATATTGTAGTGTATGACTTGTATTGTATTAATTCTTTTGCAAGTATAACATTCATAATATATATATTAGGCGTTGGACCCTAAGCACGGTATCTGTGTATTTCTTATAGTGTTAAGTATTCACAGAGCGTCGGTGACGCTCAATCAGCTTTTAAGTTAATAAGGTTACACTGTGTTGCATCTACACCCTATCTCTACACTAAGGTTTTACAGCATATTACATTGTTTATGGTTTAGATTTCAAGGTTTAACATTGTGAGCGTCAGCGCCGCTGGTGATCTCCTCGTGGTCCCGAGCGTCCGCTACGCTATAGCGAATCATTACGTTAGTCGGCAGCCAATAGCGTGCCTGCCTGTGATCTCTCGGCCGTGAGCGAACGTGACGCTTGAGCGTCTCGACCACGGCTAAGCGATCGTTACGCAACGAGCGTACCCTTACGGTACTCCATACGTAAATAGCGTACAGTGTTCTTAGACCTCATAAAGGGTTTTATATAAGATAAATATTTAGCTTTATCAGGACACTAAAATCAGGTGGTACCAGATTGTGGAGATTCCCCAGTTACCTATATCAGTCAGACGACTTCCGACTATTCTTAACTAATAATTGGTTAAATTACCTAGACGATAACCTAGAATATTGGGACAGACCCACTATTTTTTGGGGCGCAGCAAAATCAGTACTAAGGGGTCAGATAGTTGATTATGTCACTAGGCAAAAAAAAAACTTGATGGCCACTTATCACTGTCTACATGACGCTATGAGTACAGCTCTTCAGGAACATCTCACAATCTCTAGTGATGCCTCCTTGAATAAATATACTGAGGCTAAACAACTACTAAATAATTTTCTATTGTCTGAAGCTAAACAGGATTTAACGTTTTCCCGTTACAAATATTATCAGTGGGGAAACAAGACTGTCCGTCTTCTAGCGACTATGGTGAGGAGAAAGCAATCTAAGCAATATATAACAGCTCTGAAACATAGACAGACTGGTAAGCTAATTATTATAATTATTATCCTTTATTTATATGGCGCCACAAGGGAGCCGCAGCGCCCATTACACAGTACATAATCAAATGTGCAAACAAGAAAACAGCACTTACAGTTTAAGACAATATAGGACAAGTATAGAAAACCCCGGGTTAGGTGCCATCAAAGGGAGTAAGGAGTATAAGATTGTGTAAGTAAGAAAATAAGAATTTACTTACCGATAATTCTATTTCTCATAGTCCGTAGTGGATGCTGGGGACTCCGAAAGGACCATGGGGAATAGCGGCTCCGCAGGAGACTGGGCACAAAGTAAAAGCTTTAGGACTAGCTGGTGTGCACTGGCTCCTCCCCCTATGACCCTCCTCCAAGCCTCAGTTAGGATACTGTGCCCGGACGAGCGTACACAATAAGGAAGGATTTTGAATCCCGGGTAAGACTCATACCAGCCACACCAATCACACCGTACAACTTGTGATCTGAACCCAGTTAACAGCATGATAACAGAAGGAGCCTCTGAAAAGATGGCTCACAACAACAATAACCCGATTTTTGTAACAATAACTATGTACAAGTAATGCAGACGGGCGCCCAGCATCCACTACGGACTATGAGAAACAGAATTATCGGTAAGTAAATTATTATTTTCTCTAACGTCCTAGTGGATGCTGGGTACTCTGAAAGGACCATGGGGATTATACCAAAGCTCCCAAACGGGCGGGAGAGTGCGGATGACTCTGCAGCACCGAATGAGAGAACTCCAGGTCCTCCTCAGCCAGGGTATCAAATTTGTAGAATTTAGCAAACGTGTTTGCCCCTGACCAAGTAGCTGCTCGGCAAAGTTGTAAAGCCGAGCGGGGGCAGCCGCCCAAGATGAGCCCACTTTCCGTGTGGAATGGGCTTTTACAGATTTTGGCTGTGGCAGGCCTGCCACAGAATGTGCAAGCTGAATTGTACTACAAATCCAACGAGCAATCGTCTGCTTAGAAGCAGGAGCACCCAGCTTGCTGGGTGCATACAGGATAAACAGCGAATCAGATTTTCTGACTCCAGCCGTCCTGGAAACATATATTTTCAGGGCCCTGACTACGTCCAGCAACTTGGAATCCTCCAAGTCCCTAGTAGCCGCAGGCACCACAATAGGCTGGTTTAAGTGAAATGCTGAAACCACCTTAGGAAGAAATTAAGGACGAGTCCTCAATTCTGCCCTGTCCGTATGAAAAATTAGGTAAGGGCTTTTATAGGATAAAGCCGCCAATTCTGAGACACGCCTGGCTGAAGCCAGGGCTAACAGCATTACCACTTTCCATGTGAGATATTTTAAGTCCACAGTGGTGAGTGGTTCAAACCAATGTGATTTTAGGAATCCCAAAACTACATTGAGATCCCAAGGTGCCACTGGAGGCACAAAAGGAGGCTGTATATGCAGTACTCCCTTGACAAACGTCTGAACTTCAGGAACAGAAGCCAGTTCTTTTTGGAAGAATATTGACAGGGCCGAAATTTGAACCTTAATGGACCCTAATTTGAGGCCCATAGACAGTCCTGTTTGCAGGAAATGCAGGAAACGACCCAGTTGAAATTCCTCTGTAGGGGCCTTCCTGGCCTCGCACCACGCAACATATTTACGCCAAATACGGTGATAATGTTGTATGGTTACATCCTTCCTGGCTTTGATCAGGGTAGGGATGACTTCATCCGGAATGCCTTTTTCCTTCAGGATCCGGCGTTCAACCGCCATGCCGTCAAACGCAGCCGCGGTAAGTCTTGGAACAGACATGGTGCCTGCTGGAGCAGGTCCTTTCTTAGAGGTAGAGGCCACGGGTCTTCCGTGAGCATCTCTTGAATTTCCGGGTACCAAGTCCTTCTTGGCCAATCCGGAGCCACGAGTATAGTCTTTACTCCTCTCCTTCTTATGATTCTCAGTACTTTTGGTATGAGAGGAAGAGGAGGGAACACATACACTGACTGGTACACCCACGGTGTTACCAGAGCGTCCACAGCTATTGCCTGAGGGTCCCTTGACCTGGCGCAATATCTGTCCAGTTTTTTGTTGAGGCGGGACGCCATCATGTCCACCTTTGGTTTTTCCCAACGGTTCACAATCATGTGGAAGACTTCTGGGTGAAGTCCCCACTCCCCCGGGTGAAGATCGTGTCTGCTGAGGAAGTCTGCTTCCCAGTTGTCCACTCCCGGAATGAACACTGCTGACAGTGCTATCACATGATTCTCCGCCCAGCGAAGAATCCTTGCCACTTCCATCATTGCCCTCCTGCTTCTTGTGCCGCCCTGTCTGTTTACGTGGGCGACTGCCGTGATGTTTTCCGACTGGATCAACACCGGCTGACCCTGAAGCAGAGGTCTTGCCTGACTTAGGGCATTGTAAATGGCCCTTAGTTCCAGGATATTTATGTGAAGTGACGTTTCCATGCTTGACCACAAGCCCTGGAAATTTCTTCCCTGTGTGACTGCTCCCCAGCCTCTCAGGCTGGCATCCGTGGTTACCAGGACCCAATCCTGAATGCCGAATCTGCGGCCCTCTAGGAGATGAGCACTCTGTAACCACCACAGGAGAGACACCCTTGTCCTTGGAGACAGGGTTATCCGCTGATGCATTTGAAGATGCGATCCGGACCATTTGTCCAGCAGATCCCACTGAAAAGTTCTTGCATGGAATCTGCCGAATGGAATCGCTTCGTAAGAAGCCACCATCTTTCCCAGGACCCTTGTGCATTGATGTACTGACACTTGGCCTGGTCTTAGAAGGTTCCTGACTAGGTCGGATAACTCCTTGGCTTTCTCCTCCGGGAGAAACACCTTTTTCTGTACTGTGTCCAGAATCATCCCTAGGAACAGCAGACGTGTCGTCGGAATCAGCTGTGATTTTGGAATATTTAGAATCCATCCGTGCTGTCGTAGTACTACTTGAGATAGTGCTACTCCGACCTCTAACTGTTCTCTGGACCTTGCCCTTATCAGGAGATCGTCCAAGTAAGGGATAATTAAGACGCCTTTTCTTCGAAGAAGAATCATCATTTCGGCCATTACCTTGGTAAAGACCCGGGGTGCCGTGGACAATCCAAACGGCAGCGTCTGAAACTGATAGTGACAGTTCTGTACCACAAACCTGAGGTACCCTTGGTGAGAAGGGCAAATTGGGACATGGAGGTAAGCATCCTTGATGTCCAGAGACACCATATAGTCCCCTTCTTCCAGGTTCGCTATCACTGCTCTGAGTGACTCCATCTTGAACTTGAACCTTTTTATGTAAGTGTTCAAGGATTTCAGATTTAAAATGGGTCTCACCAAGCCGTCCGGCTTCGGTACCACAAACAGCGTGGAATAATACCCCTTTCCCTGTTGTAGGAGGGGTACCTTGATTATCACCTGCTGGGAATACAGCTTGTGAATGGCTTCCAATACCGCCTCCCTGTCGGGGGGAGACGTTGGTAAAGCAGACTTCAGGAACCGGCGAGGGGGATATGTCTCGAATTCCAATTTGTACCCCTGAGATACTACCTGCAGGATCCAGGGGTCCACTTGCGAGTGTGCCCACTGCGCGCTGAAATTCTTGAGACGGGCCCCCACCGTGCCTGAGTCCGCTTGTAAGGCCCCAGCGTCATGCTGAGGACTTGGCAGAAGCGGGGGAGGGCTTCTGTTCGTGGGAAGAGGCTGTTTACGGCAGTCTTTTTCCCCTTCCTCTGCCCCGGGGCAGATATGAGTGGCCTTTTGCCCGCTTGCCCTTATGGGGACGAAAGGACTGAGCCTGAAAAGACGGTATCTTTTTCTGCTGCGAGGTGACTTGGGGTAAAAAGGTGGATTTTCCAGCCGTTGCCGTGGCCACCAGGTCCGATAGACCGACCCCAAATAAGTCCTCCCCTTTATACGGCAATACTTCCATATGCCGTTTGGAATCCGCATCCCCTGACCACTGTCGCGTCCATAATCCTCTTCTGGCAGAAATGGACATCGCACTTACTCTTGATGCCAGAGTGCAAATATCCCTCTGTGCATCTCGCATATATAGAAATGCATCCTTTAAATGCTCTATAGTCAATAATATATTGTCCCTGTCCAGGGTATCAATATTTTCAGTCAGGGAATCCGACCAAGCCACCCCAGCACTGCACATCCAGGCTGAGGCGATTGCTGGTCGCAGTATAATACCAGTATGTGTGTATATACTTTTAAGGATATTTTCCAGCTTCCTATCAGCTGGTTCCTTGAGGGCGGCCGTATCAGGGGACGGTAACGCCACTTGTTTTGATAAGCGTGTGAGCGCCTTATCTACGCTAGGGGGTGTTTCCCAACGCGCCCTAACCTCTGGCGGGAAAGGGTATAATGCCGATAATTTTTTAGAAATTAGCAGTTTTTTATCGGGGGAAACCCACGCTTCATCACACACCTCATTTAATTCATCTGATTCAGGAAAAACTACGGGTAGTTTTTTCACACCCCACATAATACCCTTTTTTGTGGTACTTGTAGTATCAGAAATGTTCAAAACCTCCTTCATTGCCGTGATCATGTAACGTGTGGCCCTACTGGAAAATACGTTTGTTTCCTCACCGTCGACACTGGAGTCAGTGTCCGTGTCAGTGTCTGTATCGACCTGAGGTAACGGGCGTTTTATAGCCCCTGACGGTGTTTGAGACGCCTGTACAGGTATTAACTGATTTGCCGGCTGTCTCATGTCGTCAACAGTCTTTTGTAAAGTGCCGACACTATCACGTAATTCTTTCCATAAGACCATCCAGTCAGGTGTCGACTCCCTAGGGGGTGACATCACTAACACAGGCAACTGCTCCGCCTCCACACCATTTTCCTCCTCATACATGTCGACGCAGCGTACCGACACACAGCACACACACAGGGAATGCTCTGATAGAGGACAGGACCCCACTAGCCCTTTGGGGAGACAGAGGGAGAGTTTGCCAGCACACACCAGAGCGCTATATATATATAGCGCTAATAAGTGTTTTTCCCTAATATAGCTGCTGTATATATTAATATGCCAATTTAGTGCCCCCCTCTCTTGTTTTACCCTGTTTCTGTTGTGCAGGACTGCAGGGGAGAGTCAGGGAGCCTTCCTCCAACGGAGCTGTGAGGAAAAAATGGCGCTTGTGTGCTGAGGAGATAGGCTCCGCCCCTTTTTCGGCGGCCTTTCTCCCGCTTTTTTGTGGAAAACTGGCAGGGGTTAAATACATCCATATAGCCCAGGAGCTATATGGATGTATTTTTAGCCATTTAAGGTATTTTCATTGCGTCCCAGGGCGCCCCCCCCCCCCCAGCGCCCTGCACCCTCAGTGACCGGAGTGTGAAGTGTGCTGAGAGCAATGGCGCACAGCTGCGGTGCTGTGCGCTACCTTATTGAAGACAGGACGTCTTCTGCCGCCGATTTTCCGGACCTCTTCACTCTTCTGGCTCTGTAAGGGGGCCGGCGGCGCGGCTCCGGGACCCATCCATGGCTGGGCCTGTGATCGTCCCTCTGGAGCTAATGTCCAGTAGCCTAAGAAGCCCAATCCACTCTGCACGCAGGTGAGTTCGCTTCTTCTCCCCTTAGTCCCTCGATGCAGTGAGCCTGTTGCCAGCAGGTCTCACTGAAAAAAAAAAAAAAACCTATTTAAACTTTTACTCTAAGCAGCTCAGGAGAGCCACCTAGATTGCACCCTTCTCGTTCGGGCACAAAATCTTAACTGAGGCTTGGAGGAGGGTCATAGGGGGTGGAGCCAGTGCACACCAGCTAGTCCTAAAGCTTTTACTTTGTGCCCAGTCTCCTGCGGAGCCGCTATTCCCCATGGTCCTTTCGGAGTCCCCAGCATCCACTAGGACGTTAGAGAAAAGGCACATGAGGAAAGAAGTCCCAGCTCCTGCAAGCTTATGATCTAAAAGGTGAGGTGCTAACAGACCAGGGTGACACAGAAGGGGTAGACAGTGAGCATAGACAAGAGGGTTAGGAGGAGAGTTGGCTGGGTTTGGTGAAGAAGTGGGTCTTGAGAGCCTGTTTGAAATTTTGTAGAGAGGTGGAGAGTCAGATGGGAAGAGGTAGAGCATTCCAGAGATAAGGAGCAGCACATGCAAAATCTTGTAGGTAGGAGTGGGAGGAGGTAATCAGTAGGCAGTTGAGACGGCGTGCATTAGCAGAGCGAAGAGGACTGGTAGGAATGTAAAGAGAGATAAGGTCCGAGATGTAAGAGGGAGAAGAGTGTCTGATGGCTTTGTAGGTGAGTGTGAGAAGCTTGAATTGGATTCTGAATGGGAAGGGTAGCCAGTGAAGGTCCTGCAATAGAGGGGATGTGGATGTAGTACGTTTGGTGAAGAAGATGAGATGGGCAGCAGCATTGAGGATAGATTGAAGTGGAGAGAGGCATTTTTGAGGGAGGCCAGATAAGAGGAGATTGCCGTAGTCCAATCTGGAGATGACCAGTGAGTGGATGAGGGTCTTAGTAGCATCCTGGGTGAGAAAGGGTCTGATCCTGGAGATGTTTTTGAGATGGAAATTGCAGGTTTGTGAGAGGTACTGAATGTGTGGTTTGAAGGAGAGGGAGAAGTCAAGGATTACTACAAGACATCGCACTTGGGGGCTAGAGGAGATAGTTGTGTCATCAATGGATAATGAAATTGTGGGAGGTGAGGTTATGCGGGAGGGAGGGAAGATGATGAGCTCAGTCTTAGACATGTTAAGTTTAAAAAAGCGCTGGGACATCCAGGAGGAGATAGCAGAGAGACAGTTGGAGATACGAGTGAGGAGAGCAAGGAAGAGGTCAGGGGAGGAAAAGTAGATTTGAGTATCGTCAGCGTAGAGATGATATTTTAAGTCAAAAGACGTAATGAGCTCACCTATTGAGGACGTATAGAGAGAGAAAAGGAGAGACCCAAGAACAGAAGCTTGGGGGACACCTACTGGTAGAGGAAGTGGGGGGGAGGTGGAGTAATGAGAGGAGACAGAGAATGAATGGTCAGAAAGGTAGGAGGACAGCCAGGAGAGAGCAGAATCACCGACACTCACGCAATTGTGACTCATTTTGAATCTTTTATTACTGACCTGTACTCTGATTTCCACTTTGACAGAGAGGCGCATGAGTTATTGATGAGGAAAGCAAACATACCCCTCCCTAACTACTACTCAAGCAGATTAATTGATAGAACCAATCACTGCTCTGGAAGTCAACATTGCGATATCTAAACTTCACCTACACAAGTCTCCAGGCCCTGATCGTCTATCGAATGAATTCGATAAAATCTTACTCCCGCATATTACCCTGACTTTACTTGAATTATTTAATGACATAATACGATATCACACTCCTTTTCAGCACTTTAATACTGCACATACTGTACTATTCTGATCCCTAAACCTAATCAGGACCCACAGATGGTCGAATCCTATAGACCTATAACTCTATTGAATACTGACATCAAATTATTGGCTAAAATTCTCTCAGAACAGTTACAACTTATTCTTCCTTGTGCCTTAACTTCTCACCAACTTGGTTTTGTGAAGAACAAACACTCTGCAAGGGGGTCCGAGCAGCAGTAGCAGCGACTGTGTTTTTCGACTCAGTTGCCAAATTTGTGAAATATATTACTGAGCTTAGACACTACAAAAGCGTTTGACACGGTGCTTTGGCCTCATCTATATTCTACGCAGCTAATTCGAAACTTTCACCAAGATTTTATTAAGACCATTCAGTATTTGTATACATTACAATCTACTACGCTTTTGATTAATGGCTTTTATAGCGAACCTATTGTCATGCAGAGAGGGACACATCAGGGATGTCCCTTGTCCCCCCTTCTTTTCACTCTAGCAATAGACACACTGATTAGTATTTTGCAAAATGATACTCTATTTAAAGGGATTTCTATCGGACAGAGAGAAATAAAATTAACAGCGTTTACCGACGATATCTTATTATATATAGCAGATCCATCGAACTCTTTGACTCACATTTTTTATCTTTTACAGTCATTCGGGTATGTTTCTGGTTATTGTATAAACTGGTCAAAATCAGTAGCGCTTCGTTTGGGTCCTAATAATTTCCCATGTGTAGTGTTGGAGAATCTACCTTTAACTTAGACTTCTGATTCTATGACCTACTTAGCTATACTAATCCCTAGGAACCCAAAGAATCTCTACAACTTTCAAGTTGGTGATTCATAAATTTAAGGCTGATCTGGAGAGATGGAAATCATTGCAATTGTCTTACTTGGGTAGAGTCAATTTAATAAAAATGGTTTAGTTTCCGCGTCTTATGTATATTGTTCAAACCCTTCCTAATGTAATCACGCCTAAAGACACCCAACATCTTAATTTTTTATTTCGTAAATTCATATGGCAAGGCATAATTAGTTTAATTAAATTACAACAAAAAACTACCAATGGAGGATTGAACTTTCCTAATGTTCAATGGTATTCTCAAGCAGCCCAACTGAGGTACCTCCGATATTGGATTCTTAACCAGGAAATCTATGCTAACACTGATCTAGAAAGAGAATTTGTGCAGGGTGGTGATTTGATAAGCTTTTTACATATGCATGAACAAGAGTTCCCCTTACATATCAAAGAAAATCCACTCTTATGGCACGTTAAAAAATTGTGGGTGGGAATGAGACATAAATGCAATGTTAACACTCACAAATCCGTACTTTTTACCTTTATAAATAACCCTGAGTTCCTGCAGGATGGTGCTTTAAGAATGACTCTGTAGCCTGATTACAATAAAGAGATACTGCTTCCCTTTGAAAACATATATGTACTTAAATATAAAATATTGTGATCCTGACACTGAGTGAGATTGATTGTATATGAATAAATTGCCTCTTCCAGGAATGTAAATGCGAGAATGTATATACATAAAATCCAAAATCAAAAGGCAGATCCCTTCATGTATATAAACTAACTTGCTTTGTAGACTCTTAACCCCCTTTGAGCATGCATTTACTTCATAATGAAGTATTAGAAGTGTTATGTACAGTATATAATCAATAGATTTCCTTTTTGCTCTCTTCCCTGAGTTCCCATTGTAGGTTGTCAAAGTCGAAAAATATCGTTATTCTCATGCCTTGTACTAACCCCATGCGCTTGCCCGCTGCACGTGCACATTCTCTCCCGTGCGTGCGCATATTCGTAGTTGCGTGATGGCGCCTCCACGGTCGTGCGCTCAGGCGCGTGGTATGTGCATTTACGGTAGAGTTTGTGTGCGTCTGGCGGGCGACTCGATCGTTACATAGTTAATCCAAATAGTGTATTTTATAGGTTATGGTCCTCTTAATAATATCAGTGAGTTTGTTTAGTGTAACTGGTTCATGGACAGAGAGATCCCTCTTTACATGATACGAAGGGTCAGACAGGTTTTGAGCAGTTGTGTTAAATATGCAACGGTAGAGTATATTATTAGAAACATTCCGGTATTGGTTTGAAAGATATTAATCGCTCCTGCGAATAGTTATGTTTATAAGAAGTTTATGGACATTTACTGTATTTGCAGTTCATTATCCATGCGGCGGGAATCCTGAGATTCCCTCCCACCTGAGCAGTATGAAATAGTCACAGCCCACCTGTTTGAATCAACCTATGACCTTTTGTTATAATGTGAAGACAGATTCCTGTGTCCAATGAACAATGAGATTGTAGGCCCCTTTGTAGTGTACTGTATGTAGTGTATATAAGGCAGCCAGTCTGGGCCAGCTCAGTCTACTCTCCACAACGGTTTTCATCATTGACTAACTAGAGAGCTGGTACCAGGACTGCGCAGCGATCATTCCCCAGTGTGTAAGTTTTTCTCTGTAACCAACTTATTCTCTGTTTGTATTTGCCATACTCTCTCTCTCTCTCTCTCTCTGTTATTGTTACGCTGTTGTATATTGTATATTTTCAGTTATTCTGTGTAGGTGTTTTATGTTAGTGCTGTAGTGTATAAGCTGTAACTGTTTTCCCCTTTTACATACTAAAATCATCTAGATAAAGGTTTTGGAACCTTACAAGGTATTGTGTGTTTTATCATTACATTGCTAAGGGTAATCGGAGTGTCTCAAATCGCTCAAGCAACTTTTACATAACGGAGGTTAATCAGCGTTACATTGTGTTGCATACAAGGTTTACTGTGTGTCATCCTGTGAGCGTCTGCGCCGCTCGTGTTCCCCTTGTGGGCACAGCGTACGCTACGCTAGTAGCATAGCATTATGGTACTCGGACCGCCTATAGCGTGCTCGATACCCAGCGTAAGCCGTGAGCGAGCGTGCCGCTCGTGCGTCTCGACCACGGCCTAGCGTCTGCTACGCTAAGTGCGTACCCTTACGGTACCCCGTACGCCCATTGCGTACTGAGTCTCTTACCAGTATATAGTGAATGTTATAAGATAAATATTTAGCTTTATCAAGGTACAGCAGATCAGCAGACTTCCACCTACATTTTGTCAGAAGAAATCCTTCATAATGTAGAACCCAATTTAAAAAGAAAAAAAAAACTAAAAACAAACCAGGAGTGTATGCCTCGTGAATGAACCATTATTAAAAAATAAAAACAAAGAAAAGAAAAACAGATATATCTCATTTATAAGGTAACAAAATACAGTACATGAGATACAGAAGTAGTAGTTGCAAGTCTGCCTACCAGAGTCAAGCAATCTGAGTAAATCATATACACCAGCAAGATGTTAAACATCCGTATATCCTGTTTCTAACGTGCTGAGTCTCTGTAGCCATCTGCTGGATAGTCAACTTGTTTGTGGAGACCACCCTCATCTGCTGCCATCACGTTTCAGCTGTCCTTTGCTGGAGCATCTTGTCTAGGTTTCCCCATTTCCTGGGGTTTGACCTAGTTTCATAGTAAATTTCTGTATTTGGGAGCAATATTTCCTCTTTATCCATTCATCAGGCTTCTGCTTCTGCATTCTTTGGATCTGCGCACTTGCCACAGATGGTGAAAACTGGTTGATGGATTAATTTACCATCACCTCTGCTGTCAGTTTCATGGCTCTGGGATTACCCAATAATAGGAGTACTAAGCACTTATAGATTGTGAGCTTGTGAGCAGGGCCTACCTACCTCTATGTCTCTCGATTTTTACCCAGTTCTGTTCTATCACTTTGTTCCAAATGTAAAGTGCAACGGAATATGCTGCGCTATATAAGAAACTGTTAATAAATAAATAAATGGCACTGAATGTCCCTGGCAATTCCAGACAGCAGAATTTCTCTCAGCATCCCCACATCACTTACCTGTTGCTTACAGGGGTGTGGATCGGTGAGTCGACAGTCATTAGTGACTAGGCCGAAACATGAACTAGGTTGACAGCGTCATTAGGTCGACATTGATAAGTTCAACATGATGGGTTTTTTTTTTGGTGTCTTTTTTTTCATAAAGTGACCGGGACTCCCAATTAGTGTACCTTGTTGCTTTGCTCGCCATGCTTCGGGCAAGGTTACTATTCCTAATCGTAGTCCACGTGCAGGTTACTATTCCAAATCATAGTCCACGTGGATCGTAAAGTATGAAAAAGTTAAAAAATTTAAAACAAATGTGAAAAACTCATGTTGACCTTTTCATGTGTCGACCTTTGTCATGTCGACTTAGTGACCATGTTGACCTAATGCATGTCAACCAATAGTGGTCGACCTAATGAGTGTCGACCTAAGTGTTGTCAACCTACACTGTACGATTTCTGCTTACAGATTCTAGGCTCATTCAGGGTTACGCATGATGATCAATTACAGGTGAAAGTCAGAAACTTAGAATATCGTGCAAAAGTTCATTTATTTCAGTATTTCAAATTAAAAGGTGAAACTAATATATTATATAGACTCATTACATGCAAAGTGAGATATTTAAAGCCTATATTTGGTATAATTTTGATGATTGTGGCTTACATCTTAAAATAACCCCAAATCCAAAATCTCAGAAAATTAGAATATTACATAAAATTGATAAAAAAAGAATTTTAAATACAGAAATGTCGGCCCTCTAAAAAGTATAATCATGCATATGTACTCAGTACTTGGTTTGGGCCCCTTTTGCATGAATTACTGCCTCAATGCAGCGTGGCATGGATTCTATCAGCCTGCGGCACTGCTGAGGTGTTATGGAAGACCAGGATACTTCAATATTGGCCTTCAGCTATTCTGCATTGTTCGGTCTCATGTCTCTCATCTTTTGGCAATGCCCCACAGATTCTCTATGGGGTTCAGGTCAGGCAAGTTTGCTGACCATTCCAGCACAGTAATCCCACGGTCGTTGAACCAGGTTTTGGTACTTTTGACAGTGTGGGCAGGTGCAAAGTCCTGCTGGAAAATTGAGTCAGCATCTCCATAAAGCTTGTGTGCTGAAGGAAGCATGAAATGCTTTAAAATGTCCTGGTAGATGGCTGCGTTGACTCTGGACTTAATAAAGCACAGTGGACCAACACAAGCAGATGACATGGCTCCCCAAATCAACACAGACTGTGGAAACTTCACACTGGACTTCAAGCATCTTGGATTGTGTGCCACCCTATTCTTCCTCCATACTATGGGACCTTGGTTTCCAAATGAGATGCAAAATTTGCTCTCATCAGAAAAGAGGACTTTGGACCACTGAGCAACAGACCAGTTCTTTTTTTCTTGTCAGGAAAGGGCCATTCAAAAGTGTGGGGGAGCTTCACAAGAAGTGGACTGAGGCTGGAGTTAGTGCATCAAGAGCACACACAGACGGATCCTGAACATGGGCTTCAAATGTCGTATTCCTCTTGTCAAGCCACTCCTAAAACTCCCAACTGTGCAGTAATTGGTGTATTTACCATTTTTTAGAGGTAAGCCGCTCCTGAACAACAAATAACGTCAGAAGCGTCTTACCTGGGCTAAAGAAAAAAAGAGAATCTACTGTCTGAGGCATTGCCAAGAGAAAGATGAGAGACATGAGACTGAACAAGGCAGAAAAGCTGAAGGCCGCTATTGAAGCATCCTAGTCTTCCATAACACCTCAGCAATGCCACAGACTGATAGAATCCATGCCATGCCGCATTGAGGCAGTAATTCATGCAAAAGGGGCCCAAACCAAGTACTGAGTACATATGTGTGTTTATACTTTTCAGAGGGCTGACATTTTTGTGTTAAAAATCCTTTTTTTATTGATTTTATGTAATATTCTAATTTTCTGAGATTTTGGATTTGGGGTTTTCTTAAGCTATAAACCACAATGATCAAAATTAAAACAAATACAGGTTGAGTATCCCTTATCCAAAATGCTTGGGACCAGAAGTATTTTGTATATTAGATTTTTCCGTATTTTGGAATAATTGCATACCATAATGAGATATCATGGTGATGGGACCTAAGTCCAAGCACAGAATGCATTTATGTTACATATACACCTTATACACACAGCTGGAAGGTAATTTTAGCCAATATTTTTTGTAACTTTGTGCATTGAACAAAGTATATCTATAGTCACACAATTCATTTATGTTTCATATACACCTTATACACACAGCCTAAAGGTCATTTAATACAATTTTTTAATAACTGTGTGTATTAAACAAAGTTTGTGTACATTGAGCCATCAAAAAACAAAGGTTTCACTATCTCACTCTCACGCAAAAAAGTCTGTATTTCAGAATATTCCGTATTTCGGAGTATTTAGATATGGGATACTCAACCTGTATAGGCTTTAAATATCTCACTTTGCATGTAATTAGTCTATGTAGTATATTAGTTTCACCTTTTAAGCTGAATTACTGAAATAAATGAACTTTTGCACGATATTCTAATTTTCTGAGTTTCACCTGTATGTATATATATATATAAAAAAACAATAGGCAAGAACCCACAGCACTCATACATCCGCGGTGCCAGTGGTATTGTGACCACCCTATTTAAATAAAAAAAATCATACAAATTCAGCACTCACCTAATATTAACACTTCAAACTGTAATTCACCTGAATTCAGGGAATGTTAGTTCCAAAATATTGCAATAGTTTGTTAAGCTGACCAGCCCCTTCACGGCCATTCCCGTTTGGTCAGTCCCTACACTGACTTACACAAATCTGAGCAATGCTCACAGGCATCTTTTGGATTTTAAATACACAGCATGCTTATATCATGTGTTTAGGCCCTGTCCCACTCTTTTAAAGAAACAGGAACCACACCCAAGCATATCAGTAAAAACACCTGTGGAATTTCTTAACATTTAATTTACATATGGACAATAGGGGTGCAAGAAAGAGTGTGACCACAAACATTTTATATAAACAATAGGCTGGTCATTTTAACAAACTATTGCAATATTTTGGAACTAACATTCCCTGAATTCAGATTAATTACAGTTTGAAGTGTTAATATTAGGTGAGTGCTGAATTTGTATGATTTTTTTTAATTTAAATAGTGTAGTCACAATACCACTGGCACCGTGGATGTATGAGTGCTGTGGGTTCTTGCCTATTGTTTATATAACATTTTTGTGGTCACACTCTTTCTTGCACCCCTATTGTCCATATGTAAATTAAATGTTAAGAAATTCCACAGGTGTTTTTACTGATATGCTTGGGTGTGGTTCCTGTCTCTTTAAAAGAGTGGGACAGGGCCTAAACACATGATATAAGCATGCTGTGTATTTAAAATCCAAAAGATGCCTGTGAGCATTGCTCAGATTTGTGTAAGTCAGTGTAGGGACTGACCAAATGGGAATGGCCGTGAAGGGGCTGGTCAGCTTAACAAACTATTGCAATATTTTGGAACTAACATTCCCTGAATTCAGATGAATTACAGTTTGAAGTGTTAATATTAGGTGAGTGCTGAATTTGTATAATTTTTATATATATATATATGTATGTACTGTATTAGTATAAATCCGGTACACACTGGGGTGTGTGATCAATTCTGGGGGTGAGGCCAAATCCAGAGCACAGCCATTCCCCTTGCCCAAAAAAGTTTTCAAAATACTATTTTAAAAACATTTAAAAATACAAAATAATATACTCAAAGACAGTCACACTGTACAGCAACCCGGGAATGTCTCTGTGCACCCTCCTTTATCCCTCTTAGTTCTGGGATAAATGCTTCTTTCCAGTATACTGTAACTAACACAATGAGAAAAATAAGCACAGCACACACAACAGCTATTAGTACAGCCACCCTGCGCCTGTATATTTCTCCTCCCCAGTGTTGTGCTGGTGTAATCACCCCACACGTATCTACCCCTCCTGTGCAAAGTGACTGGCTGCCCATTGCCCGATTGTGCCGCAAACAGCGATGTTAAAGAGGAGGCTGCAGCAGGTGTTGGAGAGCTGGGCACCTTTTGTTCTGCAGACATATGGGGGAGAGGGCAGAGAGTGAGAGTGCATATGGGGTAAAGGGCAGTGAGTGAGGCAGAACTGCTATCAGATATTGTGGGGCCTGGGACTGCCCCCCCCCCCTCCTCAGCTACCACCCCCTCACTGACCTGCCTCCTTCACTGGCCTGGTGAAGCCACCATTTTAGGATCCACCATTGATTATAGCCGGCAGGCAGCCATGGGTAGGCAGCACCAGCGCCATTTTGAATCTGGCGCTGGACGTGAGCCTATCGGAGCTCACGGACAAGCAGCCAATCCAGACATTGTGATCCTTGTGAGCAGTGTTATTCTTGCAGAAAACACCACATAAAAGTGAGTATACTTGCTAGTTTCTGTTGTATATAACAGTAAACAGTCTGTGCTTGTAAAAACTAAAACAAAGTTAAGTAATTAAGTTTTCAAAAACAATCCTTTTGTGCACGCATTGAGAAGAAAAAGGCACAGCGACGTTCACACACACATCTGTGTGGGATAGCACATAATTGTTGCCATCACATCAAAGGAAAACTTTCCTAAGTAATGACTGAATTTCACCTAGGGGTGCATTGTTTAATAATCTAGCTCGGTATGATATTTTTTGTGCGACACATATACACAACATGAGACTTTGTGTCCATAAGGAATAATGCCGTAACTAATTGTAAAATGCATTTATATTAAAATTGCAAGCAAACTAATTTTAATTGAAATAGTATCGTGTGTTTTTATTAGATATCATAAGATCTACTTAAAGTTACATTTCCTAATAGTTAAATGTTACTAATCTGCTCCTTCTCCTCCATAGAGCCCTGTTGGTGACGTTACATGCTGCTGTTTCCCCCTCTTGTTCTGTATTAGAAATCCAATAATAGCATTTAATATCGCTACTTTAAAATATCTGTGGAAGAAGAGGTGTAAGTGAGGAGAACCAACCAGAACGCACAATCTCTATTATAGCATCTGATTGGTCTTCCCGCTCACAACCTCACTACGTAGCTCCATACAACTCCAAATGTTGCCTGAGGCTGTGGGACAAAACATTGTTACATGGAGCAGCCAATGGTCACAAAGGAGGGGAAGGAGCAAGTTACTAACATTTAA
This sequence comes from Pseudophryne corroboree, assembly GCF_028390025.1. Classification (NCBI taxonomy): domain Eukaryota; kingdom Metazoa; phylum Chordata; class Amphibia; order Anura; family Myobatrachidae; genus Pseudophryne; species Pseudophryne corroboree. The sequence continues at coordinate 330,912,924 of NC_086450.1, read as the reverse complement.
GATGTGGCTGTGCAGCTACAAAGAAGCTGTTTATGTAGGAGTAATGTCATTGACACAGAAAACAATTACAGTGCTGCTGAGGAACATTTGTAAGTTGCTGCAATAGTACCTGCTCCCAAATCACAGCTATTCCAGAAGAGAGGGGCTATCTAGCAATGGGTATATTTTAGATTTACACAACAAATAAATATTTAAAAGGAAAGATATATTCTCTACTACAATATTTTAGAGCATAAGAATTAAAGCCATTTTGTACAACCATAAAATGAAATAAATATATAACATACTTGCTCTTCCTGGTCACAGTACACTTATTTTTTGAAGACCTATTTGATGTCAACATCAAAAGTGCACTTTTATTTTTTTTGCTATGTGCAAAGCTACTGTCGGTTGCACCTCTCTCTAAGCAGAGAGACCTTTGTCTACATTCCCAAAGTCACTGAATGATAAAATACCATCACGATGTTTATCAAAGTGAATTCTGTATGTATCTGTTCATCTTTGAAGTTTCTTTTTTCTTCAAGCAAATCACAGGAAGGCAATAAATGAAACAATAGGAAACTTCCTTTGCTGCAATTTAGCTGTGCAAAAGTCTCTTCACATGTTATAGCAAATACGCATAGAAATAAAGGTAAAATAACTACAGTATCTGCAGCGATTGTGACTTGTAGTATGTAATATAAGCAAAATGTTACTGCGTATGTTGTAGTAATGAAGAATATAGAATGCTGTATACCACTTAATATGTCTCTTTGTATTTGTGTAATGTAATTATTAGGTGCTGACTATATAACAGTATTTATGTTACAGGAGTCTTCTTACTACTATAAATGTGTAATATGCATGACCCATGCCAGTGACAGAACCTATACAGAAGGCTTGACTCGTACACAAGTCCAAATGCAGATGCACCTATGGATTTTTAGCAAACTGTGCATACGCCACACCATGCATGCCCATCTTCACCAGGGCTGGTTCCAGAGCTTTTTGCACCCCGGGCGGGAAATAGGGGGTGTGGCTTCATGCAGGGGGCATGGTCAGTTACGCTCCCTGTTCAGAGTAGCGCAGCTGAAACGCTGTGCGGTGCGCGATGACGTCATTGCGCACCGCACAGCAAAGGTCCTCTCCACAAAGGGAAACTAGACGCGTAGTGTCTAGTTCCCTTCGTGGAGAGGACTTTTGCTGTGCGGTGCGCGATGACAGTAAAGGTCCTCTCCATGAAGGGAAACTAGACGCTACGCGTCTAGTTCCCTTTGCAGCGGGACACAGCGGGCAGCTGGGGGCAGTAGTGGAGGGCAGCTGGGCAGTAGCGGATCTTGCCATGCTGCGGCGCCCTCCGGATGGCGCGGCGCCCTCCGGAAGGCAGCGCCCCGGGCAAAAGTCCTGCTTGCCCGTGGCAAGATCCGCTACTGATCTTCACATAGGCTGCTATTGTGCCGGGTGGCTGAAACTATGATATTTTCTCAGTCATACCATCTGCATCCTCACCAGGACAAAACTGAGTGACTGGGAGACAGATTTGCAGGGCTTAGTGGGGGAATATGACAGGCCAGACACTTTTAGTAACAGCTTTCTAGCTCAGTCAATTACCTGGTGGTTGAGACTCACTATAAAGTTCTGTACCGCTGGTACAAATTCTCTAGTATCTTGGCTAAAATCTGTCCTGAGGTTTCCATGAACTGCTGGAGGTGCAATAAAGCCCTCTGAACATTGCTACACATATGGGGAGAATGCCCTGTCCTGCGGCCATTCCAGAATAAGGTGATAGTGACTGCTACAATCCTCCAGGAAAACATACCCCCTACCCTCCTAGTATTTGGCTCTTGCATCTTTTATGTAGACCCAGGGTACAGTATAAGAAGTCACTGCTGTATCATATTCACACAGCCCTAAGGCGGTAATCCTGGTCCACTGGTGATCCTCAAGCAGACTTTATGACTGGTACTTTGCGTGGTTGACCACAAGTCTGTGGACTACTTCATCTGCCCTTGACATTTAGTCTCCTATTTAAGGAGTCTGACCATTACCAGTTGCTTCCCCGAGGGATATGTTTTATGTGCCTGTATTATCTAGTTAAAAACAAATTGTGAGTTCTAGTCTAGCCCAACAACCACTGATGTCTTCCACGTAACCTACTGTGTTTTTATGGGCTACGTCTTACGTGTCTGTAGCAGTGTTGATTCTCAATAAATTCAAAAAGAAAAAAAAATAGGATGTCATTGTGTGCATTGTGAAATAGCTGTGACAACTAAAACCATATGAGTGAGTCTGATTGGCTAATCTGCATCAGTAAGAGTATCAAATGGCCATCACCAAAATAGAACAAGTATTCCAACAAAGGGCACTCATGGACTTATAATATCGACACTAGAATTTATCTATTCCAGTGACCCAAGAAGATAGTTTACAACATTGCATTTATTAGGTTCCTTTGAAAAACTGCAAAATTGAATGTGAAAAATGTAAAATAAAGTGAAAATATTCAAACACTGTGTCCACAATATGTTGGCTGTAGTCCTTTAATTACATCACAGTATTTTAATATTTTCACTTTATTTCACTATTTACAATTTCATATTATATTTTGCAGTGTTTTAAAGGAACCTAATAAATGCTATGTCTTAATATATTTTCTTGGGTCACCGGAATAGATAAGATATAATAATATCTACTGTACATTAGAATTTATTCCGGTGACCCAAGAGAATACATTAAGACATAGCATTTATAAGGTTCCTTTATAACATTGTGAAATATAATGTGAAAAATGTAAATTTTTAAATAAAGTGAAAATATTAAAATACGGTGATGCAATTAAAGGAATACAGCAAGGGGGCATGGCCTAACTGGACATGGAGTAGGACGTGATTTCCTAGCTCCCCTGCCTAATAATCCTGCATTTCTCCTGCTGCCCTGTATAAGCACCCAGATTGACCTGCACAGGGTTTTAAAGGCTGCTGCCCATCCTGTGTTTGGTTTGAGGACGTTCCTGTGCCTCATCTCTGTGCTGGGTGCCCCTGAGTGTGCCATGCTGCTGCGGCCTGAGTGTGACCAACGGCATCGTGTGAATCATTGCAGCCTGCTGTGTCCGCCCTGCCCTTGCCTCCCACTCGGCCTGATGCACCCTGGGGACGGCTGGGGGACTGACCGCGGAGACCGCCGCTCAAGTCCACTCTGCAAGCTGCTCTCCCCCTATGCTGGAGGTGCCGCCGTGGGCGCGCTGACTATGAGGGACTGCCGGATGCCATCTTGGATCCAGCGGAGAGCGCGGACCTGCTCTCACCTGTGCCTCTCCCGCTGCCTGCTGTATGAGCCGGGCGCTGAGAAGACTCTCCTGCACTGTCACAGAAAAACAGTGTCCTAAGCCTGCCACACTTGTTTATAAGGAAAACATCTTCTTATACAGTTTCTTGATGGACCCTGGTGCAGCCTGCCTGTTCCTGTAGGTGCCTGAGGGTTGTAGTGCGGTGAGTGGTGGTGTCCCTCCCCTCCCCTCCTTTGTGCTCTTGTGCTGCATACCTGTGTATTACAGACTCTACATAGTTCAACATCTGTTTCTGGGGCAGCAGTGCACTCATTACGGCGACTTCTCTCCGTTCCCCAACCCCCTCCACTCTCCCTGGATTTTCACTGTGCATTTCTAGAGTGCTGTCATACCTTTGCCTCCTCTTTCTATCTGTCGGGTGATTTATAACATAACCTTCACTTATCAGGCTCTACTGCATAAGTCTGATGGTCCATCGACGCCGCACCTCTGCTGCAGCCCGTCTAGCGCAGTTTGCCCATGTAGAATGGACTCCTGTTTCCTCTGCATCTTCATCTCCATTGTCAGCTGCCTCCTCTCCCACTTCTCCCAACATGGCGGAAGTTGCTGAAGTTACTATGTCTCAACTTTTGCAAGCCATTACGGATTCTGAGAAGCGTCTTGCTGATAAAGTGCCAGAGGTTCATGTCGATATTTCATTTATATGTCAAGATATGCAGAAGCTCAGGGACAGAGTTGGGGAGACGGAGAATCACATTTGTACGCTGGAAGACTCCTATATATACGCCTATTCCTGCCCGACTTACTTCCCTGGAATCACAGATGTCTGCGTGTAAACTCAATGTTCGCTTTGTGGGCCTCCCCAAAAAGGCAGAGGGTTCCAAACCGGAACAATTTCTGGAAACCTGGTTATTATCCACATTCGGCAAAGATTCGTTTACCCCACAGTTTGCTGTTGAGCGGGCCCACCAAGTTCCCACTTGCCCCCTTCCTCCAGGTGCACAGCCCAGGACTTTTATCGCTAAGATCTTTCACTACAAAGACAGGGATACTATTCTACGTCTTGCTAGGCTTAAAGATCTGCTGGAACATGGGGGTCAGAGGGTGGCCGTGTTTCAGGACTTTTCGGCTGAGGTCCAGAAATCCCGTTCGCATTTTACACAGGTTAAACAGAAGCTGCGTGATCTTCAATTACAGTATTCTATGCTATAACCTGCGCGGCTTCGAGTGGTGTCTGGCAACCGCACATATTTCTTTGACACACCAAGGGAAGTTTCTGCTTGGATTGATCTACAGCCTAATCACCGCGCTGCTCCACTGTGAGAGACTTTTATGCGTATTCCTTGCTTGTACTTTTTTTTCTAGCATTTATTGTTTGACATCTGCGTGATGGATGCTTACTGTACTGCTTTTTGTCAGGGCCGATATATACTTATACTAATGATAGGCTGGGGACTTCATATCCTATGGTTATGGGGTTTCGTTGCCCCGCAGTAAGTTAATTTTTCTTTTATAGTCTGACTCTCTTCTAGAGTCTTCGCAAAGTTTGGTGTTAGGTGTACCTATGTTTGGGTTGATATGCGGGGTGGGGGTGGTTGGGTTTTGTTGTTTTTCTTACTTTTGTTTTTTTGTGTGTGCTTTTCTTGTGCTGTTTTGTATTATATGTGCTGATTTATGTATATCCTCTTCCTGCGTGGGGGGTGGCTGGTGCCGTGCTGGGGCAATGTTGGTTTAGTGTTTCTGTACTCCAATTCTATGCATCACCATGGTAAATGTTCTCTCCTGGAGGAGGCCTTAATGATAAGGTCAAGCGTTCTCTAGTTTTAAAGTATATTAGGACCCAAACTCCGGGTTTGGTTTGCCTTATGGAGATGCATATTATTGGCAGCCAAGTTCTTTTACTAAGGAAGCCTTAGGTGGGGTGAGCATTTCACTCCACCTTCCATTCTAACTCTAGGGGTGTATCGCTGCTGATTCATAAAAATCTGAACTTTGTATGTACTAAGGTCCAAATTGACCCATTGGGAAGTTATGTGTTTCTAGCCGGCACAATACACAGTTCCCCATTGTGCTACTTGCTATATATATACCCCCCCTTACAACTCTGGAATTCTTGTGAAGGCATGTGCCTTTATGCAGGAATTTCCCTCTGTCCCAGCAATATGCATTGGTGATTTTAATGCTGTTATGAATGTGTCTGCTGATAGGTGGAGGCCTGCTAGCCAGAATACGACTGCTGGACTCACTGCCTTTGCCCATCTGATCTCCGAGCTTGTGGATGTCTGGCGCTTGCGAAATCCCTCTGTCAGCTGTTTCTCCTGTTTTTTTAAGTTTGCATGGAGTATTTCCCCGTATCGATATTGCACTGCTTACTCGCTCACTACTTCCCTGTGTATCCACAGTGAGAGATTTGCCATGTGGGATATCTGATCACTCCCCTATATTGCTATCTCTGAGCTTTGATATATCTAGAGGGGCATTCTTTTGGGAGTTCAACCCTTTTTGGTTGACACAGTTGGGTGCAGCCTCTGAATTAATTGTGCTCTGGGAGGAGTTCTTTAATAATAAACCTATTTGCAATAATGCCCCATTGATATGGATGCATATAAGGCTTTCCTGTGTGGTTCATTGATTTCCAGAGTCGCCCAATTGAAGATATTTAATAGAAAATCTGAGGAGGAGTTGGAGAGGAGGAGTGGTGAACGGGAACAGACTTATTAGTGGCCTCCCAGCGGATCGGGTGGAATGGCTGATTGTTCCTAAACAATGGATGGATCTCCTTCTTGATAAATCAAAGAGATGTTTTCTGTTCCGCGCCCGTGATTTCTATATTCAGAGAGATCGGTCGGGAAAATTCCTGGCCTACTTAGCTAGACAGGAGCTGACCCCCACCACCATGCATAGTATAAGGAACACATCTGGCGTTATTTATACAGATACCCCTTCTATAGCTTCTAGTTTTTATGCATACTTTCTAGCTGTTTATAGGTCCAGGGTGCAGTACACACATTCCACATCATCTGATTTGATATTTGATATTTGACCATGATTGAGGTTCCTGCCCTGAGTCCCGAATTCACGACAACTTTTGGAAGTTCCCATCACATTGGAGGAGGTTGAAAATGCCATTAGTCCTTTACTAGTCATAAAGACCCGGGGGTAGATGGTCTCCCTATTGAATTGTATACAACACATCTGGATTTTTTTGCCCCAAATCTTTTGTTAATTTTTGAATCTTTATTGCAGGGTGGTATTCTCCCCCCATGTATGGCCGAGGCGCTGATGGTGCTGATACCGAAGCCGGGAAAAGATCCCCTTTCCTTAGACTCGTACCGTCCTCTCTCCTTGCTGCCAACTGACATTAAAATTCTTGCCAAACTTTTAGCTTGAGCTGGTCCATTTTGATCAAACTGGCTTTATGCCAGGCAGGTCTACCACTGTTAATCTCAGACGATTATTTACATATATGCAGTTGGAGGGTGATTAGTTGGACGGTGCGATAATTGTTTCCCTGGATGCTGCCCGCGCCTTTGATTCTGTAGAATGGGTGTATCTCTGGGAGGTTCTTGTAAGATTTGGGATAGGCCCGAATTTCTTGTCCTGGGTAAACTCTTGTATTCCTGTACCACTGCAAGGGATATTGTCAACGGCTTCACCACTAGGTCCTTTCTGCTGGAAAGGGGAACTCGACAGGGGTGCACTCTGTCCCTACTACTTTTTGCTCTTGCAATAGAACCCTTAGTTTGTGCTGTTAGAGCTGCCAAGAATAAAACAGGGCTTCATATTGTGGATCAAGAGGAAAAAATTGGTTTATACGCGGATGACATGATATTGTTTTTGAAGGATATATCCCGTTCATTGCCTGCCCTTCTCGAATTGGTACGGGAGTTTGGCTCTTTCTCAGGTATTTGCATTAATTGGGACAAATCAGTGGTATTTCCGTTAAATCCTTCTACATTACCTCCCCTCTCCTACGATCTTCCCATTAAATGGTGTACCCAGTTTAAATACCTCAGTATTCAGATTTCTCATTCTCCTAAAGATTTTGTTGCCTTAAATTTAACCCCCAGACTGATAATTTGCGTATAAAGATGAGAATTTGGCAGAAACTCCCTTTGGCTGTTAAGGGTCGTGTGAATATTGTCAAAATGATTATCCAACCCAATTTTTTTTACATACTGAAGAATACACCAGTTTATATCCCTGCGTCCCAATTTTTGTTGATTTCTTGATATATTGCCTCTTTTATTTGGGGATCTAAACGGGGCTGTATTGCATACAAAACACTTAGTAGACCCAGAGCAGAGGGTGGCCTGGTATTTCCGGATATACATAGAAAAAAGGGTAAGATAAAATAGTGTGTGCCAATGCTGCTCTTTGGACTAATAATGGAAAAGAATAAAGTGTCACCTTACACTTGATTGAATACAAACGGTTCACAAATCCCCATAAAAGTCTGTGGGCGCTCACACATAAAAATAGAACACAAAAAGAACAATATAGTGCAATATGTTATATACTTTCAATTAAAATAATCAATATACAATACTGGTGGAATATTAGCCTCGTACCATTAGATATTGTCTACTTTTTATGGTAGACAATAAGCGTGTCTGGAAGCGGGTATCACCCAGTATGGATATCTCTCCTCTAAGTTCTTCACCAAATCCATCCGTTTTTTCTTAACAAGTTTATGTGTAAGAAAACGGCAATGTTCCCATAGTATAATATTGTTTTATTAAAACATCACATGGACTCATAAAATGTAAAACACAGGCAGAGGGTTTAGGTGGTCCCTCACTGTTCGAAGTGGTCTACCCAAACCTGTTAGACAAATACAGCAAGATTTTTCGAAAGGGCCAGGCGTCCCCGGAACCAGCTGTAAGACGAATGGTGGTCCTCCTCCTTTCCCTCTGTCAGAACAACCCTTTTAAACCAACGCATTTAAACACCACCAATGGTATTTTTTCAAGGCATGATAAGGGTAAGAGTCCTGTCCCTACCTATATACCCCCATCAATTGATGGTCGGGTAAAACCTATTTCCAGACATGGATTTTCCTACCATCTATTTCCCTCTAAAGCAGTTCATTCCCTATGGCCACTCCAATCACTCATTGCGATCTTCCATCTCCCGCCACAAACATTCCCCAACCCCGGAAGTGAGATTGCGGCAGCTCACCAATCAGCCACGACCGGAAGTCATCATCTCTGTAACATTACACAGGAATTACCGCCTCCGCTGGCGCACTCGGAAGGTGTCATGATCAGGATGCCTTATGTAACTTCCCCGAAACTTTCTGATGTTGCTGCCGGAAGTGGTCATCTTAGATCCCCAGTGGAAATGATTACCCTTGACCAGAAGTCTTTCCATCTGGAAGTGGTTTTATGTACCATCATATCGGATGTCCTTCAATAGCGGGGCAGCCATTTTTCAATCGATCTCTATTCTTAACATTGACACTGCAGACATGATGTTGAAGTCATAGATATAAAAATAATGATAAACAAACATCCTAAAATCCATCTTAATCAAGACACTTCCTAATAGATTAAAATAAAAAATACAAAAGTGATAGTTTATAAGAACCATTTTAATTCAAAGTCCTTATTTAATCCTGACGGAATTAAAGTTTTATATTCATAAATCATTGATATTTCATTTCTCGCTAGTTTATGAGCTACATCATTCCCTCTCACATCCCCTATAATTTTTTTGAGACCATAATTTTTTTTTATCTGACTCACATCACAGTTGTGTACTTCTTTAAAATGAGATGATAATGCATGAGTTTGAATCCCCTTTCTTATATTTCTCAGATGCTCACTTAATCTAACTTTAAGGGGTCTACTTGTTCGGCCACTATAGAACTTCTCACATGTACATTCAATGCCATATATGACATTGGACGTATGACACATGATTAACTCTCTTATTTTGCTTTTCTTTCCATTAATAAGAATTTCTAATATCTTCATTCCAAAATGGTTTTTAACGTTTTCGCACCCCATGCATGACCCACATCTAAAAAACCCCGTAGTGATCGTTTTTAAACCTTTTGGGGACGTCGGGCACAAACTCCTTACTAATTTGGATTTTATGTTTAGCACTCTTCTAAAGATGCATGCTGGTTGAGACGGAAGATCATCACCTATCACAAGATCTTTCTTCAAGATTTTCCAATGTTTTTTGAGAATGTTCTGCACTCTCTTGTGTTGTGAGGAAAAATCTGTTATAAATGGCCATTGATACCTATTATTTTTTCCCTCACCCTGTTTCCTGAATGGTTTCTTAATTTGTGTTTTTCTGTTGAGATCCATGACCTCTTTCAGAGCTAGGTTGGTTTTTGTTTTATCATATCCACACTTTTGAAACCGATTTTGCATTTCCTTTGCCTGTGCTTCAAAGACCTTTATATCCGAACAATTTTTCTTTAACCTTTTAAACTGTCCTGCTGGAATTGATTCTAACCATCTGTCATGATGACAGCTGTTTCTATTAATATAGTTTCCTGAATCACTAGTTTTGATAAAGTTCTAGATTTTAATACCCCATCTTCTACATAGATGGTTAAATCTAGAACATTTACCTCGGTCTTACTAATATCAAAAGTGAGGACTATATTTTTATGGTTTGTGTTTAAATATGTGCAGAAAAGATGTTACATAGGTTAGAAGATACTCTCATCAAAGAAAAGAAAATTTGGTGGGAGGTGGTAACACTTGAAAAATATATGGCTAATAAGATAGTTCCAAAAGGTCTAAAAATTATGAAAAAAGTCAGTTTTACCACAGCCACAGAAAGTTTTAAAATGAAATGGGATATAATTGAGAATTGGTCATTTGATTTAATGCATTTAATTATAGATGAAAGGAAGAAAGATCTGATAAAATTAGATGAGGAGATAGGAGAGTTTAAGAGACTCGCCACTCCGTTCTCTAATCTTCCTGATTTCAAAGAAAAAGAAAAATTCATTGAAGAGAGAGTATTTAGAGCAGAAACATTTTTAATAAATAGAAAAACAAATTATTTAATAGAGATAAAAATGGAGGCAAACAAAAAAACCTCAACACTGGTCCCCAGAACAATAGGACATTGAGACCATTTTGAAAGGATGTACAGGAGAGATCTAAGTGGAACAAAAACGATATTGAAAGGAGATATCAAACCAATAAACGGGTTAATAATGTAAAGGGAGGATCTCAAAGGATGGGACAACAAGACTTCAATGGATTCAGATATTTATATCAGGCAGATGAACAAGGATGGTATAATAGGAGGAATATTCCAGAGTGTAGGAGTAGAGGCTTTAATGAGGAAAGAGAGAGTCAAGGTCTGGATTCACCTAGAACAAGGGAGTCGAGGTTTGAATATTCTAACAGGTATGCTTCTCTACAAGATGATATCTCAACTCCTTTTTTAGAGAGGAGGAGAAGAAGGCCCCCCAATGGGAGATAAAAATAACACATAGAAGGACATGGGGGAAGGGGGGGTTAAACAACAAAAATCATTAAAGCGGAAAAGACATAGAAAAGACAAAAAGGGAAAGAGGAAACAAATAGACCCTATTCCTCCTGTAATTGCCAATACAGAGGATAATAAAGTAAATATATTTAATTTAAGTACTCATATACTTTTGGAGGAAGAAAGATCTTTATTGGAGAAGGGTCTAAAGTTTTCACCTTCCACCAAAATTAATCAGTTTAATGTTTATTGATATTCAAAAGTTTATCATTTTTTTTTAAATAAATCAAATGAGGAGTTAGTCCAGGATTTTTCTGTTATAGCCCCATTCAAACTGAAATCCCATTTTTTTCTTCCCATTTAAAAGGGTGTTTCTTAGAATCTTTTGGTGCACTAGTTATGGAATACCTGGAAAAATCAGATACAAGTAAGATCAAAAGCAATTTAACCTATAAAGAAAGAAAAGTGCTTAAGAATCTGTCCAACAATGATAAACTAATCATAAAACCTGCGGATAAGGGAGGGTCGGTGGTTCTCATGGATAAGGTTAAATATGAGGCAGAAATCTTTAAACAGCTAGAATATAAAGTCACATATAAAAAGATCAGAGGTAATCCAACAAAGAAGATGGAATTGCAGTTAAGAAATCTAATAGAAAAATATGTTAAAAGGGGCACTATAACAGAGGTGGAAATGAGGTTTCTCTTAATTGAATACCCAATCATTCAAACCATATATGTGTTACCAAAGGTGCACAAAAAAACCCTTAATTCACCCGGATGGCCGATAATTTCTGAAGTGGATTCCTTGACTGCAAATCTGTCTTTATGTATAGACTCCCATCTTCAACCTTTGGTTTTAAGTAATAAATCTCACTTGAAGGATACAGGAGACGTGTTGGAGTTTTTGGAAACTAAATTGGTGTGATGACTATTTTCTAGTAGTATCTGACGTCAGTTCTTTATATACTATTATAGAACATCATCAGGGGGTAGAGTCAGTCAGAGAAATCTTTGAGAGAACTGATATGAACACCAGTCTGCACAAGTTGCTAATCAAAGGGATTAATTTCATTCAAACGAATAATTTTTTTTATCTTTAAAGATTAATTTTATCTCCAGAAAAGGGGAACCGCCATGGGCCCTAGCTTTACCCCAAGTTATGCGAACATCTTTATGGGTTGTTGGGAAACCAATTCCATATGGTCCAACATCCCATATGGGGCGAACCTAGTGTCCTGGCGTAGATATATTGACGATATCTTGTTTATAAGCAAGGAAATAGGGAAGAATTGGATCTTTTCTGCACCTATTTAAACACAAACGATAAAAAAAAAAAAACCAACCTAGCTCTGAAAGAGGTCATGGATCCCAACAGAAAAGCACTAATTAAGAAACCATTCAGGAAACAGGGTGAGGGAAAAAATAATAGGTATCAATGGGCATTTATAACGGATTTTTCCTCACAACACAAGAGAGTGCAGAACATTCTCAAAAAACATTGGAAAATCTTGAAGAAAGATCCTGTGATAGGTGATGATCTTCCGTCTCAACCAGCATGCATCTTTAGAAGAGTGCTAAACATAAAATCCAAATTAGTAAGGAGTTTGTGCCCGACGTCCCCAAAAGGTTTAAAAACGATCACTACGGGGTTTTTTAGATGTGGGTCATGCATGGGGTGCAAAAATGCTAAAAACCATTTTGGAATGAAGATATTAGAAATTCTTATTAATGGAAAGAAAAGCAAAATAAGAGAGTTAATCACGTGTCATACGTCCAATGTCATATATGACATTGACTGTACATGTGAGAAGTTCTATATTGGCCGAACAAGTACTGTAAACCCCTTAAAGTTAGATTAAGTGAGCATCTGAGAAATATAAGAAAGGGGATTCAAACTCATGCATTATCATCTCATTTTAAAGAAGTACACAATTGTGATGTGAGTCAGATAAAAAACTTTTATGGTCTCAAAAAAATTATAGGGGATGCGAGAGGGAATGATGTAGCTCATAAACTAGCGAGAAATGAAATGTCAATGATTTATGAATATAAAACTTTAATTCCGTCAGGATTAAATAAGGACTTCGAATTAAAATGGTTCTTATAAACTATCCCCTTTTTTTTCATTTTTAATTTTAATCTATTAGGAAGTGTCTTGCTTAAGATGGATTTTAGGATGTTTGTTTATCATTTTAATTTTTTTATCTGACTTCAACATCATATCTACGGGGTCAATGTTAATAGAGATCGATTGAAAAATGGCTGCCCTGCTGTTGAAGGACATCCGATATGATGGTATATAAAACCACTTCCAGATGGAAAGACTTCCGGTCAAGGGTAGTCGTTTCCGCCGGGGATCTAAGATGACCACTTCTGGCCGCAACATCGGAAAGTTTTGGGGAAGTTCCATAAGGCATCCTGATCAGGACACCTTCCGAGTGCGCCAGCAGAGGCGGTAATTCCTGTGTAATGTTACAGAGTTGACAACTTCCAGTTGCGGCTGATTGGTGAACTGCCGCGATCTTACTTCCCGGGTTGGGGAATGTTTGTGGCGGTAGATGGAGGATCGCAATGAGTGATTGGAGTGGCCATAGGGAATGAACTGCTTTAGAGGGAAATAGATGGTAGGAAAATTACATTTTATAATTCCATGTGATGTTTTACTAAAATGATATTATACTATGGGAACATTTCCATTTTCTTACATATAAACTTAAGAAAAAAAGGACGGATTTGGTGAAGAACTTAGAGGAGAGATATCCATACTGGGTGATACCAGCTTCCAGACACACTTATTGTCGACCATAAAAAGTAGACAATATCTAATGGTACGAGGTTTATATTCCCTCAGTATTGTATATTGATTATTTTAATTGAAAGTACATAACACATTGCACTATATGGTTCTTTTTGTGTTCTATTTTTATGTATGAGTGCCCATGGACTTTTATGGGGATTTGTGAACCGATTGCCGGATATACATATATATTATTTAGCTGCCCAGCTGGTACAACTTTGTGAATGGATTACGCCGGGGATTATGGGAACCTCCCAGTGGCTCTTTTGGATAAAGCTGGCCTAACATTTTCTCTGTTGCAGTTTCTACTAGCATATACTTCATTGTCCTCTCTTCCCCCATTATTACAACAGGCTCGTAGAGTCTGGCTGGCAACTGAGAAATTGCTGGGAGATTCCACAAAAGACTCCTGCTCTCCACTCTGGAACAATATGTTTTTTTTCTGAAATTTATGGCTTAGAGAGTAGGTCTGGCTGGACCTCTTTCGGGGTATCTGCCATGGGACAACTTTATCATGATGGGGTGCTCCATAGTTTTGATTATTTATCTACTACATATACCATCCCTAGACATTATTTATTTCGGTATTTGCAACTTCCACATGCACTGACAGCGCGGGGCTCTGCTCCACAACTCTCTGAATCCCCTGTTCATACAATAATCCGTACATTGTCTTCTCGTGGAAGGGTCTCTGTTCTCTACTCCTCCCTCCTCTTCTCGAGTGGGATGGACTGAGCACCCTCCAAGCTAAATGGGTACAAGATTTGGGTACAATTGATGATGAAGACTGGAACCATATCCTGGCCTCCCCACGTTTGGCCATGGTGAGTGCTAGATTCCAGCAGATACAGCTGTATATCCTACAAAGGGTCTACTGGACTCCTTGTGGTTTGTTTAAGTTTGGAGGCTCGGCTTCTGATAACTGTCCGAAATGCTCTGCTCCAGCTGCTGGGTTCTGCCACTTGCTGTGGCAGTGCCCACGGGTGTATGCCTTCTGGGAAGATGTCACAGCCTCTGTGTGTCACACGGGTATACAGATTCCGTTGATGACTTCACGTATTTGTATATTTGGTCTTGATTTACAGGAATCCCTCTCGTCTTTATGTCAAAAACACTTTGACATTAGCCCATTTTAATTAAATTGTCTGTCTATATTTAATTGTATTTCTTATTTACTTACTTTTTATTGTTTTACATTTTTCCCATCTCATTAGGCATAACAAATTCGGCAAATATGTATAGTACATTTTGACTTTTGGCTGTATTTATTCTTTAAAAAAGCAAACAGGAAAACAAACAAACAAGCAAACCTGGTTAGGTGTGCTCTACTGGATATATCTCTTACCTTAGTTATTTCTGCAACTTTGTTAGTGCAGCAGATATAATCCAAGTCTAATAACCAATGTTTAGGAGGTACTGTATATCTGTACTGTAAAATGTAAAGCATGCTTTCCATTAAATAAAAAAAAAAAAACTTAAGGATACCAGCTGGCCTAGACTCGAGGGTCAGCTGCATAGGCCCTGTTTATCCAGGATGATTAAAATAAGGACCAGTAAAAATAAAGTTACAAAAGTGGTAGGTTTCAAATAAAGCAAAGCAAGTGAGAAGTGCGCCCATAGACATGTACAGAAACTAAGACATGTTTATTTTGCTGTGGTAATGAAATGAAACAATATCAAAGCCAGAAAAGGGCAGCAGCTGCACCAGCTGACATACTAGGTCTGCGTCTCAGTATATAAAAGGACAGAGAGAGTAGACACACTTGCAGTTAACAGGACAAAATTCAAATAAACTCTGCAAATATCTCTGATACATCAGTTCTCTAACTGTGAAATTTGTTCTTTACTGTAAACAAACTGGTTTAGAATGGTTAGGAAATAATCCTTTTATGCAGAACACAGCATGCGCAAACAGAAATATAATCATGTAACCTGAAGCTGTAAAATCTGTTCCTGGATTCATTTATTGATTAAATACAGTAGTATATGGAAAATATATTGCAAACAACACAGTATGTGACAGTCTCTGCTATGTTAGTTGCTGAGTGTAAGTTCATAGGGATTAATTCAATTAAACACGAGGGGTATGAGTTGCCATTGCAATGGCATAAAAACACTGGCATTTAAAATAACCCTACTTTTTAGCAGTGGATGCTTCTTACTATGGCGAGAATGATGGGTAGAGGCAGGAGTGCATATACCATCCAATTCTGTCCTAACTTGTTTATTATATATGGGAAAACTTAAGGAATTTAGGAGTATATTTATTGTCTATAAAGATATTTTCCATCACCTCTTATTGCTGGCGACATAAGTCTGTTATCTCAGCTAAGGGTTGGTTTACCACTTTTCCAGGCCAGTCTGTGCCATCACTAATTTACAACATCTACAGGGTGGTCCATAAGTGTGGAAACACCCTTATAAAAAGTAAATGAGTAAGCAAATATTAATCCAGTGTCTACTAGAGATGAGCGGGTTCGGTTCCTCGGGATCTGAACCCCCCCGAACTTCATCCATTTTACACTGTTCCAAGGCAGCCTCGGATCTTCCCACCTTGCTCGGTTAACCAGAATGCGCCCGAACGTCATCATCCCGCTGTTTGATTCTCGCGAGATTCGTATTATATATAAGGAGCCGCGCGTCGCTGCCATTTTCACTCGTGCTTTGGAGATTGAACGGAGAGGACGTGGCTGCGTTCTCTCCCTGAAAAGCTCCGTAATCTGTGCTCAGTGTGCTGAAAATATCTGTGCTCAGTGTGCTGCAAATAATCTGTGCTGAAAATATCTACGTTCTCTGCCTGAAAACGCTCCATATCTGTGCTCAGTGTGCTGAAAATATCTGATCAGTGTGCTGCATTGTGGGGACCACCAGTATATAATATATACTTTTCTATAGCTTCTATACTGCTTGTCAGGACACATGTGTCACAGTTACACCGCTCTGTACTGATATATACAATAATATATATACTTTTCTATAGCTTCTATACTGCTTGTCAGGACACGTGTCACAGTTACACCGCTCTGTACTGATATACAGTAATATTATATATACTTTTCTATAGCTTCTATACTGCTTGTCGGGACACATGGGTCACAGTTACACCGCTCTGTCTGTACTGATATATACAATAATATATATACTTTTCTTATTTTCTATAGCTTCTATACTGCTTGTCAGGACACATGGGTCACAGTTACACCGCTCTGTTCTGATATACAGTAATATTATATATACTTTTCTATAGCTTCTATACTGCTTGTCAGGACACATGTGTCACAGTTACACCGCTCTGTTCTGATATACAGTAATATTATATATACTTTTCTATAGCTTCTATACTGCTTGTCAGGACACATGGGTCACAGTTAGACCGCTCTGTCTGTACTGATATATACAATAATATATATACTTTTCTTATTTTCTATAGCTTCTATACTGCTTGTCAGGACACATGTGTCACAGTTACACCGCTCTGTACTGATATACAGTACTATTATATATACTTTTCTATAGCTTCTATACTGCTTGTCAGGACACATGGGTCATAGTTACACCGCTCTGTACTGATATATACAATAATATATATACTTTTCTTATTTTCTATAGCTTCTATACTGCTTGTCAGGACACGTGTCACAGTTACACCGCTCTGTACTGATATACAGTAACATACTAATATTATATATACTTTTCTATAGCTTCTATACTGCTTGTCAGGACACATGTGTCACAGTTACACTACTCTGTACTGATATACACTAATATTATATATACTTTTCTATAGCTTCTATACTGCTTGTCAGGACACATGGGTCACAGTTACACCGCTCTGTCTGTACTGATATATACAATAATATATATACTTTTCTATAGCTTCTAGTATTACAGTGCAGCATTTTGGTGACTAACATACATAGTTGTACAGTAGGCCATTGCTGTATCTTGCAGCTTTGTGTCACTGCAAGTATGCATCCATTCCATTTTCTTCCAGTGATTTGTACCAATAATGCCATTGATTAGAACAAATAATTCCAGTGATTTTGTCATTTTCTTCCAGTAATTCGGACCAATAATACCATTGATTAGAATGAATAATTCCAGTGATTTTGTCATTTTCTTCCAGTGATTTGGACCAATAATACCATTGATTTGAACAAATAATTCCAGTGATATTGAGGTGTTTGTGTCACTTAGCTTAGCCGTCTAGCGACCACAGTGCACCTCTTTTTCTCTTTTCTTTGCATCATGTGCTGTTTGGGGCCAATTTTGTGAAGTGCCATCCTGTCTGACACTGCAGTGCCACTCCTAGATTGGCCAGGTGTTTGTGCCGCCCTCTTGGGTCGCTTTGCTTAGTCATCTAGCGACCTCGGTGCAAATTTTAGGACTAAAAATAGTATTGTGAGGTGTTCAGAATAGACTGGAAATGAGTGGAAATTGTGGTTATTGAGGTTAATAATACTATAGGATCAAAATGACCCCCAAATTCTATGATTTAAGCGGTTTTTGAGGGTTTTTAAAAAAAAACACCCGAATCCAAAACACACCTGAATCCGACAAAAAAATTTCAGGGAGGTTTTGCCAAAACGCGTCCAAATCCAAAACACGGCCGCGGAACCGAATCCAAAACCAAAACACAAAACCCGAAAAATTTCCGGTGCACATCTCTAGTGTCTACACATATGATATGCAACTCTAATTTTTTCATTGGTTAGTTAGTCAGGTGACATATCAAATAGATGCAAAACTTCATAAGAAAACAATGGTGTTTTCATTCATTCTCGGGTTTTAACTGAGTTTTCTTTTGCAGGTAGTGACATTAATGACACACAAACAGAACGTGTTGAAAGTGTCAAACAACCATTTCACATGTTAGGTATGTACTGAACCACGGTCATTTGCATTTCCTTTTAGAGATCAGGCCAGGATTACATAATTTCCACTCTGCAACGAAGATGACCTTGTAACGTGTTACATCCTCCTTTATAGTTAGTACATGCATACACTATTTATAAAAGCCACAATCCCGATCAGTGAAAGCACTGAATAATGGACTACAAAGAACAGTCCAAACTAGGAGCCTGATTCATTGATGTACAAAAATCGTATGGTTATCTTATATTTCCTATGGTGGGTGAAGTGCGCATGTGCATAACGGATCCTGCATGATTACATGCGATTGATTACACGCTGATTGACAGGCTGCCGGTGTTTGGTGGTGTGCATGTAGAGTGTTCATGAAAATGAGGGTGTGCTGCGCCTGTTTTCTGGAAGTGCCAAGGCCAGAGTCTGCTTCATCTGATGCAGATTATCTGGCCTTGGCTGAGCAGTTCTGGCGGGCATTCTGAGTAAGCATTGGCTTACTCAGATGACCGGTGCAGCTGACATTGCGACCAATGCACTCGAAAAGCAGCACTCAGATCGCAGATGCTAGCTGGTGGTATATTTTTTCTACAGATGACCCCTGCTGTGCCGCGATGTGTTCTACGTCCATCTCTGGATCAGGACCTATCTCTGCATGGATCAGTGGCAATGATTCTGCAAATTTGAGTAAAGCCCTAGTTGACTTACACTTATTAGATCTTATTTGTTTCATCAGCCACAAAAAAAAATTGAAACACTGAATAAAATGGGGACAAGCATACTGAAAATAAATTGCCTTGTAGTGGCCACATATGAAGCATGAGAATTTACTGAGAGACAGCTGCTCGATTTTTCATTCATTGAATTGAAGTTCATGACTGACATACAACATATGCAATAGAACTACTGCAGAAGAGAATTGTTTTTGTTCACTAAATATTTATTCCCTGATAGAGTCACATCCACCAAATTGATGGAAAAGCAAAGCTCGAGCCAAGGCCAAGTCCTTCAAACAGGATTCTGCCACCTAGCTACTGTATGCTTCTTTTCGTTTTATTATAAACTGGTGTAAGGCAGGTATGTTGTAAAGCTATAGGGGTAAATGTAATAGGGTCCTAGTTGCGGAGAGGGACTACGTGCAAGAACACCCAGATTTTTAAAGCAGCAATCTGGTTTTACCTTGTAAATGATTGCCACTTTAAAAATACCGGCATTCTCAGCCGAATTCCCGCACCTCCAGCAACTCGGATCCTATTACGTTTACCCCTTAAAGTACATCAACAACAATTTCATTAGCCCTTAATAAAAAAAGAGGTAGTCAAACAATATAGTCAACTATTCTGACAAAAGCAAGTTAAAAACAATAACGAAAAAACCCACCGTAGGGTATACAGTACAGTACATGTGACTTTACACTTCTTGTTTTTGTATCACGCATAGGCTGCACAATAAGCTTCTGCTTTCCAAGAAATCTGCGTCAGCCAGATACTAAGTGTCACACATGGTTCCTTGTTTGTGGAAATAACAAGACAAATGCTTTGGAGGATGCAGCCTCTGGCATGAAGAAAAGCCTGTGCTTGTGCACAAAGCTGTGTTTTCCTCTTCTGCATAAACTACAGACTTGTTTCATAGCAACCGGAAAAGAGCAAAAGGACAAACATTCATTCTGCACTTACTAGAATAATGCAAATCTGCAAACCGTCCACTGTGACCCATTTCGCTCACTGCTCTGTTCACATCCTTTCTACTTATTTGTTCAACAATAACCTGGACTGAATTATTTAATGGCAATTTGGCACAGGTTATTATTATTGGATAATACATGAGAAAATCAGGATCAAGGTGCTATTTATCAGGTGTAATGAGTCATGTTAGATGTTGGTTGAAGAAAGAAATAGAAGTTGCAGAGGAACTACAGTACACTCAGGGGCAGATGTATTAAGCCTGGAGAAGTGATAAAGCAATGATAAGTGATAACGCACCAGCTAATCAGCTCCAATATGCAAATTAACAGTTATGAGTTGATTGACTGGTGCGTTATCCCCTGGCACTTATCACTGCTTTATCACTTCTCCAGGCTTAATACATCTGCCTCTCAGCAACCAGTTATGATGTACTGTATACTGTATATCTACAATGTCCCACAACTAACTTCTGTAGTATACTGTTTGATAACTAATCACATGAGATAACTAAGTCCTATTTTTAATGTTTCTTAACCCCAGATGTGATGCATGGTGTTGCTTGTTAATGTCATGGTAAGGTGTCCTTCTAGGGAAAAGGGAGGATGGTTTAATAGGTGGTGATGCATCAGTGAAGCAAGTGAAAAAACAATTTGGAAAAGTCATCTGATATTTTATGATCACATGAACAACAGAACGTAAAACCATTCTTTAATAAGTGTCCCTTTTAATATGTAGTACAGTAGTAACCTCAATAATTTAAAATACAGCTCATTGTACAAGATATTTTGTATACATTGATATTTTGGTAATGTGCTTAATTTCAGACTGCAAAATAAAATGTAACATGTACTTATAAATGGAAAAAGGCTGTGATCCGTAAGTCACTTATTTTTACTTCTAGCAGTTCTGCTCTGTGGTGTTGCCGAGGTAGGACTAGGAATCTAATTTATTTATTATTTACATATTTTCTGCATATTATGTATTGTGCAGTGCTTTACAGAAAATATTTAATCATTCCCATTAGTACCTTACCCAGTGGAGCTTACACTCTATTCCCTACCACATAGACACACACCAATTACTGTAGGTTAATTTCATCAGAAGCCAATTTATCTTCAAGTTTGTCTTTGTAGTGGAAACACAAGGCAGCAATACTCACCATTGAGCTGTCCAAAATACTTAACGCTACATTTAAAAAAAAAACATGGGTGGATTGGCTATAGGCTTCTTTGGAAATTTCTGCAGTGGACCAATGACTCAGGTGGCTACTTAGTGCAGTGTTTTTATGCATTTATAGTATGGGCAACCAGGGATATCCATTAATTGGAACCGGCCCCAATACAGATATACTGTACTTCCTGGTGGCTGGCCCCTCCACTGGACCAGCCAACTTACCATTAGCAAGCTGGCCCTAGATCAGCATAGGCCTAGCGTGTCCCTCCTTTCTCCCCACCACCCAGTGCTGAACACTATTCACCCCTGTATCAGGTGGCAGTGAGAGCCCTGTAGTGCTTTAAGGCATACCATACCCAGATGTAGGGAAGCGAGTGAACAGTGGAGTGGATACTCAGAGAAGCTGGTCAGTGAGGACTCTGAGTAGAGGGACCTCTTAGTCAACCTGATTCAGTTAATTAGGAACTAGAAGTTGCAGCATGCTCTGTTAGACTGTCATATCATAACTTCTGGAGATCATGCTGGGACTTCCACAACAGAATGAGGAGCGCATTAATCTGGTTACACAGATTATACAATGTTACCAGTGAAATGGGAATGGACGGGCTCTAAAAGACAGAGGATAATGTGTGCATGTGTCTGGGTGTGTGTAGGCCGGGTGGGGGGGGGGGGGGAGGTAGTGTCACTCAGAAACAGAGTAATATGGGAGGGGGTCACTGAGAGACATAGGGGAATGTTTGGTGTGATGATCAAGAGACAAAAAGGGAATGTGAGTGGGGTCAGAGACAAAGGTCACTGTTGGGGGAAATCACAGAGATAGGGAAAATGTGGGAGGGGTCACATAGAGAAAGGAATGTGCGTGTGGGGGGAGGATCACTGAGATACAGAGGGAAATGTGGGGGTAGCAGCACTGAGAGACAAGGGAATGAAGGGGGAGGGCAGACACAGACTGTCATGAGATGCATGAGTATGTCAAATGACTGCTAGTGTTTTAGACTAAAGTTGCAATTATATATTCTTAATATACAATATATACAAAGTCAGAATCAGAAAAAAATATTTTATAAATAATTTTTTGCCAAAGTTTGTCTCTCTCTTTCATACAATACACTTAAGGGCCATACTGACGGGGAGATTTCCCCAGAGGTGTGTGGGGTGTGCGGTGAAATGAGCGACCTGCTAGATTGTGCCTGCATGCAGGCCAATCTAGCACCGGCGACAGCGACGCGCGGGACCGCACATCGCTTTAGCCGGCACCCCTACACACGGAGCGATGTTCTAAGCAATCTAGTCAGATTGCTTAGAAATTAGCTGAACATCGCTCTGTGTGTACCCCCCTTTACTGTAATGAAACAGTTGTTCATTCTGATTACTCATCTGTCCTTCTTTGGTTTTGTATGATGTGGATAAGGAGGGTAATACCCCTTTTACACCTACGAGCACGGGTCGCAGCCGGGAGCCTGACACGGGAGCTGCCCCCTGCTGCGACCCGTGCTCGGTCCCTTTCCCATTAGCAGTCACAACCCGGCATATGCCGGGTTGGTGACGCTTCTAGCTACACGGCAGGGGCGGCGCAGGGAGATCACATGATCTCCCAGCGCCGCCCATCCATACAGTGTATCGACACGGCTCCCGTTTACACTACACCCTACCCGGATCATTCCCGTGTCCTACCCAGGTAAATAGCCGGGTAGGATTCACGGGTCACTTGATCCGGGTTTACCCTTTTCCACTTGCCAAAAACACGGGTAAATGCGCGCCCCCGTGCATTTACCCGTGTTTTTTGAGCTAGTGGAAAAGGGGTATAATTCTGTGTGAAGAGGGCTGCAGGATGTAATAGGAGCTGCTGTAAGCTGAGGGCACTGGATACTTAACTTGTGTCCCCCACTTTAGGCCACTTCTAGAATTTTTTCAAGGCCACTTATAGTTCCCAATCGCCCCCTTGACTACCAAAATTTTAAATTTCACGATCAAATGTGAATTAAGGCAAATATCTCCATAGAATGCTTTACGAAACTGTGTTCTTCTGTAATTTATATTTAACTGTACACTTTTTTTTAGTTTCAAAAAATCAAAAGACAACTATGACTTCACTGTGAATTCTCCCAAAACTGTGAGTGATCTAACGAGGAGACAGGGGGAAATTTGTGTTGTTCCCAATATTATCTAAATGAGCTTGGTCAGCAGTGAGGTCATTCAGCTTAGTTCAAAAAGTCCAAGTTTAGATGGAGAATTTGGTGACTGGGTTATCATGGTAGTCTTTCTTTTTGGCTTAATTGGACAATAATGGAAACTTGGGATGATACACCTACCCTTCCAGTTTCGCACTGTACTCAGGATAATATTCCTTGCAGAGCAAACAACAATTTTACCATTACTGCAATGTTTTAATATTGGTGTTTTATCAAGCCAGGACCTGAATATTTAGAAATTCATGTTTGTATTTGTCAACGGGTTCCCCTCTTATGAAACTATCAAGCCTGCATGACCAGCCTCTAACCAAAACTTAAATATTTAAAGTTCTCTCTCTCTTAAAACACACCTCTTTAATACAGTCAAACCTACCTCACCTAATACTAGTCTCAACAATGCCCTCTGCTTCTAAAGTTCCGCAAAGCACATCGTTCTCTGTACTCGGTATCATGTTCTGTTTCTATGTATGATTTGTTATATGAATTCTCTGGCACTGTGAAGTGTTGCTGTGTCTTATTAATAAACAGAATGAGAAAACAAGATTCCAAACAATGTAAAAATAAAAAAAGACAAAATGCACCTCTATGCCTCACAACCACAATTCCCCTAAAAGCCAATAAGTGCTGGAACACTGTGCACTTCCATTATGGCACAAATGAAGTCCTGCATACAGTAAAATGTACTGTTCTATTTGATTCTGTGCAAATCTTTTGTGGGATTACCTTTCCAACCAAGCATGTCACATATGAGATTGCCAGGGTTTATTTGTGTGTCTGCGAACCAGCTCAATGTTGATTTTCTTGAAATACGTACATATGAAGTAAAAATCTACACTTAGAGGGGAGATGACATCAAGAACAATAATCACATTTATAGAGCATCAATGTCATACTAATAGCAAAAGACTCCAATCACGTTTGGCAAACAAATTATTGAGGTTAAAAAATTAAAATCCACAAGTTTACTGTAAGGAGAGGTAAACCAATAGAGATTTGTTTAATGCTTACTTTAAAACTTTGCACAGCTTTTAGCCTTTGCATAATTTTGTTTTAATTAACATGCAGACCTTGCAAACTGCTTAGTCATTGTCATTTGTTTCATTATTCTCAATCCTGTGTTTAAATTTGTGTGAAGTTAGGTGTGATTACAGTATATTAAATTAGCTGAAAAAAAAAGAAACAAAAGCACATTTCACAATGAAATGGCTCAAGTACAATATTCAGTTTATTCTCAGAAAATTAGGTGCTTTCTATTGGTACCATAACGCATCTTCAGAGTCATTAGTGGGTACAGTAGAAGTCATCCAAATATGGCTTATTAATTTGATCATTGATGTTCTGTGCTTAAATGGTATATATGAGGTGTGGCTATTAAATATAGAGACTGATGCTATAATTTACACATAATTACTGTGTGTTAAGTACATCTTAACTCCCTTCCCCTTTTATGTACTCCCCTCCTTCATCCACACACCGCTGCATTCTTATTTTCCATTGGCCAAAGCCAAAGCTGTAGCTCATTATCTGTCAGCTGTCTCAACAGCTCCGTCATTTTCTTCTTTACATCAGTCACTGATGAAAAATGGGTTCCCTTGAGTACAGATTTGGCTTTAAGGAAAAGAAAGAAGTCACACAGTGCTAGATCTGGCGAATATGGAGGGAGTTCTAGAACTGAAATCTGTTTCTTGGCCAAAACTACTTCACAGAGAGAGAGAGAGAGAGAGAGAGCTGTGTGGGTTGGTGCAATGTCCTCATGGAGGATGAAACCATTTTTTCACAACTCTGGCCTCTTTCTTTCCCGCAAAGTTTCTAGAACAATTTTGGTGATTCACTGTAGCGCCTACTGTAGATACCCTCTTTGTCAAAATAACACCCTTGATATCAAAGAAAACAATAAACTTGGCTTTGAATTTGCTTTGACATGCTTTCTTCATTCTTGATGCTGATGATGTTTATCAGTGCATGAACTGGCGTTTTGTCTCAGGAACGTACTGGAAGAGCCATGTTTCTTCACAGGTAATAACTTTATCTAAAAATGCAAATCTACTTGAAGTTGTTCCAAAATGCCTGTACAAATTCAATATTATTTCTGCTCGGCAGTGAGAAGCCTTGGAAACATCTTAGCACAAACTTCTGTCATGTTGTGGTCTTGATGCAAAACTTGACTAACAGTTTCTTTGTCAATGTTTACTCTTTCTGCTATCACTCAAACTCAAACTGTTTTGGAATAGTCCAAGGTCAATATTCCCTCACATCCTTTTAACTTACGCAGTGTGGTGTATTTTTTACAAGTACACCTCGTAGGGCCTGATTCAAGATGTATGCAAATGCATTCGCAGCTATGAATGTGTATGCAGTCGGTGTGCAAAAATATGCAAATGTCGCTGCCGTCTGGATTTGTACTCAGGCTCACACCAGCGGTTTTGCAAATCCCAGCGGTTGTGTACAAAGATGCAGCATCTGTCGCTGATCAGTTAACCATATGGTTGTGCAGTATGTCTGCAGGATGTAAGATGCCGGAAACATTGCTATTAAGTATGGGATTGCAGTTGCAGCCTCAAACATACCCCAAAAACAATTGTGACACCTGCGCTTTTGCCACCAGTCCCTGCTACCTCCCCAAACAGTCCCTGACTTTCAATCACTTTGCAAATAAATCCTCTCTATTGTGATTTCAAGACAGTCACAGCACAGGCACAGTGCGACTTACTGTAGATGCATGTGCAGACGGCAGATACTGTAAGCGCTCAACTGTAAAAAAATCAAGTTCGCATACATCTCTGTATCAGTACCATTATTTATCTGAGTGGAGAAAATTAAAGTAACCCACTATTATTACTGACCAGTAACAAAGGTCCATGACAGATAGATGTGCCTTTATTGAACTTAAGACATGTCTGTGCCTAAGAAGAGATTTTCAATTTTATATATTGAAAACGAGTTTTATGGTAAGAGCTTACCCTTGTTAAAACTCTTTCTGCGAGGTACACTGGGCTCCACAAGTCTGGACAATGGGGTGTAGAGTAGGATCTTGATCCGAGGCACCAACAGGCTCAAAGCTTTGACTGTTCCCAGAATGCACAGCGCCGCCTCCTATATCATCCCGCCTCCCAGCACAGGAGCTCAGTTTAGTTAACCAGCCCAATGCAGTAGCAGGAAAAGAGACGACAACGGTTAGTAGCCATATACACCACACTCTCACGACAAGAGAAGTGTCAGCGGCTAATGCCATATCAACCCAAAGAAGCTAAGTGCGTCAGGGTGGGCGCCTTGTGGAGCCCAGTGTACCTCGCAGAAAGAGTTTTAACAAGGGTAAGTTCTTACCATAAAACTAATTTTCTGCTGCGGGGTACACTGGGCTCCACAAGTCTGGACAATGGGGATGTCCTAAAGCAGTTCCTTATGGGAGGGGACGCACTGTAGCGGGCACAAGAACCCGGCGTCCAAAGGAAGCATCCTGGGAAGCGGCAGTATCGAAGGCATAGAACCTTATGAACGTGTTCCCGGAGGACCACGTAGCCGCCTTGCACAATTGATCGAGAGTCGCACCACGTTGGGCCGCCCAAGAAGGTCCAACAGACCGAGTAGAATGGGCCGTAATGTGAACAGGAGCTGACAGACCAGCCTTCACATAAGCATGCGCAATCACCATTCTAATCCATCTGGCCAGGGTCTGCTTGTGAGCAGGCCAGCCACGTTTGTGAAATCCAAACAAAACAAAAAGAGAATCAGACTTTTGAATAGAAGCAGTTCTCTTCACATAGATACGGAGAGCCCGTACCACACCCAAAGACCACTCTTTGGGAGACAAATCAGGAGAGACAAAAGCTGGAACCACAATCTCCTGATTAAGGTGGAATGAAGAAACCACCTTAGGTAAATATCCGGGACGAGTCCTAAGAACCGCCCGGTCACGGTGAAAAATCAGATATGGGGAACTACAAGACAAGGCACCTAAATCCGACACTCTTCTAGCAGAGGCAATAGCCAGCAAGGACACCACCTTAAGGGAAAGCCACTTAAGGTCAGCTGAACCAAGAGGTTCAAATGGAGGCTTCTGCAACGCCTCCAAAACCGCCGACAAGTCCCAAGGAGCCACAGGCGGGACATAGGGAGGTTGGATACGCAACACACCCTGAGTGAAAGTATGAACATCAGGTAAAGTCGCAATTTTTCTCTGAAACCACACCGACAAGGCAGAAATATGAACCTTGAGGGAGGCCAGACGCAGGCCTAAATCTAGGCCCTGCTGTAGAAAAGCCAAAAGTTTGGCTGTACTAAACTTGGAAGCGTCATACGGTTAAATGCGCACCAAACAAAGTAGGAATGCCAGACCCGATAGTAAATCCGAGCAGAGGCCGGTTACCGGGCCCGCAACATAGTTTTAATGACCTCTTCAGAAAAACCCTTAGCTCTTAAGACGGAAGCTTCAAGAGCCACGCTGTCACAGACAGCCGGGCTAGGTCCTGGTAGACACAGGGGCCCTGAATGAGGAGGTCTGGGCGTTGTGGAAGAAGTGGACGCTCTGACGATAGGCCTTGCAGGTCTGAGAACCAGTGCCGTCTGGGCCACGCCGGAGCTATGAGAAGCAGATTTCCTTTTTCTTGCTTGAACTTCCGAATTACCCTGGGCAGGAGTGACACCGGAGGGAACACGTACGGAAGCCGAAACCTCCTCGGCACTGCCAGTGCATCCACGAATGCTGCTTGAGGATCCCTTGGCCTTACTCCAAAGACCGGAACCTTGTGATTGTGTCGAGACGCCATCAGATCCACATCTGGAAGACCCCACCTTTCCAAGAGGACTTGAAACACTTCTGGATGGAGGCCCCACTCGCCGGCATGCACGTCCTGATGACTGAGAAAGTCCGCTTCCCAGTTCAGGACTCCCGGAATGAATATTGCAGATATTGCGGTAGATGGCGTTCTGCCCAACGTAGAATCCGTGAGGCTTCCTTCATTGCCAAACGGCTTCGAGTGCCGCCTTGATGATTTATGTAAGCCACTGTGGTGGCGTTGTCCAACTGTACTTATACAGGACGATTCTGAATCAAATGCTGGGCTAGGTTCAACGCATAGAAGACCGCCCGCAATTCCAAAATGATGATCGAGAGGAGAGATTCATCCTTGGTCCACCGACCCTGCAAGGAGTGCTTCTCCAGCACCACGCCCCAACCTCTTAGACTGGCATCTGTCGTCAACAGGACCCAGTTGGATATCCAGAAGGGACGGCCTCTGCACAATTGTCAGTCCTGGAGCCACCAGCGCAGCTACAGACGGACCTCCGGAGTCAAAGAGATCATTTGAGACCTGATCTGGTGTCCCACTTGGCTAGAATCAGCTTCTGGAGGGGGCGAGAATGGAATTGAGCATACTCCACCATGTCGAATGCTGACACCATGAGGCCCAGCACCTGCATTGCCGAATATATCGACACTTGCGGACGAGAAAGGAAGCAACGAATCCTGTCCTGAAGTTTCAGGACTTTCTCCTGAGTTAAGAACAACCTCTGGTTGTGAGTGTCCAACAGCGCTCCCAGATGCACCATGCTCTGAGCAGGGACCAGGGAGGATTTCTTCCAGTTGATGAGCCACCCGTGGGCTTGTAGAAACCAGAACGTCATATCCAGATGACGCAGGAGAAGATCTGGGGAATTTGCCAGGATTAACAAGTCGTCCAGATACGGCAGTATCCTGACCCCTTGACGGCGGAGTACCACCGTCATCACTGCCATAAATTTGGTGAAGACTTGTGGAGCCGTTGTTAAACCAAAAGGTAATGCCCGAAACTGGTAATGGAGGTTGCTAATAGCAAACCTCAGGTATTGTTGATGTGACACTGCTATAGGAATATGCAGGTAAGCATCCTGTATGTCCAGGGAGACCATGTAGTCCCCAGGTTCCAAGGCCAGAACTATAGAGCGAAGGGTTTCCATACGGAACTTGGAAACCTTCACAAACTTGTTCAGTGCCTTGAGGTTGAGAATGGGCCGGGAGGACCCATTCGGTTTCGGGACTAGAAACAGCGGAGAATAGTACCCCTGGCCCCTCTGAGCAAAAGGCACCTGTACTACGACTCCTGTATCCAGGAGGGTATGTACCACCGAATGCAGAGTGTTTGCCTTTGTCTGGTCCGACGGGACGTCTGTCTGGCAAAATCGATGAGGGGGTCGGTTTTTGAAGGCTATGGCGTAACCTTGAGTTACGACTTCCCGTACCCAGGCATCTGAAGTGGTCTTCAACCATTCCTGGGTATATCCTAGTAGCCGGCCCCCCACCCTGGGATCCCCCAGGGGGAGGCCCACCTCGTCATGCGGCAGGCTTATCGGTCTTGGCTGCTGGCTGACGGGCAGCCCAGGCTCTTTTGGGCTTTGGCTTACCAGGTCTGGAAGTGCGGGCCTGCTTATGGTACGCCTGACCTTTTGCTTTACCTGAAGGACGAAAGGGGCGAAAGGACGTGCCTTTGGCCTTCGACACAGAAGGAGCTGTATTAGGCAGACAGGCAGTTTTGGCAGTAGCCAAGTCAGCCACTATCTTATTTAAGTCCTCCCCAAACAGAATATCCCCCTTGAAAGGGAGTACCTCCAGGGTTTTTCTAGAGTCCAGATCCACAGACAAGGATCTCAGCCACAATATCCTGCGAGCCAGGACTGACGTAGTAGAGGCCTTGGCTGCTAGGATACCGGCATCAGAAGCCACCTCTTTAATATAGCGAGAAGCTGTGACAATATATGACAAGCATTGTCTAGCATGGTCAGAGGAGATTTCAGCTTCTAACTCCAAGGCCCATGCTTCAATAGCCTCTGCCGCCCATGTAGCTGCAATAGTGGGCCTTTGTGCAGCACCCGTGAGGGTGTAAATCGCTTTTAGACAACCCTCGACATGTTTATCCGTAGGCTCTTTTAGAGACGTGACGGTAGTGACAGGTAGAGCTGAGGAAACCACCATCCTAGCCACATGTGAGTCTTCTGGAGGAGGCGGTTCCCAATTCTTAGACAGCTCTGGCGCAAGGGGATAGTGAGCCAGCATCTTCTTTTGAGGCACAAACTTCGTACCCGGGCTTTGCCAGGGTTCCTGACGTATATCCACTAGGTGGTCAGAGTGAGGGGTAAAACTTGTTTAATCACCCTCTGACGCTTGAACCTATCTGGTTTCTTAGGAGGAACGGATGGCTCAGGATCATCCGTACTCTGCAGAATTAACTTAATAGCCTCCAAAAGATCAGGAACATCCACATGTGAACTACCCTCCCCATCAGCCGTATCTGAGTCAGAACCTGTGGGGTCAGTGTATGTGCTGTCTTCATCAGACGAGGTGTCAGTGATAGCAGTGGATTGTGAGGAGACGAACGCTCGCTTAGAGGACCTCTTGGACTTAGGCAAGCGTTGGTCAGACCTTTTAGTAGTCAGGGACTGGTTCAACTTCTTTAATTGAGCAGATAAATCGTCCGCCCACGGCGGGTTAGCTGCAGGGACCACATACGGTTGTACCGGCATTGGGGGTCCCATAGTGGGTGTTAGTTTATGAACTAGCATATGCAGAAGCGTGGAAAAAGCGCCCTACGGAGGGTCAGTATGTGCCTCCATTGCCATAGTCCCACTGGGGGGCAAGGAGCCCCCAGAACCAGAGCCCACAGCTGCTATATTCTCCCCATATGTGCCTGTGGCTTCAGCAACACCAGCAGTGTGTTCCACCCCAGAACCGTTACCCTCAGAAGCAGACATGATATAACTTGCAGTATGAGGTAACACAGTACATTTATTAGCAGCACTATATCCCTAAACCCAAAACCCTGCGCAGTGTAGTCAGCACCAGCAGAGATAAAGGAGAGATATGGTGACTAAATCACAGAGAAAAATACGTAATACAGTATATCTTTGTGAAAATCCTATATTAAATAACACCTGACGCACCAAGCCCCCGCAGGTTATAGAATATAGGGATAGCAAGTTGAGTGAAAGACACGAGATGGACACCACTCAGCTATCAATGCACACACAAATAGTCACAGTTTGTACAATGCAGAGGTTATTACAGACAATAATACTGCACTGGACTAGCTTACACAGCTATATAGTCAATAGATATAACACTACACAGTAAGAAACTGGATGTATATCACAGGGTAATTGTACTATAAACCCCTGACTAAATGCACTCTTTCTTAACTAACACTGACTATAAAGGCATGTAGAATACTTAAGTGTCATGTAAAGGCACAGCGCTGACAACCAGGCAGCTTTACATAGGAGGATTTGCCCAAGCAGTCCCAGGAACAGTGAGCTGAGGAGTAATGGCGCTGCAGACACTGACAGGGAGTGAGGAAAGACAGAGATGCAGCTCCAGGGCAGGAACACTTGCTAGAAATGGCGCCCTGGGGCTGGGGGAGAGGCTTCAGGTCTAAGCCTTATTCCCCTTGCTGGCAAAACCACTGGGTACTGTGGGCGATATTAAAATCGGTTTTAATGGTGATCTAGTGGGATCGCCTGTACTGCCACAGTGTCCACCACCAGCGCGCGTGGCCCGCCTCCCACTGACCTCGCCGGATCGCGATAAAGACCAGGTACCTCGAGCGGGACCCACTTACCACCTCCCGAAGTGCGGCCACGCGATCCTGGAGAGCCCCAGCCGTGTGTACCTAACGTGAAGTAAACCGGAGCCTCCGCTGTAGGTACCCGGCAACCAGGGCTCGGGAGTGTACAGCGCCACTGGGGAGAGCAGGAGCTGCAGCAGTGAATGTCACAAAACATTTACCACCGCTGCTGCCCTTGAAGTCTTCACTTTTTACCTCATAAAAAGCTTTTCTCAGGGCTGCTTGGAGCAGTCCCTCTGTTAAGTGCCTGCTTACTGCAGCACCAACTGACAAACTGAGCTCCAGTGCTGGGAGGCGGGGTGATATAGGAGGTGGCGCTGTGCATTCTGGGAACAGTCAAAGCTTTGAGCCTGTTGGTGCCTCGGATCAAGATCCTACTCTACACTCCATTGGCCAGACTTGTGGAGCCCAGTGTACCCCGCTGCAGAAATATATTTTAAGATAGAGCAATTCATTACCATATTTGTATAACATATGAGTGATCTGAACACTGAAGCAAGAAGAGCCTTCTAGGACTAGGTGGTCTTAATCTCCATATTGTAACCTGCTGGCACTCACCAGAACCTGTATCTTAGAATAGGTGTGTGTTTTAGAAGAGGTAAACTGCTGCAATGCTTAAAATAATGGTTTCTAGCATGTGGTAACTGTATACAGGGAAGGCTAAAGGAAATCAGTCAAGTAAGTTAAAATAGTGGGTACAATATTGTACAAAGCTGGGAGTATGTTCAATTAGTCATGCAGTGTACCCCGCAGTTAATTGGTGTCTAAAATCCCTGTGGTGCAGAGAAAAACTACTTAAATGCTGCTGAATGCTGGCAAGCAAAGTAGCAGAATATTAAGAGTTAAAGCAGTTTGGAATTATCGACAGATGAGGAATGCTGGGAGCTAAGGACCTAGAGTCCCCCTGCATCCCTCTTCTAACGGCGTGTGCTTATTGGACAGCCTCAGCTGTCAGTCAGCACTGCAGCCCCACCCACTCCCTCGTTCATAAGCAGGCAATGGGGTATATTTACTAAGGTCCCGATTTTGACCGAGATGCCGTTTTTTCTTCAAAGTGTCATCTCGGTAATTTACTAAGCAAAAATCACGGCAGTGATGAGGGCATTCGTAATATTTTGGAAGTCCTAGGAAAAAATCACGAATCAATACACCATCGGTCAAATACGCCTGCAATTTGGTAGAAATCGGTCATTTACTAAAAAGTGCAAAACACAAACACTGCCGACAATAGCCAAACACTGCCGTGCTAAAATACAAATCGTGAAAAAGTGCTAAAAAAACAGACCTGCTTTTTTATCCCGTGTTTGTATAGGCATGCACGGATCCATGAAATCCGTGCATGTTTTTCAGTGGGAAGGGGTGGGAAATGTTATAATTTAAAAAAAAAAAATTGCGTGGGGTCCCCCCTCCTAAACCAAACCAGCCTCGGGCTCTTTGAGCCGGCCCTGGTTGCAAAAATATGGGAAAAAAATTGACAGGGGTTCCCCCATATTTAAGCAACCAGCACCGGGCTCTGCGCCTGGTCCTGGTTCCAAAAATACGGGGGACAAAAAGCGTAGGGGTCCCCCGTATTTTTGAAACCAGCACCGGGCTCCACTAGCTGGACAGATAATGCCACAGCCGGGGGTCACTTTTATACAGTGCCTTGCGGCCGTGGCATCAAATATCCAACTAGTCACCCCTGGCCGGGGTACCCTGGGGGAGTGGGGACCCCTTCAATCAAGGGGTGTCCCCCCCCCAGCCACCCAAGGGCCAGGGGTGAAGCCCGAGGCTGTCCCCCCCATCCAATGGGCTGCAGATGGGGGGCTGATAGCCTTTGTTGAAAGTAATGAATATTGTTTTTAGTAGCAGTACTACAAGTCCCAGCAAGCCTCCCCCGCAAGCTGGTACTTGGAGAACCACAAGTACCAGCATGCGGCGGAAAACCGGGCCCGCTGGTACCTGTAGTACTACTACTAAAAAAATACCCCAATAAAGACAATACACACACACCTTGAAAGTATAGCTTTAATACATACATACACACCACCATATACACATACTTACCTTATGTTCACACGAGGGTCGGTCCTCTTCTCCAGTAGAATCCATGGTGTACCTGTTGAAAAAATCCTACTCACCAAATCCAGTGTAGAGGGCTCCTCGGATAATCCATTTGTAATCCACGTACTTGTAAAAATAAAAAAACGGGACACCCGACCACGAACTGAAAGGGGACCCATGTTTTCACATGGGACCCCTTTCCCCGAATGCCAGAAACCCCCTCTGACTGATGTCTAAGTGGGTTTCTTCAGCCAATCAGGGAGCGCCACGTTGTGGCACCCTCCTGATCGGCTGTGTGCTCCTGTACTGTCTGACAGGCGGCACACGGCAGTGTTACAATGTAGCGCCTATGCGCTCCATTGTAACCAATGGTGGGAACTTTGTGGTCAGCGGTGAGGTCACTTTCGATCAAACCTCCTAAGGGCGGCCACACATTGCTAAATCTTTTTCTCTCTCTAGTGAGAAATAACTTTGGCTCCAGGTTTCTGCACCTAGTTTATGGTTCCTGTTTGCTGCTCTTGTAGCATCCCAGCAATTCTTCTCCTCACTGCTCCAGCGGTACCTCTTACCTCATTGCTCCCTGCAGCATCCCAGCAGTACTTCACTACACTGCTCCTGCAGTGCCTTACACCACGCTTCCACTGTAGCATTCCAGCAGGGCTTTACACCTCATTGTTCATGAAGCACTCAAAACAGTGCCTCAAACACCCTGCAGCATTCCAACAGAGGGCCACACCACGTTGCTCCTGCAGCAATCCTGCTGTGTCTCTCATTGTGCAGTCCTTGCAGTACCTCAGGAAGTGCCTCTCATCTCACTTTTCACACAGTCATCTCCACAAATGCCTCAAGTCTCCCTTCTTATTTCTATTACAGTAAAATATCTCCTCCAGAAATCTCTGAGGTACTTATCTCTACATGTCTAGCCTCACCAAGTGTCCCTGTTCAGTCCCTGCAGCTACTCAGACGACTGTCACCTTGCAGCGATTTTGGTGAACATGGAAGTTTTTTAGGCGCTGCCTATCTGCAGAATCCGCATACTCACTGTGTTAAATGATACCTTTATGAGTTAGGGTACATGTGATAAGAACATTTCTATTTGTGGCTGTAAAAAAATAAGTTATTGCTTAAAGGATCATGCTTAATCAGATAATTTTGTATGTAGAAAATCGTGAATAAGCCCGTTATACAATATATACAAATAATACATGTAAGAGAAGAGAGCGCATAATATATTATATTTAAATTATATATTTTATATGGTTATAATTATATGGTTTTATTACAATTTAAAAATCCTAAAAAAATTTTTCCCAACATTGATAAATACATATATTACTAAAGTGCTAATTAAACCACATAATCAATAATCACTATAGTGCTGCTACAAGTAAATCATTGATCATCGGTCCATACCGAACCACCTTAGTCCATATATTTTGTCAAAGTCGGAAAAATATCATGCGACACGTTGCCATATATCCACCCCATGCGCGTGCCTGCTGCACGTGCACATTCTCTCCTGTGCGTACGGATACTCGCAGCTGCGTGATGGCGCCTCCTCGGCCATGCGCTCGAGCGCGTGGTATGTGCATTTACGGTAGAGTTCGTGTGCGTCTAGCGGGCGACTCAATCGTTAAATAATAAAACCAAATAGTATGTTTTATAGATAATGTTCCCCTTAATAATGACTGTAAGTTTGTTTAATGTAAAGGGTCGCTGGACAGAGGAATTCCTCTTTGCATGGTACGAAGGGTCAGACAGGGTTTGAGCAGCTGTGTCTGGTACCTAACTAAAGAACATTTTATTAGAAACAATCCGGTGCTTTTTAGGTAAAGATTAATCGCTCCTGCGTATAGTTATGGCCATTAGTATTTTCTGGACATTTACTATATTTGCGATTCATTACCCATGCGGCGGGAATCTTCAGATTCCCTCCCACCTGAGCAGTTTGATATAGTCACAGCCCACCTGTTCAAACTAACCTATGACCTTTTGTTATGATGCGAGGAGACATTCCTGTGTCCAATGAACAATGAGATTATAGGTCCCTTTGTAGTGTACTGTACGCAGTGTATATAAGATCAGCCAGCCTGGGCAGCTCTCTCACTCTCCACAAACGGTTTTCATCTTGACTAACTTGGAGCTGGTACCAGAAGCTGCGCAGCGATCGTTCCCAGTGTGTGTAAGTTATTCTCTGTAACCAACTTGTTCTCTGTTTGTATTGGCCATACTCTCTCTCTCTCTCTGTTATAGTATAGGATTGTGACGCTATTGTATATTTCTGTCTAGATATTCTGTTAGAATGATATGTTAGCTTGTAGTGTATGACTTGTAATCTGTTTCCCCTTTTCGATATAACTAAAAGCTTGTTAGTAAAGGTGTTGGAACCTTAGCAAGGTATCGTGTGTTTATTATATTGCAGAGGGTAATAGGAGCGTCTCAAACGCTCAAGCAGCTTTAGCATTAACAAGGTTAAGCAGCGTTACATCGCTACAGTATTTCAGTACAAGGTTTACAGTATAAGAGTATCCTTTCTGTGTGTTACATTCAAGGTTTACTGATTGTCATCCCGTGAGCGTCTGCGCCGCTCGTGTTCTCCTCGTGGACTCGAGCGTCCGCTACGCTGGTAGCGTAGCATTACGGTAGTCGGCCGCCTATAGCGTGCTCGACACCACGCATTAAGCTGTGAGCGAGCGTGTCGCATGTGCGTCTCGATCACGGCCGAGCGTATGCTACGCTAAGTGTGTACCCTTACGGTACCCCACACGCCAATTGCGTACTGAGTCTCTTACCCATTTATAGTGAATGTTATAAGATAAATAGTTAGCTTTATCAATTGGTGGCTCGTCCGTCCTCCACATATCCACACTAGCGAACACAGACTTTATCTGTCAGCAAGGGCGGGAAGGCAGTATCCCTTCGTATCGGGATACAGTAGTGCTGGCTAGATAAGCGTCTGTTTCGCTACGTTGAAGGAGTGCTGGTGGAATCCGGAACCGGAGGTAAGAACAATACGCTATTGTCTTTTAAAACTGTTTATTTCTGTTTTGCGTACGCACACACGCACGCACACACCTGTATTTCTTTTCATTTGTGTATTTTCACATATCACTTTCCTGTTTGCCATTTCACAATTGATAACGTGCTGAGAAAGATGTGTTGCTATTGGTAGTTAAAAGTAATATTAATACGTTAAGGAGTAATTTGTAAAACACGCGCACGGCTTGCCTAAGATACAAGGAAGTTCGGTGTGGTGTTCGGTAGATGATTACAGTTAAAGATCATCTACATTGATATAAACGTGTTAATTGTATTTCTGTGGAAATACCTGGCTTGCGTACACGTGTCTCTAACAAAGGGCGGGACTAGCGTACGCGACGCAAGGGCCGACGCACGGAGCGTATATTACGCAACGGAGCGTCTGGGTACGCCCACATAATACAAATCACACGATAGTATTGTTTTAGTTAGGCGATAAGGAGGCAACGCGATAATAGCGCAAATCGATCTCAGTGTCCAAAATTTTAAGCTAATAGATCCTTCTCTAGTTGCAACTCCTCGGGATTAGCCTGCGATACTGAAAGGGATTTCTGCGCAGAAACGAAAGTGAAAGAGTATATGAGGTGAAAGAGTGTGTATACATATATAAGTTTCTAATTTTTGGGGTTGAACCACAGGAAATCATCGAGTTCTCGTGAGGTACATACGTGTAAGTGACTGCACAGTGGCTTGGGAGGCATCCCTTGTTAAACATTTAAAAAAAGAGCATGAGTATAGCAGACCAGGAGGTCTACTGTAGCACAGACCAGGAGGTCCAGACAGACCAGGAGGTCCAGGTACAGCAGGCTAAGAAGTCCGCTATAGATAAAGAGTAAAAGAGCACAACACCAGAAAGGGTTGGTGCGGTACCCATATAGGCCATTAAGCTCAGGCTGAAGGAATTCGCAGCCACAATTTTCGATTCCACTGGTCGCTCCGCACATAAGATTAGTTGCTTATGTGCAGAACGATTGTACCGCACGTAATTGTGTGCATTAGTTAGTAACTTGACCCAGTACCATTTGCGTACGCTAGAGGGGTCATAAACGCTATTTGTACATTCTAACGTGATTTGTGTAATTTTTTTTTATTTTAAGGGAGGTTCGCTGGTCACTTGGGAACTATCCAACAACCAATAGTTACTGGAAAGGGTTAAGTGCTCTGCGGATCACACCCACATGTTCCAGTAAATAGAGGTTCAGGTCGCAGGGGCCCTAGGTCGAGTACGCCAGCGCTAAGGCAGTGTGTGGGCGTATTGGTCGACGTGGGCGAGTGAGTGGAGTACTCGGTAAACTTCCGCCGCCGGCCTACCCCGGACATCTTGGTTTTTGTAAGGATTCACTGAAGGCCATGATTTGAAGGTCAGAGGTAGTGAAAGCAACACCTGCAAAGATGGGGGCCAGTTGTTCAGGTAGGGGGCGATCAACCTCGGTTCGGGTTGTCTTAATAAACCGACCAATCGGGTCAGCAAGGTATGTAATGTGTGAGAAATACGGTTCACACACAGAAGTTTTGTGCGATGAATGGGAAAGAATGACTGTGCACGATGGGGAAAAGTCCCCACGGGTAGGCAGTTTTAGTCCCGAGGTGTTACAGAATCTAAGGAGAAGGATATGTCTCATTAAATCTGCAAAGAGACGGATCAAACATTATGATTATTTACAGTTATGGCAACAGGAAGGTGAAATACAAAGAGGATTGGCTCAAGCGGGTGGATCTAACCCTATCAGAAAACTGATAGCCACCGCGCCACCACCACCATACATAACGGGAGAGAAGGTGGTTGCAGAGAATGGCACACTGGTGAATGATAAACATGCACTTAGTAACTGTATAAATGTTAAGACTAATGTAACCAAGATTGTTGATGCTAATATTAACCCGTGCAAGCTGTACCCTGTTTTAAACTTTCCCCAGGATTGTGACCAAGAGGATGAGCCAACAACAATATCGGCACTCTCTCTAGCAGCCACCATAGCAGAAACAACAGTGGGCACGTCCCAACCAGTAAGAGCAGTATCAAAGGCCCCTAGTGGAGGGACAGGTGAGGTCGTATCAACTGGTAAGTACGGCACCATACAATATGCTGAAACCATTTCACCACATGCTGTAGAATCTACTCAGAATGATGTTATTGAACTTAATCCCGTTAGGGTAATTGCAGTGCCAAATGGGAAAACTGACACTTCAGGAGTCACTCCTGTCAGACACATGTCCATGCACTGCCCCTTTTCTCGAATGGAATTAAGATCAATGGTGTCTGAATTCCCTGATCCTAGGAAAGATCTAGTTGCAAGCCAGAAATACATTAGAGAGCTAGGAAATACTGTGGAGCCCAATAACAAAGACTGGCAGATATTGCTGAGGGCATGTTTACCCTCCAATGTCGACTTAGCGAGATTTTTAGCTGACTGTAAATTAGATGAAGAGGTACCCCTTACGGATGTGTACAACCAAGATAATGTAAAGAGAATAAATTTACAGTTAAAATAGTATTTTCCAGCTGTTGTCAAATGGAACAAAATTTTCTCCATCAAACAGAAAGAGGGAGAAACAGCTACTGATTATTTTCATCGGGCACTACAGGAAATGGCTAAGTATACAGGCATAGAAGACATTAAGACAAATGTGAATCATAGAGAAGTAGCAGTATCTGTGTTAATGGATGGTTTAAAGGAAGTATTGAGGACGAGGGTACAGACCACCCAACCATGTTGGCGAGGTCTGTCGGTGGCTACTTTGAGAGAGGCCGCTATTGATCATGATCGGAATATCACCAGACACAGGGAGTCACAAAGTGATAAATTAATGGCCGTAAGTATACAGGCCCTGACCACAAGGCCACCTCTGTATAAATCTCTGACCCCTGTGGGTAAGTCAAATGTGGTAACTTGTTATTACTGTCATAAAGAGGGACATTTTGCACGAGACTGTAGATCAAAGAATGCACAAAAATCATATCAACCCCCTAGACAACGACATGACACACGAAATTGGGATCAAGGACCACAGAGACGGAGTTATGAGCCACACGCAGGGGAAACAAAAAGGTATCCCCCAAAAAGAGACTGGCAAGTCACTGATAGTTCCCATTTACCCCCTTCACAGGTAATAGCTGCCAGCGCAATGCAGGGAGGCCACCATGCACCATAGGGGCGAGGCCGAACCTGTAATCTGCAGCCAGTGAAATTAATTGCGAGCCTTGGAAGTGAACCCGAGGTCACAATTGATGTAGCTGGTAAATCTCTAAATTTCCTTGTAGATACAGGGGCGGCCAAGTCAGTGATAAATTCGACCGTGGGCATGAGAACCACTGGTAAAACAATTCCAGCCATGGGAGTAACAGGAGTAGTACAGCACTACCCTTTAAGCAAACCTGCAGAGATTACGATAGGGCCTTTGCATACCAAGCATTCTTTTCTGCTGGCTGCATCGGCTCCGACTAATCTCCTAGGGAGAGATTTACTGTGCAAAATGGGATGCGTCATATACTGTACTCCTGAAGGTGTGTTCTTGGACATACCCGAAAACCACGCTCAGGAAGCGCAGGATATGCTAGACTCCCCAACAAGATTAATGTCACACACTGTTGTTGTAAATAGGTGTCCGTCCAAGGTAGAGGAAATGATTTCCCAGATACCGGAATCACTTTGGACCAAGGATGGACAAGACACTGGATTGATGGCAAACGTAGCCCCAGTAGTTGTGCAAGTAAAAGATGGTAGGATAGCTCCAAAAATCCCACAAAATCCTCTGAAGCCAGAGGTGGAGTTAGGAGTTTTCCCTGTAATAGAGCGCTTGCTACAACAGGGCATTCTGGTAAGAACGTCCAGCACTGCCAATAGTCCCATCTTCCCTGTTAAAAAGAGTGGGGGGAGGGGTTACAGATTAGTGCAGGATCTAAGAGGGATCAACAAAATAGTTGAGAGTCAATTCCCCGTAGTGCCAAATCCAGCTGACATCCTTATGCAAATCCCTCCCACTGCAAAATTTTTTACTGTGATTGACCTCTGCTCCGCCTTCTTCTCGGTACCTCTGCACCCTGACAGTCAATATTCGCATTCACATACAGAGGAGTTCAGTACACTTGGACTCGATTACCACAAGGTTTCATAGACAGTCCAAGTATTTTCTCACAGGCCCTGCATGATTGTTTACAGTCTTTCCAACCAGAGAGTGGATCAATATTGATACAGTATGTGGATGATTTACTGCTGTGCTCAGATTCACTGGAAGCGTCCCTGAGAGATACGAAACAACTCCTGTTTCATCTTTCAGACACAGGACACAAGGTTTCCAAGGACAAGTTACAATTATGCCAGACCCGTGTGAAGTATTTGGGACACTGTCTAACACAAGGACTGAGACACCTTACCGCTGATAGAATTCAAGCAATTCGTGACATGACCCTGCCACAAACCCAGCAACAGATTAGAATGTTTTTAGGAATGTGTGGGTATTGCCATAACTGGATCCCAGGTTTTTCCATACTAGCCCTACCTTTGCAGGAGATGGTCTCCTCAAACAAACCTGATCGGATTTCGCACACAGACGAATCTGAGATGGCATTTGAGAGACTTAAACAGTGCCTAACGCAGGCACCAGCATTAGGTATGCCTGACTATGGGAAACCCTTTGAGCTGTACGGAACAGAGAGTGCTGGGTGCGCAGCAGGTGTCTTAACCCAGAAGCATGGTGATGCCAGCAGGCCGGTAGCCTACTATAGCGCTCAGCTAGATACGGTTGCGCGATCCCTCCCCACATGCTTGCGAAGCGTTGCAGCAATAGCATTGCTAGTCAAAAAAAGCGAAGATGTAGTGCTAGGACACAACCTCACAATTCATACACCACATGCAGTGTCAGCCTTACTGAATTCTGCCCAAACCAGACACGTCTCATCAGCGCGGTTTACAAGATGGGAATTGGCATTGATGGCCCCCGTAAACATCACCATAAGGAGATGCAGCGCATTAAATCCTGCAACGTATCTCCCAGGTGTGCCTGGACAGGCACAAAGGGTGGAGGATGAGAGTGATGGTGAAGGAGGATTTAATACAGGGGATGACACGCATGATTGTATGGAATATTTGACCCAAAATTTCACGGCAAGGCCTGACATCAGTGACAACCCACTGGAAGATATAGATTTTACCTTCTACACTGACGGTAGTTATCACAGATAGACGGTACTGGATACGCAGTCGTAGATGACCAAGGTACCATAGAAGCAGAACTGCTAGGCCCACCACACTCAGCACAAGTTGCTGAACTGGTTGCCCTAACCAGAGCATGTGAATTGGCTAAGGGCAAATCAGCCAACATTTACACAGATTCTAGGTACGCCTTCGGAGTAGTCCATGATTTCGGGGCCCTATGGCGCCTCAGAAATTTCATGACGGCAGCTGGCACACCCGTAGCGCATGCAGCCCACATCAAAAGACTTCTGACAGCGATACAGGAACCCGACAGAGTGGCTGTTATCAAGTGTAAAGCTCACACATATAGCCAAGACCCGGTATCACTTGGTAACAGCCGAGCAGACGAAGCTGCTAAATCAGCAGCCGGTAACCCCATACAAACAGATAGTACACGACTGATGGTATTTAATACTGTAAACACACAGAAATTGTGTGAAATGCAAAATTTGTGTTCCCCACAGGAAAAGGCAGTCTGGAGGTCAAAAGGATATGGCCAGGAGTCCTCAGGACTCTGGACAGATGGACATGGTAAGCCAGTGGCACCCAGAGCATACCTTCCAAGTCTAGCGGAAGCAGCACACGGGCTGACTCATCTAGGCAAAGAAGGAATGTGTAAGCTAGTAAGAGCTTATTGGTGCGCCCTAGGATTTTCCTCCCATGCGGGTAAAAGAGCAATGACATGTCTCACCTGCTTGAGGAAGAATATCGGAAAGGCAATACCGACAGAGCCATCCCATATCCCTCCGACAGATGGCCCTTTCCAGGTAATACAGATTGATTTCATACAATTACCACCTTGTAGAAATTTAAAGTATGTTTTGGTCTGTATTGATGTATTCTCAAATTGGGTCGAAGCATTTCCCGCGGCCACAAATACCGCTGTGTTTACTGCAAAGAAAATTGTGCAGGAATTTGTGTGTAGGTACGGTATCCCTAGAATAATTGAAAGTGATAGGGGTACCCATTTCACAGGTGAAGTCTTTCAAACAATGTGTAAGTTGATGGGAATTAATAGTAAGCTGCACACTCCGTACCGCCCCCAGGCGAGTGCGAAGGTGGAAAGAGTTAACAGCACTATTAAAAATAAATTGAGCAAGGTAATGACTGAAACAGGACTGTTATGGCCTGAAGCTTTGCCAATCGTATTATACAGCATCAGAACCACCCCCAGGTCCCCTCTTAATCTGTCTCCTTTTGAAATTCTGTTTGGTCGACAACCCCATGTTATGATTAACCCCCAGGATGATTTGAAATGTAACAATGAAGTAACTGTAAAGTACTTGGTTAAGATGAGTAAGCAATTGAGGAATCAGAATGATAATCTAAAGTTGGTGATTCCTGATTTGCCAGACAGTAATTGTCATGACATTGAACCTGGGGATTATGTAATGATACGGAATTTTCTACGCTCAGGTTGCCTTATTGACAGATGGGAAGGACCATATCAAGTCTTATTGACCAGCACAACTGCTTTGAAGGTTGCCGAGAGAGAGACTTGGGTTAATTCGTCTCATTGTAAAAAGGTCACTGACCCAGAGAGGTCCCGTGATAAAGAACAGACGGTAGAGGTTGTATCACTAGAGTGTCTGTTCAAGGAGGATTGAGACGACACCTGAGCGCTGAGAATAACAAGACCGGAAGCTTGTCGAGCCAGATTTCTTTTTCCCATTTGTTATTTTCTCCAGTTCCCACCTCCCTCCTATTTCCTTTCCCCCTTCTTATTTTTCTCCTTTTACTCCTCTAAGATGGACTTGCCCCAAGAGACTGTGATCCGGATTTTCCTGTTGACCATGATGTTGACCAGAGCAGTCTGTTTCGGTGAGAGTACCATGGAGGTCTAGAAAGGATCGGGAATGGGTTCTGATGACCAGGATGCAGGCGTAGATTTCCAAGAACAACATAATCACCGAGTAAAGGCGAGTATCAGAAAACGATCTGGTAGCATTGACAATAGAAGGAATTGTGAAGGATTGTTAGCTGAAGAGAACTGCATCTGTAGGCATTGTGACAATATAGTTGAGGATGGGTGCATAAAGAAATGTCAGTCCAGTTTTTTTTTGAGAAAAAGTTTTATTGAGTTTTGTACTTTTAACAAGATATTCGTAAGAAATACATTACAGGTATCACACATCGGTACATATCGCAATTAACTGTTAAATAACAGTGACAGCATATCTATCTATGTACAACATTGAGAGAGTGAGAATTCAAACCGGCATGCATGCCAATGTATAAAAAGTTGCCGATAGATAGTG
The DNA here is from genome assembly GCF_028390025.1 of Pseudophryne corroboree. Lineage (NCBI taxonomy): Eukaryota > Metazoa > Chordata > Amphibia > Anura > Myobatrachidae > Pseudophryne > Pseudophryne corroboree. Next base: position 330,868,357 of record NC_086450.1, on the reverse strand, counting down.
TAATACTTGTGGTGTGTACTGTAACTAAGGGCGAAGGAATAACTCTTAATGAAGCATTATAGCCTATAAAAGAGTAACAAAGAGTAAGCGTAAGATTAGAAGTGGAAGAGAAAAGAGGAAAGGAGGGGGAAGAAAAAAGAGGGGAGGGAGGATTGGAAAGGGAGGTAAGGGGGGAATGGTCGGGCGGTCCCAGTCGCCTGGGCAGTACATCAGATTATCCTCAGTTGGATAGGGTATTGTAATGGTTCCCTTTATCTTATATGGTAGTTAGTGGAGGTTCAGCACCGAAGTGTGACGTCCAGGGTGACCACGTATTGGTAAAATTGTCTGGGGTGTCCCGGAGAACCGCTGTAATACGTTCCAGTCTATAGGTTTGCCATATAGCGTTAATGGTAGCAGGGATCGTGGGGGGTGACAGAGATTTCCAGTTGGCCGCGATTTGGCATTTGGCCGTATTTAAAATATGCTTAATTAGCTTTTGTTGGTGGCGGGGGGTGTGAGGTATCGGGCGAGAGAGCAGGGAATAGAAGGGAGACCTCGGGATCGTCAGTCCGAGGACCTTAAAAATAAGTCTATGGACCCTAGTCCAATATCCCTTAATTTGCGGGCAGTTCCACCAAATATGCAGCAGGGTTCCACGCCGGCCACATTGACGCCAACAGTTATCTGAGCAGGAGGGGTAGATTGAATGGAGACGCAATGGTACCAGGTACCATCGGTAATATAATTTGTAGGAATTTTCTTTAATTCGGACCGCAATGGAGCTCGTGGAAATTTCTTGCCTGATCTCTGACCATTCATCTGTCGTCAGGGTTTCACCTACCTCTCGTTCCCATGCTACTTCGTGGGGTTCCTTCAGGGGCGAGTTGTGAGCTAATAAGATTTGATATATAGTTGAGAGTAAGCCTGTAGTTGATCGACAGGTACAGCAGAGGGATTCAAAGCTCGTTTTACCTCCCACGGGTGGTGTTCCGGAGGTAGAGGCAAAAAAGTGGCGTATCTGCAAGAATTGATAAAAGGTTGAGCGTGGGAGCGAGAAACGGGATTGTAAGTCGTCAAACGTGGGGAATGTATGTAGCGGGGCGATGTCTAGAAGGAAAAGTGAGTTATGGTTGGTCCAGGAATCAAAAGCTAAGTGGTTCTCCCCTGGCGGGAATGCCGGGTTGTTCCACAGAGGGATGAGTAGAGGGTGAAAAGAGCGTAGTCGGTAAAGACGTGAGCAAAGGTCCCATATGGCGAGGGTGAATTTCACTGTGGGCATCAGCGAGTAAGCTGGGGGACGGCTATTCGGCCGGCACCAGAGCAAACTGTAGGGGGAATATCTGTGGAGTGTGGTAGCCTCTAGTTGCGTCCAGATTCTGTGTCCTGGATTATCGTGCCAGAGGACACATGTGGTTAGGTGAGCAGCTCTATAGTATTTGAGGAGGTCAGGAACTCCTAGACCCCCTTCTAGACGATGCTTTTGGAGGATTCGCATCTTTACTCTGGGCTTTCGCCCTGCCCAGATGAATCTGGTGAGGTCTGCTTGAAGATTTTTAAGGATTGAGGTGGGGACGTGGATGGGGAGAGTTTGCCACAGATATAACAGACGGGGCAGTAGTGTCATCTTAACAGCTGTCATCCGTCCAAACCAAGATAAGATGTATTTATTCCACTTTGTCATATCTTGTTTGATAGATGTTAAGAGTCTGGGAAAGTTGGCAGCATAGAGACCAGAGTAGGACTTAGTAAGATAGATGCCCAGGTATTTGAGCTTTTCAGTTCGCCAAGCACATGGGAAGGCGGCCTGTAGGAGTCGAAGGTCTGGGTCCGCGACATGTAGGGCCAATATTTCGGTTTTGTCTGAGTTAATGTTGTAATTTGAGAACCTGCTGTACGTAGCTATCTCCTCCATCAGATGTGGGAGGGAGGCAGGTGGGTCAGTCAGGGTGAGGATGACGTCATCGGCATATAGAGCAATTTTGTGGTTGTGAGCTCCAGACGTGATACCTGTTATGTTATGGTTTAGTCTAATTCTAGCTGCCAACGGTTCCATAATGAGAGCGAAGAGTAGGGGGGAAAGAGGACAGCCCTGTCGGGTGCCGTTGCGTATGGGAAGAGGATCGGAGGAAAGGCCATTAATTAAGATAGAGGCTGAGGGGTTCTGATATAGTGAAGTAACTCCTTTATAGAAGGCGCCATGTAGGCCCAAATTTAGGAGTGTCTGTTGTAGGAATGGCCAAGCCACCCTATCGAAGGCCTTTTCTGCGTCGAGAGCCACGGCCAGCATCGGAAGAGACTTGTCATGTGCCAATTGGATGAGGTCAATGAGACGCCTAGTATTATCTGCGGCTTGTCTGGAGGGAATGAAACCGACCTGGTTGGGGTGGATGAGGGCGGGTAAGAATGGAGCAAGTCTATTAGCCAAGATTTTGGCGTAAAGCTTTAGATCCACATTCAAGAGCGAGATGGGTCGATAGTTCCTCATCTCCATCGGGTCCCTGTCAGGTTTCGGGATGAGGATAAGGTTGGCCCTAGTGGTGGCTGGGTCGAATGAGTCCCCATCTAGGATTGCGTTAAACAGAGATTGGAGCATGGGGAGCAAAGAGGTAGTAAATTTTTTATAATATAGAGCGGTGAAGCCATCCGGGCCAGGGGCCGCTGTGCGGCGTAACTGCTGAATGGCTACTGAGATTTCCTCAGTGGAGATGGGGGCATTGAGTGTCGATATATCCGAGTCGGAAAGTTTAGGGAGTTTGCAAGTGGAAAGATAGTCTCGGAGTTTAGAGACATGATCAGGATCAGCATCAAGAGTGGAAGGGAGATTGTACAAGGATGTATAATAATCTCGGAATTGGGCGGCCATTCGCGATGGATCGAATGTGGCAGACCCGTCCGCACAGCGCAGGGAAACAATGCGATTTTGAGTGCGTTTCGCTCTTAGTTTTTGGGCTAGGAGAGTGTCAGCCTTATCAGATTTCTCATAGAACCTTTGGCGTGCCCATAAGAGTGCCTTAACTGCCTTTTTGGTGAGGATTTGGGATAGCTGACCTTTGACTGCTAGGAGTTTGGAATAAGTTTTCTTTCTGGGACGGCGCTGGTGCAGAAGGGTCAGGGCGGCAAGTTCTGTTTCTAAGACTCGGATCCGTTGTGCTTCGGTTTTCTCTTCTGGGCGGCCGTGAGGCTTATAAGGTAGCCCCGGATGGTCGCCTTATGTGCTTCCCATATTAGGGAGGGAGAGACGTCAGGGGTCGCGTTTTCCGCGTAATAGTTGGCTAAGGCGGTGGCAATATCAGCTACGGTGCTTTTTTTAAGCAGAAGAGATTCGTTCAACCGCCAGAATCTGGTGGGGAGGGGTGAAGAGGATGAAATCTCGAGCAAAACAGCAGAGTGGTCCGACCAGGAGGTAGGGAGCGTCTGGGCACTGAGGAGTTTACGAGTAGTGTCCCGGTCGACGAATATATAGTCTATGCGGGTATAGAGATCGTGGGGCGGGGAGTAGTGAGTGAAACCCTGCGCTGAAGGGTACAAAGTCCTCCAACTGTCATACAGGTTATATAGTGTTAAATGTGTCTGCAGACGCTTGCCGAGTTTGGCGGGAGTAGAGGTAGTAGGGGCAGGGCGAGATCTGTCATGGAGTGGATCCAGCGTGACATTGCAGTCTCCTCCAATTATAGTCGTGCCCGTAGGGAGGCGGGATAGGCTGTCAAAAAAGGCTGTAAACAGAGAACCCTGCTGCGCATTAGGGGCATACATGGAGGCCAGAATCAGGGGGGCTTGGTTATAGGAACATGAAAGGATAACGTAACGGCCCTGGGGGTCCGAGATAGTATCATGAACAGTTATAGGGAGGCCTCGGCGTAACATAATAGCGGTTCCCCTTCGTTTGTTAGGCATGCTTGAATAATAGACATGTGGGTATTGTTTGCAGGACAAAGAGGGGTGTGGGGGTTTAAAATGGGTCTCCTGAATTAGTACCACATCAGACTTTTGTCTGTTAAAGAATTGGATGGCCATGGCTCGTTTAGTGGGAGAGTTAAGGCCATTAGCATTAACCGATATAATTTTCAGGGTCATGGTGGGAAGAACTGTGGGTGACGCAGATAGAGGGGCGGGATGGGAACCGTCCGACCATGGGGATGGAGGGGGGGAAAGAAGAGAGAGAGGCGGAGAGAAAAGGGGAAGGGGACTGTATGAGAATACAGCGGGGGAGAACCTTTTCCTGTAGAAGGGCCAGGTTTAACACTAAAAGGAAAATCGCCATCCTGGCGTATCCTTCAGGGGGGGGGGGGGGACGTGGCATTGTGACAGAACGATAATTAGGGTGAGGAGGAGCATGTAGGGGGGAGAGGTTGTAATAGGAATGACCAAGTGACAGGGGGGAATAAAGGGAGCGAGGGGAATCGCATTGTTGAAATAAAAAAGAGTAGTGTGAGCGGTATAGACATGATGAGGGAGAAGGATAAAGCATGCATTGGTGGCGGATACTAAATCAACATCAGTCTTATCGGGAAATTCTAAACCGTAACATGTGAGCGCCACGCTAATCATGGGCCAACATGAACTAACATAAAAACAGACCAAAAAAACAAAAAAACAAAAAACATTTAGATAAGAAAACAGTTTGACGCTCGCGCGTAGCCAAGTGGGTCCCGTCGCCCGAGGCGCCGCAGCCAGTTGGCCACGCGGAGGGCCTGAGCAAACATATGTGATTACGTAGCATGTCAAGGCAGTAAAGTATGAAGATTAAAGCATTCAGTATCTATACATATCGGGTTTAACAAGGATTGTATCATGGGGTGCCTGAGAGCAGTCAAATAGAATACTACTTCGGGGTCGGGGCCCTTGGGCTTGAGATTAAAGGTGACATCCGGTCTTGGGTCAAAATCGACATCAGTCTAACCATGCGATTGTGAATAATAACAATAACGGATGTGTGCCCTGTTAATCACAGACCAATATAAACAGACATGAAGACATGCTTTATACGTAAAGATAAAGAGGTAGCAGAATTGAAAAACTATTTGACTCTCACGCGTAACTAAGCGGATAGCCTCGCTCATGGCGCCGCAGCCACTCGGCCACGCGGAGAGCCCGAAAAACTTATACGTAAACATGTCAAACCAAGGTATGGAAGCCTTCATACTATAGAAATAAAAATAAATAGATAAGACAAAAACTTATATCTAGAGAGCTATGTGGTTCTCACGTGTAGCCAAGTGGAGAGCATCGCCCATAGCGCCGCAGCCAGCCGGCCACGCGGAGAGCTCGAAAAACGTATGTGAATACGTGGCGAACCGCGGTCTGTAAGCCTTCAGTAATTATTAAATATACATATAACAAGGATAGTAACGTGAAGAATCTGAAATCTTTCAAGTAGAAGTCCATTCCGGAGCAGGGGCCCGTGGATTTGAGATTGAGGGTGACATCCGGTCTTGGGTTGATTCAGGGAGGTCTTCAAAAATGCCGAAAGTTTGAAGTAGATCAGCCCCTTGTGATGGTGTCTTGACTGTGAAAGTCTTCCCATTTTGCGTTACCTGCAGTGAGAAGGGGAAGCCCCATTTATATTTTATGGAATGGGCTCGGAGGACCTTGGTGATGTGTGCTAGGTCCCTGCGCTTTTTAAGGGTAGAGGGGGCAAGGTCCTGAAACAGTTGTAACTGGGAGCCCGCATAAGACACCGTCGGTAGACCTCTAGCCGCCAGCATGACTCGCTCTTTGGTGGCGTAGTAATGAAAACGTATAATGACGTCTCGTGGCGGCTGTGTCGGCGGCGGTCTAGGGCGGAGGGCCCTGTGGGCTCGGTCTAGCTGGAGCAGGGCTTCAGGGACATCAGGCGTCAGCTGTAGAAACAGGCTCTCCAGATACCCAGGAAGAGAGCTAGGGGATATATTTTCAGGGATGTTGCGGACTCGGATGTTATTCCGACGATTGCGGTTGTCCATATCCTCCAGTTGTTCCTTGTACGCTTCCATATCCGCCCGAATATCCAGAAGTTCCTGCTCCACCACCGTTTGAAATTGGCAGACGTCGTCCACTTTACGCTCTAGCGTGTCTGTGCGGGAGCCCAGGTCGGCTATCTCGGATCTGAACTCAGTTAGAACCGACCTCATTTCTGACTGGATTGTTTTTGTAACGATAGCCACCACATCCTGAGTGGTCAGTGGACTGCTGGAGGTGGCGATGTCAGCAGGATCAAAGGATTGTTCAGTTGATGGGGAGCTCCGGGTGGAGGAGCCGGATTCCTCCCAAGCCCGCAGGACACTAGCTTTAGGTATCTGAGAGTTCTTGCGGTTTTTTGCGACATTGTAAATAGAGCGCTTTATAGCAATGTAGTAGATTAATGCAATATGAATAGTAGAGCCCCCTGTCACTTCGTGGTCGTTATGCTTAAGGAGCCATGAGCTCTATGAGGCTCATCAAGCGGGGAGAGAGACTTAGTTTGGTAATGGAGTGTAAGTCACTCTTGCAGGGCGCTCTTGCGGTGTGTAGGTGGGGTGAGAGCTTTCCAAGCGTCTGCACTGTAGGGTCGCAGCTTTCTCCGTAGTTAGCGAGGGGAGGGTGGGAAGTGCCTCCAGAACGCGGGCATTCCCCAGGGATCCAGATTAGGATGCCGTGTCGTGGGGGGACCAGGGGTCTCGTGTCGTTGGCTTCAGACAGGCTGTTGCTTGTGGGGGTGAGACGGAGAGGTCGTGGTTCCCGCAATATGCAGCGTATAGGCTCACCCGTCCGATGGCGTCTGGTTGCCGCTTTGTCTGTCGAGAGGCAGTGATGATGGGCGGAGACCTCAGCGGGGTCTGGTAAGATGGTCGCCGTGTGGCTCCCCTATCTGCCGCAGTCGGGTCACCGCTCTGTGCAGCCGGTGCGAGTTCCGCTGTTTATATGGCTGGTTAATTAGCCCTATAGCCTGTGGCTGCTTATAGTTCCTGGCAGTGTGGCCTGTGGTGATGTGGCCACCCTGGGAGCTCTTGTGACCACTGTGGGGCGGGAGGTGGTTGGCGGCTGGCGGGAGATGCAGCGGCTGGAGCTCAGAGTGATTGAGCCCAGCGGTAATGGGAGCCGACTGTCTCCGCGGCAGGGGGACCAGCGATCGAGGGGAGGGGTGCTGCGGCTTACCCGGCCGGGATCCCGTCCTCTGCCCGAGGTGCACGGCCGGAGGCAAGATGGCCGCCGCTCCGTCTCCGTCTGGAAGAGCCGCGTCTCCCGCTCCGTGTCCCGTGCACCGACGCTGAGGCGCGGTGGGTGGGGGTCCGTAGGCGCTGTCGGGCTGGTCGCCAGGCACTCTCCAGGGGTCCAAAGAGGGTCCTCGAGGCAGCAGCACGTCCCCGGATGCTTCGCCCTGCCACTGTCCGAACTCCAGGTCCCGGCTTCGCGCTGAGGGGAAGGCCGAAGTCCGCAGGAGGGCTGAGAAGCGCTCCCCGACTCCGCGGGATCCCCCCAGCAGGTACAGCAGGGTAAGGAAGGCTACCTGGGGCAATTCCAGGGACCCAGGGAGGGAGCCAATTTATTTTAAGGGAAGTTTGGTGGTTTGCTCTCAGGAGCAGGTAACAGGCACGTCTTCTCGGTGTGAGAGTTAGGCCACGCCCCCGTCAGTCCAGTTTTAATGTCCACATGGACCGGCATCCATTGAGTGACTATCACTCCTTAGTGGGTAAAGTGTTAAATCAGACAGACTGTTGGGTATGCTCTCAAGTACCTCAAGGCCATAGCAAATCAGGACTAGTACCATTCCCTTTAACTGTAGGAGAGGTACTTGAGCTAAGTGGTGGGAGGCCGGTGGACAAGAGGTTTAATATCTCTAGTCCTCCTAGTTTGAAGCTCCACCAATATCATGTGGATAGGTCCTTAGTATGCTTTAACATTTCCAATCCCCGAAAGCCGGGAAATTGGGAAGTGTCATGGAGTAATCAAACCATGACCTTTTCATACAGACCCGACAGAATGCCCATAGACACAGAACTTATACGCCAGATAGCCGACCATAGGAAATTTTTCCGGTATAGGTACACCTTAGGAAGTAGGACCATGCGAGTTGGAGAAGTATCACCAGGATACTGTGCACAGATCGTACAAACTGATACATGTACTAAACAGATGGGAGAATTAGGGTTAGGAGATTTCACATGGAAAATTTGTAACATGATAATGTCATACTCCGTCCCATATGTTCTCCCCGATGATGCATATTTCATATGCGGGAGGAAGGCGTATAAGTGGCTTGCCCCAAACTCAGAGGGATTGTGCTATATTGGAAAAGTACTGCCTGAAGTAATGACTGTAACCCATAACAAAATGAAAGATATTCACCGCAGTGCCCAAGCTCCTTATACTCACACTCATTACGAGCACGTCGTTAAACGGCACCTTATAGAGAGGACAGAGCATTCAGCCTCTGATCTGATCCATGAATCCACCGGGATTCAATTCCTACTCGCGTTAGATATCACTCGTACCGCCAGAGGAGTGATAAATTACAAATATATATCTGCGCTTGCAAATTTATTAGACAATATCACCGAAATGTATGACGACACATTCAGGTACACTGGGAAAGAGTTACAAGCCTACATAACAGAACTGGTTCAGCATAGGATGATTCTCAATTACCTCACAGCTGTGACAGGCGGGTATTGTGTTACCCTAGCAACTCAATATGGAATAAAGTGCTGCACGTACATTACAAACAGCACGGAGGACCCAGCCGAGGTCATAGACCAAAAGATGGATGACATTTTACAATTAAAGTGGGAGTTTCGAAGGAAACACAATCTCACACTCGCTGCTGTGGGTAATGAGCTGACCAGTTGGGTGTCATGGTTGAACCCACGAAATTGGTTCTCGGGCTTAGGAAAATGGGCCCAAGGTATTATTATGGATGTAGGGAAATTTCTTTTGTGTATTCTGGGAGTCGTCATATTGGTTGGCCTGATATTTAGATGCGTTCGGGTTTTAACGAGGTGTAAAGGTAGTACCCGGGTGATGAGTCTGAGGAGCGAGGACACTGTACTAACAACAACTAATTTGATGTATGACCCAACGATAGAGACAATGTTGTGATGACAATGTGATTCCACGGTCCGTTTCTTTCACCCGTTTCTCCTTTGTTTTCCTCCAAGGTACAAAGACATCCATTTGGAAGAAGAATTTGACAACCTCTTTTATACAGACCATTGATGAACTATGCTACAAGCCCCATTTTCCCTAGTGACTTTAAATTTTACGATAGCCCAAATATTTTAGTGACTAACTTTCTGGACAATGGAAAAACTTTTGCCATCATTTATAGCAAAAGCATCAGGAGACTACAGTCAACATGCACATCAAGACAAGACACAAGACAAGACCTCAATCGGCAAATGTATATTAAACTCACATAGTTTATGACTGCATTTACCATAATTGCTTCTTATCTTCATTTCTACAACCTTTAGGTAATGACACACATAGTCAATAGGGAATATAGGCACAGATATCAGCACTAACATATCCCCCCATTCATGTATCATCAACTAAAATGTGCTCCCCCATTTTGTTACAACTAAAAGCCGAAAAGAGCTCGGTAAAGTTTGACAGCCCATCCACAGACCCTTGATACGGGATAAGAAGGAATTCAAATGTATACTTTGCAATACCTCGAAGCTTGATTTAAGACACGTACGGCATGATGATACATGACCCCTCAAACATGGATTCATACACACATGCTTCTACTATCTCACTAGGTCATACCTTTTTCCCACCTGCTCCTCTCCTCCCTTTACCCAATCATAAAATGGTATTTACATTATGGCATATATTTTTCTTTTTTGAACTGTTTTAGGAAGTGGCAGTTATTGATGACTGCCAAAGGGTGGACTGTCAAAGTCGGAAAAATATCATGCGACACGTTGCCATATATCCACCCCATGCGCGTGCCTGCTGCACGTGCACATTCTCTCCCGTGCGTACGGATACTCGCAGCTGCGTGATGGCGCCTCCTCGGCCATGTGCTCGAGCGCGTGGTATGTGCATTTACGGTAGAGTTCGTGTGCGTCTAGCGGGCGACTCAATCATTAAATAATAAAACCAAATAGTATGTTTTATAGATAATGTTCCCCTTAATAATGACTGTAAGTTTGTTTAATGTAAAGGGTCGCTGGACAGAGGAATTCCTCTTTGCATGGTACGAAGGGTCAGACAGGGTTTGAGCAGCTGTGTCTGGTACCTAACTAAAGAACATTTTATTAGAAACAATCCGGTGCTGGTTAGGTAAAGATTAATCGCTCCTGCGTATAGTTATGGCCATTAGTATTTTCTGGACATTTACTATATTTGCGATTCATTACCCATGCGACGGGAATCTTCAGATTCCCTCCCACCTGAGCAGTTTGATATAGTCACAGCCCACCTGTTCAAACTAACCTATGACCTTTTGTTATGATGCGAGGAGACATTCCTGTGTCCAATGAACAATGAGATTATAGGTCCCTTTGTAGTGTACTGTACGCAGTGTATATAAGATCAGCCAGCCTGGGCAGCTCTCTCACTCTCCACAAACGGTTTTCATCTTGACTAGCTTGGAGCTGGTACCAGAAGCTGCGCAGCGATCGTTCCCAGTGTGTAAGTTATTCTCTGTAACCAACTTGTTCTCTGTTTGTATTGGCCATACTCTCTCTCTCTCTCTGTTATAGTATAGGATTGTGACGCTATTGTATATTTCTGTCTAGATATTCTGTTAGAATGATATGTTAGCTTGTAGTGTATGACTTGTAAACTGTTTCCCCTTTTCGATATAACTAAAAGCTTGTTAGTAAAGGTGTTGGAACCTTAGCAAGGTATCGTGTGTTTATTATATTGCAGAGGGTAATAGGAGCATCTCAAACGCTCAAGCAGCTTTAGCATTAACAAGGTTAAGCAGCGTTACATCGCTACAGTATTTCAGTACAAGGTTTACAGTATAAGAGTATCCTTTCTGTGTGTTACATTCAAGGTTTACTGATTGTCATCCCGTGAGCGTCTGCGCCGCTCGTGTTCTCCTCGTGGACTCGAGCGTCCGCTACGCTGGTAGCGTAGCATTACGGTAGTCGGCCGCCTATAGCGTGCTCGACACCACGCATTAAGCTGTGAGCGAGTGTGTCGCATGTGCGTCTCGATCACGGCCGAGCGTATGCTACGCTAAGTGCGTACCCTTACGGTACCCCACACGCCAATTGCGTACTGAGTCTCTTACCCATTTATAGTGAATGTTATAAGATAAATAGTTAGCTTTATCAAATTATATTTAGTAGCAGCTGCCACTTAATGTCAACTCAAGTTCCAAGGTTGATTTTGTTTTCACTTAGATGATTAATTTGTAGCTAACTGTCCCACACACGAGAAAACCACTCGTTGTATTGAACCGTGGTATTTGGAATGAATAGATGCTGCAGCACTAGTTGTACTTTACTCTGAAGGACCACTTAAATAGATCTTTCACATATGCTGGATATTTTTGATGTAAATAAGATATCCTTTCATCCACTGACACAGGTGTTATATTGTATATAGCAGGGATGGAGTCTGTTATTCGTCTATAGCACTGTTTCTCACCTCACTGCGGGCCGGGTAGCACTTTCCCCGCTGCCTATGAGCCACTTACAGCCATAGCATGCCGCCGCTGATAGCTCCGGTGTTCTCGTTTGGCTCGGCCCGCTGGAGTCAGATGAAACAGACCGCTACACAGCTCCCAGCCACGGTTACGTACCGCTGAATCTCCCCCTTTACATCCAACTTTTCTCGGCCGAAGACCGTAATGCTGTAGTCGGTAGGGAGATGTAGATAGACGTACTGCTGGACTTTAAACCTGCTGAGGCCGTAGCGCTTCCCACCTCCGGAGTGCGGGTGAACAAAAGACGGTGATTTGTCAGACCTAGCCAGTCCTCAGCTCCTGCAACAGTGTGGTCCGTATCAGAGTCCCATGTGGATTTCAAAGCACAAGAGTAAGACACTCTTAACGCGTTTCTCCGTTGTAAGATTCTAACGGTTTCCTCAGAAGATAGCCACCTGTATTATGCACCCTTATTTAAACAGAGTCTCCTCCAATCGCATGCTCCTATTCATTATAAGGAACAGGTGTGCTACAGGTGTATATGCATAAACATTTCTCTATATATAACCAGCCAAATATATTTCATTCAACAGATAACCGGCATTATATCCTACATCTTTAAACCAAAAAATTAATATATTATACAATCAATCGCATAGACATTTCTTTAAAAAAATATATTATTGATTTAATAATGACAACATGTGAGAAATATAAAATAACATAATTTTGTCAATATAAAGGATAAGTGGATCCATAGTGCTCTCTTAACTATCCACCCAGGGTTTAGCCTGGTGGAGAGAGCTCCTGACTTACAACCAATCGTCCTGGGTTCATATCCCACTCTGTCCCCAACACAGACCTTCATTTATTTATTTATTTATTTTATATTTTTTGGGATTTATAATTTACTCTATATTATCCACTTATCCTTTATCTATAGTACATTACAAATTTTGCATACAAATTATTTATTTTTGCCCCCATATTTAACCATAAAAATACTACCTAATACCTAAACGGAACTATTCTTTTATTCCTGGATAGATAAATACTTCTACTCAATAGTACCATGATCTTTCTAACTCCTAGGGTATTTTCTAATAGTTTCATAAATAAACAAAAAATACCAATATAACTAAAACAATTTAGAGGACATCTGAAGAAGAAGAGAGAAATAAATAAAGAAGGAGGGAATACGGAGGCAAGCATATTCTTATTATTACAAACTAGGCTCGTATATTATCTTTGAGGCTTAAACAAGGAAGGAGGGGGGGAGGGGAAAGGAGGAGGAAGAGGTTTTATTTTTGGTAAGGCAGGCAAACTACTACTGACTAAGCTCATATGGTATTCATTTCTATATTATCATTAAGCCCCAAAGGGGATAATGAACCCAAAGAAAATATCCAAAAAGCCTCTCTCTTACAAAGACGATTGAATCTATGGCCCTCATTCCGAGTTGATCGCTCGGTAATTTTCTTCGCATCGCAGTGAAATTCCGCTTAGTACGCATGCGCAATATTCGCACTGCGACTGCGCCAAGTAATTTTACAATGAAGATAGTATTTTTACTCACGGCTTTTTCTTCGCTCTGGCGAACGTAGTGTGATTGACAGGAAATGGGTGTTACTGGGCGGAAACACAGCGTTTTCGGGGCGTGTGGATAAAAACGCTACCGTTTCCGGAAAAAACGCAGGAGTGGCCGGAGAAACGGGGGAGTGTCTGGGCGAACGCTGGGTGTGTTTATGACGTCAAACCAGGAACGACAAGCACTGAACTGAACGCAGATGCCGAGTAAGTCTGAAGCTACTCTGAAACTGCTAAGTAGTTTGTAATCGCAATATTGCGAATACATCGGTCGCAATTTTAAGAAGCTAAGATACACTCCCAGTAGGCGTAGGCTTAGCGTGAGCAACTCTGCTAAATTCGCCTTGCGAGCGATCAACTCGGAATGAGGGCCTATCTCCACCCCTAGCTGTAATGGGTATATGCTCAATACCCTGTAATTTCAAGCCATCTATTTTACCCATATGTTTTTGTTGAAAATGCCTAGACAGACTATGTGTTTTCATTCCTTTCACTATATTTTGCCTATGTTCTAAAAATCTTGTATTAAGCTTTTGAGTGGTTCGTCCTACATATTGAATACCACATATGCAAGTTATCAAATAAATTACATATGTGGCGTTACAATCAATACGACTTTTGATCTCAAAATCAATGTCATACGTAGTAGAATGAAAACAAGTACTCTTATGCTCTAGATGCTTACAGGTCATGCAACCCGCCCGTCCACATCTGAAACAACCTTTTTTGGGGGGGTTAGAACTAAGCCAAGTTTGTCTTGTCTTTTCCATTGGAGCGGAACCCACATAGTGACTAGGTGTCAGAAAACTTTGCAGATTCCGTGTCTTTTTAAACAATATATACAAGGTGGTTGACATCATTTTATTTGAGACTTCAGTAATTATTAAGGCAAATGTATTGTGTATTGATAACTATTTGAAACATTAAATATTATTGTGACAAGATGATACAGGGAGGTGATGAACAGAGAAAAGTCGCTTTAGTAGGACCCTATGAAAGAGGAGTACTAAACATGATCTGAGCAGGACAAATTGTAATGTATATGCTAAAATGTTTGATTTTTTTTGTCCTAAGACTACTGTAGTAGTCATATATTCTAATTAATAATGGCCACCCTACTATGAAATGCAGAGAAAATACAGGGTGTAGTAGGCCTTGATCCTAGCCATCACAGACACAGGTTAAGCACACATAATTGTGGCAGTACATACCTTGAGAGATGTCCAATGTATCGCATCGCAAGAGATGCTGGAAATGTCAGCCTCCTTTCTGCAGGCATGTGGCAATGCGGAGCTTCATGTCCTCAATTGTGTTAATTAAGTGTGACTGATGTTATCAATTGCAGCGGAGATGTTCTCTGTCAGTTCCTGAATTGTGCAATCTCTTGTTACAGTCGCTGTAAAGACTTTCTTGATGGGCTCAGCAAACTGTTACGTATGTCCTGCACTGTTTCCTTTCATTGTGGGTCATCTGCCCCCATGGACATTCACAAACATGCCTGTTGTCTCCAGTTTTTTTTTCACCATCTTCTGTACTGCACTCTTTAAGGGCACTTCAACACTAAAACAGGTTTCTGAAATTTGCACATAACCTTGAATAAACTAGTGGTCTAATATAATTAGACCAAGAACACTTTCTACACAATCATATACGTGATGCCACCAAAGAGATGTTCAGCAAACTAAGCTTACAAGTATGGTTTGAAAGCAACATCTGAAGTTGGCGCCAGGCAGGCGAGACATGCTGAAGCCGTGTACCATTTAAACACGTCTATAAAATGTATGTACTGCTGGAACTGGAACAGTTTTGTTTATATATTGTGTCTGTGGTGGACGGGGCTCAATGCCTCCTACGAGTGAAACAATGTAAAAGTCTTATTGATGTTTCATTATACAGGGACAGGCAAAAGTCACTGTACACCAACCCCTTCCCCTTAAACTTTGCCATTGTTGTTTTGAATGACTGTCACTGCCAGTGTGTTACCCTGAAAATGGTTTCATTGCTTGAGGCTCCTGAGTTTTTAGTGGAACAGGTGTTTTGTAATATTGGTGAAAATATGGAAAAAGTAAAATGTACATTTTGTAAAAGTTTCCTGACACATATTCCAGTGGGCGGGGCATCCAGCATTGCCGCATCTTAACTGAGCTCCCTACAGTGACCTGCATAATCAGTGCCCATCCTGCTTAAATCCTACCTAAATCGAAGATCTAAACGAACACCCGCAGAGATCAGACTGAGAGGATCACTTTGAGGCCACTCTTGTCAGGGAGCGTTTATACTTCACCGGAGTCCGGCCACTGACACTGATGGCCCTCATGGCAGCCTGAGACGCTGGGGGTAGCGTGCCCCCTCCCTCATTCACTGTGAGTCTGTCTGCTGGCTTCCTAACTTGTTTACGGACAGGCTAACACTCTATGGCGGCAGCAGTGTTATCCCCACTGGACCTCCCTAACGTCTTTACCTAACTCTGGTAGGCACCCGGTGAAAGCGCCGGAGAGGAGGACTCGCGGGACCGAAGAAGCGGAGTCCATGGAGAGGCCCGACCTGTATCCGGTGACACTGCGCTCTCCATCTCTATCTTACAGTGCGGTGAAGCGGGAGACTGCTGCGGCGGACGAGGAGCCCTGACATCCCACAGACCCCTGTGACCCCCATCGTGATTCCGGCGCAGCCTGGTACAGCGGGGTAGACGCGGTATACAGGGACCCAACAAGCACCAACCTGAGACGCCAACACGTGCAGAGAGAGGGGGAGATGTGGTCTGGCACTGGAGTGACGCTGGAGGTGGCTTTGAACGGAGGTCTGGGATACGGACCATCCCGTGCAACCTCCCAGCTTGGATGTTGACAGCACATGTCCCATCGATGTGCCTGATCTGAAAGACTTGCTGATGAAGGACAAAGCTTTCACCTTGGGGGACGTATGCTGTGGTGCCTGCAGCAGCTGTTGTCCGGAGGACTGACTACGCAGTGAGTTACCTGGAGACCAAAGTTGTGTTTTTTTTTCTTTTTTTCTTTCTGCCCTGCTACTTTCTGGTAGTACGGTACCCACTAAAACTAACTTTTGTGACTGCAGGAATATGTCTTACTGCCCTTTTTTTGCAGATAACCCCAGGAACAAATAACTCTGCTTGACAGCCTATTTGCTTGAATTGTATGTACTTTTTGACACTGCAGGGACAAGGCTATATTTTCCTGAGCCTCATTTCTTCTCCTGCTGTCTGGACTACCCTGGATACGCTTACTACAAGCAGTGTGATCCTTTCTGGACATGTTTTTTTTATTATTATTTTTTCTTTTTCTCTCTTTCTTAATAGGATTGGTATGTATAAGACATATGCTTTCCTTTGTCGCTCACGTTGTGTAGCATTCATATTCCATTATTTCTGCATATCTGAGGGTGCTCTAACCGCCAGATTATAAGGTGTATATCAGGCAGGGAGATTCAAGCATAACTTTCAGTTTGCTGGTATGTGAATTTTATTTTATACTCTCCGGTCAGTTTTACCCAGGGGTAAATTTGCATTATGACTGTTTTATTGTTTTCAGCGACTAAGTAATGGTCACTGCTACCCTTAACGCCATATAGTGTTTGCAAATATCTAGTGACCGGTCTCTCAGCCTAGTTAAATAGCACCGGGCCTTTATAATCTTAATATTGGGCTGCTCTCACTTTTTGGGGGGAATGTAGTTCATGTATGCTTTTTTAGCAGTTGCTTCTGGGGATTTATAACATGGTAATGTGATTTGAAACTGTACCCCCTGCCTAGGTACTGAATTTTACATAACATTACACTTTGGTGGTGGTAACCAGAGCTATTCTCTATAAAAAACCTTTTAATAGGGTATGGATACATTTATTGATAAGACCATGCCCCCCAAGCATTCTAACTCTTCTAACAAATCTGGGAAAGCCAAATCCTCTGGCCAGAAATCAGCCCCTTCCTCACCAAAGCATTCTGACACAGGGTCCTCTGTGCCACAGAGAGAGAAATCTACGCCCCTTACTGCAAAAGACATATCAGACTATATGATTCCTCTCATGGACAAGAGGTTTGAGAACCTCCAAATGCGATTGGAGGCGGGTCTGGCTAAGACAGATTCCCATACTTCCTGCATAGTAGTACTGGAAAAACACGTGAGTGATACAGAGGATCACATACAGGATTGTCAAACAGGACTAGATGCTCATGATAGCTTGACCCAACAGATGCAATAAAAACTAGATGATGTGGAGAACAGGTCCCGTCGAAATAACCTCCGATTTGTGGGGATCCCGGAGTCTGTCACTGGTGCAACCCTCACTGCTTTATTAACTACTGGCATACCGATAGTCCTAGGGAACAAATAGGAGGCTGCGCTGAGTAATATTGGTATGTATTACAATATGAGAGAGCAAATACATTTCTCTATTAAAACAATTTATTGCACAATTAATAACAATTTATAAAAACACTCATGTCACATTAAATAAAAAATTATAAATACATATATTAGGTTATTAGAATGTTACCATCCATGTGTATCTGGAGCAAAGGGTTTTTGCTGGAATAGTCAGTTCCTATTATCACCCCTGTAGCAGATGATCAAGTCCAGTGCAAAAGTACCCAATTTGGGTGGGAGTCCAGTGGAGGAAAACTGCAGTTGGACCGTTAGAGGTTGATTCGCTCCTAATGTCCCTTACTGGTGAGCTCCTCATGCATTGCAGTCTGAAACCTCCTAGCACAGACTGTTGCTGGGCTCCTCTTGAGATGTGGTAGATTGTAATGGCCAGGGGTTGGTCCAGATCCTTTCCCCAGTGCACTTGTAGCTGAGTAACACAAGCACCTAACCGGTTTCTCTGCACTCAGCTGGCAGCTTTTTCAAAGGCCAAAGTTTATACCGACAGCCCTAGGGATATTAGCTGATATTGGGGGGAGGGGGTGAATAGCCATGCCATTACTATTTGCCTGATCCTGTTATTTCTCTTCCCCCCCCAAACCTTTACAAATCCTGTCATGGAATGTGGGTAGATTAAATGCCCCCATTAAACGAAAAAGAGTTGTTACCCACCTTAAACGCTTGGACCCAGATATAATATTTCTTCAGGAGACGCGTTGGATCTCTTCAGAGGAAAATTCACTGAAAGCTACTGTACTTGGTTAGGAGCATGCATTTCGGCTCCCTTTAGGAAGAAGGCGCGTGGAGTGGCGATACTCTTCCGTAAAAATGTGCCCATCTCTATATTATCACAAACTATTGACCCTGAGGGATGATACATCATTCTAGATGTAGAGGTGTATCACACGAATTATACTTTAGTTAATGTATACGCCCCGAATGTGAATCCTCATCACTACATTCAAGATCTGAGTCATATATTACTGGGCAGAAGTAACTATCCCCTTATCTTAGGGGGGACTTCAATTTGGTGGAGGATCCCTTTCAGGACAAATCACCCCCACTCTTGGGACCAGTGGGCTCCCAACATCGTTCTTTTAATATCTTTAGAATGAATTTAGATGTATCTGATCCCTGGCGATTACTAAATCCCACCGACAGAACTCTGATACATTTATCCTTAGTACATGGATCACTTTCATGCATAGATAAGATTTTAATTTCCTATGACTTCATGACTACCATCTCCCGGGTAGACATTCATGAAATCATCATATCGGACCATGCACCTGTGTCGTTGGCCCTCATTCACCCGCAAATGCAGCCTGCCGACCGCATATGGCGCTTTCCTCACTATCTGGCACAATCGGAGGGCTTTAAATCTCATCTTGTTTACCACTGGACGAATTATGTTGATGACAATTTAGATTAGTGGGACCGTCCGGTCCTCTTCTGGGATGCTTCTAAGGCGGTAATGAGGGTGCATATAATCAGTTACATCTCCCGGAAAAGGAAGGAGGCTAAGGCGGAGCATGATGATCTCAAAGCTACAATGCTAGACTCCTTCCAACAATATACTACTGACCCAACAGAGGATAATATGCATGCTTATAGACAAACTCGTCAATTGTTGGAAAATTATTTAGCAACACAGGTAAGGCGTTCTTTAGAGTATACAAAACACAAATTCTACAGCTGGTGTAACAAAGCTGGCAAGCTCCTGGCTTCGCTATCTAAGCCTCCCAGATCAAGACATACTATTACTTCCCTAAAACATCCCTCAAATTGGACTATGCTAACTAAATCTAGGGATATAGCATCCCAATTTCAGAACCACTTTGAAACCTTGTTTCATTCCTCTCCTATTGATGTCCATGCTCAGAATAGCTTTCTCTCAGATATGACATTACCAAAACTGACCTCAGAACAAAGCGAAGCCCTTGCAGGAAATGTCACAATAGAGGAGATTACTGCGGCCATTTCGAATCTCCCTCTAGGTAAATCCCCAGGACTCGATGGGTTTTCTGGTGAATATTACCATATTTTACAATCTCACATAACACCAACTTTATTAGCACTATACTGTATACAGGCATTCAAGAAAATAAAGCTCTTTATCCATCCTTCAACGAGGCTTATGTAACATTATTACCTAAACCCAATAAAGACCAAAGTTTAATGGTCTCCTACAGACCTATAAGTTTATTAAATGTCAATTTTAAACTTTTAGCCAAAATCATGGCCACATGGCTCCAGACTATTCTTCCATCTATTCTAACTGAACATCAGATGGGCTTTGTTCAAGGCTATCATGCGATAAAGGCTATAAGAACAGCGATAGCAGCGGTAGCAATGTTGGGTAATTTGTCCGGTGGTGAAAATATGCTTTTAAGCTTAGATATACACAAGGCATTTGATATGGTCTTATGGCCACACTTATTTAAAGTGCTGTAGGAAAGGGCCTTTGATACTGGTTTTGTTGAATTGGTTCGCTATTTTTATCAAAACCCATCTGCTTCTTTACTAATCAACGGAATAGTGGGGCCCCATTTCTACTTGGAGAGGGGCACCCGTCAAGGTTGCCCACTCTCTCCACTATAACACTATTATTTAATTTAGCCTTAGATCCTTTGCTGCGATTTCTCCAACATGAAAACTCCTTTCAGGGTTTTAAGATGGGTTGACAGGAAATAAAACTTTCAACATTTGCTGATGATATAATTCTTTATATTGGAAATCCAGAACAAACTCTCATTTATATTGAACAAAATTGATCTTTTTGGCTCAATATCTGTTTTACACATCAATTTGGACAAATCTTCTGCAATGTCACTCGGGCGTTCGGGTGGGCATCCTCGGTGGGCTCGGCTGTTTCCCCTCCAGTGGGCTAAACACTACATTCCTTACTTAGGAATCCTCTTACCGAATAATTTAAACAATTTATATAGACTCAATGTTAAGAGGGCGATTGCCGTGCTCGCTGAGGATGTCAAGACATGTGAACACTTGCCATTATCCTTTTTGGGGAGAGCTAATCTGCTAAAAATGGCGGCTATCCCTTGCCTACTATTCCCCATACAATCACTACCAATACTCTTATCAAAAACCGATACCCTCCAAATTAACACAATAATCAGAACATTTTTCTGGAAGGGTGGTAGGGCTAGAGTAGCTTTAAGAAAACTTCAGCAACCAAAGCATAATGGAGGCATAAATTTCCCAGATATCACGGCTTATAATCACGCAGCTATTCTGCGGCATTTACGGGATTGGCTTCTCAAAACCTCAGTATATACTAATATATCACTGGAACAAAATTTTCTAAATGATTGTGATTTAATAAGTTTTCTCCATCTATATGATCAAGAGATACCAGAGTCGTTACAGTTGAACCCACTACTATGGACAACTAGGAGATTGTGGCATATTCTACGTCACAAAGTGGGCCTTAATGCATATTATTCTCTTCATCTGCCCCTAATTCGGAATCCCAACTTTCTTGATGGCATGGCTGCTCACCCCTTTACGATGTGGCGGTTGGCGGGCAAACACAACTTAAGATCATTAGTCTCTGTTGATAATAAGCGTCCTCTCACATTCACAGAAGTTTCAGATGAATTTGCAATGATACGCCCCTACCCGCTAGCGTTCTTACAGGTATGATTCTATGTAACACATGTCTTGCAACACTTTTCCTGTAAGGATTGGAACAACTCACTGGATAGCCTTTTGACATATTCTATACCTACCCGCAAAGCGATAACTATCCATTACAATTATTTGAGAGATATTATAGATAATGCAAAGATTACTGGGGGTATGTCCAAATGGCTGACTCACTTTTCAACTTTAATAATACCACAGCTTGAAAAAGGTCTAATGTTCTCTCGGAAAACTCTTCCAGCAAGCATGTATACCGAACTATTTTTAAACACCTATCACAATACATATCTATCTCCTCTGAGGCGTTTCCGGATGGGTACCTTGAGCACCCACTCCTGTTTACGTTGTCATCAAGATGAGGATGATACCTTTCATTGCCTATGGGCTTGTCCCATTGTTCAATATTTTTGACATTTAATTCGTAGATATGCAGAAGCTAAACTTATTAACTATATTCCATTTACTCCAGCATGGGCAATTCTGGGAATTTTTAATCCGCGCCAACGTATGATTTTAGAAAGTAAACAAATTTTGTTAGCGCTCAGTGCGGCGGGTAGGAAAACAACTTTGCAGGGATGGTTCGATAGTACACCTCCACAAATACCACTATTTTTGACTAAATTTAATTTTATATTCAGAATGGATTGGCTGGAAACACTTTTGGAAAAAGAAAAGAGAGTAGAACGATTTTTCTCGATTTGGGAACCATATATTAGTACTTTACCACTTGCTAACAGAAAGCAGATACATCATAGCTTAAAACATACCCCATGGTATCTTACCAGACTGGCGGTGGGTGACCCGCCGATCGTTACGATTTAAGGAGTTGGTTGTGCATTCCCCGGGCTCCAGAGCAATAATTTTGTGATTAAAGGCATTCATGTTATGTTATTTCTTTTTCAATATTTGTATGTATAACTCGTTATATGCAGACTGACACAAAATTTGTGAACTGAATTTCTATCACCGCTGTATGTATCACTGAACAACTATCAATCATATTGTCATGACTGGATGTTTCTACTTTGTATGAGATTCTATGTATTGTTTCTTCACAATACTTCAATAAAAAAAAAAACTGTTAAAAAACAAAAAGTTTCCTGACACCAGCGTACAACATCGCATTGTACTATGGAGGTTAACTCATACATTTCGGATCAGTGAAGGACATATTAAGATTTGTAACCTGCAAGGACTAACAGATGACAGATAATAAATGGAATATGTTGATCTCATTATGACAAGGCCAAAAACACAATCTCAACATTGAACCAGCTATTAATATAGGTTGGGTATGTAACCCTGGCGGTCAGAATTCCGATGCCGAGATCCCGGCCGCCATAATGCCGGCAGCGGGGCGAGGGTTACAAGTCCCCTTCCGGGCTTGCTGCACTCACCATGCTGCGGGCTCAGTGGCTTGCCACAGGTTCTATTCCAACTCTATGGATGTCGTGGACACCCACGAGTGGGAATAGCACTGTCACAGCTGTCGGCATTCTAAGTGGTTGGAATCCCGGCGTTGGTATTGTGACCGCTGAGATGTTAACTACATTCCATTAATTCAGCTACTCTATTTGAATTGGCTTCGCTAGGTGCAGTGACTTTGGCTCACCCTCTATGCATAACAGCTTTTGCCCTATAGCCTCTAATTTGGTCATAAAGCTTAGTCAATGCGAATATCCTAATTACACAATAATCACAGTAGGAGGTACATTATGTCACCAATTTCTGGTTTTATGTATATATTTAATCAGTTTGTTAAAATTTCAACAAATGAGAAAGTACCTGTTTATATTTTAGATTGGAGTCACAATCTACAGTCCATTGATAATACTCTGACTCCATCCATAAACTAGATCTATAGCTGTGCCCCATATCCCCATGGCACATATTCAAAGGTGTAATAATTATTAAAACACACAGAGTCTCCCATATGCGAAATGCTTGGGACCGGAAGTATTTTGGATATTGGATATTTCCGTATTTTGGAATATTTGAGATATCCTGGGGATGGGACCCAAATCTAAACACATAATACATTTATGTTTCATATACACCTTATACACATAGCCTGAAGTCCATTTTACACACTATTTTCAATAATTCTGTACATGAACCACTTGCCTGCATGGTTGCATCTGATGCGACCAGTCAGAAACACCCACTCAGAAGGACCTGCCAGCCCTCCTGCACCCGCCGCAGTTCTGTCCCCAGTGTATCCTGATGTATGTAGCGCTGCATACATGACAGCGGCAGCTAGATGCGGGCGCCTGTTGTCCTCCTAAAGGCCCCATGACCTGCATATGCGCTGTGTGCCGAGCACACTCAGCACCACCCTAGTTACAGCTTTGGTTAGTGCTGTGAAGCTGGTGCTGTCACCCTGCTGTCACAGCTCCTTGATATAACTTATTAGGTTCATCCACGGCTTTAGCAATAGGTGTTGCTGGATCATGATACACAGTAATTGTAACATTGATATGGGAACCACAGTGGCAAAATGGCTACATTTATTTTAAATGCAAAGAATATAAATATTTGAAATTAATCTGAGGTGACAACTATAGGGCTTTGTTACAGACCTGGATGTTCCTCATTTTATACAAGCACACAATGGTCAAATATGCGATGGGTTTCTTCAATGTGCCGCCAGCCTTACCCCTGCACTACAAATGCAAAGTAGGCTTTTGAAAAAAACTGGCCTTGTGTATGTTTCTCGGTCTGCAGAAGACGTTGACATCACAACGGATAATATAATATCAGCTATGCAACAACCCTCAAACCATTAAATACTGTACTTGCTGTACATCTGTGAAAGTACACAAATAATAAATGGCTACATTTTGAGATTTTTAAAAAATGATTAATGGTACAACTCACGATACAGGCATACAAGAAGGCTTGTTACTGCAAATATCACATTAACTTCCTATAAAGAAAACATTTTATTTGAATCCTATATTATATTTAAAATGATCTTAATTTAGCTTTCACAAAGTGTTCAGTAGAGTTTTACAGGGAAACAGATGGGATTACTTTGCAACAGATGGAAGGGATACCATTTGATTTTGCCAAGCACAGCTAAGGTGCATCTAGCTAAATCCTGAAAGTAGAACCTGCTAGTCAATGAAATATCGACATGCTAATCAGAGCTGCGCAGAGTAATACTAATGAGCAAACAATGCATCTACTAACTGAACATTTCACTATTAAGTCTTCTGGAGACATGTCAAACTTCTGTACCACTGGGTTATAAGACAGAAAAAGTGTAAACTCCAAAGTACTGTAACAATAAGAAATAATATAAAGAATAGAGATATGGTGCAATTTTAACAACCATATATATTTGTTAATGACTAGAAAGAGAAACTGCTGCAACATTCAATCTGACAACTATGGTTTATCACGACACAGTTTGATAGGGAATGAACTCAGTATACCCACAATTGCAATATTTTATTGGATTCCATGTGTCATTCACTGTGGTTATGATATTACTTTTAGACCATTTCAGCAAATGTTCACTTTTAACATTGTTTTCCTGTTGCCTTTTGCTGACTGATAGTTTTGCTTGTTTCTATAGATGTCCTGTCTTCTCTGTACTTTACATATTTTACTTAATTCTTAAATTCTGTTGGGCTACACATGTGCGCTGGGAAAATAGGTAAAAACACTTGAAAGCTAACATGCTACAGTATTTTCTACATACAATTTATTGTACTGCTAGCGTGCATTAACACATAAAGACTAAGATATGTTGTTTAATATTTTCTATGCGAACATGGAAATTACTGTAAAATAAATTAATCTATTTATAATGTGCCTTTCAGACACTGGTAGACTAAAAGTGCGTTGACAACAGACAGGTGTGAATTAAATCTAAAGGTTAACATAAACAGAAGTTCTTAAATTGGAGGAAAAACAACTTGAAACAGGTCAAATAAAAATATAGTTAACTAATAATTTGGGATAAGATACAATGGGGGGTATGCAATTAGGTCCGTTTTTTTTCGCCTAGGCGAAAAAACTTGACTGTTCACTGTTTTTACGGTGAATGGGGAATCGCCCTATTCAACAGCAGGGCCGTTTTTTCACCTAGGTGAAAAATTCAGCAGAAGCGAAAAACATGTGACTTGGCAAATCCACATGTTTTCTCACCTGCACTTGCAAAAATTTGAGGCTTTTTTTCACAAATGCCTTTTCACTAAAAGAAAAAAAAAAAGGGTGGAAAGGCATTGGTGAAAATTTCCCTAAATAACGGGAGAAAACGGGCCTCAATTAAATAGGCAGGTGGGCGAAATCAACAGCTCAGAGATTACTGGAGCAAATTGCATACCCCCCATTGTTTCTATACTAACCCAATTTGATGACTAGGGGGAGGTCAGACGGTATCCAGTAACTAGGTCAACAATAACTAGGTTGACGGGGTTTTTAGGTCGACATGAGTTTTTCAAATTTTTTCTTTTTTTTAACTTTTTCATACTTAACGATCCACGCAGACCGGGTTCCCGGTCACTGTATGGAGAAAACGACACCAAAAAACCATAAAAAACTCATGTCGACCTTTTGACCTGTCGACCTTGAGACCCTGTTGACCTAGAACCCGTCGACCTAGTTACTGTTGACCAACAGTGGTCGACCTATACACTGTCAACCTAGTTACTGTCGACCTTCCATACCACACCCAGGTCAGACTGTATCAGGGAGCCTAATCTATAATAAGTAACCAGAATACACAGTATTTGCTGAGTGCAGTCCACATGCCAGGCAGGTGGCCTGGGAGAGAAAGTGATTGTGTACTGTATTTCAGGCTCTCTACAAGTCTTAAGAGGAAAGGTAGAATTCTGCTATAATCTCCAGATCATATGTAAATTAAAAAAAAAAAACACTTAAAATGTGTGTGGGTTTTTTCCCACCAGAAGGCATGAGAAATGTTCATTAGAAATGTTTGTTAAAATAAGAATTTACTTACCGATAATTCTATTTCTCATAGTCCGTAGTGGATGCTGGGACTTCCGTAAGGACCATGGGGAATAGCGGCTCCGCAGGAGACTGGGCACAAAAAGTAAAAGCTTTAGACTAGCTGGTGTGCACTGGCTCCTCCCCCTATGACCCTCCTCCAAGCCTCAGTTAGGATACTGTGCCCGGACGAGCGTACATAATAAGGAAGGATTTTGAATCCCGGGTAAGACTCATACCAGCCACACCAATCACACTGTACAACCTGTGATCTGAACCCAGTTAACAGTATGATAAACGTAGGAGCCTCTGAAAAGATGGCTCACAACAATAAACAACCCGATTTTTTTGTAACAATAACTATATACAAGTATTGCAGACATCCACTACGGACAATGAGAATTAGAATTATCGGTAAGTAAATTCTTATTTTCTCTGACGTCCTAGTGGATGCTGGGACTTCCGTAAGGACCATGGGGATTATACCAAAGCTCCCAAACGGGCGGGAGAGTGCGGATGACTCTGCAGCACCGAATGAGAGAACTCCAGGTCCTCCTCAGCCAGGGTATCGAATTTGTAAAATTTTGCAAACGTGTTTGCCCCTGACCAAGTAGCTGCTCGGCAAAGTTGTAAAGCCGAGACCCCTCGGGCAGCCGCCCAAGATGAGCCCACTTTTCTTGTGGAATGGGCTTTAACAGATTTTGGCTGTGGCAGTCCTGCCACAGAATGTGCAAGCTGAATTGTACTACAAATCCAACGAGCAATCGTCTGCTTAGAAGCAGGAGCACCCAGCTTGTTGGGTGCATACAGGATAAACAGCGAGTCAGATTTTCTGACTCCAGCTGTCCTGGAAACATATATTTTCAGGGCCCTGACTACGTCCAACAACTTGGAGTCCTCCAAGTCCCTAGTAGCCGCAGGCACCACAATAGGTTGGTTCATGTGAAACGCTGAAACCACCTTAGGGAGAAATTGAGGACGAGTCCTCAATTCTGCCCTGTCTGAATGAAAAATTAGGTAAGGGCTTTTATATGACAAAGCCGCCATTTCTGAGACACGCCTGGCTGACGCCAGAGCTAACAGCATGACCACCTTCCATGTGAGATATTTTAATTCCACAGTGGTGAGTGGTTCAAACCAATGTGATTTTAGGAACCCTAAAACTACATTGAGATCCCAAGGTGCCACTGGTGGCACAAAAGGAGGTTGTATATGCAGTACCCCCTTGACAAACGTCTGAACTTCAGGCAATGAAGCCAGTTCTTTCTGAAAGAAGATCGACAGGGCCGAAATTTGAACCTTAATGGATCCTAATTTTAGGCCCATAGACAGTCCTGCTTGCAGGAAATGCAGGAAACGACCCAGTTGAAATTCCTCTGTGGGGGCCTTCTTAGCCTCACACCAGGAAACATATTTTCGCCAAATGCGGTGATAATGTTTCGCAGTTACATCCTTCCTGGCTTTGATCAGGGTAGGGATGACTTCATCTGGAATGCCTTTTTCCATCAGGATCCGGCGTTCAACCGCCATGCCGTCAAACGCAGCCGCGGTAAGTCTTGGAACAGACAAGGTCCCTGCTGGAGCAGGTCCTTTCTTAGAGGTAGAGGCCACGGGTCCTCCGTGAGCATCTCTTGCAGTTCCGGGTACCAAGTTCTTCTTGGCCAATCCAGAGCCACGAGTATAGTCTTCACTCCTCTCCTTCTTATGATTCTCAGTACTTTTGGAATGAGAGGCAGAGGAGGGAACACATACACCGACTGGTACACCCACGGTGTTACCAGAGCGTCCACCGCTATTGCCTGAGGGTCCCTTGACCTGGCGCAATATCTGTCCAGTTTTTTGTTGAGACGGGACGCCATCATGTCCACCTTTGGTTTTTCCCAACGGTTTACAATCACTTGAAAGACTTCTGGGTGAAGTCCCCACTCCCCCGGGTGGAGGTCGTGTCTGCTGAGGAAGTCTGCTTCCCAGTTGTCCACTCCCGGAATGAACACTGCTGACAGTGCCACCACATGATTTTCGGCCCAGCGAAGAATCCTTGCAGCTTCTGCCATTGCCCTCCTGCTTCTTGTGCCGCCCTGTCTGTTGACGTGGGCGACTGCCGTGATGTTGTCCGATTGAATCAATACCGACTGACCCTGAAGCAGAGGCCTTGCTTGACTTAGGGCATTGTAAATGGCCCTTAGTTCCAGGATATTTATGTGAAGAGACGTTTCCATGCTTGACCACAAGCCCTGGAAATTTCTTCCCCGTGTGACTGCTCCCCAGCCTCTCAGGCTGGCATCGGTGGTCACCAGCATCCAATCCTGAATGCCGAATCTGCGGCCCTCTAGAAGATGAGCACTCTGTAACCACCACAGGAGAGACACCCTTGTCCTTGGAGATAGGGTTATCCGCTGATGCATCTGAAGATGCGATCCGGACCATTTGTCCAGCAGATCCCACTGAAAAGTTCTTGCATGGAATCTTCCGAATGGAATCGCTTCGTAAGAAGCCACCATTTTTCCCAGGACTCTCGTGCATTGATGCACTGACACTTGGCCTGGTTTTAGGAGTTTCCTGACTAGCTCGGATAACTCCCTGGCCTTCTCCTCCGGGAGAAACACCTTTTTCTGGACTGTGTCCAGAATCATCCCCAGGAACAGTAGACGTGTTGTTGGAATCAGCTGTGATTTTGGGATATTTAGGATCCACCCGTGCTGACGTAGCACTACCTGAGATAGTGCTACTCCGACCTCTAACTGTTCCCTGGACCTTGCCCTTATCAGGAGATCGTCCAAGTAAGGGATAATTAATACGCCTTTTCTTCGAAGAAGAATCATCATTTCGGCCATTACCTTGGTAAAGACCCGTGGTGCCGTGGACAATCCAAACGGCAGCGTCTGAAACTGATAATGACAGTTTTGTACCACAAACCTGAGGTACCCTTGGTGAGAAGGGTAGATTGGGACATGGAGATAAGCATCTTTGATGTCCAAAGACACCATATAGTCCCCTTCTTCCAGGTTCGCTATCACTGCTCTGAGTGACTCCATCTTGAATTTGAACCTTTTTATGTAAGTGTTCAAGGATTTTAGATTTAAAATTGGTCTCACCGAGCCGTCCGGCTTCGGTACCACAAACAGCGTGGAATAATACCCCTTTCCCTGTTGTAGGAGGGGTACCTTGATTATCACCTGCTGGGAATACAGCTTGTGAATAGCTTCCACTACCGCCTCCCTGTCGGAGGGAGACGTTGGTAGAGCAGACTTCAGGAACCGGCGAGGGGGAGACGTCTCGAATTCCAATTTGTACCCCTGTGATACTACCTGCAGGATCCAGGGGTCCACTTGCGAGTGAGCCCACTGCGCGCTGAAATTCTTGAGACGGCCCCCCACCGTGCCTGAGTCCGCTTGTAAGGCCCCAGCGTCATGCTGAAGACTTGGCAGAAGCGGGGGAGGGCTTCTGCTCCTGGGAAGAGGCTGCCTGGTGCAGTCTTTTTCCCCTTCCTCTGCCCCGGGGCAGAAATGAGTGGCCTTTTGCCCGCTTGCCCTTATGGGAACGAAAGGACTGAGTTTGAAAAGACGGTGTCTTTTTCTGCTGAGAGGTGACCTGGGGTAAAAAGGTGGATTTTCCAGCCGTTGCTGTGGCCACCAGGTCCGATAGACCGACCCCAAATAACTCCTCCCCTTTATACGGCAATACTTCCATATGTCGTTTGGAATCCGCATCACCTGACCACTGTCGCGTCCATAACGCTCTTCTGGCAGAAATGGACATCGCACTCACTCTAGATGCCAGGGTGCAAATATCCCTCTGTGCATCTCGCATATATAGTAATGCATCCTTTAAATGCTCTATAGTTAATAATATACTGTCCCTATCCAGGGTATCAATATTTTCAGTCAGGGAATCCGACCAAGCCACTCCAGCACTGCACATCCAGGCTGAGGCGATTGCTGGTCGCAGTATAACACCAGTATGTGTGTATATACCTTTTAGGATATTTTCCAGCCTTCTATCAGCTGGTTCCTTAAGGGCGGCCGTATCGGGAGACGGTAACGCCACTTGTTTTGATAAGCGTGTGAGCGCCTTATCTACCCTAGGGGGTGTTTCCCAACGTGCCCTAACCTCTGGCGGGAAAGGGTATAGTGCCAATAATTTATTAGAAATCAGCAGTTTTTTATCGGGGGAAAACCACGCTTTATCTCACACCTCATTTAATTCATCTGATTCAGGAAAAACTACTGGTAGTTTTTTTCACACCCCACATAATACCCTCTTTTGTGGTACTTGTAGTGTCAGAAATATTCAATGCCTCCTTCATTGCCGTGATCATGTAACGTGTGGCCCTACTGGACATTACGTTTGTCTCCTCACCGTCGACACTGGATTCTGTCTGGGTCTGTGTCGACCATCTGAGGTAACGGGCGTTTTAGCGCCCCCGACGGTGTCTGAGACGCCTGAACAGGCACTAATTGATTTGCCGGCTGTCTCATGTCGTCGACAGTTTTTTGCAAAGTGCTGACACTGTCACGTAATTCTTTAAACACGACCATCCAGTCAGGTGTCGACTCCCTAGGGGGTGACATCACTAACACAGGCAATTGCTCTGCTTCCACATCATTTTCCTCCTCATACATGTCGACACAATCGTACCGACACCCAGCACACACACAGGGAATGCTCTGAAAGAGGACAGGACCCCACGATCCCTTTGGGGAGACAGAGGGAGAGTTTGCCAGCACACACCAGAGCGCTATATATATACAGGGATAACCTTATGTAAGTGTTACTCCCTTTATAGCTGCTGTTTTATATTAGCTGCCAATAGTGCCCCCCCTCTCTTGTTTTACCCTGATTCTGTAGCAGGACTGCAAGGGAGAGTCTGGGAGCCTTCCTTCCAGCGGAACTGTGAGGGAAAATGGCGCTTGTGTGCTGAGGAGATAGGCTCCGCCCCCTTCATGGCGGCCTTTTCTCCCGCTTTTTTAAGGAAAACTGGCAGGGGTGAAATGCATCCATATAGCCCAGGAGCTATATGTGATGTATTTCTTTAGCCATATAAGGTTTAAACATGTTTTATTGCGTCTCAGGGCGCTCCCCCCCAGCGCCCTGCACCCTCAGTGACCGGAGTGTGAAGTGTGCTGAGAGCAATGGCGCACAGCTGCAGTGCTGTGCGCTACCTTATCTGAAGACAGGAACGTCTTCTGCCGCCGATTTCTCCGGACCTCTTCGCTCTTCTGGCTCTGTAAGGGGGCCGGCGGCGCGGCTCCGGGACCCATCCAGGCTGAACCTGTGATCGTCCCTCTGGAGCTAATGTCCAGTAGCCAAGAAGCCCAATCCACTCTGCACGCAGGTGAGTTCGCTTCTTCTCCCCTTAGTCCCACGATGCAGTGAGCCTGTTGCCAGCAGGACTCACTGAAAATAAAAAACCTATTTAAACTTTTACTTCTAAGCAGCTCAGGAGAGCCACCTAGCATGCACCCTTCTCGTTCGGGCACAAAAATCTAACTGAGGCTTGGAGGAGGGTCATAGGGGGAGGAGCCAGTGCACACCAGCTAGTCTAAAGCTTTTACTTTTTGTGCCCAGTCTCCTGCGGAGCCGCTATTCCCCATGGTCCTTACGGAAGTCCCAGCATCCACTAGGACGTCAGAGAAATCGGGATGCAGTTATGAGACCGTCGGTCACTACACAGACGCCGGGATCCCGAGCAATTGACAGCCCGGCAGTTGGCATGCCAACTAACAAGGACTATTTCCACTCATGGTTGTCCATGACACCCACAGAGTGGAAATAGAACCTGTCGCAAGGGGCTTCGCTGCGCTCGTCCCCCGCTGGCAATCTAAAGCTTGGGAATCCAGCGTCAGTATAGTGACCAACGGGATCCCACACGCCAGACACCCAATCCCAACCTGTTAAATCAAGATACATTGATGCATATGGATATACACATTGCTCACAGTTCCCTTTCAATACATTTATGCTACTTAGTTTCACTTTATAGTCCGTTTTATAAGCAAGAACAACTTTTATAGCAGTTTGATATATAGGGCACTGTAATGTAGCTCTGTGTTCTTTTTATGTGTACCTGGTTTAAAATAAGAATTTACTCACCGGTAATTCTATTTCTCGTAGTCCGTAGTGGATGCTGGGAACTCCGTAAGGACCATGGGGAATAGACGGGCTCCGCAGGAGACTGGGCACTCTAAAAGAAAGATTAGGTACTATCTGGTGTGCACTGGCTCCTCCCTCTATGCCCCTCCTCCAGACCTCAGTTAAGGAAACTGTGCCCGGAAGAGCTGACACAACAAGGAAAGGATTTGGAATCCAGGGTAAGACTCATACCAGCCACACCAATCACACTGTACAACTTGTGATAACCATACCCAGTTAACAGTATGAACAACAACTGAGCCTCAGTAACAGATGGCTCATAACAATAACCCTTCAGTTAAGCAATAACTATATACATGTATTGCAGAGAGTCCGCACTTGGGACGGGCGCCCAGCATCCACTACGGACTACGAGAAATAGAATTACCGGTGAGTAAATTCTTATTTTCTCTGACGTCCTAGTGGATGCTGGGAACTCCGTAAGGACCATGGGGATTATACCAAAGCTCCCAAACGGGCGGGAGAGTGCGGATGACTCTGCAGCACCGCATGAGCAAACACAAGGTCCTCCTCAGCCAGGGTATCAAACTTGTAGAACTTAGCAAACTTGTTTGATCCCGACCAAGTAGCAGCTCGGCAAAGCTGTAAAGCCGAGACCCCTCGGGCAGCCGCCCAAGTAGAGCCCACCTTCCTTGTGGAATGGGCTTTCACCATTTTGGATGCGGCAATCCAGCCGCAGAGTGAACCAGCTGAATCGTGCTATAGATCCAGCGAACAATAGTCTGCTTCGAAGAAGGAGCGCCAACCTTGTTGGCTGCATACAGAATAAACAGCGAGTCAGACTTTCTGACTCCCGCCTTTCTGGAAACATACATTTTCAAAGCCCGGACTACGTCCAGTAACTTGGAATCCTCCAAGTCCCTAGTAGCCACAGGCACCACAATAGGCTGATTCAAATGAAACGATGATACCACCCTAGGAAGAAATTGGGAATGAGTCCTCAATTCTGCCCTGTCCATATGGAAGATCAGATAAGGGTTTTTACATGACAAAACCGCCAATACTGACACACGCCTAGCCGAAGCTAAGGCCAATAGCATGACCACTTTCCACGTGAGATATTTTAGCTCCATGGTCTTAAGTGGCTCAAACCAGTGGGATTTCAGGAAATCCAACACAACGTTAAGATCCCAAGGTGCCACCGGTGGCACAAAAGGAGGCTGAATATGCAGCACCCCCGGAATAGGAAGTGCAGGAATCGACCCCGCTGGAATTCCTCTGTAGGGCCTTCCCGGCCTCACACCAAGCAACCTATTTTCGCCATATACAGTGAAAAAGTCTTGCTGTCACGTCTTTCCTAGCCTTTATCAGCGTAGGAATAACTGCATCCGGAATGCCCTTTTCCGCTAGGATCCGGCGTTCAACCGCCATACCGTCAAATGCAGCCGCGGTAAATTTTGGAACAGACAGGGCCTCTGTTGCAACATGTCCTGTCTGAGAGGCAGAAGCCCTGAGTCCTCTGAGAGCATTTCCTGCAGCTCCGGGTACCGAGTCCTTCTTGGCCAATTCGGAGCAAAGAATATTGTTTTCACTCCTCCTTTTATTACAATTCTCAGCCCTTGGGTATGAGAGGAAGAGGAGGGAATACAGAGACCGACTGGAACACCCACGGTGTTACTAGTGCGACCACAGCTATCACCTGAGGGTCCCTTGACCCGGCGTAAAACCTTTTTTAGCTTTTTATTGAGGTGGGACGCCATCTAGTCCACCTTAGGCAGTTCCCATCAATTTGCAAACTGCGTGAAGACTTCCTGATGAAGTCCCCACTTTCCCGGGTGGAGGTCGTGCCTGCTGAGGATGTCTGCTTCCCAGATGTCCACTCCCGGAACGAACACTGCTGACAGTGTGCTTACTTGATTCTCCGCCCAGCGAAGAATTCTGGTGGCTTCTACCCTCGCCACCCTGCTCCTTGTGCCGCCTTGGCGGTTTACATGAACCCCTGCGGTCTGACTGGATCAGAACCGGTTGGTCGCGAAGCAGGATCTCCGCTTGACTTAGGGCGTATTATATGGCCCTTAGTTCCAGGATATTGATGTGAAGGCAAGTCAGTTGACTTGACCACAGACCTTGGAAATTTCTTCCCTGTGTAACTGCCACCCACCCTCGGAGGCTTGCATCCGTGGTCACCAGGATCCAGTCCTGAATGCCGAATCTGCGGCCCTCGAGAAGGTGAGCACTCTGCAGCCACCACAGGAGAGACACCCTGGCCCTGGGGGATAGGGTGATTAACCGATGCATCTGAAGAGGTGATCCGGACCACTTGTCCAGTAAGTCCCATTGGAAGGCCCTCGCATGGAACCTGCCTAAGGGGATGGCCTCGTGTGATGCCACCATCCTTCCCAGGACTCGAGTGCAGTGATGCACTGACACCTGTTTTGGTTTTAATAGATTCCTGACCAGTGTCATGAGCTCCTGAGCTCTCTCTATCGGGAGATAACCCTTTTCTGGTCTGTGTCTAGGATCGTGCCTAGGAGAGGCAGATGAGCTGTAGGAACCAACTGCGACTTTGGAATATATATAATCCAGCCGTGTTACCGTTACACTTCCAGAGAAAGTGATACGCTGTTCAGCAACTGCTCTCTTGATCTCGCTTTTATGAGCAGATCGTCCAAGTACGTGATAATAGTGACACCTTGCTTCCGCAGGAGCACAATCATATCCGCCATTACCATGGTGAATATTCTCGGGGCCGTGGAGAGACCAAACGGCAACATCTGAAATTGGTAATGACAATCCCGTACCGCAATTCTGAGGTACGCCTAATGAGGTGGATAAATGGGGACCTGAATGTATGCATCCCTTATGTCCCGATTCACAATAAAGTCTCCCCCTTTTTAGGCTTGCACTGACCGCTCTTAGCGATTCCATCTTGAACTTGAACCTTCTCAGGTATATGTTCAGGGATTTTTAATTCAATATGGGTCTGACCGAACCGTCTGGTTTCGGGATTACAACATGGTCTAATAATAACACCCTCTTGTTGAAGGAGGGGACCCTTGACCACCACCTGTTAAAGATACAATTTGTGAATTGCAGATAACACTGGCTCCCTCTCTTGGGGGGAAGCCCGCAGGGCCGTCGGTGAGGGGGCATCTTCTCACAGTCCAGCTTGTATCCCTGAGACACAATATCTATTGCCCAGGGATCGAACAGGGAGTGAACCCACTTGTGGCTGAACTTACGAAGGCGTGTCCCCACCGGGCCTAGCTCCGCCTGTGGAGCCCCAGCGACATTGGTGGATTTTTGTAGGGGCCGGGGAGGACTTCTGTTTCTGGGAACTAGCTGCCCGGCTCTGACAAGAAAGGACGCTCCTCAGACTTTCTTGTTTCTTTATACGAAAGGCTGCACTTAATAATGTCGTGCTTTCTTAGGCTGTGCAGGAATATAAGGCAAACTAGCAGAATTACCAGCTATAGCTGTGGAGACCAGGCCCGAGAACCCTTCTCCACACAATCCTCAGCCTTCCATATGCCTCTTAAGTCGGCATCATCTGTCCAATGCATATTCTACAGGACACGTCAAGCAGAGATCGACATAGCTTTGACTCTAGGACCCAGTATACTCATGTCTCTTTGGGCATGCTTTATAACTATATATCTATCACTTAAGACAGCATCTTTAATATATTTATATTGCATACTATGGTCTCATCTCTGCTGATAAGGTACCTGTCCACGCTGCCACAGCGCTATAAACCCATGCCGACACAATCGCCGGTCTGGGTAGTATACTAGAATGTGCACGCTATCTGCAGGATCCCTGAGAATAGCAAGTGCTACCGTCTGTGCAAACAGGACACCCCAGGGGAAGATTCTCAACATATCCTGGCCCTAGTGGGGAAAGGATACAGCCTGAGAATTCTCTTGTGGGAAGCTGTCGTCTCTTGTCTGGAGATTTCCGCTCTTTTTCCTCATGAGAGGAGGGAAATTTACCTCAGCATTCTTCCCCTTAAACATGTGTACTCTCGTGTCAGGGACAGATGAGTCATCAGTGATATGCAAATCATCTATTATTTCAATAATCATATATTGAATACCTTATAGCCATCTTGGCTGTAACTTTGCATTATCGTAGTCGACAGTGGAGTTAAACTCCATGTCGATACCAGTGTTTGTTATTATGGATAGTGAGCATTGAGAGACTCTGAAGGTCTCTGTGACATAGGGACATACATGGGTAGATTTCCTGTCTGTTCCCTAACCTTTTGTGCAATAAATTCACCTTAGCACTTACACATATCCAAACAGGTGTCGGCGTTGTCGACGGAGACACCCTCTCACACACATATCCGCTCTATCACCTCCTTAGAGGAGCCTTTTACCTCAGACATGTCGACACACGCGTACCGACACACCACACACACAGGGGATGCTCTATTTGAGGACAGTTCCGCCACAAGGCCCTTTGGAGAGACAGAGAGAGAGTATGCCAGCACACACCCCAGCGCTATATAACCCAGGGATTACACTACAACTCAGTGTTTACCCAGTAGCTGCTGTATATACAAATTTTGCGCCTAAATTTATGTGCCCCCCCCTTTCTTTTAACCATTCGTGTACCAGGATACTGCCGGGGAGAGCCTGGGGAGCTTCCTTCCAGCGGAGCTGTGAAGAGAAAATGGCGCTGGTGTGCTGAGGAAGAAGGCCCGGCCCCCTCAGCGGCGGGCTTCTGTCCTGTTTCTGACTAAAAATGGCGGGGGTTTTACACATATACAGTTTTCCAGACTGTATTATGTGTATATATTGCCAAAAGGTATACTTATTGCTGCCCAGGGCGCCCCCCCGCACAGCTGCAGTGCTGTGCACTACCTTAATGAAGACCGGAGTCTTCTGCCGCCGATTTTATCTCCTTCTTCTGTCTTCTGGCTCTGCAAGGGGGACGGCGGCGCGGCTCCGGGAACGGACGATCGAGGTCAGGCCCTGTGTTCGAACCCTCTGGAGCTAATGGTGTCCAGTAGCCTAAGAAGCACAAGCTAGCTGCATGCAGGTAGGTTTGCTTCTCTCCTCTCAGTCCCTCGTAGCAGTGAGTCTGTTGCCAGCAGATCTCACTGAAAATAAAAAACCTAACAAATACTTTCTTTCTAGCAAGCTCAGGAGAGCCCACTAGGTGCATCCAGCTCTGGCCGGGCACAGATTCTAACTGAGGTCTGGAGGAGGGGCATAGAGGGAGGAGCCAGTGCACACCAGATAGTACTAATCTTTCTTTTAGAGTGCCCAGTCTCCTGCAGAGCCCGTCTATTCCCCATGGTCCTTACGGAGTTCCCAACATCCACTAGGACGTCAGAGAAAACATAATTGAATCAGTTGGAACCCAGAAAATGTGCAGGGTTTTATTTTGCATAGATTATTCATCATAATATTGTTAAAAGAAAGAAAACCTCGACAGTGGAACAGTAAAAACAAATGTGTTTCATAGACCGTAATATCAGCCACCAGTTTTTAAATCTGGTATCCGGACTCTAGGTCGACACACATTAGGTCAACACTTATTGATCGACATTGAGTAGGGCAACACAGGAAATATGTCAACACGGCCATTAGGTCGACATGAACCATATCGGCGTGGGAAAAGGTCGACATGAGTTTTTTTTCACTTTTTTTTCTTCATTTTTTAAACTTTTTCATACTTTAAGATCCACCTGGACTACAATTGGGAATGGTAACCTGTGCAGAGTGCAGTGAGGCACCTTGCCCGAAGCATGGCGAGAGGACATGGTGCACTAATTGGGGTTCCCCGTCACTTTACAAAGAACACGACACAGAACTCATGTCAACCTTTTTCCTTGTTCATGCCGATCTATTTCCTGTGTCGACCTAGTCATTGTTGACAATAGGTGTCGACCTAGAGTCACATACCCATTAAATCTATACAGGTTTTCTAACACACACAAAAACAAATCTAGTAACACTCATATTTGTATATGTAAATATTTTCATACAAACATACGAATTGAGATATTTGACACTGATAATAACTTTAGTACTGATATCATGGCATACTACAGTATTGTGAGCTTTGCAAGTGTTATGCTCCGTACTGGCGTCTGCAGTGTCCACTAATAAGATCTATACCAGGAAGTTTGATGTGCATAGGAAAATCCTTTCCCCTTCATTAACTCCTGTTCTCCAATTCTCATTAGCTCTGCTCATTTACTGACTTATCTTTCCTATATTTGTATTAGTAACTTTTCATTTATATAAAACAACTTTATCATTTCAATGGCCATCAACATTGGCAATTTATTTCAAGGCTTTTTATGCATACAGTATTCTGAATTAGTATTAACTGCTATGATTAATGAATTATATATAGCAATGACACATTTTAATTATACAAATGTAGCACATGCTGAATGAGGACTGAAAAGCTCAGTACAAAAGAAAATCATGATAAAGCACACATATGATTTTAAAGATTCCATAAAAATAAACACAAAGTACCCAGTTGTTTTGTCCTTATGAATTAATCAGGGAGTTTCCAAATACTTCAGCCAGGGTAACGAGAACAAAGGGTATCCGATTGATAGATCAACAGTGAAAAGACAGTCAACAGGTCAACCTCAAATGGTCGACAGGGTCAAAAGGTCGACAGTGCTTTAGGTTGACAGGATCCAAAGGTCAACACAAGTTTTCTTTTTACAACTTTATCATTTACCATCCATGTGGACTAGCAGTGAGGCATCTTGCCAGAAGCACGCCCGTGAAGGTACACATTTCCACTAATTAGGTTCAAACGTGGTGAAACTTTCAAAAGGGCACAAAAAAAACCCATATTTACCATTTGACACTGTCGGCCTTTTTTACTGTCTGTCTTTTCCATGTCGACCTTTTGTATGTTGACCACTTGGGGTCGACATACTGACAGTCTATCTTTTACTGTAGAGCTACTGAACCACAGTCAGAAGTACCTGCGGATCTGGAAGAGGAGATTAGGTGGGGCAAAATGTGGGGTTTGGTCCTGTCAGAGCTGGCTTGAAAACGGGAAGAGTATCTGTGAAGAATAATAGCTTCTTATTGGTCAGAATGACCACATCCTTGGGGGCTCTGCCTTGAACTGCATAACAGTTTCAATTTAATCCGCAGACTCTATACTATCCCGTTGTATCACAGCTTGCTCAACACACACACACACACACACACACACACACACACACACACACACACACACACACACACACACACACACACACAATTAATTTAATCATGTGATACAATAAGAAAAATAAAACAGAGTCCCTGGTAGAAAATGTGATAATAATCTGTAGAGAATATTTGTAACTACAAAATTGATGGTAACTCCTAGCTAAATTGTAATATCTGCCAGAATTGGTCGGGAGGCTTGGGTGCAGTGGG
Source organism: Pseudophryne corroboree (assembly GCF_028390025.1). Taxonomy (NCBI): domain Eukaryota; kingdom Metazoa; phylum Chordata; class Amphibia; order Anura; family Myobatrachidae; genus Pseudophryne; species Pseudophryne corroboree. The sequence goes on along the minus strand of NC_086450.1, from coordinate 330,828,722 downwards.
CGATTTGATATGAACTGATCATGCGACATTCACAACCATTTCTGAGATGTGCTGTTTGGTATCACAGGATGGAGAGCAACCAGACAATCCAATAATTACTGTGACATAGTAACATAGTTAATGAGGTTGAAAATAGGCAAAATGCCCATTGGGTTCAACCTGTATTCTGTATTAAGGTATGCACCTTATAATGTACCTGCTGAAGTAATGATTTACTACCAATTGACAACTATAATTCGTACAACGCCCAGATATTTAATGTCGGTATATTAAATGCTATAGCCTTGGATACCTTTTTCAGTTAGAAATTTGTCCAATCCGTTTTTAAATGTATTTACAGAGTCCGCCATTATCACCTTCTTCAGCAGGGAGTTCCAAATCTTTATTGCCCTTACTGTGAAGAACCCTTTCCTACGTTGTGTATGGAATTTTCTCTCCTCTAGCCTCAGCGAGTGCCCACGTGTCCTATACAGAGATCTTTTAATAAACAAATCCCCTGCTTACTCCTAGTAATGACCTTTTACATATTTGAAGATATTAATAATGTCTCCTCTCAAGATGCCTCTTTTCTAGTGTATACATATTGAACCTAGTAAGTCTTTCATCGTACTCCAGTGCCTCTAACCCTTTGATCAATTTAGTAGCTCGCCTTTGAACTCTTTCGATTTCCCCGATATCTTTTTTATAATATGGTGCCAAAAATTGAACACAATATTTCAGGTGCAGATGTACCAATGATTTATACAGCGGCAGGATTACATCTTCGTCCCTTGTCTCAATACCCCGTTTTATGCACGCAAGCATCTTACTTGCCTTCTTTGCTGCATTTTGACATTGTGTACTGTTATTAAGCCTATTATCTATGAGCACCCTCAAATCTTTTTCCACTATTGTTACCCCTATATTTTCCCCATTTAATGTGTAGGATGCAAGTTTGTTTTTTTATCCCAAAATGCATAACTTTGCATTTTTCTATATTGAACCTCATTCTCCATTTGGACGCCCAGGTTTCAAGTTTAAATAAGTCATTCTGTAGAGACTCCACGTCAATTTCCGAATTAATTACCTTACACAGTTTATTATCATCTACAAAGATTGACACTGTGCTTTCCAGGCCTATTCCTAGATCATTAATAAATATATTGAACAGTAGCGGGCCGAGTACGGACCCTTGTGGTATTCCACTGACTACTGGTGCCCAGCTTGAGACCATCCCATTGACCACTACTTGTTGTACCATTATCCACCCAATTACTTATCCATGTACAAATAGTATTTCCTATGCCAAGCTCCCTTAATTTGAGGATCAGTCTCCTGTGAGGTACTTTATCGAAGGCTTTTGCAAAATCTAAATAGACCACATCTACTGCTTTTCCCTGGTCAAGATTAATGCTCACTTCCTCGTAGAAGCTAATTAAGTTAGTTTGACATGATCTATCCCTCACAAACCCAATGCTGATTCTTGCTAATAAATTTAGTAGTCTGCAGATAATCCTCTATGCTATCTCTCAAAATTCCTTCCAATATTTTACCCACTATAGAGGTCAAACTAACAGGTCTATAGTTACCAGGATGATTTTTGGTTCCCTTTTAAATAATGGCACTACCTCAGCTATACCCCAACCCTTCGGTACCATGCCTGATCTAATCGAACTATAGAAACTCAAGTATAGGGGTCTTGCTAGCTGTGACCTAAGCTCCATAAGAACCCTCAGGTGAAAACCATTTAAGTCAGGTGATTTATTAATCTTTATGCTGCTTAGTCTCTCCAGTAAATTGCTGTTTACTTCTCTTTTGAGTGAAGATGTATCAAACCTTTGAGAGAGATAAAGTGGAGAAGTTGCCATAGCAAAGCTTCTGCAGTAACTATCTGTTATCTAACACAGTCTATAAAATGACAGAAGCTATGGACAACATTTTCACTTTATGGGGCATATTCAATTAGCCATGTTACCGTACACTTCAAGTTAACACGACTGGACACACATTTTTTCATATTCAATTAGATGCGTAAATTTAGCAGCAGTAATTTTCAAAAGGATTTAACATGTTTTTTCTTCTCGCAGCTCCTAGGCCTAAGGGGAAAACTTTGGGAGAATAGCTATTTTAAAGGTAAAAATATCAAGACTTATTTCAGAAACCCTGTGACACTCCCTTATGGTTAATTAGGCACTTATTAGTTTTTAATTAGCTTAATGTGGCCAAAAATGACATGTCAATTTTAGGATGCTATTCTGCAAAGCATAGAATGGGTTAAATAATGTAGGACAAGTATATTGGGGTGCTGTATTGATGTGACAAGTGGTTTTAGGCTTGCGGGTGGTAGTTACAAACATTTTTATGCACCCCAAATTAATCTAGAGCATTTATTTGCAGAAAAACACTTGCTTATTATCACTTTACACTGTTATTAAAAAATGCAAAAATCAACCATTGGAAACATTGGAAAAGCCCCAAATATTTTCCTATTGCCCACTAATAGACATCAATACTGTTAGCCAATATTTATTTGCACTTTTTTAGTATACAGGCTGATATCCCCATTTTTCTATAGACAACATGGCAAGGACTTTTAGCAACTGAATTGAGAAGCAATCGGTAGGGCACACAATTTTTTTACACCAAATATGACCCTATCTCTCTCGAAAGTTTGATACATCTCCCCCTTAGTCAAACAGAATTACCAATGGATTATACTATGCAGAAAGCAACTATCGAATGCATTATACAGTATAATGTATTCTTCATTATGTTGTACACACAGGCAGTGTTTCCAATTTCAGGTTTCTTAACCTGTATCTGTTTTTCCTTGTTAACATTTCCTGTAAATACATATACAAAAGTTGAACTTAAAATGCTGTGGGGTACATATATTTCATGAGGGTCTACTTCAGATCTGATCGCTGCAACGGCAGCGATCGCAGTCTGAAGCCCTTTGGGGAGTGCGCATAGTGGCTCTAGAAGCAGGAACTCTGAAATAATGTCTCTATATGGTTATCAGAGATCGTATCCCATGCTATGTGTACTTTAGAAATACTCAGAGCAAGAATTACTGTAAATTTGGAGATTAATTAAGCCGTTTGGAAAATTACCTTTTTCCCTCATGCATTTTGGGTTATGTTTCATCCGTTACTCATCTTAAAAGTCATTTGACAATTTTACACTCTCAATTCTTACATTTCAGATGCATTAGATATAAAAGCAATTTCAGACACAAAGAACGATCCTTTCCTATTCTCGGGTGAACCAGTATGTCATGACTTAATGAGACGGTGAAGTCATTAATAAACTGTATGACCCCTAATCCATGATTTTAGAGTTCAGCTAAATTTTAATACTAATTAACATATTTAAGCTCATTCATCACTATCTTCTAAATAGCACATTAGACAATGAATATTTGACTTGAGGGCATATTGTCCAGAAAAATCAATGCATAAACTAGTAATTGTTAGTAAATCAGAAGAATTTGTTAAATCTAAATTGTGCGTAAAGCTCTCATGCCTTAATCAGTGCACACATACTTGAGAAATTTTCAGAATGTTTTCTTGTAATAAGAGAGAAATACCGGCAGCCTTCATCCCGGCGGTCAGAATCCTGACCGCGGGATGCCGGCAGCGGGGTGAGCGCAGAAGAGCCCCTATCGGGCTCGCCACGCTGCGGGCATGGTTATTCTCCCTCCAGGGGTGTCATGGACACCAGTGGGAGAATACGTGTCTGCATCCGAGCGCCAGGTGGGTGCTGGGTGCCAGGATCCTGACAGCCGGGATATTGAATGCATCCCGTCACACACCTCTCTATGGGGGAAATTCAATTGTTTTGTGGGTACCCAAACGTAATGGATGCCCCTCAGAGCAATTCAATTGTTCTCACCAGTAGTACTGTGACTGCGCACCCAGAAATATGCGCAGAGTGGCTAAACCCATCTAAAGTACTGCTTTGAGTGCCCAAAATACCATTTGGGCAGCCACAGTGCTGACTTATTGCACATTTCAGCTTGCAACCTCAGAGGGCTGTGAACTGAAATGTGTTCCCCTGTGGCTATTCGAGCCCGAATGGAGCAACCAATGAATTGCTCTGTTGGGCTCCATCTAGTGATAGCTGCGAGGTAAAACAAATGAATTGTCACCGAAGATTGTACTGAAAGACTCTCTTTGTAATATAGCATTTCATGATTTGAATAGCACTTGTCACCTAGATACAGAAGAGGCAGTCATTTTATGGGTTAAACAAATATTGATGAAAATGCTATCACTTGCCTAGGAACTAGCTAGACACCTCGGACTGCAGTCTCATGAATATAAATCTGCCTAGGGTTACCACCTCCCAGTCCAATTTCTGGACTGTCCTCTAGACCATCCAGAAATGACTAGCCTCTGTCCAGAGGCTGCCTAATCCCAGATGGGCAGTGTACAGTATTCTCAGGCATCTCTGCTGCCACCTCCACCAACCTCCTCATACTGTCCAGTCAGTGAGAGAGTGGCAGTGCACAGACAGAATGCAGTGGAATGAGTACTGGTGAGCCTGGCACTGGCAGAGAGAATCTTTTTTTTTTTAGAAGAAATTAGATAGAACACACAACAAACTGGCTGCTGCCTGTAAGGGTTTGATGACAAAAGGAGAGACTCTGACCTTCTGGGGGAAAGATCAACTTTCCTAAGCTGTCACCTTTCCTGACCAACCCTCCTCTTAGGACCCCTACACATAAGTTTTGCATTTAGTTGCTCTCTTTCTTCTATATAGCTCTGATGTGCAGTATATTTCCTGGCATCAATTACTTTTCATAGAATTGTAATCCATCCTCAATTATCATGCCTACCCAGTGCAAATCTATATAGAACTATAATAATATTAATGTGCTCCCAATTTAGTAGAGCCTATTTTAAATAAGGGAATCCTGTCTTTTATTCCATTTTGTTCATTCTTTACTATAATAGTAATTAGCAGCAGATATACCATTAGGTTTAAAAAGAAAGATGACAGCATTATGTCTTATGGAGACTGTTCTCTTCCAGGTGTGAAGGGCTTTGGCATAGTGAAAACTATTTTGGGCGATATTCCTATTAAATAGGGTTGCCATCTATCCAGGATTACTCTGGACAGTAGGGAATTCAGTATATAATCGGCATCCTGCTGGTAAGGGTATATAGCGAGTGCTGCAGACCTCTATGCCGCCCTCTCGAGCCCTCTGACTCATCCTCTCACCTCCGCCTGGACGGCAGTCACAGAGGGACAATGTGCGCATGTGCACTGCTCAGTCTCAGTGCCTCTGCAGTGGTTCCACCTGCAGTCTATATGGCAGCACATATGGGGCAGCCTGTACTACTGGGCACTGGAGGCAGTCTGTACTACTAGACGTACTGTATGGGGAAGGCTGTATTACTGTAAATATGGGGCAGATTGTATTACTGGACATGTGAGGAAGTATGTATTACTACATATGGGACAGTCTCTGTTGCTGTACATATGGAGAAGTACAGATGGAGCCTCGCTCATCTAGGCTTCTCTGCTGCACCTAGGTGCACCAAGGTTTATTAGCATAAGCCTTTATTGTTCTCAGCTGCAATATAATGCAGAGAGAACAATGCAGCAGGGGATTAAGTAATTACAGCAGAGGATTAAGTCCGACTGCCCTGGCTCAGTTAATCCTATTAAAGAGATAGATGAGGAGGGCTCTACCTGTACATATGGAGCCTCGCTCATCTATGCTGTCTATGGCGTTAGTCCTGATCACGGAGTCGCAGCGTGCCTGGGCGCAAGGCGGCGTGCCTAGTTGTAGGGAGGGTCACAGAGGTTATCATGGCTTATGGCATTACCAGTGAGTGTAATACGTGCGACCAGATGTCACTTTTTAAAATCACCATTGCGCATGCGTGTGGTCTCCACTGAAATACAGTGCACTATAGCGCAAGGACTACTTTACTATACACTGTATGGGCAATGCTGTATGCGCGTATCTTTACGCTATTTAAAATACACTGAGGCAATGAGGTCCCGTAGACAAACCAATAAATAAAAATAGTGTATACAGATGCAAACGACCTCATAGTCTATGGGAAGATGGGTCCACTTTGCGACCCAATATCTCCAGTTCTGGGTGTCCAAAAGACTTGAGACCAGTACCAAATGAAAGAGGAGAATCTTGGCTTTCAGGGCAGACTGGCCACTAGTTTATGAGACACAGCAAAGGGAAATGGCAAGCAACTGTTTGTCGGGTCCCCTCCAATTATCCGACCAGCTTGCACGGGGTGCAGGGTTTCTGGCTAGATAGAAAATCCTGTACAGAGACACCAAGCACAGTGTTTTGGCATCCAGGAACTTAGGGAGGTGCTTTTATCTCTCCCCATTATACTTATAAAGATAACACATGCCGCTGTAGCCTTTAGAGCAGAGAACGTTACAAGCTTTTCGTACTACTTAGTACTCAAATAGGAAATACTGTACAGAGACACTAAGCACAGTGTTTTGGCATCCAGGAACTTAGGGAGGACCTTTTATCTCTCCCCATTATACTTACAGTATAAAGATAACAATTCCCGCTGTAGCCTTTAGAGCAGAGTACGTTACAAGCTGTTCATGTTACTTAGTACTCAAATAGAAAATACTGTACAGAGATGCCAAGCATAGTGTTTTGGCATCCAGGAACTTAGGGAGGAGTTATTACCTCTCCCCATTATACTTTATTTTTATTTATTGATAAGTCCACGGGACTTGGACGCTCACATAACCTGTCAATGGACCATTGCTTTAACACATTCCCTTGCGTCTGTATACACTAATTTTTTTGATTGATTGGTTTTTTTTTAAATTGACTCTCTCCATCTGACCATTGGTCTGTGTGTACAGTGTATAGTAACATTACAGTCGTTACTGACCATTTATGCCAGAGCTTGTAGATCAATCCGCCGCTATTCGCTCTACAGTACTGGATTAGTGGAGCATTAGCCACCCAGTGGTGAAGATGTGTATTTCATGCTGCGTATGTAGTCATGCCTCAACGCGCCTGTCCGCTAAAGAACTAAACAACCTGAGCTATCGCTTAGGTGTGACTAATCCGCCATTTAGGCAGAGAAACAGCAATGATGAGGAAGGCTCTATCTGTAAATATAAAATTACTGCAACCATATTGCGGTGTTGGCCAAGCAGCCTTTGCAGGAATCTGGAAATGAAAAGGTGGTAACCCTAGGTCTGGCACAAAATGACTACCTTCACTGTGATTTATATCCTGTGATAAATCATGTTATTGCAGCTGTGAATAGCACTAATTTGTTTCTGGCAAAATACATTAGAAAGGAAGCCAGAAAAAAGTTGATAAAAGCAGTACTTTATCCACACTACTTTACTTCTTCCTAAGAAGGTCCACGAGATCCTGATCCAGCCCTTCAGTTTTCAGTTTGTCTAAACTATAATATCTATGCACAATCTTCTCTTCAGTGACCACCACCAAGCGGACGCCGTGTTCGTCTTTTCCAAGTTGGCAGCCAATAGCCGATGTAACTACCATATCCAGATCTTTATACATTCCACCGGCATTCCTGTGATAATGTCCTGAGAATACGGCTTTCACTCCTGCAAGAAAGAGTTGGACAGGTCATGTTAAAGGATTAAAGGCAGAGTAATGCACTGCTTATGATTTACCTAATAACAGTAACGGTATTCTATATAGCAAGCCGAAATTTGGGAAAATTAATGGGCCAACTGTTTTTCACCAAGTGTAATTATCAAGTTAATTATATTCCATTATTCACTCAGTAGGAGGCCCAACCCACTTCCTGATATCACAAATGTATCACAGTAGCAGACAAGATCAGGGATTGCATAGATCAAAAATATTCTGCTTCTTAACCTATTACAGGAAGCTATATTTTCAGCTTTAACTATATGTAGTCTATTTTGAACGAAAATGAAATGGGCTTTGCAGCTGTCATCTTACACAAGACTTTCATCAGCTACAACAAAAACATGACAAATGTTCCAGTTTCTTAAAAATCATTCTATCCATTTTTGCAATTTTTTAACCAGAAAAGCTTAATGACCGGGATTTCATCTACATAGCCACATACTGAGAAAAAAAGAGTTGTGCTGCTCCCCACATTTCTATATCATTTGGGTGGTATTTATCAAAGCTTGGAGAGATAAAACTGTGAGCTATATCAACCAATCAACTTCTAACTAATTTTTCAAACACAGCATGTAAAATGTAAGGTTATTAGTTGGTACTTTATCTTTCACAACTGTATCTCTCTCAGAGCTTTGATAAATACCCCCCTTAGTGCTTTGAGGTAAAGTACAGCAACTCGAAAGCTGAAGAGTCATACAAAACTCTACATACCTAAATGAATGGAAGTGGTGCATTCAAATTGTTTAATAAAATAAATTTTTTCTCAGATGTATAAATAATATACACAATATAAATTCTTTAAAAGCAATTAAAAAAACAGAAAAAGAGCCGACTTTTGTAGGTAAAGGGGAGGAATCACAAAGGTCATTGCATTTTATTAATATTCTGCTTAAAACACAAAAGAAATGCAAATACCTAAAACAGACAATTATACAAAAAAAGAAAGAACACACACAAACCTGGCATCTCAACTGAGCACCATGAGAATTAATGACCACAGTCCAACAAAAAATCAGCACACAAATATAATTGTGAATACAAAAATTTAGAAAAATACCAAATGAAACTTAATGCTAAAAATATAAACTAACGTTATATGTACCAATATAAGACATTTTGGGGAGAATTCAAATGTTATCGCCCCCTGGCTTCCTGTCTAAAGTGACGGGAGATCGCAGGGGGCGATATTCATTTGATGCCTCCATGGCGCTCACAAGTGTCGGGTTTAGCAGCGTAAAGCAGCTAAACTAATAGGCACGATCAGGAAAAGTGCAGTTTGAGCTCCCAAACTAATCAGTTTTCACACGTTTAAGCGCGCCATCCCCGGTGGATGCGAATTGAAATGTAGATGCCAGCAGCTGATCGCGCCCAAACGCAGCTATATTTGAATATCTCCGTTCTGTGCCATCTAGTGGCTGCCGGGGTCAAGAAGATTTGAATCTCGCCCTTTAACTTTGCATATGTGTACTAGGACATAAAGTCATGTCCTTACTGCAAAAATGCTGTAGATCCAAATCGAAAGGCATAAGCATCACAAATACAAAAAGTATGCATATGGACAAAGAACTTAAATGCAACCCTGCATCATCTGTCAGCAGTTTAAAATACTGTAGCGAGGCTACTCTAGCCAGAGACTTCAAACACAGACATCAGACATATGCTGCATAGGTGAGGGCTTGCTACAAAAAAGCTGGTCATTTTCTTTAAACCGAAGATTGATGTATGAACTTTTTTCAAAGAGAGGAGTTTGACACAAGAAACTTTTTGCACCAGTTTTAGAGATATTTTGTTTACATTAAAGTAGGATATAAATAGGCTTACCATACTATGGGGTATATTCACCTGAAGTCGAAACTGCCGTCTTGTCGGAAAGACGGCAGTTTTCGACTTTTTCAGATCGGAAAGGGTTCCGACATATTCAATCCCCGGCTTTTTAATCTGACAGGTCGGGGAATTCGACTTGTCGGAAAGCATGTGGATCAGCGGAATAGCTGCCGATCCGCATGCTTCTGTCGGAAACGTGGCCAAATCCGACAGGTTTTGGCCCTGTTTCCGACCATCTCAATCTGACTTTTAAAAAAGTCGGTTGGAGATGAGGGTGCTGACAGCAGGAGTGAGACGGGGGAGAGCAGCGACTACAGCAGTGTAGCCGGAGGATGGGGCACCACCGCCGCTCACGGCGGCGTCCCCCCAGCTCCAGCAATCGAGGTTCCGCTTACTGGCGCCGGGGAGCCAGGAAGACGCTGCCATGAGTGGTGGTGCAGCGAGGTCCCACTTGCTGGAGCTGGGAGGAGGCTGCCGTGAGTGGTGGTGCAGCGAGGACCTGCTTGCTGGAGCCGGGAGGATGCTGCTGTGAGCGGCAGTGGTGCAGCGAGGTTCCACTTGCTGGAGCTGGGAGGATGCTGCCGTGAGTGGTGGTGGTGCAGCGAGGTCCTGCTTGCTGGAGCCAGGAGGACGCTGCTGTGAGCGGCGGTGGTGCAGCGAGGTTCCACTTGCTGGAGCTGGGAGGATGCTGCCGTGAGTGGTGGTGCAGCGAGGTCCTGCTTGCTGGAGCCGGGGAGCCGGGAGGACGCTGCTGTGAGCGGCAGTGGTGCAGCGAGGTTCCACTTGCTGGAGCTGGGAGGATGCTGCCGTGAGTGGCGGTGGTGCAGCGAGGTCCCGCTTGCTGGAACCAGGAGGATGCTGCCGTGAGTGGCGGTGGTGCCTCATCCTCCGGCAACGCTGCTGTCACCGCTGCTCTCCCCCTCTCAGCACCTTCATCTCAATCCGAATTTTTTAAAAGTCGGATTAAGATGGTCATTGAATAGGTCATGTCGGATCCATTCCGACAAATTCATGTTGGAATGGATCCGACTTGAATTGAATATACCCCTATACCTTTAAAACGGGACACTCATGAATTACACAGGTTCTGCAGCTGGCTGACTTCAAACCTGCATTTCACCTGGTTTTAATCAGCCACTGGACCTGTGTAATTCATGAGTGACCCAGATTAATGGGATAGTATGGTAAGCTACTGTAGCTGCAAAGCTACAATCACCCCGTTGTGGTCAAATGCAAAGGTACTTTTTTCCAAAGACATAACTAATACATGTTCACTCACTGCTGGGCAGAATTGCTTTATCAAGCTTTTTTCCTGTATGTTTTTGCCATTCATAATTGAACCAGAGAATTGGTTGCAGTGACGTGTGTGTGGACATATGGCGTTGGAAAGGATAGATAAATGCAAGTTCTCTGAATTCAGCAGGAAGGGCGTGATTACTTCGGTATACTCTCCCAGGAACAAGATATGGTAGGAAAATGTGTTTTTTGCAAACTTAACTGTTTTTCTATTTGCTCCTTTATGTTTTTCACATTCTGCTGTACACGCAGCAATATCTACTACAAAATAAGATATAGAGATATTAACCTGTAGGTCTTCATCTAGCCATACACTGTTTCACTATACAGAAACACAGAGTAATGTACAAACATAAAACTAGTACTAAAGGTCAAATTTTGGCTTGAATACACAATACTTGAGCTCAATTTGTGGATTATTTTCAGAAACTGCCACATAATCAGTTTAGTTTAAAAGTCCTTTACATAAAACAACAAAAAGATGTACATGATTGGTTCAAAAGCAACTCCTCTGTCAGATGAATGTGAAACACTATTTTCATTTGCTGATGGAGTTTCTTTATTCTGTACAAGCCATGACTATCCACCTAGGGTACCAGTTACATCTATTATTCAGTGCATTAAACTTCAAAAGTCTTTTCTTTTCTTGGCAGAGCTGGAGCTTTCCAACAAAGTAATTGAATTTTTTTTAAATATATATATATATATATATATATTTATCAAAAGTCTTAGTAAAACTTTTTCATGTGTTCAGAATTAAAACAGAAATTGACAAGAAAGAGTTGATGGCCACAATATATAATATATAAGCACACGCACAGAGAGACCGAGATAGAGTGAAGCACATCAATATTAATAATCTCACCTGAAAGAAGTTTGTTTTGTTTTCCCAGGCTAGGATATGAAATTATAATAATGTCACCAAATGAAACCCTAAATAAAGCCATAGACGTGTGCAGCAAAATGAAAACTGGTTACTATGGCATTGTCAAATAAAGTTTTACATTTTGAATTGAGTGTTATAGCCCAGAAGGTGACATTTTGAATGGGAGTGGCAAATTTGCATATTGTTCCCTTTCAGTTGATTAATGACCATTGCTGTTCTGTGATGTCTCTATTATGTCTCATATATTGAGCAGGAACTTCTAACATATGTTGTTGGACATAAGAAGGACAGTTTGTCTAAATGTAAACATTGCACAAATCAAGAAACTAACCTCAGTAATGTTCTTTTTTTAGAGCTAATGAAGAGTTGGAAGTAAAGTGGGCGCACATTACTCAAAAGAAACAGTGACTTTTCGCAGAGCTGTAGGCATCTCAACGTGTGTATACCTCTGCATTGGTAGCATGTGCTCCTGGCTTACTCCTCATCATCAGCAAATACTTACACTTGCCCTGTACTAGTTACAGCCTAAGAGGCATATATATACACTTACATGCTGGTCTACATGGGACACATTTGTTTGAACATGCCCTTACTAACATGAGAACGCCCCTTCCTACCCATGGGTTTGATGCATGTAAATTGCATACAAATCTTCATAGAAGCATGTGCACGCTCGTTTCCAGAAGCATGTCCAGTGCAAATTAACACAAATGACTTGATACAAAAGGGCATTTCAGCCCAGACCCTAGTCCTGTACTCCTCCCTCCGTTCACATAAGCAAAACTTGTCAGCTTAACAGGATAAGCACCTGCCAATAGTGTCCCATGCTCTACTGCTGCAGTTCATAGGACAATTGAGTTATGCCTACGAAGATGCCACTATACTCATGAACTTTGGTCTTCTATAGCGCTGGAGACTGCCACTGTGTACATAGAACATATTGACTACACTCCTAGAATGCCTAAGTGACTCCCAAACTGAAGAGTTCTCCCAGATAATTCTCTTTCTTATGAAGTTGAACAGGCCATGATGACGTGATAAAGGTCATCAGGCCCAAGTGTGTCATTTGCATCATCATGTGGTGGTGATGGGGAAGTACATTCACATTCTGGAGCAAGATAAATATATTACCAGCCCCCATAGAAATCTTTGTGGACAAAAATGAGTTATCACAACAGATATTTGCTTAATATCATGATATAAGTAATAGGAATGTGATGCTTAATATTTGCTATCCCGCAAATATCTTTTTTATAAATATGCCCCATAAGAGAATATGTAGTGCATGTTCTAATATGTTGATTTACTTGACGCTATCTGCCTTCATTATGTGATATATTGCGCAAGATTAAGAAGCTGTGGAGTGAATGGATATTTGTGCAGGTTGTTACAAATTACACCGCCACCATCTTTCACAGCCACACTAGTTATATAACTTACAGCTAAAAATGGAATACCACCTCAGACTGCTGGGTCAAGGAGTTCAATTTGGTGCAAACTTGGTTAATTCTTTGGTGATCTCTAATGCCTTGTGAGCACAAGGAACTAAAGTCCTGGACCCGTGTTCAGAAATGATACAAAACAAATATACAGTAAAGTGCATAGCGCTTCACTGACCTAGCACATTGCATATCCAGCACAAAAGGGAGAACCCAAACAGAAAGGAGATTCAGTGAAAAGTAATGGTGAAGGGCAGCTATAGTGCCCAGTGGCTGTCTTAAGATTTCTGCAAAGTCTAGTCCATCTTTCATGTTTCCAACTTCCACTGACTCTCTTCCTTCCAATCATACCACACCACTGAAAGCTGCCCAGAAATAAGAGACACCAATGGTTACTTTAATATTGGTGGCCGTCAAAGCTCCTTTTTTACTGGAGCCGCGAACAACTAGAATTGCTAGTCAACTATCTTATGTATCACTCATTTCCCACATCCCTTCGATTGGGCAGGCCATAGTACATTGTTTCAGGTCATGGTGTATAATATATTTGTAGCATGATATCATTGATGTACTGCACTACTTAATATGTTGACATTTTATAAATGATGGATAGTAATCAATGTAATATGCTGACACTTTATAAATTAGGGATAATAATTCAGGTAAAATAAAAGGTACATTATCAGTAAAGTAAAACGTTTAGCTACTAGGATGTAGAATTGGAAGTCGCTGTCCCTGCCATGGAAGATTCTTCTGAACTTGACCTTAAAGCAGCATCGTGGTCTTGTAACATCTGGACCTGACAAAGCTTGGTGTACCACAAAATGTATGGGCAAAGGCACTATATTGTATGTGGGAAGGACAAAAAGGTTAAAATAAAAAAAAGACATTTTCAGTTAATATTTTCTTGTTCAATCTACCTCCAAGTGCATTGCATGTAAAGCAAAAAAAAAAAAAAAACCCTCAGAAAAGTAGCTCTCAAAACTTTATTCTCCTGCTCTGTTTGCTGTTGTACTATGCACAGTATGAGGCCTGCTTGAGAATGCAGTCTGTACTACACTGCCTATTTCCTGTACTGCAGGATGATTTTATATTGACATCGGAATTTCTCTGGTGAATATAAATATAAATAATGTGCAACACTGTCACCAGTAGCAGAAAATCAATTTGTGAATAAATCTTTCAGTAACGATTTCTTTAAACACTATTGCTGGCAAGAAAGATAATAAAACTGGAATATATCAAACCCGTTTTCACAGTATTCAGTTTGCCATTTTTATATGTGAACATGTTGTACTGTATTATTTATGCAGTAAGAAGGTAAATGTTCAGGTTTTTTTTTTTACTAAATAGGAGATTTGATTGAAGGAGCTATTTGCATATATGAAGTGCACATGGGTGGGAACTATTATCTGTAATGCTTGTAATGAAGATTTTTTGGGGTTTATTTTTTGCCCCCTAAATTTATAGCAGGACGAAAATAAAATGTACCGTATTTGCCGGCGTATAAGACGACTGGGCGTATAAGACGACCCCCAACATTTCCACTCAAAATATAGAGTTTGTTATATACTCGCCGTATAAGACTACCCCCTTCCACACACCAAATAAAACGTAAAAGAACATCAGATTTGTGACATACTGTATATTATGACCTGATAAGAGATTTGGATAGGGAGTATTTATCAAGGTATGCATAAGAAGGGGGGAGGGGGCGAGGAGAAAGTTGTAAAATGTATAAAAGTATACCCCTGTGTGCATTCAGTGTTACCGGTTTCACATGAGTGCCATTAGTTTTAGTGCCATTACAGTACCTGTCATTGTCACCATTGTACGGCCACAACGCGACTGCAGCGCCTCCGGCCAGTCCCTGCATCTCCCTGTAATTGGCACTAGTGACCCGCCGCGGCCGCACTGGATATCGCGCGATACTGGATGGTGAGTAGAATGAGGTGGGCGGGCATCGGGAAGCCACTATGGGCACCGGGCGAGTATCGGAAGGCCACTATGGCAGCTATGTCTATTCCAACTGAAGTGCTCCCGGCGTATAAGACGACCCCCCCCACGTGGAGGCATGTTTTTCAGGGCAAAAAAAGTAGTCTTATACGCCAGCAAATACTGTACTTAATTCCACTGAAGAATTACCCTGCATTTCACCCAAACTACCTTGGCATTCCCCTGATTATATTCTAGCAGTGCTCCTCATAGTGATTGTAGGAAGGAACGCTTTGAGTGAGTGAGTGACCTTATTACTGAAAAGCAGAAACACTTGTCTTTATGGGTTTTTTTTGGAACTTTTTGGAAAAGATTAGTTTTGAGTGTATACTAAATGCTACATTTGCATTTTGTGATGATTTAATTTAATGTATTTAAAGTAATTTAATCTCCCAAATATTTAGATTATGGCTATTTGTATGTACCATGAAACGGTATGTATTTTAGTTTTATCATGGAGACAAAACTCTTCCAACAAGAGTTGAACATGAACGCATAAAAAGTCAAAACATAACTGTTTCACTGTGGTGAATGAGTTATGTACTTTAAAATCTATATACACTACAGAATATTTAATGTTGTACTTCTCTGTAGACAGAAAGCATGTTAAATATAAAATACTTTTACTCACATACAAGGCTATTAACCAAACTGCACCAACATACATCTCTTCACTCATCTCAAAATATCTCCCTACCCGACCTCTCCGCTCTGCACAAGATCTACGTCTCTCATCCACACGCATTACTTGTTCACACTCAAAATTACAGGACTTTATCCGGGCTTCACCCACTCTGTGGAATGCCCTCCCACGCACAGTAAGACTCGCCTCTAGTCTCAAAACCTTTAAATGTTCCCTGAAAACTCACCTCTTCAGACAAGCCTATCAAATTCCAGACCCACCCACATAACCTTCAGTGCTTCCCTATCTAATTACATCCTCTGTAGAGTATTCATAACATCACATATCTTGTCTTTCTTTAGTCTCACAACCTCCTGACACTTGGATAACTTTGTGGGGTATCATCATACAACCCATTAAGAACCTAGCAATCTGGTGGACCATTATGCAATAGGTAGCATCTATCCTTGTGTATCTATGCCTATTTCCCTATAGATTGTAAGCTTGCGAGCAGGGCCTTCCTACCTCTATGTCTGTCTGTTTTTACCCAGTTTTGTTCTATTACTGTTGTTCTAATTGTAAAGCGCAACGGAATATGCTGCGCTATATAAGAAACTGTTAATAAATAAATAATAAATGTCAGTATAAATCAAGATATTAAACATATTGCAATATTTGAGCAGCAGGTAGAAATGACTTAGCAAACAGATTACTGTAATGTCCTCATACATCTTTGCTGCAGTAATGCCAAACAGCCCTCTTTGCACGCCATGTCCTGTCAGATTCTACCAGCGTTGGGGTCTTTTTTTTGCCAAAATTGCATCTTAGATGCAACGCAGTGCAACTAGGTTGCACCAGAAAACTGTGCTGATTAATTTTATATGTGACACTTGTACATCTGTGTGCGACTGAGTCTCTGAATCTGGATACGAAGTGCTACGATGCAATGGACACTTTTTTTTTCATGCCAAGCTCCGTTGTGCTTCGTATACAGAATCAGTTGCACAAAGATATGCAAGTGTCACATATCTAATTAATCAGCACAATCTCTTGGTGCTTCCTAGTTACACTGCATTGCAAATAAGACACAATTTTGTAAAAAAAAGAAGCCTGACGCGAAGGCAGTTGCACTGGACCGGTCAGCTCACTCACACCAGACATCTTCCACTGTGTGGTGTATTGAGGCTAGATATATGAGGAGGTATCCGTTCAGATGGTCGACCATGCTATGGTCGACAGTCATTAGGTCGACCACTATTGGTCGACATTGACATGGTCGACATGGACACATGGTTGACACATGAAAATGGTCGACACATGAAAAGGTCGACATGAATTTTTCACATTTTTTTTCTTTTGTGGAACTTTTCCATACTTTACGATCCACGTAGACTACGATTGGAACGGTAATCTTGCCCGAAACTCGCGAGCTATGCGAGGGGACGCGGTGCACTAATTGGGGTTCCCCGTCATTTTACGCAAAAAACGACACCAAAAAAAGTAAAAAAAACCCTCATGTCGACCTTTTCATGTGTCGACCATGTGTCCATGTCGACCTATAGTGGTCGACCTAACGACTGTCGACCATAACATGGTCGACCATTCATACCGGAACCACATGAGGACACTTCTGTAAATTCAAAGAACCATAAACAGTGAAAATAAAATGCATATTTTAAAACAATGCAAGTGTCATACTATAGAGGCCCTAGACCTAAAGGCTTTGTTATTGCTTTGGTGTCAGGAATTGGCGTTCAGTGGCATCTCAGTTACCAGCGCGCTGGTGTGCAGGCCTCCGGAGTTCACGGCCCCAGTCTGCGGCTGCATGAATACTCTGCCTGCGGGCAAGGTGCCCATTGTCATTGTGTACCCCTGAAGTCCATCTAGTGTGTACCCACCATCTGTGCAGCATGGGCGCCGCCATGACACTTGCGGTCAGCTGACCTGTAAACACCCAACCCTGCGCTGTGTCTGCACACATGATTCAAGCATCCAATGCTTGCTGACCAGGGGGTATAAATCCAGAACATCGGCTCAGTCTCATTGCCTTGAATGATGCGTCACATCCAGTGTACAGCGTCTCCTGGCTGCTGTCTTCTGTCTCCAGTGATTTCCTTACTACAGTGTCTCCGTGGAACTACAGGCTCCAGCCATCCTGCTCTGCTACAACTCCTTCCACAGTCAGCTTCCACCGTTGCATACAGTAAGAGACTCTCTCCAGGTGCTACTTACCATTCTCACCTGTGTGTTGTTTATCTGCGTTCAGCACTGTGCTATTCCATCTGACACTTAAAACAACCAGCTTGCAATTTACAAACTGTCTCCTGCTTTGGCCTTGCTTGGCTTTGTGGACTTGTGCATACAGTACATGCAGACTGTGTGACTCTACTGCTGATGGTTTCCAGACCAATCTCCGGAGTTACTATTGCCTGTGTTCACTGTTATCAGCTGCATTACTATCGTTTGCATATTGGATCCTGTTACCATCGACTTCCAAGTCGACCATCGATGTTTGCCATTGGCTTCCAGGCCGGTCATCACTGTTATTAATTTTACTGGTTTACAGATCATCACCTGTGACTGTTATTATACTGTACCTCTGTCAGCTTCTTTGCTCAAACCATCAGCATTGTCAATGTGCTTCAGTGACTGTTCATACATCTGTGTGCTAAATAAATATCATTGCGCACATGTGCAGGAATCTCCTACAGCCTTGTTTCCTCCACCGAACCACCACTGACCCACTAGAGCCCCCTCCGGGTACAGACGCAGTTACAGACCTGACATTTGGAGGTTTAGGGTTTCATTTCTGCTTATTCTCATCTTTACTTTATTCATTTGTCTCTGCTTCTTTCTAGATTTTCATATACTGTACTGTACCAAAGGAAGACAAAAGTATGTTCTAGTGAAATACTTTAGCATTTACAGTATCTTTCAAATGTACTCAGGGGCTAATTCAGGCTTGATCGGTGCTGTGCCAATTTCTGTCTTAGCCCAGCGATCACCTCTGCCTGATTGAAAGGCAGAGGCGGTCGCTGGGCGAGAGGGGGCGGGCCAGCAGCATTTAGCTGCTGTTTAGGGGGCGCGGTCCAGGCCATGCAGACGTGTCACACGCAGCCGCTGCGACCCGGGCTGCGACGAGTGGCTCCCTGCCAGTGCGCAGGAGCTGCGCTGGCTGGGAGCTACTCTTGCAGTACAAAAGCATCGCCGCTGTGTGATGCTTTTGTACTTGTGTGTGGGGGGTGGATTCGGCCATGACATGCGGGGCAGACTAGCCCCACATGTCAGGGAAACTGACCGTAGATGTGGTAAATTTAGCACATCTATGATCAGGACTGAATCACCCCCTCAGTCTCTATAGATATAGATCTCAATATTAAAATGCATTGAAATAAAAAAATTAAAAAAAATCAAGTAATTAATTTTTATTTATTCATTTATAATTGCTTTTGGCTCTTCATTTATACTTCTATAGTAAAATGCCTTTAATAATATTATATTTAAATATTTAATATATAATTTCTCCAAGCATATGATAAATCTCAATTATGATTTCATTTCCAGTCCAGTGAGAATTGGTAGTAACCATATATTTTGTTAGAGTACAGAACAATATGGATTGCTGTTGTAATATGCAAGTTATGTGCATTCTCTACAATAAATGACACTATGGGGGTAATTCCAAGTTGATCGCAGCATCAAATTTTTTAGCAGTTGGGCAAAACCATGTGCACTGCAGGGGAGGCAGATATAACATTTGCAGAGAGAGTTAGATTTGGGTGGGGTGTGTTCAATCTGCAATCTAATTTGCAGTGTAAAAATAAAGCAGCCAGTATTTACCCTGCACAGAAATAAAATAACCCACCCAAATCTAACTCTCTTTGCAAATGTTATATCTGCCCCCTCTGCAGTGCACATGGTTTTGCCCAATTGCTAACTTTCTTGCTGCTGCGATCAACTCAGAATTACACCCTATATTTGCAGCAAAATCGCTAATAGTAATCTCTTCCTGCTAATGTAGTCCTTTATAGGAGTCGTCATTTAGGATTGATGCACAGGGGTAAATTTAGTAAGATGGGAGTTCTATTTAAGATGGGATGTTGCCCATAGCAACCAATCAGATTCTTCTTCTCATATATCTAGCACCTTCTAGAAGATAATACATGGAATCTGATTGATTGCTATGGGCAATATCCCATCTTAAATAGAACTCCAATTTTAGTACATTTACCCCAAAATGTCTGGGAGATGTGCATTGTGTCCAAGTCCTGTGCATACAGTAGCTTCAATGACGTCACGCTGCCCCTAACTGAATCGACCCAATTCATTTATTTCATCTGGATACATGGTCTAAGAAGTGATGGTTACTAGCAAACATATGCCCATTGTTGTAATATAAACTTTTGCAGTCTCTGAAATGTTATGAAAAAGAAAAGCGTCTATGCTCCCAGCCATAAGCAGATTCAGCTACATTATGCATCTATGACTTATTACTCATTACTCAGAGGCAGAATGAGGGAGGGGCATGCAAGTGTAGATATAGTATATTAACGTTGTGTTCATGCAAATGTGACATACTGTATACAGACCAAAAACACATGTATATTTGTGTGTAAGGAGGCACATGTCTTGCGGATGATGGAGACTTGGTGAAGGTACATTATATTCACTGATGGATAGGGACGATTTACTGACTACATCTTGTTCCCTTCTAAAGAGAATAAAATAGGACACAAAATTCCACAATATCTTACAAACATACATTTTGTTCACAGGCTGCTGATCTGTAAGGAGGGCAGCTGTACTCTCATTGGGAAACTCCTTTTGATTACTCTGCTCTCCTGCTGCATCAGGATAATTCACAGGAAGTGGACTGAACGGGTGTGGTATGAGTTGCCGGCGGCCGGGTCCCCGGCGACCAGTATACCGGCGCCGGGGTCCTGACCGCCAGCTTGCCGACAGCGAGGCGAGCGCAAATGAGCCCCTTGCGGACTCGCTGCGCTCGCCACGCTGTGGGCTCGGTGGCACGCGTTATTCTCCCTCGAGGGGGGTTGTGGGCCCCCAGGAGGGAGTAAAGGTGTCAGTATGCCGGTTGTCGAGATTCGGGCGCCGGTATACTGTGCGCCGGGATCCCAACAACCAGTATACTGAATACCACCCGACTAGGGGTGTGGTATGAGTTGCCGGCGGCCGGGTCCCCGGCGGGCAGCATTCCGGCGACGGGATCCCGACCGCCGGGCGAGCTACCACCCGACTAAACAGGAGATACAGACCTCTCCTACATACAGATTTTCGCTGAGCCATTGTGAATATCCGCTCATCTCCCATTCGATGCCTAGCCAAACTGGGGACAGCAGCAGTCAGAGACTTATACAGTAAGTACTCAGCAGGGTTATCATGGCAATAATCCGTGTTTTAGCAGCATAAGGAGGGGTCTGGTTATGTACAGTAGTGTGTGGATACGATCCGTTTTAGGAGAAAAAAAAAAGCCCTTTTTTAATTGCAACATAACAGTTCGATCAATATGTTTCTCAAATCTATGCTGGAAGATTTTAAGAACCTACAGTATGCACAAAAGGGAGGCAATGTGGTAGCACAATTCCAGCGATGCCTCTAACTGTCTGACACAAATGCGAACCATAAATATTCAGGGTCACACTGTCTTTTTGAGGTTCAGACCCGCTGCACTGGAGTTATCATAGCAATCTATGGAGCTGCAATGTGCCCACATGCAGAAATCTCCGGAAAGCATAACTTTCCGGATCTTGTGGCTTGAGCATTTCATGCATGCGCAACTGTACTTCCTAGTCATAAACCCAGAATGAACTGCTTCGCCAGTCCTGCTCTATTTCGGATGAACTGTCCAGATGGGTAAATATTCATACCAGCAATCAAAAATGCCATGACTGCTACATCTCCTCCTTTTCCTTCTCTGCTGTAGGGCAATGATGTTTCCAAGCCTATCCCTCAAATATAGCACTGGTTTCCACTTGTAACAATACTGCAGCCTGACCCAGGCTGGATGTATCCATTTGAAGAAAGGAACTTTTATAAACTAATCCTATCCCCTTAAATATAACCTCGATCTAGTTTTAGTAAGAAGTGGCATCATCAATAGCCTGGTCACAGCCAAACTGCTCAGTGAAATCTGTTACAGAACAATATCCGATTCTTTAGTTTCTAGTATTTCATTTGGAGCATTATCCGATAGACCAACTGCCTGTCAACATCATTTTGCCTGTTGCCTTGAGTGTTTTCAAAGTTAATCTGCTTCAGGTAAGACATCAATTTGCCTACTTTTCATTGAATAATTTCGTCAAACAACTGTAAATCATGCACCAGAACTAGAGCATGTGTCCTATCAGCTGTCCTTTAAAGTACTATGGAGGATGTACTGATAATATATTAGTGTTACAGGACCTTAAATACACATTTCTGACTTATAGTGTCATGGTTGTTTTGGTACCCAGGCAGGGTTGGGTGCCAGGAGCTAGACTAGGGGCTATGTGCAGGAAGCTGGTTAGCTTGATAAGGTTCTTTCTCATGGAGAAGGAGCTGGTCAGGGTTGAATAGATGAATGCACAGGAGGACTGGAAAATGCAGATGTCACAGAGGTTAGCTAGGAACTTAGATTGTAAGTTTGCAAGAGCAGGGCCTTCTTTCCTCGTGTGCCTTTCCTTTTCTTACTTACACTTATACGCCATACTCCCTTTGATGGCACCTAACCCCTGGTTTTCCATACCTGTCCTATATTGTCTTGAACTGTAAGTGCTGTTTTCTTTTTTGCTCATTTGATTATGAACTGTGTAATGGGCGCTGCGGATCCCTTGTGGTGCCATATAAATAAAAGATAATAATAATAACAACAATAACTAGAACAGCTAGTCTATGTACAGAGTAGCTAATGTAATAGGGTGGAGACTGGTAATACGGACCAGGCTGGAACCGGTAATATGAGCCGGATCAGGAGGCAAAGTTGACCTGGCTGGGACCGGTAATGCGGACCGGGTTAAACCGAAAATGATTAACCAAAGTGGAGCTGGATTGCTGAGTTGGACTTAAACCGGATAGCTGAGCCCGATTGGAACCGGAATGCTGAACTGAAATTCTGAGTCGACTAGAACTGGACAACACAGCCGGACTGTTACTGGAACGCTGACTGCACTGTCTAGCCAGGAGCAACAGGGGAGGTGGCAGAATGTTGGGGACCAAGTTGTCGTCTGATGCACTGGCAACTGGCTAGTGCTCCTGGAAGTCCTTTTATAGGATTTGCTTCTTCACAATTGATTGTTGTGGTCAGTTGACCAAAAGCGACATTCTGAGTGGCTGAGAGAGAACTGCTGATTAAATCCAACATGGCAGCACCCATGGGCCCTCATTCCGAGTTGTTCGCTCGCAAGCTGCTTTTAGCAGCTTTGCACACGCTAAGCCGCCGCCTACTGGGAGTGAATCTTAGCTTATCAAAATTGCGAACGAAAGATTAGCAAAATTGCGAATAGACAGTTCTTAGCAGTTTCTGAGTAGCTCCATACTTACTCGGCAACTGCGATCAGTTCAGTCAGTTTCGTTCCTGGTTTGACGTCACAAACACTCCCAGCGTTCGGCCAGACACTCCTCCGTTTTCCAGCCACTCCCGCGTTTTTCCCAGAAACGGTAGCGTTTTTTCGCACACACCCATAAAACGTCCAGTTTCCGCCCAGAAACACCCACTTCCTGTCAATCACATTACGATCACCAGAACGAAGAAAAAACCTTGTAATGCCGTGAGTAAAATACCTAACTGCATAGCAAATTTACTTGGCGCAGTCGCACTGCGGACATTGCGCATGCGCATTAGCGACTAATCGCTCCGTTGCGAGAAAAATATAACGAGCGAACAACTCGGAATGACCCCCATAATCTGGTTCTGGAGGTAATTCCAGTGTAGAGACAGACAGGGAGACCTGATCCAGGCAGAGCCTGTGAACTTTGGGACAGTCGAGACAGACAGCGGATGAGGCAGATACCAAGTAGAGAGTACGGTGCATGACATATAAGAGGCTCTTGGGTAAATGTTGGTAAGAACAACTTCCACACACTTAATTTATATGTGCATCCAATAAGATATCAGTTAGCAGTGTACCAGATATTCTAAGCTGCAACTTCAATGGCAAAATAATATTTTTTTATGCACTTACTGTGCAAAGTCACAGATGAAGCACAACAGAAAAGCCATGACTGCTACAAAGGTCTTTCTAACCTTGGTAACTAGTAGGAAAATGGGACAGCAAATCATGTCCAATTAGTATTTTTGTTGGGTATAAGGCTCATTGAGATGTAGACTGTGAGGAAAAAAAAAAAAAATTTGCTTCCGTCTTTCAAGGTGTTGGAAAGATTAACTAGCCAGAGAGAGGATTCTGATTACTATCCTTTATTTCTATGGCGCCAACAAAGGATCAAAAGCGCCCAGTTATAGAGTACGTAAACAAATAATCAAAACTAGAAAAAAGTGACTTACAGTTCAAGACAATATAAAGTATATATAAAGGCTGTCTAAGAATATTTTTATATTATATATAGAAGCAGCAATTTGGCATTGGACATGATTTTATGGTTTTTATACTACTTGGCTTATGTATCAGCTTTCAGATGATTATGGGCTGTAAAGTGCAAAACAGTAAGTGAGTTTACTAAGAAGTGGTAAATGCGGTCAGATTTAAATTGTGTGTGTGTGCAAGGCTGTGGTGACAATTTGCAATGATCACTTCAGTGTTCCTAGAGGTAATGCCAGAGGCAGTGTTGGTTCTAGGTGCAAGGAATTCCAATGAGTAGTCTATACCAACCATCATATATTTCACTATAAAGCGATGGACTATTAAACCAAGACACGACTGCTTAAGTGAAGAAAAACGGAGTTGTGTTTTCAATTTAATAATATTTATCATAAAGACATTATTTTCTGTTCAATTAACTTGAATGTTAAATGTACCTCAAATATGAGAAATGTGTTTCATTACCAAACACCAGATGTAGTTTCTACAGTCGGCCTTACATCTAGGCAAATGATAAATGCTATCACATTAGTAAAGCAGTATGCTAAGGAGAAATTGGTTTTATTGTGAGGTAGCACCAACAGAGTTTAAATGTATTTTTACAGCTTGCAAAAATAGATATTTTATCTTTGCATCATTAGGCGGATTAAGGAGTGAATGGTAAATTCTCTCAACACAAGTGGTGCTAATCATATCAACCTCTATTTAAATAGTATGGTTTCAATGTGACAATATCAGAAAAGGTTTAAATTGCATCCAGAAATCTGACTGTGTAAGAAAAAGTAATGGAAAAATTCAAACCAGACTCATGATTTCATAACAGCTTATTTTATTTCATTTAACTTTATGCTAAATTGTGTAAAATCGCACTGGAATAAAGAATTTTCTTCAGATCAGTAAGAATCATATCTGGGGATAAATAATTCACATTCCGTGCAACGGACCATGATCTTTAATTCAGTGAATTGCCATCCCTGATCTGGTGCAAGGATGTTACTTGTAAGAGGGTAAGGAGCTTGCCTGCTGAAAAGGCTAAAATGATCCTACATAGGTAGCGTTCGTATTTACGTGTGCATCGTTTCCCGGAAATGACAGTGAGGTACTGGGGGGCAGATGTATTAAGCCTGGAGAAGTGATAAAGCAGTGATAAGTGGAAGGTGATAACACACCAGCCAATCAGCTCTTAACTGTGAATTTACATATTGGAGCTGACTGGCTGGTGCGTTATCACTTTGCACTTATCACTGCTTTACTTCTCCAGGCTTAATACATCTGTCCCTGGGTCCTGCAGGATGCACTACAGTGAATGCAATAGTATGGAGCCCAGACTGACAACGGGGCTTGCCTGCATAAATGATCCAGAGCCAATGCTGTAAGCCTCCAGTGTCAGTTGTCTAGGAGATGCATGATTCCCATCACTAAGTCTGTATATAAAAATCCTGTCCCTATGCATTCTAAGTCTGCAGTATTTTATTCTCCATTTGCAGTTTTTTTCTTACTGTATATGTTTTTCTACTGGTCTCTGTAGTCAACCGCCAGGCTAACCACAATTTTCCTCTCTTCATTGGTAGAGCTTTGCAGTCACTTAGAGCCAAAGTGCAGATAAGAAAACCATGGTGGAAAGAATTACAGGCAAAGGTGAGTGACTCCGCCGGCAGCTGTAACAGTAACCCCCTCCATAAATATCCCCACATTCAAAAGCTTCCATATGGACCACCTTCTCACCTTATAAAATCACAGCCCTGAAGCTCCTTCGCAACCTAACATCTGAAAGACGGGCATCTAACAGCTTTCCATGTGTGCACACTTATACAGATGTAGCCACACTCATCCTTGCTGTAGTTTCGTAATACATGCGTCTTAGTGGCAACATAAATATAGCGCAGGTTGGCAAGGTAAGGCGCAAGAGGATCCACAGCATGCAATACGATTGCTCCTCTAATGAAAACTACAGTGCTGGAAGCCCCGACAAGCGGGCCAGTCATTTACTGTAAAGCTTTATTCAATACAGGTTGCACTTGGTCCTTGCAATTTCGGCACTGCCAGCATGATTAACAAATGAACGGTGGGCTCCAGGTGCACTCTAGGACAAGAGCACTTACAAAAGGACTTTTTGCATTGAGCTGAGCTGGTCTTTTGCACCCCCTCCCCCCAAAAGAACAACATCATTACAATCATTGACATCACTTTAACACTGCTGGTGTTCAAGAACTGACAGCATGGCTGCCTTGCCCTAGTGGTATAGTCAATACTTAGCACACCCTTGAACCGATTCCCGGCAATGACAGATGTTTGCACTTTTTAAAACTATTTAGAATTCGGTTATCAATATTATACTGCATAATATATATTTTAAGTCTCATTTTATTTCACACAGAAAAAGGTCTGTCTGCACGTATGAAGAGCTGACTGTGTGTCTTTGGATGCAAACAAAGACATGTATATTTGGCTAAAAGTCACACTACACAGCCACACAGATATACACAGCTCCAGGGGGGTGCTCACAATCACTTACAGTAACTACAAGTATCAGTACAGAAAAAGTTCTCCTTGCTTAGGCAGTGACACAAACGAGCATGAATACCTTTGGGTAACATCGCCGGAGCATGCACACATACATACACATTATTATTATTATTAAGAATGATGATATTAATAGTAAACATAAAAATACTAAAAGGTTTTAAATTCTTATTATGTACTTTAGTTTCATTGTTACACTTTGGTAGCATTTCAGTTAATTGAACCTGAGTTCAAGGGCATGCCAAGTATTGACTATACCAACAAGCCAAGACAGCCACGCGCAAGCTTGTGTTCAAAGACGCACAGTCAGCCCTTCATACAAAGCAGTCGTTTATCTGTCCTGACGCAAAGGGATCATTTCATAGAGTGCCCCTAATGCCCACCGTTCATTTGTAAGGAATGCCATCACTGCCACACATCACTGCTGAAATTGCAAGAACCATGAGCATGATTTCAGGTCACAGCGTGTAATAAAATTTAATTTGTAATGTAGAAAATATATCTGTAGCGTAATAGTGATAACAATAGAATTTAAAATTGTTTTAAAAATAGTAACCATCTATCATTCAAGGAATCAAACCCGAGTTCAAGGGTATGCTAAACAGTGACAATATCAACAAGTTGTGCACACCTGCAGTGGCAGTGATGTCACTGATTGCAATTTGTTTTTTTTTTCTTTCTGTGCCGTGACTGTGTACAGTAACTGTTGACTGCCATGACCTTTTCTGTGCTGATACTGGTATTTACTGTAAGTGATTGCAAGAGCCCCAGCCATATACAGTATAAGCAGTACTCGCTTGTTTGCTTGCGTCAAAAGAAGCACAGTTTCTGTAGGTCTTCATACAAGTAGTTATTTTTCTGTCCAGACACAAAGAGCCATTTCATAAAACGCCCCTGAAGCCCACCATTCATTTGTAAGGCATGCCATTCACTGCATCACTGTCGCACATCACTGCCGAACTTCTGTTATTTCAGGGATTCGAACCGGAGTTCAAGGGTAAGCTAAGCAGTGATGATACCAACAGGCCAAAACAGCCACGCAAATCAAGCCGTGTACATCTGCAGTGACCCAGTGGTGTCACTGATTTTTATTTTGCTATGACTGTGTACAGTTTTTTTCACTGTCATTTTCATGGGCAAAAGAGAAAGTCAGCTCAATGCAAAAATACATTTTTCTGTGCTGATAGTGGTAGTTACTCGAAGTGATTGTGAGAGCACAGCACAGCACAAGTTGCAATGTGTAAAACTGTTAAGGCATCCAGGTGTGAAAAATATATTCACCATAATATAATATGCTATAATATTCTGTACATTTAAGATGGAAATAAAAAAAAGCATCTAGAAAAAGTAGTTCTTAAACTGCAAGCATCATTTGACTTTACATTGGAGACTTCACGCATGCACAATGACGGTTTTAAAAAGAGACACCTGGTGGGCGAACACACATATTTCACTCACCGAAGACTTTACATTACGACTGCATACGCAACCCTGCGACTGAAAAAGCCACCCTGTGAACTGGCATGTGTAATGAGAATATTCTTTCCACTACACGCCATACAAAGGATAGAGGAGCATGTCTACATCTATACCTAGGCAACATTGGAACTAAGTAGGATTCTATCATGCAAATGTTATTTTGCTATTTATGTTTCATTTCCTTGCCTTGCTCATGAGCTGCACCAGAACCCACCTTGGCATAATAGGCCTAATGCATGAGTTTATACTGTATAATGGGGGTTTTGCATGCAGGTTAAATACTGGTTGCTTTTGCATGCAGCCCACAAATGCTGAAGAGCTTTATTTTTACAATGCAATCTAGATTAGAGTTTGGACAGGCTCCACTCAAATGCTAGTCTCTGCACATTTAACTCTGCCTCCCCTGCACTGCACATGGTTTTGCCCAACTGCTAACAAAATTCCTGCTGCGATCAACTCGGAATGAGGGCCATTGTAAACCTGCCCCACACGCTGTGCTACATGGATTTGCCAAGGTCCTTTGGATTAACTCTGAATCGGCCCCTTTGCAGCTCATTTTCCATCTAGCTGCATTAATTAAGAGGGGAAGGGGGGGGGGGTGCCTGGACTGCACACCCTATTACTAAAGATATTAAGAGGTGCGATCATGCTGAGGTTTCTAATACTATGCTGGAGTAAGAGAAATGCAGATGCACACTCCTAGCACTAAGAACACTGATCGTAAGACTAATTTAAATAAACCCACCCTCACAATTAACATGGAGTTGCGGGCCCATGTACTGCGACTAGGTGACTTTATCACATGGGTTTATTTAAATTAGTCTTACCATCAGTGTTCTTAGTGCTAGGAGTGTGCATCTGCATTTCTCTTCCTCCAGCATACATTATAGTAATGCAGGAATCTGCCAGTATGTACTACAAATCTGTGTGACTGTTTGTGGAAGCATATCCTGCCCACTGTTCTTACATCTGCAGCCTCTATTGTAAGTGTACTTACACCAGCTCCATCATGCTGGGTGCAAAAGTTCATGCTTAAGTATGATTTGGTGAATGCACAGGTCACTGATTTCTTTCTGTGGCTCATGCTCAGTTTGCTGTAATCAGTGATGACTCCAAATTGGCGGTAAGTGGTAACGTGGACTGTTATTTATTTTTAGAGACCACAATAATTATTTGGAGGGAATTTGGTCAGGATACCGGCACTACTCAGAATGCCGACACCAGCATTCTGAATAGGGTCACCACCCCGGTGCTGTAATCCAGAATGACCAGCCAATGGGACGCAGGACATGTAAGCTGCGGGGGAAGAGGTTAGGCTTCGGGGGTGGGTGTGGTGGTGGGGAGGGTAGGTTTAGGCACCACTGGGGAAGGTTAGGGTTAGGCTGCAGGGAGGGTTAGATTTAGGCTGCGAGGAGGGTGGATAAGGGTTAGGGGAACCTTCTCCTTCTACCCTTTCCTGTTGGGATACAGAATGTCGGGATGCAGTGGTCGGTATTCTGACTGCCGGCATCCCAACCACTGGCAAATCAATCCTAACCCATTTGGAGTTCTCTTGTGTACTGTATTTCAAGAAATTTACAAATAAAATACACTTGACTTTACTGTTGTATAGCAAATCGAAGACAAATTCCTAGTATACACAAGTATACCTGGCCAATAAAGCTGATTCTGTTACTGATTGTGAGAAGTTCCACAATTGTTTTATGCATTTCAAACCAAGAGTTTCATCATGAAGAACAAAGCACATTCAAAACAAATACAAGAAATGTTTATGTAAAGTAACGAATCAGAATAAAAAAGTTTTAATCATTTAATCATATATACCTAGTGTGCAATATTAATATAAAGTTTGCCTACATGTTTCCGTGCCCTGCTAGTTATTTAATGTGTCATACAATGTATGGTAAATGCGGTCTATAAATATAGGGTGAGTCAGTCCATGCTAGAAAAAGTTATAATAGCTAAGACCTGGCTCACGTCAGAAAATCCATGTCTGCATAAATGGAAGACATTTGTTGTGCTGGGCATACATTGTCAGATAAAATGCTTGTCAGACCAACAGACTGCTTACTTATCTGACAGCCTGACACACAGCAGATATCATACCCACAAGATATCGGTGTTCCTCTCCGGGGGGAGGGGAGGGGGGTGGGTGGGTAGAGATATCTCCACATTCCTCTGCTGTGAAGGAACAGGGGAAATGTCGGTTGGTCGGCTGTGACAGTGCATACTGTACACTGCACAATGAAGCAGATTTACAACTTTTAAAGTTTTGCTTCAGACGTCCATGCTGGACAATCTGGCATGACCGACCAATCAATATTTTTGGATCAGTTGAGCACATACACGGTACAAATATCCGGGCAATTTGCCATTATCAGTCAGATCGCCCAGATAATTGTATAATGTATGCCCAGCATTAGCGATATAGTTGATCTTAACAGATTTACACATGTATATAGAAGCCGTCCATAAATATAATATTTGGGATTGTTAGTGTCAGTCTAGATATGGTCTCTGCTGAGATACAGTAGCTACAGCCCTAGATGCCTTTATTGCTTGTTCCTATCATACTATCTCAGGAATGCCACACCCTGCCCACTATTGATTTATTATTATGTCACCATGAATCGGTTTTACCTCCTTGGTTGCAGGATACAAAACAGAGATTTGTAGTAAATGGAGTGCAGTCACAGGAGGGAAATGTTACCAGTGGAGTACCCCAAGGATCTGTACTTGGACCTGTGCTTTTTAATATCTTTATTGGTGACGTTGCAAAAGGCATTAAAGGGACAGTATGCCTTTTTGCAGATGACACAAAGGTATGCAACAGGGTAAACACACCAGGAGGGGTAAAACAAATGATTGAGGATCTAGGTAGACTAGAGAAATGGTCAGGAGTGTGGTAATTACAGGTTAATGCCAAAAAATGCAAAATCATGTACTTAGGTCTTAAAAATCCAAAGGCTAAATATAGTATAAATGGCACTATACTGGAAACTACGGAGATGGAAAGGAATCTAGAAGTCACTATATCAGGTAAGCAATGTAAAAAAGCAATGAGAAAGACTAGTCAAGATGCTTGGTTGCATTGGGAGAGGAATCAATAGCAGAAAAAAGTAATAATGCCACTGTATAAGTCATTGGTACGGCATCATCTAGAAAACGGTGTTCAATTCTGGAGGCCATATCTTCAGAATGATATTAATACATTAGAGATTGTAGAAAGAAGGGCAACTAAAATGGTGCACGGCCTACATCACAAAAGATACCCAGAAAGACTAAAGAAAAATCTCAATATGAATAGTTTGGAGCAAAGAATGGAAAGGGAGACATGATAGAAACTTTCAAATACATCAAAGGTTTTAACAAAGTGCAGGAGGGAAACAGTCTTCAAATGAAGAGAAGTATTAGGACACGAGGACATGCACTGAGACTGGAGGAAGGTAGGTTCAGGGGAAATTTGAGGAAAATTACTTCACAAAAATGGTAGTGGACAAGTGGAATAGCCTCCCATCAGAGGTGGTAGAGGCTAAGACAGTACAGCAGTCTAAACATGCATGGGATAGACATAAGGATATGCTTACAAAGAAATAAGGATCAAATAAGGTTTGAGGTAAAAATATTGTAAAAGAAAGGTGCAGACTACATGGGCCAAGTGGTTCTTTTCTGTTTCTATGTTTCCTATTGCCAAACTACTTAATTGTTGTGATTCAAGCAGACATTTGTGTATCTGCACACACGCAATTTCTTAAATATAGACTTGGAACTATAGCTCCAAAAAATACCCCTATTATTGGTATTTACCATTCGTTATGGGGGTGCTACCAACTACAGCTATAATTGGTCCAAAGAGAAAGATGAAGAAAAAAGGCTGTATTGTCGATGCACAAAAGGGGAAATGACCTAATTATCACATCCACCTATATAATAATAAAATGTGACTTTTAATATTGTTCAATTAAAATAGTGTGACAATGACTAACACACGAATTACGAGTATAAGCGAAACATAGAGGTTAAAATCATGACAAATACAAAACATGCATTTCTATACATATCAATGATGAAGGTAATATTTCAACCGATATGTATAGGAAACCTACGGCGACAAATAGTGTCCTACATTCAGAAAGTTCTCCTCTCCCAGCCACTATTCGAGCAATACCGAAGGGAGAATTATTGAGGACAAAAAGGAACTGCTCCAGTGATGAGGCTTTTCATATCAGGCAGAATGAGCTCAGTGAACGCCTCCAGATGAGAGTGTATAGTAAAAGACTTCTTAATCGTACAATTAGAGACATGAGTACGTATGAACGAGACACCCTACTAAAACCCAAACAAAAAATCCTCAGAGAAGAACCAATAAGATTTGTTGGCACTTTCAATGCCCAATGGAAGGGGATTTTGAATAGCTTACAGAAACATTGGCCTATACTTCAAACAGACAGAGACCTATCTCTAGTCTTGCCTACAAAACCTCAAGCAAGTTGGAGAAGGTCCAGGAGTATTAAAGATCAACTTGTACACAGTCATCTGACCAAACTTCCAGACAGCAAGTCCAAATCAACAGGCTCATCATCTTGCGGCAATTGCAAAGCCTGCACTTATATGGTCCCTACTGATCATTTTTTTGACAAGTTCGGCAAAAAATGGTCAATCTCCCCGAAGATCACATGTACAACTGTGGGAACTGTTTATCAGTTAGAATGTTCATGCCACAAAAAATACATAGGGAAAACTATCAGACCATTGAAAGTCAGAATATTAGAACATATTGGAAGTATACGCAATGCCAAAAAGGATGCTTCCAAATTCAAAACCCTACAACCTGTAGCGAGACATTTCCTCAACTATCACAATAGTGACCCAAAGGGTCTCAAAGCCTTTGGTCTGAGGCACATACAGTTGGGGATATGTTGCGGCGATCTGGTTCAGGAATTACTTCGATTTGAGACTAAAATAATTTTCCTTCTGGATAGTCTATATCCCAATGGACTGAATGAATCCAATAGCTATATACCCTTCTTGACGTGATCTTTTGTGATGATTTAAGAATATCTAATCAAGCTTAAATCACTGCTGATATAATTCATATATTATTTCTTCTTGAAGCGATTTTATCTTTATGGTAATTTAATACTACCTAACCAGGCAGAATTATTGTTGATAACATCTACTTACCATCCTTGGTTTAGAGTCGACTCATGTTCTCCAACCGCTAACCCTCAATTAGGGTATCAAACCTAATGTATTTTTATTACTTTGAAATATTCAGTATAAGACTGAAGCACTATATGGTTTTCATCTTTGGAATACGTTATGACAGACACAGATATTGTCCTAAAATCGATCCATTTTTGTGACGATTCAAAACTACCTAATTAAAGCTGAAGTATTGTTGACAACTTGTATTCAGTATCCTTACCCTTAAGCTGATTCATTTTTTCTAATACTAATTCTCAATTATAAGTATCAAATTCAATGTATCCATACTGTTTAGAAACATTCAGGGTGGGACTTGCTACCTATCAAATTGAAGCAAATGCCTTTATTCCTGATTGATTCACATTATTTTTCTGTTCCCTTCCCTGCTTATGTCTCCTAGTTATGCACTTCAGTTTTGGCACCCTTTCTGCACTTTATATTCACACATATACACTAAAATATTTTTCCCCTCTCCTATACATTTTTTGCTTTAAATTAAGGGGGTCTTCATTTATTTCACTTTTTTCCTTATCCCATCACCCTCACACATTTGTCATTTTATGACACATTATTCTCACACATGATGTCATTCCCATACATGGGTATACATAATTATAGTAATAGTTTTGTTGCCACATAACACCACCTGATGATTGATTACAGGGTATAATTAACCCTGTGTTTTTACACCAGTTGAATTGATCAGATATAAATATTTATCCACAATGGATTTATAATCAACCTGTTATAATTTTGGTGAATTAGATCATATATTCCCAACATTAATTATACATACTTACCTGTTATAATTAATTCAGTGAACAATTAGATCATACAATATTTTGAGATACTGATGAATCTTTGTAATCAGCTTTGTATTCATTCATATAGTCCAGATATACTAATTTGCTTTAATCGACTCAATAACAGTTTTATAATTATGAATTTTACTTTATCCCTTTCGACTCTAATAATTGATGAGTTTTTGTAATCAATCTTATATTTACCTATGTAATCTAGATGTACTTATCTGTCACAATTGATCTAGTCAAAAATGTTATAATCATAAATATTCATTCCATCTTCTCTAAGCTAAATAACCATATTCCTGAGTGACAAAAGGATGATGACAACATAATTTAATCTATGTCCGAGGGATATGTGTACTAGAATCCAAGGGATCTATGCACTATACAGGATACAGGGTGATACTGGCACCGATTACGCATACTTACAACAGCACTATCGGCAAAAAGAAACATTTAATATGCAAAACGAGTAAAACTTGATTTTCTTGTACATATATTAAAAATTCAAGCATGGGCACCGAAGGACGGACTGTCAGAATTAATAGAATGTATAGAACAAATGAATATGCTTATATATATATACAGAGGAAGGGGCACCAATATCCAGCAGTGTCCGGGAATACGGCGCTATAAGCAGCCGTCACCATGGAGATCACGATACTCCGTGATTGGTCACACGGGTCACGTGACCATAAAAGCGGCACAGCGATTGGCTGGCAGCTGCACGTGACAAACTGATTCACACTGATTGGACAACTATTCAGAATCAGAATCAGCTTTATTGGCCAGGTATACTTGCGTATACTAGGAATTTGTCTTCGGTTTGCTATACAACAGCCAAGTAGGTAACAGGTGAGCAGGTGTGTGTGTGTGTGTGGGGGGGGAGGCAAGTAAAATTACACAGATAGGTATACCGTAGGGACACAAGTTAGTTACATGTACGTCTAGTCAGTCAATGTTCAGGAGTTCAGCAGGCGGACCGCTTTGGGAAAGAAACTTTTGAGGCTTCTGGTGGATCTGGCGGGGACAGCCCTGTAACGCCTGCCTGAAGGAAGCAAGTTAAACATGCTGTGGCCGGGGTGTATCTGGTCTTTTACGAGAGTTTAAATTCCATGCCAGGAGATGCAATCGGGTTCAGCCCTGACGAAGCTGTCAGAGTAACGGCGGAACACGCGCGTGGGCAGCGTGTGTCCGCGTGTCTTCTATGCCCTTGTTCTTATAGAAAACCGAATGCATAGCCAGTTCTAATTGATATATTTAGTAGAGATGAGCGGGTTCGGTTTCTCTGAATCCGAACCCGCCCGAACTTCATGTTTTTTTACACGGGTCCGAGCGACTCGGATCTTCCCGCCTTGCTCGGTTAACCCGAGCGCGCCCGAACGTCATCATCACGCTGTCGGATTCTCGCGAGGCTCGGATTCTATCGCGAGACTCGGATTCTATATAAGGAGCCGCGCGTCGCGGCCATTTTCACACGTGCATTGAGATTGATAGGGAGAGGACGTGGCTGGCGTCCTCTCCGTTTAGAAATTAAAATAGATAGGAGAGTGAGAGTGAGACACTTCATTTACTTACTGGAGCTTAGGAGGAGTTATACTAGTGACTGATGACCAGTGACCTGACCACCAGTGCAGTTTTATAATTTATTATTATTTAATAATCCGTTCTGTTCTTGTTCTCTGCCTGAAAAAAACGATACACAGTGACTCAGTCACACTCACATACCATATCTGTGCTCAGCCCAGTGTGCTGCATCATCTATGTATAATATCTGACTGTGCTCACACAGCTTAATTGTGGGGGAGACTGGGGAGCAGTTATAGGTTATAGCAGGAGCCAGGAGTACATATTAAACAGTGCACACTTTTGCTGCCAGAGTGCCACTGCCAGTGTGACTGACCACTGACCACTGTGACCAGTGACCTGACCACACTGACCACCAGTATAGTATATTGTGATTGAATGTCTGCCTGAAAAAGTACACTCGTCGTGTGACTTGTGTGGTGTTTTTTTATTCTATAAAAATTAAAAAACTCATTCTGCTGACAGACAGTGTCCAGCAGGTCCGTCATTATATAATATATACCTGTCCGGCTGCAGTAGTGATATATATATATTTTTTATATCATTATTTATCATCCAGTCTACTAGCAGCAGACACAGTACGGTAGTTCACGGCTGTAGCTACCTCTGTGTCGGCACTCGGCAGTCCATCCATAATTGTATACCAGCTACCCGTGGTTTTTTTTTCTTTCTTCTTTATACATACTACATCTCATTATCATCCAGTCTATATTAGCAGCAGACACAGTACAGTACGGTAGTCCACGGCTGTAGCTACCTCGGTGTCGGCACTCGGCAGTCCATCCATAATTGTATACCACCTACCCGTGGTTTTTTCTTTTCTTTCTTCTTTATACATACTACATCTCATTATCAACCAGTCTATATTAGCAGCAGACACAGTACGGTTGTTCACGGCTGTAGCTACCTCTGTGTCGGCACTCGGCAGTCCATCCATAATTGTATACCACCTACCCGTGGTTTTTTTTTTCTTTCTTCTTTATACATACATACTACATCTCATTAT
Organism: Pseudophryne corroboree; assembly: GCF_028390025.1. Classification (NCBI taxonomy): domain Eukaryota; kingdom Metazoa; phylum Chordata; class Amphibia; order Anura; family Myobatrachidae; genus Pseudophryne; species Pseudophryne corroboree. Next base: position 330,791,899 of record NC_086450.1, on the reverse strand, counting down.
CATCCAGTCTATATTAGCAGCAGACACAGTACAGTACGGTAGTCCACGGCTGTAGCTACCTCTGTGTCGGCACTCGGCAGTCCATCCATAATTGTATACCACCTACCCGTGGTTTTTTTTTTCTTTCTTCTTTATACATACTACATCTCATTATCAACCAGTCTATATTAGCAGCAGACACAGTACGGTAGTTCACGGCTGTAGCTACCTCTGTGTCGGCACTCGGCAGTCCATCCATAATTGTATACCACCTACCCGTGGTTTTTTTTTTCTTTCTTCTTTATACATACTACATCTCCTTATCATCCAGTCTATATTAGCAGCAGACACAGTACAGTACGGTAGTCCACGGCTGTAGCTACCTCTGTGTCGGCACTCGGCAGTCCATCCATAATTGTATACCACCTACCCGTGTTTTTTTTTTTCTTTCTTCTTTATACATACTACATCTCATTATCAACCAGTCTATATTAGCAGCAGACACAGTACAGTACGGTAGTCCACGGCTGTAGCTACCTCTGTGTCGGCACTCGGCAGTCCATCCATAATTGTATACCACCTACCCGTGGTTTTTTTTTCTTTCTTCTTTATACATACTACATCTCATTATCAACCAGTCTATATTAGCAGCAGACACAGTACAGTACGGTAGTCCACGGCTGTAGCTACCTCTGTGTCGGCACTCGGCAGTCCATCCATAATTGTATACCACCTACCCGTGTTTTTTTTTTCCTTTCTTCTTTATACATACATCATCTCATTATCATCCAGTCTATATTAGCAGCAGACACAGTACAGTACGGTAGTCCACGGCTGTAGCTACCTCTGTGTCGGCACTTGGCAGTCCATCCATAATTGTATACCACCTCCCCGTGGTTTTTTTTTTCTTTCTTCTTTATACATACTACATCTCATTATCAACCAGTCTATATTAGCAGCAGACACAGTACAGTACGGTAGTCCACGGCTGTAGCTACCTCTGTGTCGGCACTCGGCAGTCCATCCATAAGTATACTAGTATCCATCCATCTCCATTGTTTACCTGAGGTGCCTTTTAGTTGTGCCTATTAAAATATGGAGAAAAAAAATGTTGAGGTTCCAAAATTAGGGAAAGATCAAGATCCACTTCCACCTCGTGCTGAAGCTGCTGCCACTAGTCATGGCCGAGACGATGAAATGCCAGCAACGTCGTCTGCCAAGGCCGATGCCCAATGTCATAGTACAGAGCATGTCAAATCCAAAACACCAAATATCAGTAAAAAAAGGACTCCAAAACCTTAAATAAAATTGTCGGAGGAGAAGCGTAAACTTGCCAATATGCCATTTACCACACGGAGTGGCAAGGAACGGCTGAGGCCCTGGCCTATGTTCATGGCTAGTGGTTCAGCTTCACATGAGGATGGAAGCACTCAGCCTCTCGCTAGAAAACTGAAAAGACTCAAGCTGGCAAAAGCACCGCAAAGAACTGTGCGTTCTTCGAAATCCCAAATCCACAAGGAGAGTCCAATTGTGTCGGTTGCGATGCCTGACCTTCCCAACACTGGACGTGAAGAGCATGCGCCTTCCACCATTTGCACGCCCCCTGCAAGTGCTGGAAGGAGCACCCGCAGTCCAGTTCCTGATAGTCAGATTGAAGATGTCAGTGTTGAAGTACACCAGGATGAGGAGGATATGGGTGTTGCTGGCGCTGGGGAGGAAATTGACCAGGAGGATTCTGATGGTGAGGTGGTTTGTTTAAGTCAGGCACCCGGGGAGACACCTGTTGTCCGTGGGAGGAATATGGCCGTTGACATGCCTGGTGAAAATACCAAAAAAATCAGCTCTTCAGTGTGGAGGTATTTCAACAGAAAAGCGGACAACAGGTGTCAAGCCGTGTGTTGCCTTTGTCAAGCTGTAATAAGTAGGGGTAAGGACGTTAACCACCTCGGAACATCCTCCCTTATACGTCACCTGCAGCGCATTCATAATAAGTCAGTGACAAGTTCAAAAACTTTGGGCGACAGCGGAAGCAGTCCACTGACCAGTAAATCCCTTCCTCTTGTAACCAAGCTCACGCAAACCACCCCACCAACTCCCTCAGTGTCAATTTCCTCCTTCCCCAGGAATGCCAATAGTCCTGCAGGCCATGTCACTGGCAATTCTGACGAGTCCTCTCCTGCCTGGGATTCCTCCGATGCATCCTTGCGTGTAACGCCTACTGCTGCTGGCGCTGCTGTTGTTGCTGCTGGGAGTCGATGGTCATCCCAGAGGGGAAGTCGTAAGCCCACTTGTACTACTTCCAGTAAGCAATTGACTGTCCAACAGTCCTTTGCGAGGAAGATGAAATATCACAGCAGTCATCCTGCTGCAAAGCGGATAACTGAGGCCTTGACAACTATGTTGGTGTTAGACGTGCGTCCGGTATCCGCCGTTAGTTCACAGGGAACTAGACAATTTATTGAGGCAGTGTGCCCCCGTTACCAAATACCATCTAGGTTCCACTTCTCTAGGCAGGCGATACCGAGAATGTACACGGACGTCAGAAAAAGACTCACCAGTGTCCTAAAAAATGCAGTTGTACCCAATGTCCACTTAACCACGGACATGTGGACAAGTGGAGCAGGGCAGGGTCAGGACTATATGACTGTGACAGCCCACTGGGTAGATGTATGGACTCCCGCCGCAAGAACAGCAGCGGCGGCCCCAGTAGCAGCATCTCGCAAACGCCAACTCTTTCCTAGGCAGGCTACGCTTTGTATCACCGCTTTCCAGAATACGCACACAGCTGAAAACCTCTTACGGCAACTGAGGAAGATCATCGCGGAATGGCTTACCCCAATTGGACTCTCCTGTGGATTTGTGGCATCGGACAACGCCAGCAATATTGTGTGTGCATTAAATATGGGCAAATTCCAGCACGTCCCATGTTTTGCACATACCTTGAATTTGGTGGTGCAGAATTTTTAAAAAAACGACAGGGGCGTGCAAGAGATGCTGTCGGTGGCCAGAAGAATTGCGGGACACTTTCGGCGTACAGGCACCACGTACAGAAGACTGGAGCACCACCAAAAACTACTGAACCTGCCCTGCCATCATCTGAAGCAAGAAGTGGTAACGAGGTGGAATTCAACCCTCTATATGCTTCAGAGGTTGGAGGAGCAGCAAAAGGCCATTCAAGCCTATACAATTGAGCACGATATAGGAGGTGGAATGCACCTGTCTCAAGTGCAGTGGAGAATGATTTCAACGTTGTGCAAGGTTCTGATGCCCTTTGAACTTGCCACACGTGAAGTCAGTTCAGACACTGCCAGCCTGAGTCAGGTCATTCCCCTCATCAGGCTTTTGCAGAAGAAGCTGGAGACATTGAAGGAGGAGCTAACACGGAGCGATTCCGCTAGGCATGTGGGACTTGTGGATGGAGCCCTTAATTCGCTTAACAAGGATTCACGGGTGGTCAATCTGTTGAAATCAGAGCACTACATTTTGGCCACCGTGCTCGATCCTAGATTTAAAGCCTACCTTGGATCTCTCTTTCCGGCAGACACAAGTCTGCTGGGGTTGAAAGACCTGCTGGTGAGAAAATTGTCAAGTCAAGCGGAACGCGACCTGTCAACATCTCCTCCTTCACATTCTCCCGCAACTGGGGGTGCGAGGAAAAGGCTCAGAATTCCGAGCCCACCCGCTGGCGGTGATGCAGGGCAGTCTGGAGCGACTGCTGATGCTGACATCTGGTCCGGACTGGAGGACCTGACAACGATTACGGACATGTCGTCTACTGTCACTGCATATGATTCTCTCACCATTGAAAGAATGGTGGAGGATTATATGAGTGACCGCATCCAAGTAGACACGTCACACAGTCCGTACTTATACTGGCAGGAAAAAGAGGCAATTTGGAGGCCCTTGCACAAACTGGCTTTATTCTACCTAAGTTGCCCTCCCACAAGTGTGTACTCCGAAAGAGTGTTTAGTGCCGCCGCTCACCTTGTCAGCAATCGGCGTACGAGGTTACATCCAGAAAATGTGGAGAAGATGATGTTCATTAAAATGAATTATAATCAATTCCTCCGTGGAGACATTGACCAGCAGCAATTGCCTCCACAAAGTACACAGGGAGCTGAGATGGTGGATTCCAGTGGGGACGAATTGATAATCTGTGAGGAGGGGGATGTACACGGTGATATATCGGAGGATGATGATGAGGTGGACATCTTGCCTCTGTAGAGCCAGTTTGTGCAAGGAGAGATTAATTGCTTCTTTTTTGGTGGGGGTCCAAACCAACCCGTCATTTCAGTCACAGTCGTGTGGCAGACCCTGTCACTGAAATGATGGGTTGGTTAAAGTGTGCATGTCCTGTTTATACAACATAAGGGTGGGTGGGAGGGCCCAAGGACAATTCCATCTTGCACCTCTTTTTTCTTTAATTTTTCTTTGCGTCATGTGCTGTTTGGGGAGGGTTTTTTGGAAGGGACATCCTGCGTGACACTGCAGTGACACTCCTAGATGGGCCCGGTGTTTGTGTCGGCCACTAGGGTCGCTTATCTTACTCACACAGCTACCTCATTGCGCCTCTTTTTTTCTTTGCGTCATGTGCTGTTTGGGGAGGGTTTTTTGGAAGGGACATCCTGCGTGACACTGCAGTGACACTCCTAGATGGGCCCGGTGTTTGTGTCGGCCACTAGGGTCGCTTATCTTACTCACACAGCTACCTCATTGCGCCTCTTTTTTTCTTTGCGTCATGTGCTGTTTGGGGAGGGTTTTTTGGAAGGGACATCCTGCGTGACACTGCAGTGACACTCCTAGATGGGCCCGGTGTTTGTGTCGGCCACTAGGGTCGCTTATCTTACTCACACAGCTACCTCATTGCGCCTCTTTTTTTCTTTGCGTCATGTGCTGTTTGGGGAGGGTTTTTTGGAAGGGACATCCTGCGTGACACTGCAGTGACACTCCTAGATGGGCCCGGTGTTTGTGTCGGCCACTAGGGTCGCTTATCTTACTCACACAGCTACCTCATTGCGCCTCTTTTTTTCTTTGCGTCATGTGCTGTTTGGGGAGGGTTTTTTGGAAGGGACATCCTGCGTGACACTGCAGTGACACTCCTAGATGGGCCCGGTGTTTGTGTCGGCCACTAGGGTCGCTTATCTTACTCACACAGCTACCTCATTGCGCCTCTTTTTTTCTTTGCGTCATGTGCTGTTTGGGGAGGGTTTTTTGGAAGGGACATCCTGCGTGACACTGCAGTGACACTCCTAGATGGGCTCGGTGTTTGTGTCGGCCACTAGGGTCGCTTATCTTACTCACACAGCTACCTCATTGCGCCTCTTTTTTTCTTTGCGTCATGTGCTGTTTGGGGAGGGTTTTTTGGAAGGGACATCCTGCGTGACACTGCAGTGACACTCCTAGATGGGCCCGGTGTTTGTGTCGGCCACTAGGGTCGCTTAGCTTAGTCATCCAGCGACCTAGGTGCAAATTTTAGGACTAAAAATAATATTGTGAGGTGTGAGGTATTCAGAATAGACTGAAAATGAGTGTAAATTATGGTTTTTGAGGTTAATAATACTTTGGGATCAAAATGACCCCCAAATTCTATGATTTAAGCTGTTTTTTAGTGTTTTTTGAAAAAAACACCCGAATCCAAAACACACCCGAATCCGACAAAAAAAATTCGGTGAGGTTTTGCCAAAACGCGGTCGAACCCAAAACACGGCCGCGGAACCGAACCCAAAACCAAAACACAAAACCCGAAAAATTTCCGGCGCTCATCTCTAATATTTAGTTAATCTCGGCAACTGTATGCACTAAGTAGCAGGCGGATGATTATACTATTTATAGGAATCTGTACTCCTGCACTACAGATAATCCAGTGAAAATACAACTAGTGTTATACCTTTTGTCAGTCGCTCTGGTATCATTTAATAGAGGACAACCAACACTGAAATCAAGCGCTCTGTCACTCTAATCAATATGCTGCCAGTAACATAGGGCTACTCACCCCTATTAGATAAAAAAATCAAACAAGAAACAAAGGAACTGATGTTACAGCGCATATAGATTAGAACTAAAAATTTTTTATTTTAAAACACATACAAACATGTACATAAATTTAAATCTATGCAATTTGTACCACCGGCCGGTCAACGTACTCTTTAAATAATATATTTATAAACAAACTAGATACAACATATAATATGACATATTACTCTGTATCCACTTGTAACTCTTAGCAGCACATACTGTGGTAGCTAGAATGTAACTTTTCCAATATTTACTGAAACTTAATAGCACAGTGAGTTCTTCTTTGTGTAATTAGAACAGTCACTTTTGGGATAAGAAAAGCTTTTTCTTCACAATAAATGTGGGCTTAAGAGCTGTTTAACGGTCCCATTTTGGTAGCCAAAGTCCGTTACTAAAGTGAGACTGTGCTTCCTCTAAAAGCGTGTCTGGCCAGACAAATAAACAGTAACGATCTCACCACTCCTATTTGTGGATTCTTTCACCAAGAGCGTCCTCCCTGGCTGCTGGTGCTCTACCCTTTGTCATGCAGTCATCTCTGGGGGATCGTGAATGAAAGTGAAGGATCCGTGGAGCATTGTAGCTGGCTATCGAGATCTCCGGATACAGTGGTGCAAACAGCAATTAGATGAGTGAATGATGCGTTTCCCCGCCTCCCTCCGGGTTCAGCGGCTTCATCATCTAATTGCGTCATTCACTCATCTAATTGCTGTTTGCACCACTGTATCCGGAGATCTCGATAGCCAGCTACAACGCTCCACGGATCCTTCACTTTCATTCACGATCCCCCAGAGATGACTGCATGACAAAGGGTAGAGCACCAGCAGCCAGGGAGGACGCTCTTGGTGAAAGAATCCACAAATAGGAGTGGTGAGATCGTTACTGTTTATTTGTCTGGCCAGACACGCTTTTAGAGGAAGCACAGTCTCACTTTAGTAACGGACTTTGGCTACCAAAATGGGACCGTTAAACAGCTCTTAAGCCCACATTTATTGTGAAGAAAAAGCTTTTCTTATCCCAAAAGTGACTGTTCTAATTACACAAAGAAGAACTCACTGTGCTATTAAGTTTCAGTAAATATTGGAAAAGTTACATTCTAGCTACCACAGTATGTGCTGCTAAGAGTTACAAGTGGATACAGAGTAATATGTCATATTATATGTTGTATCTAGTTTGTTTATAAATATATTATTTAAAGAGTACGTTGACCGGCCGGTGGTACAAATTGCATAGATTTAAATTTATGTACATGTTTGTATGTGTTTTAAAATAAAACATTTTTTTTTAGTTCTAATCTATATGCGCTGTAACATCAGTTCATTTAATAGAGAATTAGCAACTGTATTAATCCAGCATATGTGTGTTGAATACCTATGTCAGTGACTCATGAGTGGTATGAGACATCTGTGATATAAATCAATAGACACAAATGTTACAATTGCTTCAGAGCTGATTCTCCAAATCACTTAGTGGCCACATAGAAACATTTATGATACAATTTGACAAACATACAGTAAACGTAATAAATGCTTCTGTATCAATTTATGTATTTTATACAGTAAATATACTGATGCTGTTGGGAATTAAATAATTAAATCTGTACTAACTTTGACAGTAGTGATAATATGGAGTACAGACAAGCCAGATACATATAATCTTAGTTATGGCAATAAAGCTAGCTGGTTATAACAGTAATATATAATTTATTGGTCATCTAAAATTGATAATTAATATTTTTGAGATATACCAACACAATTGACCGGCATCACTTATAGTCACAATAAATATATCAATACTGACTACTATAATCAATGTGATACTCTTCCAGGCAGAAGTATTTAATCTGCTTATGTATCTGCGCTACCCTGAACTGTGTCAGATAGGAAAAACTGATATATGAGAGTTTTCCCCAAATGATATTATCCCCGATTACTATCATCTACTCATACCAAAGTAGGTTAAACCTAATATTATTCATCTAATACCTACATAAAAGCCCTGTTTAGGCAAGTATAAATAATATGCATATTAAACCATTATGAATGGTTATTGGGGATAAGAAAAAGATCAATACTGTTGAAAATACATAGCACACACAGTGTGGATAATTGCAGACTAAACTATTAGTGACATCTTACTATTATATGAGTGCTGCAGGTATGACACTTCAAGCATTAACAATGGCTATATAAGCTGAATTTTATTGATAGTTGCTAACACTATTTTAAGAGTGAAACAATCACGGCACTTGATATATCAACAAGTGGCTGAGAAGATACAGACTGGAAACGAGTTGCTGACAATTTGACCAAAAATTGTACTGGCTCAGAATAAGAACAAAATTATACTTTATTGGGCATTAGAATAAATACGCGGACACATATTTTAATCACATTTATATTTTCAGTGCACTTTTTGCATGTTTTGTATTTGTCATGACTTTAACCTCTATGGGGTATATGCAATTCACTGCGAATCGCGGCAAATTATCGCCGTTTTTAAATTCGACACAATTCGACAGGTGAATTCCGGCAGGTGGCTGCCGGAATTCACCATATTCAATGCAAAACGGATTCGACAGTCCCGCGGGCGAAAATCGGCCGATTTGGCGGATTTTGCCGCGATTTTAAAAAACGGGAAAAATCCGGAAAAAAAAATGGCGTGGGGTCCCCCCTCCAAAGCATAACCAGCCTCGGGCTCTTCGAGCTGGTCCTGGTTCTAAAAATGCGGGGAAAAATTGGGCAGGGATCCCCCGTATTTTTAAAACCAGCACCGGGCTCTGCGCCTGGTGCCAAAAATACGGGGGACAAAAAGAGTAGGGGTCCCCCGTATTTTTAACACCAGCATCGGGCTCCACTAGCTGGACAGATAATGCCACAGCCGGGGGTCACTTTTATGCCGTGCCCTGCGGCCGTGGCATTAACTACCCAACTAGTCACCCCTGGCCGGGGTACCCTGGGGGAGTGGGGACCCCTTCAATCAAGGGGTCCCCCCCCCAGCCACCCAAGGGCCAGGGGTGAAGCCTGAGGCTGTCCCCCCCCATCCAATGGGCTGCGGATGGGGGGGCTGATAGCCTTTTGTGATAATAAAAAGATATTGTTTTTCCAGTAGTACTACAAGTCCCAGCAAGCCTCCCCCGCAAGCTGGTACTTGGAGAACCACAAGTACCAGCATGCGGGAGAAAAACGGGCCCGCTGGTACCTGTAGTACTACTGGAAAAAAAATACCCAAATAAAAACAGTACACAGACACCTTGATAGTAAAACTTTATTACACACTACCGACACACACATACTTACCTATGTTGACACGCCGACTGCCACGGTCTCCGACGATCCGAGGGTACCTGTGAAAAAATTATACTCACCTTCCAGCGTCCAGAGGTACATCCACGTCCAGATATAAATCCACGTACTTGTTAAAAAAACAAAACCAACACCCGCTCCATGCCGTACTGAAAGGGGTCCCATGCTTTCACATCAGACCCCTTTCTCCCGAATGCCGGGACATCACGTGACTCCTGTCACTGAAGTCCCTTCAGCCAATCAGGAAGCGCTACTTCCGTGGCGCTCACCTGATTGGCTGTGCGCTGTCTGTGCTGTGACAGCGCATCGCAAAGCCGCTCCATTAGTTTCAATGGTGGGAACTTAGCGGCTAGCGGTGGGGTTACCCGCGGTCAGCCGCTGACCGGCGGGTGACCTCATCGCTAGCCGCTAAGTTCCCACCATTGAATATAATGGACGGGGCTGTGCGATGCGCTGTCTGAGTTCAGACAGCGCACAGCCAATCAGGTGAGCGCAACGAAGTTGCGCTTCCTGATTGGCTTTAGAGACCTTTGTGTGACAGCTGTCACTGACAGGTCTCATTCGTGGAAAGGGGTCTCATGTGTCAGCATGGGACCCCTTTCAGTCCGGTGGCCCGTGTGTTCGTTTTCTTTTTTTGCCAAGTACGTGGATGTATCTCTGGACCATGGCTGAGGTGAGTATATTGATCTTTTATTTTCAGGTATCCGTGGATTCTACATGGAGAAGAGGACCGATGTCGGCGTGTGAACTTAGGTAAGTATGTGTGTGTCGACGTATGAAATAAAGTTTTACTGTCACGGTGTGTGTGTCCTGTTTTTATTTGGGTATTTTTTTTCCAGTAGTACTACAGGTACCAGCGGGCCCGTTTTTCTCCCGCATGCTGGTACTTGTGGTTCTCCAAGTACCAGCTTGCGGGGGAGGCTTGCTGGGACTTGTAGTACTGCTGGAAAAAACAATATTCTTTTAATTATCACAAAAGGCTATCAGCCCCCCCATCCGCAGCCCATTGGATGGGGGGGACAGCCTCGGGCTTCACCCCTGGCCCTTGGGTGGCTGGGGGGGGACGACCCCTTGATTGAAGGGGTCCCCACTCCCCCAGGGTACCCCGGCCAGGGGTGACTAGTTGGATATTTAATGCCACGGCCGCAGGGCACGGCATAAAAGTGACCCCCGGCTGTGGCATTATCTGTCCAGCTAGTGGAGCCCGATGCTGGTGTGAAAAATACGGGGGACCCCTGCTCATTTTGTCCCCCGTATTTTTTGCACCAGCACCAGGCGCAGAGCCCGGTGCTGGTTTTAAAAATACGGGGGATCCCCTGTCATTTTTCCCCCCGCATTTTTAGAACCAGGACCAGTTTGAAGAGCCCGAGGCTGGTTATGCTTTGGAGGGGGGACCCCACGCAATTTTTTTAAAGGATTTTACCGTTCCAGCAATAAAAAAATAATAAAAAAAAATAATATTTTAAAAAATATATAAATAATATTTGTGCCTCCAAAAAAAAAAAAAAAGTACCTAATCCCTTCTAATATAAATAGATATGCTATTCCTAAAAAAAAAAACCACCAAAAAAAACGTTTAAATTTTTTTTTATTGTTTTCACCCTCCAAAGTGTGGCGGATTGAAAATGACGAATTTGCTGTCTAAAAGCACTGCTGTCGAATTTCCAAACTTAAATTGAATATGCTTTGGTCGAATTGTAGCACTTGTATCATTGCAGAAAAGTCGAATTTGCAAAAATTCGAATTTCAAAAAGTCGAATTTTGAAAGTCCGTTTTTTGGTCGGAAAGCACTGAATTGCATTGGCGAATTTTTTTTTGGGGCGAAAATGACCCGAAATTCGACAATTTCGGGAATTCGACCGCAATTGCATATACCCCTATGTTTCGCTTATACTTGTAATTCGTGTGTTAATCATTGTCACACTATTTTAATTGAACAATATTAAAAGTTAAATTTTATTATTATATAGGTGGATGTGATGATTAGGTCATTTCCCCTTTTGTGCATCGACAATACAGCCTTTTTTCTTCTTCTTTCTCTTGTGATTTAAGCAGCAATACACTGGAGCGGCAATTACTCATTCTGCCAATGCCGATCAAAAACGCAGACCAGCAGACATCGATGATTGGCAATCTGTTAGGTTATCGGCACAATACATCATGTAAAAATAAGATTTTAAACCTACCGGTAAATCTTTTTCTCCTAGTCCGTAGAGGATGCTGGGGACTCCGTAAGGTCCATGGGGTATAGACGGGCTCCGCAGGAGACATGGGCACTCTAAAGACTTTAGAATGGGTGTGCACTGGCTCCTCCCTCTATGCCCCTCCTCCAGACCTCAGTTAGAGAAACTGTGCCCAGAGGAGACGGACAGTACGAAGAAAGGATTTTTGTTAATCTAAGGGCAAGATTCATACCATCCACACCGTCTAACCTGGAATATACGCAACCAGTTAACAGTATGAACAAAACAGCATCAGCCAATGACTGATCTTAACTGTAACATAACCCTTATGTAAGCAACAACTATATACAAGTCTTGCAGAAATATGTCCGCACTGGGACGGGCGCCCAGCATCCTCTACGGACTAGGAGAAAAAGATTTACCGGTAGGTTTAAAATCTTATTTTCTCTTACGTCCTAGAGGATGCTGGGGACTCCATAAGGACCATGGGGAATATACCAAAGCTCCAGACCGGGCGGGAGAGTGCGGATGACTCTGCAGCACCGATTGAGCAAACATAAGGTCCTCATCAGCCAGGGTATCAAACTTGTAGAATTTTGCAAAAGTGTTTAAATCCAACCAAGTAGCTGCTCGGCACAGCTGTAATGCCAAAACGCCTCAGGCAGCCGCCCAAGAAGAGCCCACCTTCCTAGTGGAATGGGCCTTTACCAAATTTGGTAACGGCAATCCCGCCGTAGAATGAGCCTGCTGAATTGTATTACAGATCCAGCGAGCAATAGTCGGCTGCATACAGGACAAACAGTGCCTCTGTTTTCCTGACCCGAGCCGTCCTGGCTACATAAATTTTTAAGGCCCTGACTACATCATGGGATTTGGAATCCTCCAAGTCACTCATAGCCACAGGCACCACAATAGGTTGATTCATATGAAAAGATGAAACCACCTTGGGCAAAAATTGAGGATGAGTCCTCAATTCTGCTCTATCCTTATGGAAAATCAGATAGGGGCTCTTGTGAGACAAAGCCGCCAATTCGGACACCCGCCTTGCAGATGCCAAGGACAACAACATGACCACCTTCCAAGTGAGAAATTTTAATTCAACCGTTTGAAGAGGTTCAAACCAGTGAGATTTTAGGAACTGTAACACCACGTTAAGGTCCCATGGTGGCACTGGGGGCACAAAAGGAGGCTGGATGTGCAGCACTCCCTTTACAAAAGTCTGGACTTCTGGGAGAGAAGCCAATTCCTTCTGAAAGAATATAGATAGGGCCGAAATCTGTACCTTAATGGAGCCTAACTTCAGGCCCATATCCACTCCTGTCTGTAGAAAGTGGAAAAAACGGCCCAGGTGGAAATCTTCCGTAGGAGCATTCTTGGCTTCACACCAAGATACATACTTCCTCCAGATACGGTGATAATGTTTCGCTGTCACCTCCTTCCTAGCCCCTATCAGAGTAGGGATGACTTCCTCCGGAATACCTTTTCCCGCTAGGATTCGGTGTTCAACCGCCATGCCGTCAAACGTAACCGCGGTAAGTCTTGGAACACGCAGGGCCCCTGCTGCAACAGGTCCTCCCTGAGAGGAAGAGGCCATGGATCTTCTGTGAGCATCTCCCGAAGATCCGAATACCAGGCCTTTCGAGGCCAATCTGGAACAATGAGTATTGTCTGCACTCTTTTTCGTCTTATGATTCTCAATATTTTTGAGATGAGAGGAAGAGGAGCGAACACATAGACCGACTGAAACACCCATATGGTGTCACCAGGGTATCTACCGCCACTGCCTGAGGGTCCCTTGACCTGGCACAATACCTCCGAAGCTTCTTGTTGAGGCGTGACGCCATCATGTCTATTTGAGGAAGTCCTCAAAGACTTGTTATCTCTGTAAAAACTTCTTGATGAAGTCCCCACTCTCCTGGATGGAGATTGTGTCTGCTGAGGAAGTCTGCTTCCCAGTTGTCCACTCCCGGAATGAAGACTGCTGACAGAGCGCTTACGTGATTTTCCGCCCAGCGAAGAATCTTGGTGGCTTCCGCCATTGCCACTCTGCTCCTTGTCCCGCCTTGGCGGTTTACATGAGCCACAGCTGTGACGTTGTCTGAATGAATCAGAACCTGTAGGTCGCGAAGAAGATTCTCCGCTTGTCATAGGCCGTTGTTTATGGCCCTTAATTCCAGTATGTTGATATGTAGACAAGCCTCCTGGCTTGACCATAGTCCCTGAAAGTTTCTTCCTTGAGTGACTGCTCCCCATCCTCGGAGGCTCGCGTCCGTGGTCACCAGAACCCAGTCTTGAATGACGAACCTGCGACCCTCTAGAAGGTGAGTACTCTGCAGCCACCACAGGAGAGACACCCTGGCCCTGGGGGACAGGCTTATTTTCTAATGTATTTGAAGATGGGACCCGGACCACTTGTCCAGAAGGTCCCACTGAAATGTCCTCGCATGAAACCTGCCGAAGGGGATGGCCTCATAGGTCGCCACCATTTTTCCCAGTACTCGAGTGCATTGATGGACTGACACTCTTGTTGGTTTTAACAGGTCTCTGACCATGTTCTGGAGTTCCTGGGCTTTTTCCAGTGGGAGAAAAACACTCTTTTGTTCCGTGTCCAGAATCATGCCTAAGAAAGATAGCTGAGTCGTTGGAACCAACTGTGACTTTGGTAGATTTAGAATCCAGCCATGTTGCTGCAGCACTCTCAGGGAGAGCGACACGCTTTTCAGCAACTGATCTCTCGATCTCGCTTTTATCAGGAGATCGTCCAAGTACGGGATAATTGTGACTCCCTGCCTGCGCAGGAGCACCATCATTTCCGCCATTACCTTGGTGAAAATCCTCGGGGCCGTGGAAAGCCCAAACGGCAACGTCTGAAACTGGTAATGACAGTCCTGTACAGCGAATCTCAGGTACGCCTGATGAGGGGGATAAATGGGGACATGAAGGTATGCATCCTTTATGTCTAGTGACACCATAAAATCCCCCCCTTCCAGGCTGGAGTTAACTGCCCGGAGCGATTCCATCTTGAATTTGAACCTTTTCAAGTACAGGTTTAGGGATTTTAGATTTAGAATGGGCCTGACCGAACCATCCGGTTTCGGGACCACAAACAGATTTGAATAGTACCCCTTACCCTGTTGAACTAGGGGAACCTCGACAACCACTTGTTGTTGACACAGTTTTTGAATTGCAGCTAAAACTATCTCCCTTTCTGGGGAAGAAGCTGGTAACGCCGATTTGCAAAACCGGCGAGGAGGCACGTCCTCGAATTCCAGCTTGTATCCCTGGGATACAATTTCCATCGCCCAAGGATCCACGTCTGACAGAACCCAGAAGTGGCTGAAGAGTCAAAGACGTGCCCCCACCGGCGCGGACTCCCTCAGTGGAGCCCCAGCGTCATGCAGTGGATTTAGTAGAAGCCGGGGAGGACTTCTGCTCCTGGGAACTAGCCGTAGCAGGCAATCTTTTCCCTCTACCCTTACCTCGGGCGAGTAAGGAAGAGCCCTGACCTCTTTTGGACTTATGCGGCCGAAAGGACTGCATCTGATATTGTGGTGTTCTCTTTTGCTGTGGGGGAACATAAGGTAAAAAAGTAGATTTACCCGCAGTAGCTGTGGAAACCAGGTCCGTGAGACCTTCCTCAAATAAAACCTCACCCTTGTAAGGCAAAACTTCCATATGCCTCTTTGAGTCGGCATCACCCGTCCATTGGCGGGTCCACAGGGCTCGCCTAGCAGAAATCACCATGGCGTTGGCTCTCGAACCTAGCAGCCCAACGTCTCTCTGAGCGTCTCTCATATATAAGACTGTGTCCTTAATGTGACCTAAGGTCAATAAAATGGTATCCCTATCTAGGGTATCAATGTCAGCTGACAAGGTCTCTGTCCAAGCTGCTACAGCGCTACAAACCCAAGCCGACGCTATTGCTGGTCTGAGCAAAGCACCCGTATGTGTATAAATAGATTTTAAGGTAGTTTCCTGTCTGCGATCAGCAGGATCCTTGAGGGCTGCCGTGTCTGGAGACGGTAGCGCCACCTTCTTGGACAAGCGCGTTAAAGCCTTGTCCACCCTGGGCGATGATTCCCACCGTACTCTGTCCTGTGCAGGGAAAGGGTACGCCATAAGAATCCTCTTGGGAATCTGCAGTTTTTTGTCTGGAGTTTCCCAAGCTTTTTCAAATAACGCGGTCAGCTCATGAGATGGGGGAAAGGTTACGTCAGGTTTCTTTTCCTTAAACATGCATACCCTCGTGTCAGGGACAGAGGGGTCATCTGTGATATGTAAAACATCTTTTACTGCAATAATCATATAATGAATACTTTTGGCCACCCTTGGGTGTAACCTCGCATCATCGTTGTTGACACTGGAGTCAGAATCCGTGTCGGTATCAGTGTCTGCTACTTGGGACAGGGGACGTTTCTGAGACCCTGAAGGGCCCTGTGACACAGTCAAAGTCATGGATTGACTCCCTGTTTTATCCCTGGACTCTCTTATGTAATAAAGACACATTTGCATTTAAAACATTCCACATATCCAACCAATCAGGTGTCGGTGTTGCCGACGGAGACACCACAATCATCTGCTCCACCTCCTCCTTAGATGAGCCTTTCCTCTTCAGACATGCCGACACACACGTACCGACACCCCCACACACTCAGGGATATATCTATATGGAGACAGTCCCCCAATAAGGCCCTTTGGAGAGACAGAGAGAGAGTATGCCAGCACACACCCAGCGCCACCTGACCCTGGAATAAAATCCCAGTTAGTACAGCGCTTTTATATAATATATATATATATATATATATATATATATACATATACACTCACTGCGCCAATTTAATGTGCCCCCCCCCTCTTCTTTGCCCTCTGTAACCGTGTTCAGCAGGGGAGAGTCCGGGGAGCCAGCTTCTCTGCAGTGTGCTGTGGAGAAAATGGCGCTGGTTAGTGCTGGAGGATCAAGCTCCGCCCCCTCACCGGCGGGCTTCGGTCCCGCTCAAATTCTTTATACTGGCGGGGGTTTTGTAATATACTGCCTCCGCAGTATCTATTATGCTGGCCAGTGTCCCTTGAGGTTATTATTGCTGCCCAGGGCGACCCCCCTTCGCCCTGCACCCTTACAGTGCCTGCTGTGTGTGTATGTGTGGGAGGAATGGCGCACAGCGTTACCGCTGCGCGTTACTTCAGTGAAGATCTGAAGTCTTCTGCCGCCTATGAAGTCTTCTTTTCTTCTTAATACTCACCCGGCTTCTATCTTCCGGTTCTGTGAGGAGGACGGCGACGTGGCTCTGGGATGAACGGCGAGGGTGAGACCTGCGTTCCGACCCTCTGGAGCTAATGGTGTCCAGTAGCCTAAGAAGCAGGGCCTATCATTTAAGTAGGTCTGCTTCTCTCCCCTCAGTCCCACGATGCAGGGAGCCTGTTGCCAGCAGTGCTCCCTGAAAATAAAAAACCTAATAAAAAGTCTATTTCAGAGAAACTCAGGAGAGCTCCCCTGCAGTGCACCGTCTCCTTTGGGCACAGGATCTAACTAAGGTCTGGAGGAGGGGCATAGAGGGAGGAGCCAGTGCACACCCATTCTAAAGTCTTTAGTGCCCATGTCTCCTGCATCCTCTAGGGCGTAAGAGAAAAATCCCTGATTCACAGATCCAGATTAGTTTTTGGGTGGAATTTCTAATATGTTGGATTTCCCCAATCCTCCAACCTAGTCATTTGCAGAACAGGGAATTGACCAAATACTTGCCTGATGTATGGGCACCATTATTTGTTACTGTCCTGCACCGGTATTCTGACTATTTTCTTAGATCGGCTACTCACACTGCTATATTCTCTGATTTTCTTATGTTAACATACACTATATGGACAGAAGTATTCGGTCGCCTGACCATTACACCAACAGGGACTGTAATGACATTGTATTCAAATACATACGGGTATATTCAATAACTGTCGGAAGTTTCCGTCTTGTCGGAAAGACGGCAGCTTCCGACAGAAATCGGTCGGAAGGGGTTCCGACCTATTCAATAGGGGCTGATTTTTTCCGACAAGTCGGAAATTGACACCGATCCACGTGCTTCTGTCGGAAATGGGGCCCCCTTTCCGACAAACTCAATCCGACTTGAAAACAAGTTGGACTGAGGTGAGGAGCGGTGCTGAGGGCGGCGGGGAGAGCAGAGATCAACGGCGGGGGGAGGCGCTGCAGGGAGAGAGGCCAGGCAACTCTCTCCCTGCAGCGCCTCCCCCGCAGACATGTTCCCCCACAGCCAGCTCTTCCCGCTGGCCGTCGATCTCTGCTCCCCCCGCAGCACCTCTCACCCTGCAGCGCCTCCCCCCGCCACTCTACACATGTCCCCCGCAGCCAGCCCCTCCCGCTCGCGGCCGCCGATCTCTGCTCCCCTGGCCGCCACTGACAGCAGAGGCCTGACAGGACCCTGTGTACGGCCAAACACAACAGTCGGATTTGGCTATCCACTGAATAGGGGTTGTCGGTTCCATTCCGACAACTGCATGTTGGAAAGGATCCGACTCTTATAGAATATACCCCTTATACTTTAATATGAAGTTGGTCCCCCTTTTACAGCTATAACAGTTTCCACTCTTCTTGGGACGCTTTTCACGAGATTTTGGAGTGTTTCTGTGGGAATTTGTTCATTCCGTAGAGCATTTTAGAGGCCAGGCACTGATGTTAGATGAGTAGGCCTGGCTCATGGGCCAGTCAAGTTTTTCCACACCAAACTTCTCAAAGCATGTCTTTACAGTCATGTTGGAGCATTGGGGGCACAGTCATGTTGGAATAGAAAAGGGCCTTCCCGAAACTGTTGCCACAAAGTTGAAAGCATAGCATTGTTCAAAATGTCTTGGTATGCAGAAGCATTAAAATTGCCCCTCACTAGAGATAAGGGAACTAGACCCAACCTTGAAAAACAGCCCCATACAATTATCTCTCCTCCACCAAACTTCACAGTTGGCATAATGCAGCAAGCAGGTAATGTGCTCCCGGCATCCGCCAAACTCGCCCATCTGACTGCCAAACAGAGAAGTGTGATTCATTAGTCCACAGAACACATTTCCACTGCTCCACAGTCCAGTGTCGATGTGCTTTACACCACTCCATCTGACACTTGGCATTGGACTTGGTGATGTGAGGCTTGCATGCAGCTGCTCTGCCATGGAAACCTGTTCCATTAAACTCTCGCCACAGTGTTTTTGTGCTTACATTAATGCCAGTGGAAGTTTGGAACTCTTCAGCTATGGAATCAGCAGAACGCTGGCAACTTTTACGCACCATGCGCCTTAGCAGTCGATGACCCTGCTCTGTGATTTTACATGGTCTTCCGCTTTGTGGCTGAGTTGCTGTTGTTCCTACATGCTTCCACTTTGTAATAATTACTTACAGTTGACCATGGAATATCCAGCAGGGATGAAATTTCACCAACCGTCTTAATGCAAGGAAGGCATCCTATTACAGTACCATGCTTGAAGTCACTGAGTTCTTCAGAACAACCCATATTGTATCTCAAATGTTTGCAAATGGAGACTGCATGGCTAGGTGCTTGATTTTATACACTTGTGGTAACGGGTCTGATTGAAACACCTGAATTCAATAATTAACAGGTGTAGCATGATTTATGTTCATTTGTTCTTGCTTCATAAAACTAATAAAATAACCTAATTTAATAAAAATAAATCTACAGTAAATATTCATATAAATATATATGGGTGGTATTCATGTGACCGGCGGTCGGGAGACCAACGGTCACATGACCTCCACCAACATCCCGCTCCCTCACTATCCCGACGGTCGGCATGCTGACCAACAGGGACTCTTTTCACTCGTCGCCACCGAGCCCGCAAGGGGCTTGCTGCACTCACTCTGCCCCGTCGGGATCCTGACCACTGGTCAGCTATACCACACCCTAAATATATATATATTTTTATACCCATACATTAATCAATACAGTGTTGTATAATTTAGTTGAATGATGAAGATTATACCCCTTTCACACTGCCAATGCCGGATCCCACCCGGGAATTGGAAACGGATCCTTCCCGGGTGGGATCCGGCATTGGACACTGTCGCTGGCTTCCCTGACCCGGCAACATGCCGGGCAGGTTGCCATAGCGGCGGGGGGTAGAGATCATCTATACGACGCCTCTCCCTGTTGTAGTGAACGGGTTCCGGGTCGCTACAACCCGGGAGCCCATTTACGCTGCTACTGACCTGGTATTCAACCCAGGAATAACACTGCTTTATTCCCGGGTTGAATTGCCGGGTCAGGCGACAGGGGATTTCGGCTATGCCCCTTTCACACCGCACGCTGACCCGATACCGGGTTATTTGAGCGGTGTGAAAGGGGTATTAGTGACCTTGACAGCTAGGAAAACAAGTAACCATATTTTTATTTTCTAATTTGTGCAGTAAAAATTGGATGAGACTTCCCTAGACTGCCTCCGCTTGCCTCTTTCGTCTGCAATCTGAAAATATACTTGACATTTTTAGTCTCAAACCTCCACTGCCTACGCAACAACCCCAAAAGTGTTCAGATGAGCTTCTTGCATTGACCTGGCTTCCACAGTCTTGGACAGCATTGAGCAGACGATTCCTGTCACAGCCTGAGCGATAAACTTCCCTACATGGCATGCAGCTATTATAATCTCAAGAAAGATCTGCAGATATGTGAAAAACGCTAAAACACAAATGTACGTTAATCATGTTTTTCTTCTACATATACAGATGTGTCCTCATACATCTTTGCTGCAGTCACGCCAAACAGCCTCTCCTGGTACACCAGTGCGCATGAGAATCTTCTAGCACCAGGTGTCCTTTTTTGTATAAAATGCGTCTTAGTCACAGCGCAATGCGACTATGACGTACGAGGAGACAGTGCTGATTAATTTGCTATACAACACTTGTACATTTTTGTGCAACTGAGTAAGAGGTTTCAGAGAGTTCAAGAAGGATGAGGATAGAGGAGTGACCTTGGATTTAGTGGAGAAGAGGTCTAGGGTTTGGGTTTTTTTTTATATTGGAGTGGTTCAATGTCATACTGGAAGGTGGGGTGGGGTCAAAGAAGCAGTGAATCAGGTACCTGAAGCAGTGAATTAACTTTGATTAATTTCAAAACATTTCCCATTCAGTAATCATTTGGATAATAAACAACCTAAAGCAATGATTTCTATTTATACAGTATGAAGAGGGCTGATTATTTGTTAAATGTATGCGATCATGTACCATGAGCAATTTAAAAAAAAACATACACAAACCCCCCCCCCAAAAAAAACCTACAGGGGTTGTTATGTATGGTGAGGCAATGAAAAAAAAGATTTTGAGGGGGCCACCGGAAGAACACACCTTATTTATCCAAAAGCTTTAGGGGAAACAGTGAAAACCCCACAGCAATACCTTGATAACAGTTATACTTAATAAGGTAGACTAGGATACAGAATGTGGAAATAAGATGATACTACTATTAATATAATCCATACCAAAGTGCTGATGGTGATAGCAACTAAGTATAAGAACTACTTACTGATAAACTTACAGACTTTAATATGTATTCCAAAGTTCTGCAAACTTCCCTAAGCTATTTGACAAAATCTTCATAGACCTAGTATAATCCTCATCACAAAATGGAAGGGAAATAGGCGAAATGAAAACATTAATGCTGCCTTGAGTTTCCTTGTGGTGAGTAAACAGATGCTTGAATTACTGAGGCATTTCTCAAAACTGTTCTCCTTCCATTTCTGGAACACAGTCTACAAATGTAATCTTTTTTACCTTTCAGGTTCTATAATTACCAGCTGACCTAGTTTACTTATCTTAAACACTTCCAATAAGTATATAGTTAGTCAAAAAAGCAACATATCGTAGAAAGTGCAGGGAAAATAAATTTCATCAAAGAGACAGAATAATTTGTTCTACACTCATTAGGTTCAGAAAATTGGCATAAATATTAAACGTTCAAGAGGTTAAGCTCCTTAAACTTAAAAAAAAAAAAAAAAGGCAAAGTAGAAAAGAAAAATGGGCAAAAAAAAAAGAAAAAAGAGATGGATATTTGTTATTTACTGTCTTGTCTCTTCGCCCTCCAAGTATGCATGAGTTGATTGAGGAAAAAAGGCAATTTCATAACCAAGGATGTGCTGGAAATTGATTATCATTGGCTAAGGCACTAAAGGAGAAAATAACCGGTGTCAGTACACATCTGTGCATCTGTCCTCCCGTGATAACTGCTTATTTGTACATTTCCATAGTGTTTTGTAGCATGCAAAAAAAAGGTACATGAAGGGAAAGAAAGAGAAGAAAAAATAGTAAAGGAACTGAATCTGTTTCTAAGGTAACACACAAATATCCAGAACATAAAGAAACAGTCTAAATCTGTAAACGGTGTAACTACCCCTATCAGCCACACATTCTTAGGCTAATAAAATGTGTTACATTACTTCAAGTCACAACTTTTACCAAGAAACAAATTTAAATAGAATATGTGAAAACCACTGAGTGAAGATACTCTCATCTTCTGACATATGACCACATGAATTTATTGCCTTTTTAGGAAAGACATTTATTCCTCTCTATCCAGGATTATTGCAGATATAAAACTGTTCTAATCATACGTGGAAAAGTTTCATTTTGTAATGCACATTGACAAGTCAGTGCAAGTCTTACTGTGAGTACTGCGTCTGTCTCATGAACACAGTCACCCGTACTCTTTCAGGAGTAGAACGTGAATAATTTTGCAAAATAAAACAGCTATCTACCAGGGTAGATTCACTGAAGTTGTGTGCTCTGAAAGGATGGGATCAATGCCACCCCTAACTTTCAAAAGTTATGTGAAAATTACTCTTGACAGTTTTCAGGCAGTTGGAGATGTAGAAGCGGTTCCAGTCGCCCTACAGAGAATACATGTGACAGAAGACAATTAAGCTTCTGATGAAGCGAGCAGGTTATGCCCATGAAACATGTGTCAAGCAAGTTACAGTTTCTCACATTTTTTAAACCAATGTATTTTGTTTATAGAGTAGTTCACACAAGGGAACATTTCTGAAACTATTTCTAACAATTTATTTGCATTTCTGTGATCTATTGGAATATGGCGTTTGCTGTATCAGCTAATTTGTGTTCAAAATAAATAATGTTTTAATTACGACAGCTAAAAAATGTTTTTGTTTTTTTCATGAAAGATACAGAGAAATTAGTACAAAAATAATTCTCATCTCGCCTCAAATAAGTGAGTGAACCACTAACGCCACTTTAAGACATGTGACCTGGGAATTTGATGGGTTTAGCAACCAGCAAATTCCTGGGTCTCAGCTGCATGACCCTGGTCGAGGGCAGGATCGTGGAACTGGAATTTAATCACAGATTGCTTCCCTTCACACATGCAGAAAACTCTTTCTGCGAGGTACACTGGGCTCCACAAGGAAAGACATAGGGGGTGTAGAGTAGGATCTTGATCCGAGGCACCAACAGGCTGAAAAGCTTTGACTGTTCCCAGAATGCATAGCGCCGCCTCCTCTATAACCCCGCCTCCCTGCACAGGAGCTCAGTTTTTAGTTAACCAGCCCAATGCAGTAGCAGGAAAAGAGACGACAACGGTTAGTAGCCACATACACCACACTCTCACGACAGGAGAAGTGTCAGCGGCTAATGCCATACCAACCCAAAGAAGCTAAGTGCGTCAGGGTGGGCACCTTGTGGAGCCCAGTGTACCTCGCAGAAAGAGTTTTAACTCGTTTTCTGCTGCGGGGTACACTGGGCTCCACAAGGAAAGACATAGGGGATGTCCTAAAGCAGTTCCTTATGGGAGGGGACGCACTGTAGCGGGCACAAGAACCCGGCGTCCAAAGGAAGCATCCTGGGAAGCGGCAGTATCGAAGGCATAGAACCTTATGAACGTGTTCACAGAGGACCACGTAGCCACCTTGCACAATTGTTCAAGGGTCGCACCACGGCGGGCCGCCCAAGAAGGTCCAACAGACCGAGTAGAATGGGCTGTAATGTGATTAGGAGCTGATAGACCAGCCCTCACATAAGCATGTGCAATCACCATTCTAATCCATCTGGCCAAAGTTTGCTTTTGAGCAGGCCAGCCCCGTTTGTGAAATCCAAACAGCACAAAGAGATAATCAGATTTCCTAATAGAAGCAGTTCTTTTCACATAGATACGGAGAGCCCGTACCACATCCAAAGACCGCTCTTTGGAAGACAGATCAGGAGAAACAAGTGCCGGAACCACAATCTCCTGGTTAAGGTGGAATGAAGAAACCACCTTAGGTAAATAACCGGGGCGAGTCCTAAGAACCGCCCGGTCACGGTGAAATATCAGATATGGGGAACTACAAGACAAGGCACCCAAATCCGAGACTCTTCTAGCTGAAGCAATAGCCAGCAAAAACACCACCTTAAGGGAAAGCCACTTAAGATCAGCTGAACCAAGAGGTTCAAACGGAGACTCTTGTAACGCCTCCAAAACCACCGACAAGTTCCAAGGAGCCACAGGCGGGACATAGGGAGGTTGGATACGCAACACACCCTGAGTAAAGGTATGCACATCAGGTAAGGTCGCAATCTTTCTCTGAAACCACACCGACAGGGCAGATATTTGAACCTTGAGGGAGGCCAGACGCAGGCCTAAGTCCAGGCCCTGCTGAAGAAAAGCCAACAACTTAGCTATACTAAACTTGGAAGCGTCATAATTGTTAGATGCGCACCAAAGTAAGAATGCCAGACCCTATAGTAAATCCGGGCAGAAGCCGGTTTCCGGGCCTGCAACATAGTTTGAATGACCATCTCAGAAAACCCTTTAGCCCTTAAGACGGAAGCTTCAAGAGCCACGCCGTCAAAGACAGCCGGGCTTGGTCCTGGTAGACACTGGGGCCCTGAACGAGGAGGTCTGGGAGTTGTGGAAGTAGAATTGGACGCTCTGACGATAGGCCTTGCAGGTCTGAGAACCAGTGCCGTCTGGGCCACGCTGGAGCTATGAGGAGAGTTCCTTTTTCTTGCTTGAACTTCCAAATTACCCTGGGCAGGAGTGACACCGGAGGGAACACATACGGCAGCTGAAACCTCCACGGCACCGCTAGCGCATCCACGAATGCTGCTTGAGGATCCCTTGTCCTTGCTCCGAAGACCGGAACCTTGTGATTGTGTTGAGACGCCATCAGATCTACGTCTGGAAGGCCCCACTTTTCCACTAGGAGTTGAAACATTTCTGGATGGAGGCCCCACTCGCCGGCATGTACGTCCTGAAGATTGCCGATATGGCCGGTAGATGGCGTTCCGCCCAATGTAGAATCCGTGAGACTTCCTTCATTGCCAAACGGCTTCGAGTGCCGCCTTGATGATTTATGTAAGCCACTGTTGTTGGCGTTGTCCGACTGTACTTGAACAGGACTGTTCTGAATTAGATGCTGGGCCAGGTTCAACGCATTGAAGACTACCCGCAATTCCAGAATGTTGATTGAGAGGAGAGATTCCTCCTTGGTCCACCGACCCTGAAGGGAGTGTTGCTCCAGCACCGCGCCCCAACCTCTTAGACTGGCATCTGTCGTCAACAGGACCCAGTCGGATATCCAGAAGGGACGGCCCCTGCACAATTGTCGGTCCTGGAGCCACCAGAGCAGCGACTGACGGACCTCTGGAGTCAATGAGATCATGTGAGACCCGATCTGGTGAGGCAGGCCGTCCCACTTGGCTAGAATCAGCTTCTGGAGGGGGCGAGAATGGAATTGAGCATACTCCACCATGTCAAATGCTGACACCATGAGGCCCAGCACCTGCATCGCCGAATGTATCGACACTTGCGGACGAGAAAGGAAGCAACGAAACCTGTCCTGAAGCTTCAGGACTTTCTCCTGAGACAAGAACAACCTTTGGTTGTGAGTGTCCAATAGCACTCCCAGGTGCACCATACTCTGAGCAGAGACCAGGGAGGATTTCTTCCAGTTAATGAGCCACCCGTGGGCTTGTAGAAACCGGACAGTCATATCCAGATGACGTAAGAGAAGTTCTGGGGAATTTGCCAGGATTAACAAGTCGTCCAGATACGGCAGTATCCTGACCCCTTGACGGCGGAGTACCACCGTCATCACCGCCATAACTTTGGTGAAGACTCGCGGAGTCGTAGTTAAACCAAAAGGTAACGCCCGAAACTGGTAATGGAGGTTGCCGATCGCAAACCTCAAGTATTGCTGATGTGACGCTGCTATAGGAATATGCAGGTAAGCATCCTGTATGTCCAGGGAGACCATGTAATCCCCAGGTTCCAAGGCCAGAACTATAGAGTGAAGGGTTGCCATACGGAACTTGGAAACCTTCACAAACCTGTTCAATGCCTTGAAGCTGAGAATGGGCCGGGAGGACCCATTCGGTTTCGGGACTAGAAACAGCGGAGAATAGTACCCCCGGCCCCTCTGCGCAAGAGGCACCTATACTACGACTCCTGTATCCAGGAGGGTCTGTACCACCAAATGTAAAGTGTTTGCCTTTGTTTGGCCCAACGGGACGTCTGTCTGGCAAAATCGATGAGGGGGTCGGTTTTTGAAGGCTATGGCATAACCTCGAGTGACGACTTCCCGTACCCAGGCATCTGAAGTGGTCTTCAATCATTCATGGGTTAACCCTAGAAGTCGGCCCCCCACCCTGGAATCCCCCAGGAAAAACCGCTGAGGAGGCACCTCTTCGAATTCCAGTTTGTATCCCTGAGAAACAATTTCTATTGCCCAGGGATCCACCTGTGAGTGAACCCAGATGTGGCTGAAAAGTCGAAGACGTGCCCCCACTGGGGCGGACTCCCCCAGCAGAGCCCCAGCGTTATGCGGTGGATTTTGCAGAGGCCGGGGAAGATTTCTGTTCCTGGGAACTAGTTGTGCTGTGCAGCTTTTTACCTCTGCCCTTACCTCTGGCAAGAAAGGACGATCCACGCACTCTTTTGCTTTTATTTGAACGAAAGGACTGCATTTGATAATGTGGCGCTTTCTTAGGTTGTGAGGGAACATAAGGCAAAAAAATTCGATTTACCTGCCGTAGCTGTGGAGACCAGGTCCGAGAGACCTTTCCCAAACAATTCCTCCCCCTTGTAAGGTAAAACCTCCATATGTCTTTTTGAGTCGGCATCACCTGTCCACTGCCGGGTCCAGAGGACTCGTCTAGCAGGGATTGACATAGCGTTTATTCTGGAACCCAGTAAACTAATGTCTCTTTGAGCATCCCTCATATATAAGACAGCATCCTTTATATGGCCTAGGGTCAATAAAATGGTATCCTTATCTAGGGTTTCAATCTCCGCCGATAAGGAATCTGTCCATGCTGCAACCGCGCTACAAACCCAGGCCGACGCAATTGCCGGTCTGAGTAATGTACCAGAATGTGTGTAAATGGATTTCAAGGTAATCTCCTGCTTGCGGTCTGCAGGATCCTTGAGGGTAGCCGTATCTTGTGATGGCAGCGCTATCTTTTTTGACAAGCGTGTCAACGCTTTGTCCACTTTAGGGGATGATTCCCACCGTACCCTGTCCGTTGGCGGGAAAGGATACGCCATAAGAATCCTTTTGGGAATCTGCAGTTTTTTGTCTGGAGATTCCCAAGCTTTTTCACATAATTCGTTCAACTCATGTGAGGAGGGAAAAGTTACCTCGGGCTTTTTTCCCTTATACATGTGTACCCGCGTGTCAGGGACAGGGGGTTCCTCTGTGATATGCAACACTTCTTTTATTGCAATAATCATATATCGAATACATTTAGCCGCTTTCGGCTGTAACTTTACATAATCGTAGTCGACACTGGAGTCCGAATCCGTGTCGGTATCAGTGTCTGCTATTTGGGATAGTGGGCGCTTCTGAGACCCTGAAGGTCCAGGCGACATAGGGACAGACACGGGTTCACTCCCTGACTGTTCCTTAGCCTCAGCTTTGTCTAATCTCTTGTGCAATAAGTTCACACTAGCACTTAAAACATTCAACATATCCACCCAGTCAGGTGTCGGCACCGCCGACGGAGACCGCACATTCATACGCTCCCCCTCCTCTCTAGGTGAGCCTTCTACCTCAGACATGTCGACACACGCGTACCGACACACCACACACACAGGGAACCTCTTATCTGAAGACAGTTTCCCCACCAGGCCCTTTGGAGAGACAGAGAGAGAGTATGCCAGCACACACCCCAGCGCTGTATGACCCAGGACAAAAACACAATAATATTATGTTTACCCAGATAGCGCTGTTACATATACAATATGCGCCAATCTTGTGCCCCCCCTCCTCTTTAAAACCCTCTGTCTACCGTGGTATAAGCAGGGGAGAGTCCAGGGAGCTTCTTCTCAGTGGTGCTGTGGAGAAAAAATGGCGCTGTGAGTGCTGAGGGAGAAGGCCCGCCCCCTCGGCGGCAGGCTTCTGTCCCGCTGAAAATCTCAAAATTTGGCGGGGGCTCTTATATATGTACAGTGCCCAGCTGTACATATACTTATTTTTGCCAAAAGAGGTCTATATGCTGCCCAGGCGCCACCCCTGCGCCCTGCACCCTTACAGTGACTGCCGTGTGTGAGGTGTATGGGAGCAATGGCGCACAGCTGCAGTGCTGTGCGTTACCTCAGTGAAGATCATGAAGTCTTCTGCCGCCTCTGAAGTCTTCTTTTCTTCTCATACTCACCCGGCTTCTATCTTCCAACTCTGCGAGGGGGGCGGCGGCGCGGCTCTGGGACGGACGGCGAGGGTGAGACCTGCGTACCAATCCCTCTGTAGCTAATGGTGTCCAGTAGCCTAAGAAGCAGAGCCTTGAAACTCACAGAAGTAGGTCTGCTTCTCTCGCCTCAGTCCCTCGATGCAGGGAGTCTGTTGCCAGCAGGCTCCCTGAAAATAAAAAAAACCTAACAAATATACTTTCTGTCAGGAAGCTCAGGAGAGCTCTCTGAAGTGCACCCATCACCTCTGGGCACAGTATCAAACTGAGGTCTAGAGGAGGGGCATAGAGGGAGGAGCCAGTGCACACCCAGACCTAAAGTCTTTCTTAAAGTGCCCATGTCTCCTGCGGAGTCTATCCCCATGGTCCTTACGGAGTCCCCAGCATCCTTTAGGACATTAGAGAAATAGGGTTGAAAGTGCTGTCTGTTGGGTGAGATAATGAGATAAATTGAAAGACTGTTCTTCGTTATTTTTGGGAGAATGAACAAAGGGTAGATTTGGAGGTAGATAGGAAAGTCAGCAATGTATGCGTTGTCTACTATGAGGAGATGTTATGTTAAATAATGTCAATTTTGTCTTCATTATTTTATTATTAATAGTTTCTTATATAGCGCAGCATATTCCGTTGCACTTTACAACTAGAACAATAGTAATAGAACAAAATTGGGCAAAAACAGACAGACAAAGAGAGGTAGGAAGGGCCCTGCTCACAAGCTTACAATCTATCGGGAAATAGGCATTGATTTGATACACAAGGATAGATGCTACTTATTGCATAATGGTCCACCAGATTGTTAGGTTCTTAATGGGTTGTATGATATGATCACCCAGCAATGTTGGCCAAGTGTCAGGAGTGTGTTAGAGTAAAGAAAGACAAAATATGTGAGGTTATGTGTATTGTACAGAGAGGATGTAATTAGATAGGGAAGCAGTGAAGGTTGTATGGGTGGGTCAGGAATTTGATAGGCTTGTCTGAAGAGGTGAGTTTTCAGGGAACGTTTAAAGGTTTGGAGACTAGAGGTGAGTCTTATTGTACGTGGGAGGGGATGCCATAGAGTGGGTGAAGCCCGGAAAAAGTCCTGTAATTATGAGTGGGAACAAGTAATACGTATGTATCACCCCTTTCACATCGCACAAATAACCCGGTATCGACACGGCATATTGCCGTGTCGACACGGGTCAGTGTGCGATGTGAAAGCACTTTCCGAGAATTAGCGGGTCGTCTGACCCGGTAATTCAACCCGGTATAAAAGAAGGATTATACCCGGGTTGAATACCGGGTCAGGTGCAGTGTGAATGGGAGCCGCGTCGATGCGACACGGTTCCCATTCACAGCAGAGGGAGAGGTGGCGCAGGAGATGAGCTCATCTCCCAGCGCCGCCTCCACCCCTGCCCCTGCTGCGCTTCCCCCGCTGCTATGGCAACCGACCCGGTATATTATCGGGTCGGAAAGCCAGCAAAGGAGCGCAAATGCCGGATCCCACCCGGTAAGGACACGTTTCTTTTACCGGGTGGGATCCGGCATTTGCGATCTGAATGCGGTATATGACAGACGCAGATCCTGTGCAGAGCGGAGAGGTCGGGTAGGTACAATCTTGTGCAGAGCGGAGAGGTCGGGTAGGTAGATATTTTGTGATGAGTGAAGAGATGAATGTTGGTGCAGTTTGGTTAAGAGCCTTGTAAAAGTAAAAGCTTTGTAAAATAATTTTATATTTAATACGGTAGAATAAGGGTAACCACTGGAGGGACTGACAGAGCGGACCTGCAGATGATGAACGTCTAGCGAGGAAGATAAGCTTTGCAGCTGCATTCAAAATGGATTGTAGTGGTGAGACCATATGTTTGGGAAGACCAGCCAGGAGACTATTACAATAATCGATGCGGGAGACAATGAGAGCATGGATTACAGTTTTTGCTGTGTCTTGTGTAAAATATGGTCATATTTCGGATATGTTTCTTAGATGTATGTAACATGATTTTGAGACGGATTGAATGTGGGGAACAAAGGACAGTTCAGAGTCAAGAATGACACCTAGGCAGCGAGCTTGTGGGGTAAAGTTTATTGCTGAGTTGTCAACAGTGATAGAGAGATCAGATTGGTAACTACTATTTGCCGGTGGAAATATAATGAATTCTGTTTTAGAAATATTAAGTTTGAGGCAGCGAGATGTCATCCAAGATGTAATCCAAGATGAAATGGCAGAAAGGCATTCAGTGACAAATCCCAATACAAACGGTGACAAATCTGGGGAGGATAGGTCGATCTGAGTATCATCCGCATACAGAAAATACGGAAATCCTAAAGAGCTGATTAGCTTGCCAAGAGATTTGGTATAGGGGGTAAGTTGATCGCAGCAGGAATTTTGTTAGCAGTTGGGCAAAACCATGTGCACTGCAGGGGAGGCAGATTTAACATGTGCAGAGAGAGTTAGATTTTGGCGTGGTGTGTTCAATCTGCAATCTAATTTGCAGTGTAAAAATAAAACAGCCAGTATTTACCCTGCACAGAAACAAAATAACCCACCCAAATCTAACTCTCTCTGCAAATGTTATATCTGCCTCCCCTGCAGTGCACATGGTTTTGCCCAATTGCTAACAAATTTGCTGCTGCGATCAACTCAGAATTACCCCCATAGATTGAGAAAAAGCAGAGGACCTAAGACTGAGCCTTGCGGTACTCCAACTGAGAGAGGTAGCAAAGAGGTGGAGGATTCAGAGAAACGAACACTGATTTAACATGAACACGAACTTTGATTTAGACAACAAAGTGATGGGCTGTGATGGGCAGAATAGTGATGGGCTGTGAACAAAAAAGGGAAGGAAGAGAAGACAAGCAGTTAAGGGAATTGAAAGTGGGAAACATATGTTGTGGTTTAGAAAAACTTGGGAGTATGATAGAGAAGGGAAGTAAATTTGTATAGCAAATGAAAGTGTTGCACTGTAAGGCAAAAGGTTGAATTTATAGTAAGAACGTGTCATTGGAGTGGGATTTCTTCCATTGGTGCACATCAGTGTTTAAGCACTTTTGCAGGTAGCAGTTCTGTTTGGTGTGCTACAGTTGAAGTTTGAATAATCAAAGACTGTGTTGATTGCAGTTGCCATGTATATGGCTAAACAGAAATGTATAGAATGAGGCCACTAGTTCAGGACAAGAAGGGTAGTTATATGACAGAGCACTAGTTTTAGTAAATGTTGAAGTGCTTTGAGAAGAGACCATTTATGTATGTCTGTGTTCATGGTGATTTCAGAGCTGGATAGAGCATCGGAGGTAAAAGTGGGCTAAAGGGAAGGATATGGTCATCAGAGAGATGAAGCGGAGAGTTGTAAACTGGAGATGGAGTAGAAGGGAGAGAATATGTGATCAATGGATTGCCCAACACAGAGGGTGGGAGATAAAAAAGGAGTGAAAAAAATATATTTTGTGGTGGCAGATGCAGGAATATTGAAACCACCCAGTAAAAGGTAGGTCCAAAGAAAATATAAGATTGGACCTGAATGGGAGAGATATTACAGCAATATGAAGGTGGAGCAAAGAGAAGAGAATATAGTATGAACTTTGAATAAAAAAAAAATAAAAAAAGTTGCAGTCTGAAGAAAGTAGAAGCCTATTCCCCCACCGTGTTGTCCAGGTCTGGATGGTGGCTTTGGGACAGCTTGGCTTGAGTACGCCATACCTGTTTTGAAAATTAAAATATCATGGATGGATGCTATATTAGAAGGAGATCTTGTGTTCCAGAGTTAACGGGAAAGGGTTGTGAGAGGATAGTGAAGAGATGCAGATAAATCTCAAGATATTGGAAATATGAGGTAGATAGGAATTTCTGGATATATTAGGGGGAGGGGGCCTGGACTCTGTGCCGTAACTAGGCATTTTAGCGCTGTGTGCAAGAAACGGCATTGGCGGCCCCCTTATGTAAAATACGGGCAGTGCGTGCCTACGGCGCGCACAAAAAAATTAGGGGCGTGGCTTCATGGGGAAGGTGTGTGGCCACAAAATAATATCAATTCATACTACGGTGCACAGTAGTCTCCATTATTCAAATTACGCCGGACAGTAGCGCCACTACACCAGATAGAGCCCCTTTTACACATTACGGCAGCCAGTCCCGCCTTTTACACATTACGGCAGCCTGCGTCCCCCTTTTTACACATTACGGCAGACAGCGTCCCCCTTTTTACACATTACGGCAGACAGCGTCCCATTTTTACACATTACGGCAGACAGCGTCTCCTTTTTTACACATTACGGCAGACAGCGTCCCCTTTTTACACCTTACGGCAGACAGCATCCCCCTTTTTACACATTATGGCAGACAGCGCCCCCCTTTTTACACATTACGGCATACAGCGTCCCCCTTTTTACACATTACGACAGACAGAATAGAGAGATACCGAGATAGATAGAGAGATAGATACTTACCATCTCTCCCCGCTGGCTCAGGCAGTCAGGCTCCTCGGTGCTGGCAGATCCTGGGAAGGGGAGAAGGGGGAGGAGGGAGGGGGACTGGAGCCGCAGCAGCGCTATATAATTGGTAGAGGCGCTGCTGCAGCTGTCCCTCTGCTTTCGCATTGGCTGCCTGCCGTTGCTGTGAATGCTGGGATGAGTGAAGCGCATACCAGCATTCACAGCAGCGCCGGCCAGCCAATGCGGAAGGAGAGGGACTGCTGCAGCGGCGCCGCTACCAATTACATAGCGCTGCTGTGGCTCAAGTTCCCCTCCCTCCTCCTCCTCCAGGTCCTACCCTGACGCTGCTCATCTCCTCTTCTCCTCCGGCGGCGCACACAGCACAGGCGGCTTGTAATGAGTCAATTTGACTCATTACAAGCCGCTGACATAGTTGCTGGCCATGCGCCCTCAAGGCAACTGCGCTGTGTGCCAGGCACAACTGGCACACACGTAGTTACGGCTCTGCCTGGACTGCACACTCTAGCTACTTATAATGGGATGTGCTACCTAGCTGAGACTTCGTACTACAACATAAAAACAAGAAAGCAGGTGCACCATACAACCATTAGTATTATAATAAATGTAAGAATTATACATCATATACGCGTTTTTTGGCATAAAATTGGCCAATATTATGAGACTAACCGCCAATCATCAAAGTAATCGCATCGGGTAGGAACCTAACATTATAGGGGATCACCTCTATGGTGCAGGGCACCAAACCACCCCAGGGCACTACACAAATAAAAGCAGTGAAGTATTTTGCGGGATTTGCGCATGCACAATGGAGCTGTCTAACAGGAACAAGATGTGGGCGCCATGTTTCTGGAGACCTATGCATACGTAGTAGACTCTGGCATAAAGTCAGAGCCTACTCACTACCAGAGAGGAGGGGGCCCACATGGAGACTCTCTCCTCTCTTAAAATGCCACTGTGCGCCGCTAATACTGAAAAATTATAGTGTCTAACAAGGTAATTGTGCTTTTGCAATGACATTTATGAAAGTGACTAGCAATTTACAGAGAAGACATATTTTATGGATTTCAATTATTTCAAACATTTGGAAGTAACAGTAGGACACCAATGCTATAATTTCAGATATATTATCTAAATTGTACTTACAGATATGTCCCGCTACGTTGTTGCTGTGTATAGCAGCCTACTGCAGCGGAACCACGTGAGTTCACATCTCTGCAGGGTCCCACTGAAGTAAACGGGAGTTGGGCACGGGCACATGTACACGCCTACTACCATTCACTCCGATGGCATCTTGGGAGGGTACAAACGCCCGCTCTCTGCTATGCCGTGACAACCTTGCTGCAATGCAAGGATATAAAAGAACATATCTGTATGTGCTCCCATATTGCATGAATGAAAATAAATGCACATATATCCCCATAGGCAGAGCTGTACACATCTTGTACAGTAAGCTTGGTTTGCTGCATGACTTCATCGTCAGTACACAGTTGCACCAGCCTACATGTAGGTCTTCGGGTAGAGGTATAGAAAGGACCTTTGTCTTTCCAGAAAACATGGAAACATACCGGATAGATATAAGATAAAAAAATGATGGTAGAAGCAGAATGAAGAAACAATCAGTATTGGAAATGTGCATTATGTAAATCTAGTTATCATTTCATGT
Source organism: Pseudophryne corroboree (assembly GCF_028390025.1). Lineage (NCBI taxonomy): Eukaryota > Metazoa > Chordata > Amphibia > Anura > Myobatrachidae > Pseudophryne > Pseudophryne corroboree. Next base: position 330,757,654 of record NC_086450.1, on the reverse strand, counting down.
CGTCAAATTGAGATACTGGCAACATTCACTTTTTAACTCGAATAAATGTTTTATGATAGTTATGATAACTAGTCATCACAATTATACTGAACAGCATGTTGAAAAGCAAATTTGCTTGAAGTTAACAATTAGGTTATGTGGATGCCATAAGTACACAATGCTCTTACAGTCCACATACCTATTGTTTATGTCCACTGAGTTACATACTAGTAATTATCTTTAGTGATTTAGAAAATGTAAATATATTTAGGCTATCCTTCAGTAACTCTGATAAAAAAAATATTTTTTTTTGCAATAAAGGTTTATTGGAATTTTAACAAAATAACATAATAAAATAAAACGAACAGCGTGGGCACATAGACAGGTAGTACAATAGGATATAATCCAAGAGAAAATAAGAATTTACTCACCGGTAATTCTATTTCTCGTAGTCCGTAGTGGATGCTGGGTACTCCGTAAGGACCATGGGGAATAGACGGGCTCCGCAGGAGACTGGGCACTCTTAAAAGAAAGATTAGGTACTATATCTGGTGTGCACTGGCTCCTCCCTCTATGCCCCTCCTCCAGACCTCAGTTAGGGAAACTGTGCCCGGAAGAGCTGACATTACTAGGAAAGGATTTGGAATCCAGGGTAAGACTCATACCAGCCACACCAATCACACCGTACAACTTGTGATAATTATACCCAGTTAACAGTATGAACAACAACTGAGCCTCATTCAACAGATGGCTCATAACAATAACCCTATAGTTAAGCAATAACTATATACATGTATTGCAGAAAGTCCGCACTTGGGACGGGCTCCCAACATCCACTACGGACTACGAGAAATAGAATTACCGGTGAGTAAATTCTTATTTTCTCTGACGTCCTAGTGGATGCTGGGTACTCCGTAAGGACCATGGGGATTATACCAAAGCTCCCAAATGGGCGGGAGAGTGCGGATAACTCTGCAGCACCGAATGAGCAAACTCAAGGTCCTCCTCAGCCAGGGTATCAAACTTGTAGAATTTTGCAAAAGTGTTTGATCCTGACCAAATAGCAGCTCGGCAAAGTTGTAAAGCTGAGACCCCTCGGGCAGCCGCCCAAGAAGAGCCCACCTTCCTCGTGGAATGGGCTTTTACTGATTTAGGATGCGGCAGTCCAGCCGCAGAATGTGCAAGTTGAATCGTGCTACAGATCCAGCGAGCAATAGTCTGCTTTGAAGCAGGAGCACCCAGCTTGTTGGGTGCATGCAGGATACACAGCGAGTCAGTTTTTCTGACTCTAGCCGTCCTGGAAACATAGATTTTCAGGGCCCGGACTACGTCCAGCAACTTGGAATCCTCCAAGTCCCGAGTAGCCGCAGGCACCACAATAGGTTGGTTCAAATGAAACGCTGATACCACCTTTGGGAGAAATTGGGGACGAGTCCTCAATTCTGCCCTGTCCATATGGAAAATCAGATATGGGCTTTTACAGGACAAAGCTGCCAATTCTGACACACGCCTAGCTGAGGCCAAGGCCAACAGCATGACTACCTTCCACGTGAGATACTTCAACTCCACGGTCTGAAGTGGCTCAAACCAATGTGATTTTAGGAAATCCAACACAACGTTGAGATCTCAAGGTGCCACTGGAGGCACAAAAGGGGGCTGAATATACAGCACTCCCTTAACAAACGTCTGAACTTCAGGCAGTGAAGCCAGTTCTTTTTGAAAGAAAATAGACAGGGCCAAAATCTGGACTTTAATGGATCCCAATTTTAGGCCCATAGTCACTCCTGACTGTAGGAAGTGCAGAAATCGACCCAGCTGAAATTCCTCTGTTGGGGCCTTCCTGGCCTCACACCAAGCAACATATTTTCGCCATATGCGGTGATAATGTTTTGCTGTCACATCCTTCCTAGCTTTAATCAGCGTAGGAATGACTTAATCTGGAATGCCCTTTTCCATTAGGATCCGGCGTTCAACCGCCATGCCGTCAAACGCAGCCGCAGTAAGTCTTGGAACAGACAGGGCCCCTGCTGTAGCAGGTCCTGTCGGAGCAGCAGAGGCCAAGGGTCCTCTGAGATCATTTCTTGTAGTTCCGGGTACCAAGTTCTTCTTGGCCAATCCGGAACGATGAGTATAGTTCTTACTCCTCTCTTTCTTATTATCCTCAGTACCTTTGGTATGAGAGGAAGAGGAGGGAACACATAAACCGACTAGTACACCCACGGTGTCACTAGAGCTTTCACAGCTATCGCCTGAGGGTCCCTTGACCTGGCGCAATATCTTTTTAGCTTTTCGTTGAGGCGGGACGCCATCATGTCCACCTGTGGCCTTTCCCAACGATGTACAATCAGCTTGAAGACTTCTGGATGAAGTCCCCACTCTCCCGGGTGGAGGTCGTGCCTGCTGAGGAAGTCTGCTTCCCTGTTGTCCACTCCCGGAATGAACACTGCTGACAGTGCTAGCACGTGATTCTCCGGCCATCGAAGAATCCTTGTGGCTTCTGCCATCGCCATCCTGCTTCTTGTGCCGCCCTGTCGGTTTACATGGGCGACCGCCGTGATGTTGTCTGACTGAATCAGCACCGGTTGGTTTTGAAGCAGGAGTTCTGCTTGACCCAGGGCATTGTAAATGGCCCTTAGCTCCAGAATATTTATGTGTAGGGAAGTCTCCTGACTCGACCACTGTCCTTGGAAGTTTCTTCCCTGAGTGACTGCCCCCCAACCTCGGAGGCTTGCATCCGTGGTCACCAGGACCCAGTCCTGAATGCCGAATCTGCGGCCCTCGAGAAGATGAGCACTCTGCAGCCACCACAGCAGAGACACCCTGGCCCTCGGGGACAGAATGATCAACCGATGCATCTGAAGATGCGATCCGGACCACTTGTCTAACAGATCCCACTGAAAGATCCTTGCATGGAACCTGCCGAAGGGAATTGCTTCGTAAGAAGCTACCATCTTTCCCAGGACTCGCGTGCAGTGATGCACCGACACCTGTTTTGGTTTCAGGAGGACCCTGACCAGAGATGACAATTCCTGGGCCTTCTCCTCCGGGAGAAACACCTTCTTCTGTTCTGTGTCCAGAATCATGCCCAAGAACAGCAGATGCGTCGTAGGAATCAGCTGCGACTTTGGGATATTCAGTATCCAGCCGTGCTGTTGCAGCACTTCCCGAGATAGTGCTACTCCGACTAACAACTGCTCCTTGGACCTTGCCTTTATAAGGAGATCGTCCAAGTACGGGATAATTATAACTCCCTTCTTTCGAAGGAGTATCATCATTTCGGCCATTACCTTGGTAAATACCCTCGGTGCCGTGGACAGGCCAAACGGCAACGTCTGGAATTGGTAATGACAGTCCTGTACCACAAACCTGAGGTACTCCTGGTGAGGTGGGTAAATGGGGACATGTAGGTAAGCATCCTTGATGTCCAGTGACACCATAAAATCCCCCTCTTCCAGGCTTGCAATAACCGCCCTGAGCGATTCCATTTTGAACTTGAACTTCCTTATATAAGTGTTCAAGGATTTCAAATTTAGAATGGGTCTCACCGAACCGTCTGGTTTCGGTACCACAAACATTGTGGAATAGTAACCCCGTCCCTGTTGAAGGAGGGGAACTTTGATTATCACCTGCTGAAGGTACAGCTTGTGAATTGCCGCAAGTACTACCTCCCTTTCCTTGGGAGCAGCTGGCAAGGCTGATTTGAGGTAACGGCGAGGGGGAGACGCCTCGAACTCCAGCTTGTATCCCTGAGATACCACTTGTAGAACCCAGGGATCCACCTGTGAGCGAACCCACTGGTCGCTGAAGTTCCGGAGACGCGCCCCCACCGCACCTGGCTCCACTTGTGGAGCCCCAGCATCCTGCGGTGGACTTAGAGGAAGCAGGGGAGGATTTTTGTTCCTGGGAACTGGCTGTCTGGTGCAGCTTTTTCCCTCTACCCCTGCCTCTGGGCAGAAAGGACGCGCCTCTGACCCGCTTGCCTTTCTGAGGCCGAAAGGACTGTACTTGATAATACGGTGCTTTCTTAGGCTGTGAAGGAACCTGAGGTAAAAAAGTCGACTTCCCAGCTGTTGCTGTGGATACGAGGTCCGAGAGACCGTCCCCAAACAATTCCTCACCCTTATAAGGCAAAACCTCCATGTGCCTTTTAGAATCAGCATCACCTGTCCACTGCCGAGTCCTTAATACTCTCCTGGCAGAAATGGACATTGCATTAATTCTAGATGCCAGCCGGCAAATGTCCCTCTGTGCATTCCTCATATATAACACGACATCTTTAATATGCTCTATGGTTAGCAAAATAGTATCCCTGTCAAGGGAATCAATGTTATCTGACAGGGTATCAGACCAAGCAGCTGCAGCACTACACATCCATGCTGAAGCAATAGCAGGTCTCAGTATAGTACCTGAGTGTGTATACACAGACTTCAGGATAGCCTCCTGCTTTCTATCTGCAGGCTCCTTTAAGGCGGCCGTATCCTGAGACGGCAGTGCCACCTTTTTTGATAAGCGTGTGAGCGCCTTGTCCACCCTAGGGGATGTTTCCCCAACGTAACCTGTCCGTTGGCGGGAAAGGGTACGCCATTAGTAATCTTTTAGAAATCACTACTTTCTTATCTGGGGAACACCACGCTTCTTCACACAATTCATTTAACTCAACAGATGGGGGAAAAGTCACTGGCTGCTTTTTCTCCCCAAACATAATACCCTTTTTTGTGGTAACCGGGTTAATGTCAGAAACGTGCAACACATTTTTCATTGCCGTAATCATGCATCGGATGGCCCTTGTGGACTGTACATTTGTCTCATCCTCGTCTACACTGGAGTCAGACTCCGTGTCGACATCTATGTCTGCCATCTGAGGTAGCGGGCGTTTTTGAGCCCCTGATGGCCTCTGAGACGCCTGGGCAGGCACGGGCTGAGATGCCGGCTGTCCCAAAGCTGTTACGTCATCGAACCTTTTATGCAAGGAGTTGACACTGTCGGTTAATACCTTCCACATATCCATCCACTCTGGTGTCGGCCCCGCAGGGGGCGACATCACACTTATTGGATCCTGCTCCGCCTCCACGTAAGCGTCCTCATCAAACATGTCGACACAGCCGTACCGACACACCGCACACACACACACACACACACACACACACACACACACACACACACACACACACACACACACACACACACAGGGAATGCTCTGACTGAGGACAGGACCCCACAAAGTCCTTTGGGGAGACAGAGAGAGAGTATGCCAACACACACCAGAGCGCTATATAACAGAGGGATTTACACTAACACAAAGTGAATTTTCCCCCAATAGCTGCTTATATCACCTTTTGCGTCTAAATTTATGTGCCCCCCCTCTCTTTTTTACCCTTCTCGTAGTGTATACTGCAGGGGAGAGCCTGGGGAGCGTCCTTCCAGCGAAGCTGTGAAGAGAAAATGGCGCTGGCTGTGCTTTTTATAATGTTAATGGCGGGGGGTTTTGCACATATACAGTGTTATACACTGTATTATGTGCTTTTTGTGCCAAAAGGTATACTTATTGCAGCCCAGGGCGCCCCCCCCCCCCCCCAGCGCCCTGCACCCACCAGTGACCGGAGCATGTGGTGTGCTGTGGGAGCAATGGCGCACAGCTGCAGTGCTGTGCGCTACCTTATTGAAGACCGGAGTCTTCAGCCGCCGATTTTCTCCTGGTTCTTCCGTCTTCTGGCTCTGCAAGGGGGACAGCGGCGCGGCTCTGGGAACGGACGATCGAGGTCGGGCCCTGTGTTCGATCCCTCTGGAGCCAATGGTGTCCAGTAGCCTTAGAAGCACAAGCTAGCTGCAAGCAGGTAGGTTTGCTTCTCTCCCCTCAGTCCCTCGTAGCAGTGAGTCTGCTGCCAGCAGATCTCACTGAAAATAAAAAACCTAACAAATACTTTCTTTTCTAGTAAGCTCAGGAGAGCCCACTAGGTGCATCCAGCTCTGGCCGGGCACAGATTCTAACTGGGGTCTGGAGGAGGGGCATAGAGGGAGGAGCCAGTGCACACCAGATATAGTACCTAATCTTTCTTTTAAGAGTGCCCAGTCTCCTGCGGAGGCCGTCTATTCCCCATGGTCCTTACGGAGTACCCAGCATCCACTAGGACGTCAGAGAAATGGGCATTGACAGTTGGTCAGGAACGCGTCAAACTTAGATATACGCTCAATGCCTAAATCAATATGCCATAGCGTCCAAGCAGCTCAATAATCACATATCAATTCCTATCTAAACAGCACAACTGCAAACATATAAACAAATAAAGGAAAGAAAGGACAGAAAAGAAAGCAGGAAAGGAAGGAATAGTGAGTCAAAGAGAAGGAAAGGGGGGGGGGGGGGGGGGAGGGGATGTTAGTGTGGTCCTTCCAGTGACTGTTTGAGCCAAAAAGCTGAAATGTCTCCACATTGTATCATTAAACAGTGAAGTTCTAGATGTAGGGCCCAATATATGGGACTCGTATTCAGGTCATATTCGTTAGGTATGTCTGTGAGGACTTAAAATCCAACCAGGGGTACCAAGTGGCCGTAAATCTCAGGTGGTTGTCTGGAGTCACTCGCAATTCCTCCATGGACATATACATATCTATTCTACCAAACCACTCCTTCACAGTAGGTGATGTAGTGCACCGCTAGCGAACAGGGATAACCGTTTTAGCGGCGCTATTAAGAAACTTCAATAGAGACGTTTTGTATGTTGCCAGGGAACCCGTAACTAAGTTAAGAAGCCAGAAAGCAGGCTCAGACGGGACATCAGAACCCACAATCAACCTTGAGATTGCAATAACTTTATTCCAAAAGGGGCGAAGTAAGCAACAATCCCACCAGATATGCACTGGGGAACCCGTTTTAGCAGTACATCGCCAACACGTATCTGGTACACCCGGGAACATTTTAGCAAGTGTCAGGGGGCATCTATACCATCGTGATAGAACCTTGAATTGCGCCTCAATCACTGAATAACTGATCAAGCTTGCAAAAGTGGCCCGAAAGCTTTTTTCCCAGTCTTCCTCTGTAAAATCAATCTGTAAGTCACGACCCCAGTCCCTTGCGTACCTAGGGGGTCATTCCGAGTTGTTCGCTCGCAAGCTGCTTTTAGCAGCTTTGCACACGCTAAGTCGCCGCCTACTGGGAGTGAATCTTAGCTTATCAAAATTGCGAACGAAAGATTAGCAGAATTGCGAATAGACACTTCTTAGCAGTTTCTGAGTAGCTCCAGACTTACTCGGCATCTGCGATCAGTTCAGTCAGTTTCGTTCCTGGTTTGACGTCACAAACACACCCAGCGTTCGGCCAGACACTCCCGCGTTTTTCCCAGAAACGGTAGCGTTTTTTCGCACACACCCATAAAACGTCCAGTTTCCGCCCAGAAAAACCCACTTCCTGTCAATCACATTACGATCACCAGAACGAAGAAAAAACCTCGTAATGCCTTGAGTAAAATACCTAACTGCATAGCAAATTTACTTGGCGCAGTCGCACTGCGGACATTGCGCATGCGCATTAGCGACTAATCGCTCCGTTGCGAGAAAAAAATAACGAGCAAACAACTCGGAATGACCCCCTTAGGGAGGTCCGGGAACCTATGTTCAATCAGGAATCTATAGCATTTTGAGAGAAAATGCATCGCACGAGAAGAATCCAAGCACAAACTCTCAAAAATCGTCAAACGTCTAGTAACACTAGGGCGGACATTGCTCCCCAATATAAAGTGCTTCAGCTGAAGGTACTTCCATATGTCCGATGGCGGGAGACTCCATTTCAACTGCAAAGTGGGGGATTATTGCTCCATTCTCCACCAGCTGGCCAACTCGTGTCACCCCCACGAACTTCCATGAATCGAATCCCAGTCCAGAGACTCCGGGAAGAAAATCCGGGTTATTAAGCAGTGGGGTCAGGGGAGAAAATTTGGAGGAGACATACGGGAGGACCCGAAGCCTATTCCAGCATAACAGTGTAGGCCAATAATAGGATGAGCAATGGGAAAGAGCTTTGAGCGCCAGGGGTAATGGAATATGGGTGAGGATAAAGCTGCACTCTCTATAAGTACCCATTGTTTAGTGTCATTTAATCGGGTCCACTCCATTACCCTATTAAGGACAATGGCATCATAATACAGAGAAAAATGGGGCAACTGAAGACCACCCGTGTGTTTGTGGCGGAAGAGTATGGCATGTTGGAAACGAGGCCTCTTGTTACCCCAAACAAAGTCCCTAACTGAGTTGTGTAAGTCCCGGAACCAGGTTTTGGGAGTATGAATTGGGAGCGTCTGGAGGAGATACAGAACCCTGGGTAAAACATACATTTTTATTACACTAAGTCTCCCCAGCCAGGAAAGTCTATTGTTGCCCCAATCCCGAAACTCGGAGCGAAGTGTGGCAAGTAATTTTTTTAAATTCCAGTCAAAAAGGCGTGTGAAGTCAGTAGTCAATGTAACCCCCAAGTATGTAAAGCTAGAAGGATGTCAGTTGAAAAGAAAAGGATTTTTGAAGGTCCTTAAGGGATTGGGAGGGAGATGACACATTCACTGCCACCGACTTAGAGAGGTTAATTTTAAAATTGGACAGGGAGCCAAATCTACAGAATTCGGACATCAGGTTGGGGAGAGATACAACCGGGTTCGATAAGACAGCTAACAAATCATCTGCAAACAATGCAAGTTTATATTCCCTACCTCCTACCGTAAAACCTGAAACATTTGGATTGAGTCTAATGGACCCAGCTAAAGCCTCTATGCAGAGGATGAAAATAAGGGGCGAGAGAGGACAACCCTGTCTAGTTCCATTCCTAATCAGAACCTGACCGGACAAGGACCCATTAATTGTAATCCTCGCTGTAGGGGAACTATATAATGCCAAAATGCGGCACAAGCAAACAGGTCAGAGCCCCAGGTGCCGTAGGACCCCTTCCATGAAAACCCAGTTAACGCTGTCGAAAGCCTTCTCGGCATCGGTAGACAGCACCACTACTGGGGGGCGGCCCAGCGAGGCCAGATGCATCGTCTATTATTTTGGTCGTATTATCACGAGCTTCCCGCCCGGATACAAAGCCCACTTGGTCCGAATGGACAATATTGGGGAGCAATAACTTCAATCTGTTTGCTATAAGTTTAGTGAACAGCTTGATGTCTGTGTTAAGGAGCGATATCGGACGGTAGCTGGCACATTGAGCTGGGTCTTTCCCTTCTTTTAGTATGACCGTAATGAAAGCCTCTAAAGCTTGGGGGGGGGGGGGGGGGGGGAAACCATGATTTCCAGAAGCTTCACTAAAGGCCGTCAACATTTTGGGTAAGAGAGAGTCTTTAAAAAATTTAGTATAGCCATCGGGGCCCGGGCTCTTCCCAGAAGGGGTCTCCTTGAGAGCCTGTTCCAATTCTGGGAGAGAGAACGGAGAGTCCAGCCAGGCTGAAAGCCTAGGGAGGCCCACCTCACAGAGGTACTTGTCCACCAAAGCCAGAGTAGCCGGTGGTGGCGCTGGGGATCTAGGGTACTAGAGATTATATAGTTATTTATAGTTATTTATAGTTATTATATAGTTTAGTATAATAGGAGTGGAATGTGTCAGCTATGTCTCTCGTGATTGGATGTATAAGGTAGCCTGTTGCGTGCGGAGTGCTCTAGCTAAAATATTTCCCGGTTTGTTAACCCATTGAAAAAAAATCTGTTTCTGCATTACCTATAATCCTTCTTAATATCCTCAAATGGCAGAGCATGGAGGGCTGTCCGCGTCTCATTCAGTCAGAACCTGAGGAGTCGTTCCCGCCTTGTGTATCGTCTCCAGGTCCTGTAACCTCTGAAGCAAGGCTATTTTTTCCCCCAGTTTTTCTTTTTTCAGCATTGAGCCCAGCTGGATAAACTTCCCGCGCAGGACGCACTTATGCGCTTCCCACACCGTGACTCTGGAGACGTCCGGCGTCTCATTAGTGACAAAGTAGTCCTCAATAGTCTAAAGCAATTGAGGTTGAAAGCGCGGATCCATTAAGATTTGTTCGTTCAACCTCCAGGTACACTGTTTAAAATGTGGGCAGGACGTCACCAGAGTCATTGAGACGGGAGCATGGTCAGACCAAGTGATCAACCCAATATCGGTATCACGGATTAAGTGTAGAAATCTATGGGGCAGAAAGAAATAATCCAGTCGGGAATAGGTGTCGTGTGGCCTAGAATAGAATGTATAGTCCCTGTCCCCTGTGTGTTGGAGCCTCCACGTGTCGACCAGCTGGTGCTCATGGAGAGAGCGGCGTACTCTATGATGGGGTGCAAGTGAGGGTCTATCTGATGTCACAGAAATATCCACCTCTGGCTGGAGAGACCAATTAAGGTCCCCTCCTACTATCGGGATACCCTCGACCAGCGAGGCAACACGATTCAGAACTGTCACCAGGAAGCTAGGATGTGATTGGTTGGGGGCATATAGGTTTATAAAAGGTCGAACAATTTACATTTAACCAGGAGTGTTCTGCCCTCCTCCAGGGCCATAGATGTGATATCACGAAATGGTAACCTTTTGGATAGCAGGCTAGCGACTCCCAGAGACTTACTTTTGCTATTGTTATTGTAAAAAGAGTATGGGTAATTGCGGTCTTTAAGAGTTGGAGCAACCCCAGTTTTGAAGTGAGTCTCCTGGAGAAACGCAACATCAGCCCTGAAGGCAAAAATGTCTCTGAGCACTCTGGAGCGCTTCTCTGGGATATTTAAGCACTTCACATTGAGGGAAACAAATTTTATGGTTGTTGCTGTAGAATCAACCGCCATTGTCTATAGTATATGGAGCAATATGATAACCAGTGAGGAGGGCAGCAACTCTCTCTGGGCAGAAGACCACACTAAAGGGGGGCATAGAAGAAAAGAAAGAAGAAACAAAACAGGACCAGAAAGTACATGTGGAAAGCAGTACAAAAATTAACTTAGTCAGAATGGAACAAACTACCGCCACTTGGGAGCTCGGACGTGGTTATCACGCCGGAGACCAAGAATACTAGCGCAGTGTGGGGGTAACTGGGGGTCGGTGTCGACCCTAGCCCTAATACCAGAATCAATATAACATTCAGAAATTAGAATAACAGTTCAACTACATATCAGTAAAGCAACTACAAAACAAGTATCCAGCGACAACTTCCACCAAATCCGAAGGATCGGGTGAATGCCCATTGGGCCGATAACGGTTTTGTGGTATCCGTTTGATAGATAGACAGTGTCTAGTTAGACAGTCAATAGATAGACACCATATGTTAGACAGACATTAGGTCGACAGGGTCAAAAGGTTGATATGAAAAAGGTCGACATGGTCAAAAGGTTGACATGAAAATGGTCGACATAAAAAGATAGACAAATGTTTTTTTTTAATGTAACATGTTTTTGGACTATTTCATACTTTCTCTATCCATGTCGGCATAGAGTTGGTTATAAACCATGTGGCGAGCGTAGTGAGCCACCATGCCCGAAGCGTGGCAAGCGCAGCGAGCCCCGCGAGGGTATGCCTTTCTACAATTGGGGTCCCAGATGACAAAACTATCCACACAAACCATAAAAATGCAAAAAACATGGTGACTACCTTTTTCATGTCGACCCTTTGACCTGACGACCTTTTGACCCTGTCGACCTTTTGACCCTGTCGACCTAATGTCTGTCTAACATATGGTGTCTATCTATTGACTGTCTAATTAGACACTATCTATCTTTCATACCGGAACCGGTTTTGTTGCCGTGGGTATCCCACCAGAAGGGGTGGTGTACCTCTCCCTTGTGAGCCTCTCTTGCCTCTCACCATGAGGCACCCTGGAATCACCAATGCAACGTCAGTAGTTGCTATGTGATTAGAACAGCATCCCGTCAGGGCCAGCGCCGGCACATTCCCCCCCAGAATGGAAATGGCTAGCTGGCCATCAGCATAGAAGTAAACTTGCAAGGAAGGGTGTAATAGTTATATGCTGCCACCAGAGGGCACCAAAACATCATACATGAGAAGCAGCTGGTGTATAGGACAGGATCCCAGAATGCAGTGTTGTGCATCCAGAACACTGTGGCAAACAGCAGAGGTGGGAGCAGAACATGTGTTAGCCAGTGGAGGGGAGAAGGGAAATCCTATGTCCCCAAATCCAAATGAATGAGCAGCCAGGCCTGCAGCAGGGCTAATGATGAGAGGGGGGGGGCTGCGGATAAGGGGGCTGCCTATATGCCACCGCCCAGCCCAAATGGTGTCCGATGATACAGGGGGCGAGGGGCGCCGGTCACAGTCCTGTCAGTGACCACAGCGCCTCAGCAACCGCCCGGCCGCGCTGTACGGAGATCGCGGGGTCAGCGGCAAGATGGCTGCCTCCCGCCTGCTGTGAGCTCTCTGGCCGTCATCGCCAGCGGGCCCTCCAGCGTCTGGTCGTCCGCGGGATGGTGGAGTCGGGTGAGTGAGGAAGCAGAGGGCGCCGGCCACGGTCCCGCCAGTAACCGCAGCACCCTAGCAACCACACGCCCACGCCGCGGGGAGGTCTCGGGGTCAGCGGTAAGATGGCTGCCTCCCGCCTGCAGTGAGTTCCCCGGCCGTCTCCATCAGTGAGTCCTCCTGCATCCGGCCGTCCGTGGGATGGTGGAGCCGGGTGAGTGAAGTAGCAGGGGATGGGGAGCAGAGTCCGACGAGCGGGAGATCTTGAACGTTGGCAAAGCAAGCCCCGGCGATCAGGCATCTCCAGCGGCCTCCGCCTGTAATCGAGGTCCCGGCTCCGGAGGGGAAGGTAGGCGGCAACCCACAGGGAGCAGCGTAGGTCTCCCCCGGTCCTGCAGTGCACATCCTCCCATGTGGGGTGGCTCAACAGGGCTGAGAGACTATATCAGAGTAAGGGGATGCAGGAAAAGAGGGTATAATTCCACTTTTTTGAGGTTGCAGGCAGGAGCTATTCACCACCACGTCTTCCCCTGATGCCAGCCAAGCCACGTCCCCCAACTCTGATAAATTCTGAGGTAGACCATGTGGCATCTATTCAGTAACTCTGATAAACCGAGGTAGAGCATGTGGCATCTATTCAATAAGCACAATGAATGAACAAAGACTGACATGATGATGTACTGAATGTTCTGACTGCACTGCAATACTGTTGCTTATAATCCACATCTTGCCATAGTGAAACTGAAGTAAAAAATATGCTGCAGAATTAGTTTGTTGCCCACAGGATTAACTTTGCCTATATTAGAACTCCCCGGTTATATCACAGTTAAGTTTCTTTAATTACCGTGCAAAGCAGGAAGCAGCAGTGACGAGATGTAAGAACATCTTGGATGCCGAAGTGGGGGAGTGAAAACACCTCCCTTCGGTGATCGCTGCCAGACCCCACACAGCGCCATCTCTGTCCCGGCCGCCTCACTGGGCATGTGCAAGAAGTCACTATTATCGCAAGATCTTATGTGCAAACAGGAGGCTGCAGCCACCACAGCCAGGAACAGTGCTGTCCCTGGCTTTGGTGTATGGGTAACGACACCTGCAGCTGTTAAACTAGGTTTTAGCCACATTTTTAACATACATTGGGGTCTATTTACTAAGCCTTGGAAAGAGATAAAGTGGATGGAGATAACGTATCAGCCAATCAGCTCCTAACTACCGTGTACAAGGCTGTGTTTGAAAAATGAGTTAGGAGCTGGTTGGTTGGCACTTTATCTCCGTCCACTTTATATCTCTCCAAGGTTTAGTAAATAGACCCCATTGTTTGCAATGCCCATGTGCACAAACACTTAGAGGTCTCTGGATGGGTGGGAGAACCTGAGACTCAGTGATCTGTAGAATTATCATGCCAATACCAAATTAAATGTATAGGTCAGTGGTTCCCAAACTTTTTTATATCACGGTGCACTAGAGTATCAGAATTTTTTTCACGGCACCTCTAGGCCAAAAGTTTCTTATTGAGAAATGTAGAAAGAAATATTAAATTAAGTAAATTGTGTTTATATGTCATCCTTAGGTTCAATTGTGTGTGGTGAGGGACAAGATTTGCTTCTGTTTGTCAACATATTTTATGATTGAAAGCCCCCAGCACTGGCTTTGACTATTACATTTACAATAAATAATTTGAGTTGGTCCTAGGCCACCAATCCAAGGCACCCCATGGTGTTTAGTCGCACAATTTGAGAACCAGTGGTATAGTTAATAGAGATTCTGGCTTAACAAGCAGATACTAAATTGCTGCAAAGATGAAACAATCATATAGAACAAATATATAAACAAGAAAGGGCACATTATACTTTTATTATGGTTAAACCTAGTCCTCAGGTATGGTGTGGCGGATCTACAAATCGAGTCAGAACAAGGTATACATTACTATTGATTTTCATGAATGAGCGATATAATATAAGAATTAGTTTTAAAAAGCAAACTATAATACAAATAATAGCAGTAAGATTGTTATTGGGTTACTGGCCAATCACCCCAGCGCTCCTCTTATAGGTGTGACTATTAGCTAAGTAACATCTTAGGGGGTTATGTTCTGCGTTCAAGGAACCAGCATGTTTTTAACGAGTTTCCTGCTAAATTTAAAGCGGCTAGCTTTACCTTTTAAACAATTACTGATTTAATATGCTAGTTCCTTAATCTCAGAACCTATTACACAGCCCCCTTCGCTTGAACTTCAAAATATGTATTTAAGTGACAAGCGAGCTGCTCTAATGAACCTATTTTTACTAGAAGTCTCTGCAGCTGACAATATCTGTATCTTGGAAAGCTTAATGTATGCATTTTGGCAGATTCAATAAATAGGGATTAAGGCCAAAACTCTGCAGGCAAAATGTGTTTCTCCCTGTTGGAGGGCAGATCAGATATCAATAATGTTTCTGTAAAACATACTGGGTATACAATTAGGTCGTTTTTCTCTTATAACAAAGCAGACAAGGACACATCCACACAATTGTTTTATCAATATTAAAGCACATTACCTGCATTATGAAATGCTTCTAATAGCTCTTGTCTAGTAGACTTTTCCAGATTGAAATAATTGTTATCTTCATCTGGATCCTGAAGGAATAGTGGAATGTGCTGAAATATGATGGCTTGCTTGCACTGCCGCTGTTTGGCTATGGACAGCTGATCAGCAAGCCACTTGTCTTGACGTTCTTTTTGCTCAGGGCATTTGCTTGCATCAAAGAAAAGCTGTGCATTTAGTACAAGAAAGAAGACTCCACCAACCCAAAAGGAGAAGTAGTCATCACCCCAGTTGTTACAGAAGCTCTGTATTGTTTCAGGGGTTGGTACATTGCCTATGTCATGATTTCCACTGACAAACACCAGGGGGATGTCATGGTTGGTCTTCAAAAGAACATTCTTTAGATCACGTTCTTGAGCCTCTTTCCATTCGATTCCTGAAAAATAGATTACGAATATAGTCAAGAATCACTATCAGTCACTATATCCTGTGCCATCAACCTTCATTTTGATGATCCATAACACTTCAATAAGCCCTTAGAAAAAAAGATAAGATGGTTTGTGAGAAAAATAGGAATTTAATACCTACCGGTAAATTCCTTTTCTCCTAGTTCGTAGTGGATACTGGAGTCTTGTACTTAAGTACCATGGGTTATAGATCGGGTCCACTGGAGCCTGGCACTTTTAAACCTTTTAGTGTGTGTATGTGTGTGCTGGCTCCTCCCCTCTATGCCCCTCCTACCAGACTCAGTCTAGGAAAACTGTGCCTGAGGAGACGTACATAACATGAGAGAAGAACAATACAACAGCGGTGAGGCAACAAGCCAACACACAACCAGAAACGAAAGGAGGGCGCTAACCAGAACAGAGGATAGCAACACCAACCTAATCAGGATAGCACAGCCATCTCAACAACATAAGGGACCGCAACGCCGGTCCAACCAAATACTTACACAGGGTGCCCAGTATCCACTACAGACTAGGAGAAAAGGAATTACCGGTAGGTATTAAATTCCTATTTTCTCTTACGCCGTGTGGATACTGGGGTCTTGCACTTTAGTATCATGGGGAAGTCCCAAAGCTCCCAAACGGGTGGGAGAGTAATGAGACCCCTGTAAAACTGCCTGACCAAACTGAAGGTCATCCTTGGCCAAGGTATCGAACCTATAGAATTTACCAAACGTGTTCAAACCAGACCAAGTTGCAGCTCGGCACAATTGAAGGGCCAATACACCCGGGCAGCCGCCCAGGAAGACCCCCACCGACCTCGTCGAGTGGGCCTGAATAGACGTCTGCAAGGGCAGAGCCGTTAAAGTATAGGCCTGTTGAATGGTCAACCTGAGCCAGCGAGCAATAGATTGCTTAGAAGCCGGTCGACCAATATTGGAAGCATCGTAAAGGACAAACAGCGAGTCAGATTTCCGATGACGGACCGTCCTTTTGACATAAATCTTCAGAGCCATCACCACATCCAAGGACTCAGGACCAACAGAAGCGTCAGACAACACTGGAACCACAATAGGTTGATTCACATGAAAAGCTGACATCACTTTCGGCAAAAACTGAGGATGGGTCCTAAGTTCCGCCCTGTCTGCATGAAAAATCAAATAAGGGCTCTTACAGGATAAGGTCCCCAATTCAGAGACACGTCAGTGCTAATAACATCACAGTCTTCCAGGTGAGAAATTATATCTCCACCCTATGTAAGGGTTCATACCAGTCCGATTGGAGAAAGGACAGAACCCCATTGAGGTCCCACGGAGCCGAGGGAGACACAAAGGGCGGTTGCATATTAAGAACTCCCTTTAGGAAAGTCTGTACTTCTGGCAACATGGCAAGTTGTTTCTGGAAGAAAATAGAGAGCACAGAAATCTGAACTTTGATGGAGCCTAACCGTAGGCCCATATCCATTCCCGCTTGCAGGAAAATAGAAAAGGACCAATTCTAAATTCCACGGGAGAAACTTTTCTATCTTCACACCAGGAAACATACTTTTTCCAGATACGATGATAATGTGTTGATGTAACCATCTTCCTGGCCTGGACCGTGGTGGAAATTACCCGGGAGGGAAGACCCTTTTTCTAGCTAGAATTTCCCTCTCAACTTCCAAGACGTCAAATGCAGCCACTGTAAGTCTGGATTGACAAACGGACCTTGCTGAAGATGTTCGTTTTGGAGCGGCAGAGGCCAGGAATCCGCCAGAGCCATGGTTAGGAGGTCCGAGTACCACGTCCGTCGAGACCAATCCGGGGCAATTAGAATTGCTTGAATGCTTTCCCTTCTTAGTCTTTTGAGAACCTTTGGGATTAGCGGTAGAGGAGGGAACAGATAAACAAACTGGAACATCCACGGAGTCGTCAGCGCATCCATGCAACAGCCTGCGGATTCCTCGTTCTGGAACAGTAACAGCAAAGCTTCTTGTTGAGTGGAGAAGCCATCAGATCTATCTGCGGACAGCCCTACCGGTGAATTAACTGTTGAAAAACCTGGGGATGTAGGCCCCATTCCCCCGGATGGAGGTCGTGCCTGCTGAGGAAGTCTGCTTCCCAGTTGTCCTCTCCTGGAATGAATATGGCTGAGATGGCCCTTGCGTTGGCCTCTGCCCAGAGGAGGATCTTTGACACCTCTCACATTGCCGCTCTGCTTTTTGTTCCCCCTTGTCGGTTTATGTACACCACCGCCGTGGCGTTGTCCGACTGAACCTGGATCGCCTGATCCTTCAGGAGATGAGAAGCCTGTAGAAGAGCATTGGAAATTGCCCTGAGTTTCAGGATGTTTATCGGCAGAGCCGATTCCTGTCTCGACCATATCCCCTGGAACTGGGCCACTTGGGTCACAGCCCCCCAACCCCAGAGGCTGGCATCCGTTGTCAGTAGAATCCACGAGTGGATACTGAAACTCCTGCCCTCTACCAGGTGAGGAACCTGTAGCCACCATAATAGAGAAATCCGGGCACTCGGAGATAAGGTCACTTCCTGATGCATGTAAACGCGAGACCCCGACCATTTGTCCAGCAGATCCAGCTGAAATGTTCGGGCATGAAATCTGCCGTATTGGATTGCCCTGTAAGCTGCCACCATCTTGCCCAGTAATCGGATGCAAAGATGTATGGATACCCTGCGAGGCCTGAGCACCAAGCGAACCATAGCCTGGAAAGTCAAGGCCTTGTCCATCGGGAGAAACACCTTTTGAGACACTGTATCCAGTATCATTCCCAGGAACTGAAGACGTTGGGTCGGTTCCAGGTGAGATTTCTGAAAATTTAGGATCCACCCATTATCAGTAAGCAGGCGAGTTTTCAGATCGATGCCGTGTAGCAGACGTTCCCTGGACACAGCCTTTATCAGGAGATCGTACAAGTAGGGGACTATGTTTACTCCCATCATGCGCAGTTGCAGCATAATTTCTGCCATGACCTTGGTGAAGACCCTTGGAACTGTGGATAATCCAAAGGGTTAGGCCTGAAACTGGAAATGGTCATCCAATATGGCGAACCTGAGGTAAGCCTGATGAGGGAGCCACCTGGGAATGTGTAGGTAAGCATCCTTAATGTCCAGAGACACCAGGAACTCCCCCTCCTCCAGAGAAGACACCACAGCCTGCAGGGATTCCCTGTTGTGTAATGGAGGAGGTACTGGAACCACCACCCCTGTCTGCAAAAGTTTTTGAATAGCCTGTTGCAAGGTAACTTTTGCTACGGGTAAATCTGGTAAGCCCGTCTTGAAAAATCTGTGAGGAGGGACAGTTTGAAATTCCAGCCGGTATCCTTGGGAAATGAGGTCCCTCACCCAAGGATCCCGGAAGGACTCTGCCTACATGTGGACGAAGTGTTGAAGGCAAGCAGCTACCTGAAAGCCGCCTTGCTGCTGGGGCCAACCGTCACACGGAAGGCTTAGCGGCAGGGGATCCAGTGGTCTGGTCCAGGGAGACAGCAGTTGCAGGTTTACGGAACTTACCACGAGATCCTCTGGTAGTGGTGGAGACCCCTCGGCTCCTGCCTCTGAACCTTGCCACACGAAAGGACTGCAATGAGGGTCCTGTGTAAGAAGGTCTAGCAGGTGGCATAGCCGACGGCAGATAGGTAGACCTACCCGCCGTTGCTTGGGAGATCCATTTATTTAATTTGTCTCCAAACAAGGCATCACCTGTAAAGGGAAGATTTTCGACACCCTTTTTGGAATCAGCGTCTGCTGACCACTGAAGTAACCACAGAGCTCTGCGCGCCGAAACAGCCATAGCAGTAGTGCGGCCATTAATCTTACACAACTCCTTAAAAGCCTCGCTCATAAAATTTGCAGCATCCTGTATATGTTGCAGCAGAGTAACGGTCTCATCCCGGGGCAAACTGTCTCAACTTTCAATAACATTATCAGACCACTTGACTATCTCCCTGGAAATCCACCCACAAACAATTGTGGGGCGTTGTGCAGCGTCTTCCACCGTATAGTTTGTCTTGAGCGTGGTCTCAATCTAACGGTCAGCTGGCTCTTTTAGGGATATAGCACCTGGCACCGGCAGTACCAATTTCTTAGACAGTCTGGACACAGACGTATCGACTGATGCATTTTTTTTCCCATACCTTCCTATCCTCATCAGGGAGGGGAAAAGTGGTTAAAAACCTCTGAGGAATTTTAAATATTTTATCAGGGTTTAACCATGCTTCCCTGGTCAGGGAGTTTAACTCTTTAGACACAGGAAAAGTTGCCGAGGTCTTTGGTCTAACGTTAAAATACAACGCCTCACCCGGCTGTTTCCTGATCCGGTATGTGAAGAGCTTCTCTCACAGCAAAGATGAGTAGTGTTCATTCTAGCACCCTGCACCTTTCAAAACATGTGCAGTTCCTCTTTCCTGCCTGGGGTGTCGCTCTCTGCTCTGGTCCTCCTCAGCACACTCTGCTCTGTATTTCAGTGCTCAGATACAGACTAGAGTGTTCTGAGAAGCACCAGAGCAGAGAGCGACACCCCAGGCAGGAAAGAGGAACTGCACATGTTTTGAAAGGTGCAGGGTGCTAGAATGAACACTAGATGAGGGCCTCCATCCCTGGGGACAGAGAGCTGTCCTCATCCATATCATCATCATTATCTACAACAGGCTGATCAGAATCAGAACCACAAGATGGGGCTGAGAAGCCGTCTTGGTATTTGCTGCCTTAGCCACACAATAAATAGAATGTTTCAACACCTGTCTCTCTTTTTTAGCTGCAGCTAATTCTGAATTAACATTCTGAATCTTGTTTTTAAAGCTATCCAGCCAGTCAGGTGTCTCTGAACTGTGTCCTTCTGGAGATAAGGAACATTGTTCACACATAAGTGACCCCGCTAAAGACGGGGTTGAGTTACAAGCAGCACACATTACCATGTCCACAGACATCCTTCACAAATGTAAAATAGCACAGCCCACTGACCAAACACCACCACACAGACCCTAGAGAGCTCTTGGAGTGATACAGAGGAGCGGACACCAGCACACAGAAAACACAGCAGTACAAAGTGTAACTAAGTGTATGACCTGATAGTAGTGCAGCAGCGCTACCGCTGGCATGCTCCCTGTCTATGACCCCCTGGTACCAATACAGAGTCCTGTACCAGTGTGGGTCTCTGCAGGAGCAGCGGTTATGTAGCCTTGATCCGCAGCAGCAGGAAATGGCACCTTCCCGCCTCAGGTTCCCCTGCGGGAAAGCCTCGCCCCCTGCATTGGCACGCGGTTCCTGATCAACAGTTTATACTGGCTATGTTAGAAATACATCAGAATATGCAGACAGTAGACACAAAGCCTTTTTGTGACAGTGAGCACTGAGGGGCATCCGCCCTTTGACAGTTTGTCCGCGGTGGGCACCACAGCTCTGGGCCCTGACCGCTGCGTGACTTGTCGCCAATAACACTCACCGCACCTGACGATCTTCAGCATCTGTTAGAGGGTGGTGGCTAGCTGCTGGAGTGGGCATACATACTAACGATGTGTGATCAGCACCTCAGGAGCTCAGTGTCCTGTCAGCTGGGATTATGAACCGTTAATCCCCAGGTGGTTGGTTCGGTCCACCCTCTAAATCCCACGAAGCAGGTAGTCTGGTTGCCAACCAGAGCTACCTGAAAATAATAAAAAACGAAATTAAAAAGAAAGAAAAATCTCTGGAGCTCCAGAGAAATGCACCCGGCTCCTTGGGCACATTTTTCTAAACAAAGTCTGGTAAGAGGGGCATAGAGGGGAGGAGCCAGCACACACATACACACACTAAAAGGTTTTAAAGTGCAAGGCTCCAGTGGACCCGATCTATACCCCATGGTACTAAAGTACAAGACCCCAGTATCCACTAGGACGTAAGAAAAAAACCAGGTATAGATATACGAGTTCTGAACTCTAAAAATATTGTACTATCGCTTGCTTTGAGCTTATTTACAGTGCAAACCTGCACTGACTGTTTTCAGACCTATGGGGATATTTAATTAAACATAATTATCTCATAAAAGTTGGCAAATTTTATATTTATGTTCTCTGGAGATGGAGATAAATATCTCCTCTCCAGTGACTGTTGCAGCGCTGTCCACAAATCAAATAGGGAGCCACACCAACTGCCACCCCAAAGACTGCCAAACACTGCTGTTCGGGACTCACTGGCAGTTGGTGTGGCTCCAGTTTGAATTCTGGACTGTGCTGCAACTGTCACTGGAGAAAGGTTATCTCCATCTCCAGAAAACATAAATAACACATTTTCCAGCTTTTATGAGATAATTATGTCTTATTAAATGCCCCCCCTAGTGATTAGTGTATGTTTTATCTGTATATAAAAGATAATAAGTAGAATTTAGCGAGATTTTAAAAGTTAATAATTGTATTTGAAGTAAAGAAGGAAATCTGCGCATCAATAAATTAAAAGTCAAACAAAAGACCTCTACAGTATATGCAAAATACACATATGCGCACCATACAGTATTTGATCTCACCACAAATTGAAGTTAACGTGTTGTCCTGGGTGATAAACAATAACCCAAGGTTGATAATCCAATTTGGTGACCACATCAAATAAGGCTCATATTCCATATACACACAAAAATTATATTACATAGCTGTTCTATCCGTTCTTCACACGGGAGTTTCTGTTTTCCCCGGATGTAAATACAAATGAGTTAAAAACTTGGTAAAAAATTTGGTTCCTCTATAGAGATGTAAATTTGAGACGTCTTAATGTAAATAAATATTAATCTATGGTTCTTGGCGTTACCCGAGGAGCACCTATAGCAGATATGGTAAAAAGTGACAGGGCCATTTATGTTGTTAATTAAATTCTACACACTGGAGGTGCAATCCAAAATTTTTATTGGATTATCCATTTTGGAGTTATCGATCACGCAACACAAGCCGGTAATGACGTCATCATGTCAACCCCCTTAGGGGAGGTTTTTTTTAATTCTAATTACGTGGTTTTCTTAATTCCCACCTGAATACCTATGTTAAATTTCATATCAGGAAGAGAACTAGTGATGAGTGAGCGAGCGAGCGCTTTTCCATTTTTGTAGTTTATTAAATTCTACACACTGGAGGTGCAATCCACATTTTAATCCGATTGTCTGTTTGGGCGTTATCGTACACCCAATGCAAGCCACGCATCAGTAATGACGGGGAGGTTTATTAAAATTCTGATTACATAGTTTTCCTATTTCCCACCTGAAGAATACCTATGTTACATTTCAGCTTCCTAACAAATTGGGAAGTAAGAGAATTAGTGATGAGTCAGTTAGTGAGTAAGTGAGGGCTTTCGCATGTGTGTGTGCGTGTGTGTATATATATATATATATATATATATATATAATATATATGCTTTGTGCAATGGGTGGCACTCCTAAGGGACTTTAGATAGCATCAAAAAATTACAGAGACTGCGCTCCGGAGTCTTTCGAATTCTTTCCGCCCCCTTTCACACCCGTTCTGTTTCTGCTGACGACATGGTATCATCATTTCAGCTCACTACCCCCGGGGTATCGAGGCACCCAACCCTTTACGCAGCTAAACCCGATTACTATGGGCATGATATGCGTGATAACGGAGATCACTTTAGAAAGGAAGTTGGGCATGATATATCATTTGAATACCACCCTTAAAGTCTGTGGTGGAAATTTACTAAGGTCCCGAATCCATTCGAGTTTGTCTTTTTTTTGTAATTTACTAAACACAAATCTCGGCAGTGTTGGGGCTATTCGTATTGAGTTACACTGCTGTGCACTGCAGTCCTGGTTGTTAAAATACCAGAACATTTTTTTTACCAATCAACACCGGGCTCTTGGGCCGGTCCTGGTTCCAAAAATAAAAGACGTAGGGGTCCGCTATATTTTTAAAACCAGCACAAGGCTCCACTAACCAGGGACATAATGCCACAGCCAGGGGACAAATTTATATTGGTCCCTGCAGCTGTGGCATTACCCCCCCCCCCCAACTAAATCAAGGGTTTCCCCCCTCCAGGCACCCAAGGGCCAGGAATGAAGCCCGAGGCTGTCCCAAGCACCCATGGGCGGTGGGTGCAGGGCTGATAGCCAAAAATGTGTAAAAAAAGAATATTGTCTACTGTAAGTCCCAGCAAACCACCACCGCATGCTGGCACTTGGAGAACCACAAGTACCAGCATGCGGGAATTAATGGGCCCGCTGATACTTCCACAACAAAAGAAGTCACTGGGGTGACTAGTTGGGGAAGGGGGTAATGCCATGGCCGCAAGGACCAAAACAAATGTGTCCCCCAGCTGTGGCATTATGTCCCTGGCTAGTGGAGCCCGGTGCTGGTTTTAAAACGTCTTTTGTCCCCCATATTTTTGGAACCAGGACCGGCCCAAGAGCCTGGTGTTGGTTGTTAAAATACGGGGAACCACTGTGCAATTTTTGCCCAGTATTTTAACAACCAGGACCGTTTTAAAGAGCCTGGCGCTGGTTATGCTTAGGAGGGGGGACCTCACGCATTTAATCCTTATTTTTCATCTATTTCAATACTTTTACACAATGAAGCCCTGCACGGATCTTACTGATCCAGACGGACTTCACTGTGTTAAGTCCGGCAGTGTTTTACTATTCTCTCCCGTAAAACACTGCAGGTAATACGAATTTCAAAGACATTGGTGAACTCGAATTGAAAAAACACGGTAGTTTAGTAACTTACCGTGTTTTTTCTCAAAAAGTTGCACTCTCAAACGGCCGATGTCAGCAGAGATTGATCTCAGCTGACATCAGCTAAAACCTGAATATTAGTAAATATACCCCCACGTGTATACCATGCATATGACTTAAACAGCAGAGTGTCTTCTGCTTACTTTGTTTTACAGCAGAACTATAATACACACACAACCTACTAGTATGCTTTTATATTGTGGGAGTTAACCAGAGCACAAATGAAACCAGTACAATTACAAGAAGAACACATAATTATACAAATATTGTACTCTGATCAGAATCAAAGCCATAGCCAAAAAGCTAAAAGTTAGCACTGTGAGGCAACAATACAAACCCCTTTGCCACTCAGGGAAAAAAAATACATCTCACTCAGACGCTGGGTATATCATCGCTTATGTACAAGTGATTAAGCAATGAATCCTCTCAAACCTCAATTATGTCAATTTTAATGCAAGTGCAAAAAAAAAAAAAAAAAAAAAAAATTAACATAATGTTTTTTCACCAAATAGATAAGAAACTTACACGTTTCTATATTTAACTTTTCACATTAAGGTGCTATCCACTCTTTTTTTAATTCAGTAGTTTTTATTGAAAGTTTTTTGTTTTTCAAACATGTAAACCCCCAACAAAAATATGGCAGATATACAACAATGGACCATAATAAAATGGAAAAACAGGCAAAATAATCAGTACATATATATCAATGGCATGCCTCAAATACGCCAGAGTTTATACCATGTCACACAAGATAGACGTTCAGGATATGGGCTCACAGGCGCCATATGAGCCCTTTCACGAGATTAACAAGGACATGTGAGATGGCAAACAGAAGGAGCATAAAAAGTATATAGCACACAGACCTCAAATATATCACAGTACAATAACAAAAACAGAGCCAATAATACCGACCTACCCCAACTGCCTAAATATAAAATAAAAATGTTAAAAAAAATAAAAACCTCCAAAATAAACGACCCCCAAAACCCCTCACCCTGTATAACCTAACCCCAACCCAGGCATACTTGGATCCCTAAACTCCTGCAACTAAGCTACCCTAACTAAACTAAGTTCCCTTTCCCCCCAAACTTGGGGACAAAGGATTAAATTGCCTTAAGCTGGAGTAAAATGGGATACCCTACAAGAAGTTGAGTACAGGATATACAGAAAAGTTTAACTGAAAATACACTGGCACAGTACAAACAAAAAATTAAATAATAAAAAACACACGCACAATATGACCACTAATACACATAATATTTAAAAAAGCAAAATAAAGTAAAATAGAGGAAGAGAAAGAAAGGAAAAAAGAAAAACAGAACCGACAAATAAGAGCATCTTAGCTAAGCAGCAAACTTGCATATTGTAAATTGTCAGTCCGGCCATGATATAACTCCAAAAGGGAAATAGTCCGATGGATCAGCAGCCCGGCACCAACAGTAAGTCCAGCATATCCAAAAGGCAAGTGAGCCTAAGCAATGGAAACGATCCCAGCAGAGGGAGGCATGGAATCCATAACTTGATCAGCAGCCGGTACCATAATGAGGTGACGCTCCGCAGAAAGCCCTTTACCGCCAGGGTGCACAGGAGATAAAGTAACAGTCAGCATACGAGGATCCTTAGCAGCAGGGGCAAAAATAGTTGTAATATTGGAGAGCGATGCGGGAACAGCCACAGAAAGCGGACAGGTATTCAAACGCCCACCAAACATATCCAGCAGTCTCTGGGTAGAGGCAGCAATAACGTACACCAGGCATGTCCTAACTGTGGCCCTCCAGCTGTTGAGAAACTACACATCCCAGCATGCCCTGACACAGCTTTAGCATTCTCTGACAGCAAAACTGTGTCAGGGCACAGTTTCACAACAGCTGGAAGGCCGCAGTTTGGACATGCCTGGCGTACACAATGTGCTGCAAGGAGCCAGCCATCACAGTAGCACAAACATGCTGCAGATTAGTGCCAAGTCAGTAGTGGCTAGTACACCACCGGAGCTCCCCGTCAACAGCAGCAGGAAATAGATTAAAAGTCCAGCGGTAGAAGAAGACAAAATGGCTGCCGGGTGCTTCCACCGTCCAGGCACGCCAGCGGGCATGGAAGAAATAAATTCAGGCAGAAGGGCCTTCACAGCGCACCAACAGCAATGCAATCACCAGAGCAGCAGGAGACAGAACTACGGACCGGATACCAAACTGTGTCGGAGCCGCCAACACTCTCATCAGCGTGCTGATGAGACCCCGCCGAGCACCATGCAGCCACACAGTGGAAGAATTCACAACGGGGTCTTCCAGCATGTACTAGGATAGATGAACTTCTGTTGTAAATGCTCCAAGCGCAAATAAAGTCCCAAAACAGGATAGTTTATCAGGATAGATGCGGGAGAGCTGAAAAACACGTCCTTCACTCAGCTACTCCAGGCCATGCCCAGGTGCTATCCACTCTTAATAGGAAAGTTGGTTCATTAGCAGCAAGAAAGAGTAAGCACGCTAAAGGGGCATTCAATTCTCCACAATGGGGGTAATTCTGAGTTGATCGCAGCAGCAACTTTGTTAGCAATTGGGCAAAACCATGTGCACTGCAGGGGGGGCAGATATAACATTTGCAGAGAGAGTTAGATTTGGGTGGGTTATTTCGTTTCTGTGCAGGGTATAATACTGGCTGCTTTATTTTTACACTGCAATTTAGATTTCAGTTTGAACACACCCCACCCAAATCTAACTCTCTCTGCACAT
Source organism: Pseudophryne corroboree (assembly GCF_028390025.1). Classification (NCBI taxonomy): domain Eukaryota; kingdom Metazoa; phylum Chordata; class Amphibia; order Anura; family Myobatrachidae; genus Pseudophryne; species Pseudophryne corroboree. Next base: position 330,730,882 of record NC_086450.1, on the reverse strand, counting down.
GTCATATCTGTCCCCCTGCAGTGCACATGGTTTTGCCCAACTGCTAAAATATTTGCTGCTGCGATCAACTCAGAATTAGGCCCATAGTGTGCGATCACCGTGTGCATGTCACTAGGAACTACGGTAGAGTAACAATGTGCTTTTTCTTGTGCACCACCCTAGGTGAGAGGCAATATGAGCACTTTTACGTGCATTTAGACACCACATCACCCACAACTGAATTACCCCCTAAGAGTAGCCATAGAAGTACTGATTTCTTTCAGACAGCATGATGGAAGCAGACCAAATTGGGCAAAAGTCTTACCGGACCCATAGGATGCTGTAATTTAGTGCAACTAAGGTGCAGGCTTTTCAGACCGAAACTGATCTTTAGGATGTTACACTAAATGATTCACCTCTTCATGTATTATCTAGCTAGAAGGATTCAGCTGTGTTACATAATCCTTTACACTATATTGCCAGGATTATAGCACCTATCCTACCAGTTAAATACTTCTGAATTATATGTGGCTATGGAAAATAAAACATTGCACCATCTCAATCTCAAGACTTTAGAAGCCCTAGGATCCTCAGTGTATACTAGTGGAAGGTAGTACAAATTAAAGCTCAATAGAAAATAAACATGTTTAAACAGTATGTAACAGTGCAATGATTCTATTGCTTTACTCAATAGAACAAGACTAAATGTTGAGCCCCCACCTCCATGCAAGTGTTGCACAAGAGTAACGCTCGTATTCAACGCTTTCCATTACCCTCCAGCTCATCGTTCTGCCTCACCTCAGCTGTTCCATTAGCACTGTAGGTCTGTCACTTATGCCAGGTTACAGGAAGAGGTGACAATGACCCTCCTACCATATGCGCGGTCTGAACAGGCACAAATGGCCTAGAATTGTTGATGCTTTTACAAAAAAATGCATCTTTTTGACATAGGCAATTTTTGTATTACTTTATTTCTGAATGGAAATATTTATAAATACAGTACTGTATGTGGACATTTACATTACCCTCTTATAGTGATGGCCATTGGCCACGGATTGTTCATAACCCTCTACAGTTTCTTTACAATGGTAAATAGTTATACAATTGATGGTGGAAGTCCAATGGCAAAATCTCATCCCTTCTAAAAAAACAGTGCATGTGCAGTGGCAAATCCTGTTCCTCTGTGCAGAGCAAAACCATCAATCATGTACCAAATGGTTAAAAACAATCGATGGCCACCCCTATACCAATAAACATTTAGGTACAACATGGAAAGTTCTCATATGAACCAAATGTAAAATAAAAAAGAGCAAGTCTCAAGCATATTTCACTACACTAGACAAGAAAAGATGACTGAGGGAGTTAACAAGGCATGAAAGAAATTATGTTGTAACCAAGAGCACTGGACTGAAATCCCTGGCCCTATTTTGACTGCTCAGCTATGTCTCAAGTTTATGTGTTATTAAACCAGCTTTTCTGCAGCATTTTTCTAAGTTTTGAAATACACTAGTGTCCATTTAGCTTTCTGTATGTGCACATTATTGGTTCACCTTGTGCTGTGAAAATAACCTCCATGCTTCATTTCAGCAGCTTTTCACCACACAATGCACACATGCTCCTCAAAAAGTATTGCTTCATTCATCACTCCCACTATCACTTAGCACTTTTATATTACTACAGATGACCAGGGAAAAAGAAACAGAAAGTTCTGAGAAACTTCAGATGAAAAAGTAGCGTGCCTGAACTTTTCCTCATAGCAGGAACAATGCCTAAAGAAAAAATATATTTTATTGATAGTACTAAAAAAGAAGCACACATTAAAATACATTATATCCCACTGGCAAAACATCTACCTTACTTCACATCTATATCAGTTTCATAATACAGAGTAACTATTTGTTCCTCAGTAGACTAGATAGCCACGCTACCAGCTCTCCTTATAACCCTACATCATTAGATTCCCGCTCACCAACTTCATAGCCAGTTGCTACTAATTGCCCCTTCATCAGCTCTATACTCTCCTCCGTTTACCACAGATTTTCCCTGAATAGGATAAACATTTACATGTTTCCTTCCTAACAAATCAATTGTTAACTTGTCTGCCAGCTAATAACCAGTTCCCAATCTTTCCTGTATAGTCTTGCAGTCCAATGCACCTTTATCAGCTGTGTACTGTACGCATTATTAGACCGGTGATATTATTAGGCATTGGACATTGTTGGCTGGAAAACTTTGGTGTTTTGAGGGTGATGGTTTTATACCAATGTTAGTTTATCTACTGGCATAAACCTGTTGTGATAGGCCGGCCTCTCGAAGAGAGAGACAGATGCACTAGACCGTGACTGACTGCTAAACATCAATGTTTAGTGGTCAATAGGTCTAATTCTGAGTTGGGAACAAAGTAAGAAAGAGCAAGTTATATTGAGTTTCATGAAAGATAATGTACGCCCACAGAGGTGTCCTCCTTAAATATCATAAGTTCTCGGATTGTTGGTACAATTCTTGGTTTGGTATACACAGGGACCACCTGCCAGTCTATAATTGATTCCATAGGCTTAACTTTCATGTTGATTTACCACCTCTACTCTGTATATACTAAGCATGTTTCCTCTCGTCAAATATTATAAGCCTTGGATATTTAATGTGGCCTAGTAATTTCGGTGCCTTACTATACAGTATACAACTGTCTACATTTATACACCGGTAACCCTCTATGACTGCTTTCTTAACTGTATTGCACTCCATTTGGTCACTGTTAATCATTCGTCTCTGTTAAAATTTGAGAACTTTCAATAAAAGAGTACTGTACCAGATAAAAAAAAAGAAAAAAGAGCAAGTAACTGGGCACCTTGGTAAAACCACGTAGCACTGCAAGTGGGGCAGACATATTTAGATTTGAGAGTGTGTCTATACTGAAATCTAAATTGTAGTATAAATACTGGGGGCTACAAGCAAAAGCAGACAGTATTTACCCCACATCAAAAAAACAATGTATACAGATTTAGCCACACTCATCTTGCCTCGATAAGCATACATCGTTGCATAGTTGGCACGACTAGTGTGCCCGTGACTAGCACATGCAAGCCTATGTCCATAGGAATGAATAGAGCGATCGCCGGCTGTGAAGGGCTGCAGCCTGGCGCACCATGCTATTTGCATCCCTTGCATTGTAACATGGTTTGTACCTGGTGCAGTTACTTGCTCTTTCTCACTTCATCCCCAATTCAGAATCGGTGTGACACAAAAGAGAAACATTCAAAAGATACAGACATTAGAGCGACGGTCAAAATGTTGACACACAAAAGTTTTTTTGTTTTTTTTACCCCAATTTGTTGAAATGCTTCGCTCGCCAGGCTCCCTCACCATGCTTTGGGCTCTGTGGCTCGCTTCGAAGTTACTAAAAGGTAATAGTTTGTGACATGGATAGTAAATGCAGCAAAAGTTGTCAAAATTTAAAAAAAAGTGTCAACTATATAGCGACCTTTTGACCCTGTCTAGCTAATGCATGTCGACCATTAGTGGTTGACCTATTGACTGTAGACCTTTTTAGTGTAGATCTATAGACCGGATACCATACAGAATCAGGTCCAATGGGCATTTTTTTTTGCCAACCCATGGCCAAATGTTGATGGTAATACAGGTTGAGTATCCCTTATCCAAAATCACACATTTTTGGGTTCCGTACTGAGATAATGACATACATATTATATATTATGTGTATATATAGATATATTATATAGATATATGGTACAAAACTTATATAGATATATGATACAAACGGGCTCTCAAGACCCACTTCTAAACCAAACCCAGCCAACTCTCCTCCTAACCCTCTTGTCCATGCTCACTGTCTACCCCTTCTGTGTCACTCTGGCCTGTTAGCCCCTCACCTTTTAGATTGTAAGCTCGCAAGAGCAGGGACTTCTTTCATCATGTGCCTTTCCTTTTCTTACTTACACTATATTATACTCCGTACTCCTTTTGATGGCACCTAACCCCTGGTTTTCTATACCTGTCCTACTTTGTCCTGTACTGTAAGTGCTGTTTTCTTGTTTGCTCATTTTATTATGTACTGTGTAATGGGCGCTGCGGATCCCTTGTGGCGCCATATAAATAAAGAATAATAATAATAATAATATGATATAATATACATACATAAAAGTGTCATTATATCAGTAGGGGAACCAAAAATGTGTGATTTTGAATTTTGGATAAGGGATACTCAACCTGTATCAATATCAAGGTTTTAATGTATCCTATACATAGACATAATACTCTCAAAAATCTCCCACACTTATTGAAAACGGCTACCTAAAAAACAAACAAAAAAAAACACCTGGGTCCAGTGTCCCGGGAACCCAACCTGGGTAACAACCAGGGTTGGAGCTGGGTGAGCTGCAGTGTAAACGGGTAACTTAAGTGATCTGACTGGGGTGCTGTTTACAGCATGGGGAGAGATGAATTTTCCAGCACTTGGAGATTATGTCATCTCCAAGCGCCGGAGAAGAGAGACAGTACCTATGTGCAGTGTATACGGCAATGACCTGGGAATAACCATGGTCGGAGAGCAGTGGTCTCTCCCGTGTTTGACCCCAATTGGAAGTGTTCCAAATCCCCGGTCGGATCTGGTACCAGTGCTTTCCCTCTTGAGCCATGTAAAACATTAAAAAACACATCTTAAGTTGAAAATAAATCTGTCAACAGGAAACTACATTGCTAAAAGTATGTAGACACCCCTTACAGTTAGAATCAAGCATAGATCCATGCAATACCCAGTCAGACACCAGCAGTAAAATACGTCATGCTAAAGATTTCAGTGACTTTGTCAAAAGATGCCTCCTTTCCAACAAATCACAGTGTCACATTTTAGCCCTGTTACAGCTTCTCTGGTCAACTATAAGTGCTGTCTTGGGGACATGGAAATGTCTAGCAGCCACAACAGCTGTGAAACAGTAATCTATACAAGCTCACAGAAGGGATGAAAGGGACCGTCGAGTGCTGAATTGAGTAGCATGCATACAGATGTAGCCACTGTCATCTAGCATACGAATAATCGTACCTGCGATCAGTTTTATGCAGGTAGTGTGTCCACAAGCGGACATGGGCCATATTTCGCACTCACAGAAGATAGACAACGCATTGTCTAATTGCGGGTCCAACTAATCACACTCGGTTGCACAAATCACTCCTATGATGCGTGCATAAGCATTGCGGCATAGATGAGGGCTGCTACATCTGTACGTCTACTAATCTGACTCATACAGAGCACCAAACTGCTTGCAAGCAACGTTAGTAAAAATAAATGTTAGTCAGGAGCTTCACAGATTCAGTTTCCACAGCCATGTAAAATCACAAAAATCATCTGGCCTTTGCAGCAGTGGAAACAAGTTCTCTGAAATTACAAATTAAATTGACCATGTGACAGATGAATCTTGGTTTGGTGGATGCAAAGAGATTGCCTCATGCCAACCGTAAAGTTTGGTGAAAGAGGCAAAACTTCCAGTGAATAGAAACCTTAAATTAGAATTTCTAGAATTGTGTGTTTTCAACTTTGTGGCAAAAGTTTGAGGAAAGCCCTTTCCTGTTTTGGCATGATAATGCCACAATGCATTGTCCATCAAAAATGTTTTTCCTAGTTTGCTGTGGAAGAATTTGACTGACCTGCACAGAGCCTTGACCTCAACCCCATGAAACCCCTTTAGGATGAATTGGAATACCTATTGTGAACCATGCTTTATTGCCCAGCATCAGTGTCCGCCCTCACTTAATCCACTTGTGGTTAAATAGATGCAAATGTATGCACCCATGTTCCAAAATCTAGTGGAGGCTGTTATTGTAGCTAAGGGTACCAAGTTCATATTAATGCCCACAGTTTTGGAATGAGATGTGTAACAAAAGCATATGCGTGTGATGTTGGTGTATCCACAAACATGTAGCATATGTTTCTGGATATGTCAACATTCACAGTTTCTTACTGAAAAGCTAAGCAAAAGAGAAAGAGGCAGAGAGAGGAGAGATAATGTAGGGGTAGATAAATATTGAGTGACAGAGACTGACAGATTAAATTATAATATTTTCAAGGTAACTATATACAGTCCTGGAACAAAGAAGCACTAATGGGTCAATTTATTTGTGTGCGTAGTTCTATCCCTGCGAGTTAGTGCGGAGCACTTCACAGTAGCTCGGACTTGCAATATTTTGTTTACAGCCCTATAGGGCAGAGTACATTTTTGTACGAATTCGGGGTGAGATCGACGTTGAGATACGGTGCCGTTGCCGGTCTCTCCACACCGTTACAACAGCAGCTCACACCCTTCACCTGCCATTGGATTGACCATGAAAAGTGTTAGTAAATGACTGACTTACTCTGAATAACACCAGCTCGGGCAACTAATAACAGAGAAGAATCTACAGATCCATCATGTCTGCCCTTTTTTGTCTCTATTGTATTACAGTATTGTAGTAGTTTGTTTCCTTATTTATTCCCCACCTTTTTCATTTTTTACAGATATTAGCTTTGAGACATAGGCATATGTTTATCTATTATGATAAAATGTAAGGCTCTATCACACTTTTTATGAAATAATTCTGCCTTATGGTACAGTCTTCCAACCTATTTGAAAGAGTACCCCTGTTGTTCTAGAAAGTAATGATTTAGTATCTAAAAGGATGCACATATTATATTGAGAATGAGATTTTATGAGAATAAGATATTATGGGGTATATGCAATCCTACAACTAAATGCATACATATGCTTTGACGTTAATACAGTATGTACAGTAACTGCACATATCAGATTAAAGTTTACTTTTTGTGTATTATGCCTACCTAAGGAATTTTATACAGTTCACCCATCATCCAAGTTATTCATGCAATAAATTGAAGGAAAGCATGAGCCAAGAAATAGTTGGGAGCATTTGGTTTAGCAGATTAATTTTAAAGCCCTTTTGAGAGCAGACATTGCTTGCACATGCTGTGGGAAGTCAAGCAGGTTAAGGACTTGTGGCTTATATGATAGAGAACCATTTGACATGCATTAGGAGTGAGTGTTTTAAGAAAACTAGCTTAACATTAAACATAGAATGCAGGAATAAATATTGGTTTATGCTTAATCTTGTTTTTAGATAAAACGTATCAACTGAGTATGGATGCAAAGTGTGAGAGGCATCTGTGTGCTGATGAAGAGTAAACTGTACCTTAGTTGGCAAACAAGTTCCACATAAATTACTAAAACAACATCATTAAGGGTTAAGTATTAATTTTAGATTAAAGCAAATCTGTGGAGCAATGTATGCAAAAAGTCTATCTCATTTCCAAAAGTGGTTGTTTTAAAAGGAGATTTGTATTTTATTTCAATGAGATGGTCAATACAGCAGAATTCTTTATCCTATACCAATCTGGTAACAACAGTGGCCTCTGTCATGCTCTGATGCCAAGTGAGCATTAACTCAAAATGTTGTAATGTATAATGTATTCCCAATAGTCTAGGCCAGTGGTTCTCAAAGTGTGTGCCTTGCAGCGGTGCTTTGGGTTGGCGGTCCAGAATTAATTCAAATTATGTATGGTCAATGTACTAGGCAAAACCAGTGCTGATGGCTGCCAATCATAAACTGTGTGGACAAATAGAAGCAAATCTTGTCCTTCACCACATAACTGTCCCTAAGCATGACATTTAAAAGACAATTTTCTTAATTTAATATTTGTTTCTAAAATTTTCAATAAGAAACTTTTGACTAAAAAACGTTTGAGAACCACTGGTCTAGGCTCTGGTGTGAAGTGGCCGACAAAAATGTTGGTTTGTATTTTTTGGAGGGGACTCAAAAACATATTTTCTAAAATAGGATTTTAAAACGTTCGCAATCATCTGAAGAGTTACTTTATGCTTCCAGTAATGATTCTGTCGTCATCCATTCAGTGAACCACTGTATGTGAAAAACAATATGAAATAGTGTTGCTACATTGCAAATAGCAATTTTAACATAGTAATAAAACGTTTCCTCAAAAAAATTAGCTTTAAGATTGGCAAAATAAACCACTTAATATTAAATTAACTAGTAATTAACCTACACTTACATATAAATAAGAACATGCTATGTATCCGTTAATAGGCATATGTGTGAGCATCTTAGATACATGTAAAATTCTATCAAGCAAACCTTATTTTATCTGGGACACAAATTAGCAGAAATGTCGATTTGCTCTACATGAGGTACATCCCTCAAAATCCAGGATTCCACACAGTATCTGATTATAGTGTAACAGTTCAAACACCTAAGGCTATGCAGAGATTGTAATGAGATGTCATGCTTGATAACAATCCTTCATATTTTTTACCACTATGCTTTGCATGGACGATAGGTTTATGTTTTGTCAAAGTCGAAAAATATTGCAGTACACACATCATGTACAAACTACACACAGATGGCCTCTGCGCGTGTACTTGTTCTGTCGTGCGTGCACATATCCGCAATTTGCGTATGATCGCTCCCGCGGTCCTGCGCATTAGCGCGTGGTATGGGTATTTACGGTAGAGTTTGTGAACGCATGGAAAGCTATCAAAACACATTACACATTTAATCCAAATAGTGCACAATGTACACATAGCCTCCCTGCACCACATCAGAAAATAACTGCAGTTTCAATGGTTTCAGAACAAAGGGATTCACCTTTACAGAATAGAAGGGGACAGAACAAGGTTATAAGGTGGTGTTTGGTATCCAGCTGAAGGGTATTTTAAGGGTAACATTCCAGTGTTGATTTGAGAAAGATCGCATGTTCCTGCGGATAGTTATGTGCAGGAGCAGAATATAGATATAAACTGTATTTACTGTACATTATGTATGCGGCGGGAATCCAGAGGAGACCACCCACAAGAGCAGTTGGGAAAGACATCGCCTACCTATTCAAACCGACCTATGACCTCTCCTGTACTGTAAATGTGCATTCCTGTGTCCAATGGACAAAGCGATTACAGTATCTATTGTATTGCTTTTTGGAAGAATTGTATAAAGAGAGCCTACTGCAGGCCTGGTCAGACACAAGACTCACAACGTTATCTATCAGATGACGGAGGACCGGAGCGGGTAGCGCAAGCGAATCCACTCCCGTATGTAACATTGAATGTAGCCATTTACTCTGTTATAATTGTATTACTTGTATTGTAACCCCCTTTCAGCAATAATACCCTGTGGTGTCGGAACCCAGCGGTTTAATTACAATCTGGTGTCGTGTCTTCATTGCCCTGCTAAGGTTTAAAGTGTATTATCATTGCATTGCTGTAAAAGGTTTAAAGTGTTTAAAGTGTATCTCTGGGTGTGTACGCGCTGTGAGTACTTTGTACAGTCAGCGCGGCGTTTGTACGCTAAGTCCGTACACAGCACGGGACTTTGTATGCTAATAGCGTACAAAGTACGTAGAGTGTGTATTAAGTACAGCGGCCCCATGGTAAAGTGTATTTAAGGTGTGTTTAAGGTATAGCTTTCATTCCTAAGGATAAATCAGCATTATCAATTGAGGGCTCCTCCGGTTTTTCACATTCTTACTACCTAACAGATCACAGCAGACTTTATCTATCAGCAAAGGGTGGACAGGACAGTATCCTACGTAACCCTTTCGTGGTCATTGGAGACACTGAAAACCCTACTTGTATGCTGATTAGATGGCGTCTGCTCTGTATGGTTTGTAGAGGTGCTGGTAGAACCCGTAGTACAACAGGAAAAAAGCTATTTAAAATCTGTGAAAAAAATGTTGGCGCCAAAAGCGTACACGGCACCCATACTTTGCATACTCTCTCACATTGTTGCCATAACATTCAAATTGCTAGATTCATTTAGACCTGTGTGAAACCGGAGATATTTGTTGCTATATAGTTAAAAAAATAAAATAAGTATTTAAGGAAATAAGAGTAAAATCACAAAACGCATTTCTGGCCCAGTAGTAAGAGGGTTAAAACGGAACAAGTGTGGATTGTGTTTAGTGGGCAATAGTAGTTTTATTGCTCACATTTATAGAAGTTGTGTGATTTGTTTTATTGCATACGCACATTGGTACACGTGGTACGGAAGGTGAGGACAGCGTACAAAAAAGTGCACGTGGCGCAAGGCGGCATACGTGGCATAGAGGTACGCACGGTTGCGTAATTACTCAAGCTTGCGTAGGGTTGTGTGCCATAATAAAACCACACAATAGTTCGTTTAGTTTAAAGGTGGGACAGTAGCTACGCTACAATAACACCAAACTACCCGGTTTCTAAAGAAATTTAGTATAAAAACAAAATTTAGTATAAATATTTTTTTTTTTAAATTGCCTCTGGGGTAAAGCGGACTATCTGACTGAATTGACATTTTCTGTACAGAAAAACCAGTTTATTCGAGTGAGTGAGTGAGCGAACGAACGCAGGAGTGAGTGGATTTGAACTCCGGAAGTCGGGTACCGTGGTACATCAAGTAAGAGGAGGCTTGGTGGTGTGAGGTGGCTGACTCACGTTAGTATAAGATTGAAATACGCAAATCGTGAGGTGATTTGTAGAGGAGCGTGATAGTGCATTGTATTGCGAAGTATTGAAGTTAAAAGGTTTTTGTATTACGCTCCAGACTGAGGGTCGCAGTTGGTATGGTGTGGTCGTATCGCAGATAGGTAACAAGTACCTATACGCTGTGCGATTGGACCGCGCATTTGTGGGTGCGATATATATATAGCGCAACTGGATACCCCTTTACGAGCTTTTGCGTAAAATCGAGGTACCATTAGCGCTGTATAGAGCATACGCAAGTGTGATTTGTGTATAAGGTTATAGGGAGTTTTCGCTGGTCTCCAGCGGCGGATATTTACTGGAATAGGTAAGTCACTACTAAACACTTCCAGTAAATAGAAACCAGATAGGGCCTCACTGGGTACGCAGTGTTCATTATTGGAGTGAGTTGTGGTATTCAGCGGAGAAGGAGCGAGTGAAAGTGCTAGGTGTCTTTCAACGTCTATTGTATTGTGCATTTGGGGATTGCGTTTATTGCCAAAAAGTCCGCGATGGGATCCAATTGCACAAGCAGTGGGCGTTTTGTAGCTCGAGTTCAGGCTGAAGAGGTGCGACCAAAAGCGTCGGCAAGGTTTATTATGTGTGAAAAAATAAGAATTTATTCACCGGTAATTCTATTTCTCGTAGTCCGTAGTGGATGCTGGGAACTCCGAAAGGACCATGGGGAATAGCGGGCTCCGAAGGAGGCTGGGCACTCTAGAAAGATTTAGGACTACCTGGTGTGCACTGGCTCCTCCCACTATGACCCTCCTCCAAGCCTCAGTTAGGACACTGTGCCCGGACGAGCGTACACAATAAGGAAGGATTTTGAATCCCGGGTAAGACTCATACCAGCCACACCAATCACACCGTACAACTCGTGATATGAATCCCAGTTAACAGTATGAAACAACCGAGCCTCTCAACAGATGGCTCAACAATAACCCGATTTAGTTAACAATAACTATGTACAAGTATTGCAGATAAACCGCACTTGGGATGGGCGCCCAGCATCCACTACGGACTACGAGAAATAGAATTACCGGTGAGTAAATTCTTATTTTCTCTAACGTCCTAGTGGATGCTGGGAACTCCGAAAGGACCATGGGGATTATACCAAAGCTCCCAAACGGGCGGGAGAGTGCGGATGACTCTGCAGCACCGAATGAGAGAACTCCAGGTCCTCCTCAGCCAGGGTATCAAATTTGTAGAATTTTGCAAACGTGTTTGCCCCTGACCAAGTAGCTGCTCGGCAAAGTTGTAAAGCCGAGACCCCTCGGGCAGCCGCCCAAGATGAGCCCACCTTCCTAGTGGAATGGGCATTTACAGATTTTGGCTGTGGCAGGCCTGCCACAGAATGAGCAAGCTGAATTGTACTACAAATCCAGCGAGCAACAGTCTGCTTAGAAGCAGGAGCACCCAGCTTGTTGGGTGCATACAGGATAAACAGCGAGTCAGATTTTCTGACTCCAGCCGTCCTGGAAACATATATTTTCAGGGCCCTGACAACGTCTAGCAACTTGGAGTCCTCCAAGTCCCTAGTAGCCGCAGGCACCACAATAGGCTGTTTCAGGTGAAACGCTGACACCACCTTTGGGAGAAATTGGGGACGAGTCCTCAATTCTGCCCTATCCATATGGAAAATCAGATAAGGGCTTTTACATGATAAAGCCGCCAATTCTGACACACGCCTGGCTGAAGCCAAAGCCAATAACATGACCACTTTCCACGTGAGATATTTCAGATCCACGGTTTTTAGTGGCTCAAACCAATGTGATTTTAAGAAACTCAACATCACGTTGAGATCCCAAGGTGCCACAGGAGGCACAAATGGGGGCTGAATATGCAGCACTCCTTTCACAAATGTCTGAACTTCAGGTACTGAAGCTAGTTCTTTTTGAAAGAAAATCGACAGAGCCGAGATCTGTACTTTAATGGAGCCTAGTTTTAGGCCCATATTAACACCTGCTTGCAGGAAATGCAGAAATCGACCTAGTTGAAATTCCTCTGTTGGGGCCTTTTCGGCCTCACACCATGCAACATACTTCCGCCATATGCGGTGATAATGATTTGCTGTAACCTCTTTTCTAGCTTTAATAAGCGTAGGAATGACTTCCTCCGGAATGCCCTTTTCCTTCAGGATCCGGCGTTTAACCGCCATGTCGTCAAACGCAGCCGCGGTAAGTCTTGGAACAGACAGGGCCCCTGCTGTAGCAGGTCTTGTCTGAACGGCAGAGACCACGGGTCCTCTGAGATCATCTCTTGAAGTTCCGGGTACCACGCTCTTCTTGGCCAATCCGGAACCACGAGAATTGTGTTTACACCTCGCTTTCTTATTATTCTCAATACCTTTGGTATGAGAGGTAGAGGAGGGAACACATAAACTGACTGGTACACCCACGGTGTCACTAGAGCGTCCACAGCTATCGCCTGAGGGTTTCTTGACCTGGCGCAATACCTCTCTAGTTTTTTGTTTAGGCGGGACGCCATCATGTCCACCTGTGGACGACCCCACTGATTTACAATCATTTGGAAGACTTCTGGATGAAGTCCCCACTCTCCCGGGTGGAGGTCGTGCCTGCTGAGAAAGTCTGCTTCCCAGTTGTCCACTCCCGGGATGAACACTGCTGACAGTGCTAGTACATGATTTTCCGCCCATCGGAGAATCCTTGTGGCTTCTGCCATTGCCATCCTGCTTCTTGTGCCGCCCTGTCGATTCACATGGGCGACTGCCGTGATGTTGTCTGACTGGATCAGCACCGGCTGGTGTAGGAGCAGGGATTTTGCTTGACTTAGGGCATTGTAAATGGCCCTTAGTTCCAGAATATTTATGTGAAGGGAAGTCTCCTGACTTGACCATAGTCCTTGGAAGTTTCTTCCCTTTGTGACTGCCCCCCAGCCTCGTAGGCTGGCATCCGTGGTCACCAGGACCCAGTCCTGTATGCCGAATCTGCGGCCCTCCAAAAGATGAGCACTCTGCAGCCACCACAGAAGAGACACCCTGGTTCTTGGGGACAGGGTTATCAAGCGATGCATCTGAAGATGCGATCCGGACCACTTGTCCAACAGGTCCCACTGAAAAATCCTGGCATGGAAACTGCCGAATGGAATTGCTTCGTAAGAAGCTACCATCTTTCCCAGGACCCGCGTGCAGTGATGCACCGATACCTGTTTTGGTTTTAGGAGGTCTCTGACTAGAGAAGACAACTCCCTGGCTTTCTCCTCCGGGAGAAACACTTTTTTCTGGACTGTGTCCAGAATCATTCCCAGGAACATTAGACGTGTCGTCGGGACCAGCTGTGACTTTGGGATATTCAGAATCCAGCCGTGCTGGCGCAGCACTTCCTGAGATAGTGCTACTCCCACTAACAACTGTTCCTTGGATCGTGCCTTTATTAGGAGATCGTCCAAGTATGGGATAATTAAAACTCCCTTTTTTCGAAGGAGTATCATCATTTCCGCCATAACCTTGGTAAATACCCTCGGTGCCGTGGAGAGTCCAAACGGCAGCGTCTGGAATTGGTAATGGCAATCCTGTACCACAAATCTGAGGTACTCCTGGTGAGGATGGTAAATGGGGACATGCAGGTAAGCATCCTTGATGTCCAGGGATACCATGTAATCCCCCTCCTCCAGGCTTGCAATAACCGCCCTGAGCGATTCCATCTTGAACTTGAATTTTTTTACGTATGTGTTCAAGGATTTCAAATTTAAAATGGGTCTCACCGAACCGTCCGGTTTCGGCACCACAAATAGTGTGGAATAATAACCCCGGCCTTGTTGAAGTAGGGGTACCTTGATTATCACCTGCTGGGAATACAGCTTGTGAATCGCTGCTAGCACCGCCTCCCTGTCTGAGGGAGCAATCGGCAAGGCAGATTTTAGGAACCGGTGGGGTGGAGCCGCCTCGAATTCCAGCTTGTACCCCTGAGATACTATTTGAAGGATCCAGGGATCCACCTGTGAGCGAGCCCACTGATCGCTGAAATTCATGAGGCGGGCCCCCACCGTACCTGGCTCCGCCTGTGGAGTCCCACCATCATGCGGCGGACTTGGAAGAGGAAGCGGGGGAGGACTTTTGCTCCTGGGAACCTGCTGTTTGTTGCAGCCTTTTTCCCCTACCTCTGCCTCTAGAGAGAAAAGACCCTCCTTTTCCCCGCTTGTTTTTCTGGGTCCGAAAGGACTGAACCTGATAAAATGGCGCCTTCTTAGGCTGTGAGGGGACATGGGGTAAAAATGCTGACTTCCCAGACGTTGCTGTGGAAACTAGGTCGGAGAGACCATCCCCAAATAATTCCTCCCCCTTATAAGGCAAAACTTCCATGTGCCTTTTGGAATCTGCATCTCTAGTCCACTGGCGAGTCCATAAGCATCTCCTAGCAGAGATGGACAATGCACTTATTTTAGATGCCAGCCGGCAGACTTCCCTCTGTGCATCTCTCATATATAAGACTGAGTCTTTGATATGGTCAATTGTTAGCAGAATCGTGTCTCTGTCTAGTGTGTCAATATTTTCTGACAGTTTATCCGACCACGCAGCGGCAGCACTGCACATCCATGCTGACGCAATAGCTGGTCTAAGTATAATGCCTGAGTGTGTATATACAGACTTCAGGATCGCCTCCTGCTTTCTATCAGCAGGTTCCTTAAGGGCGGCCGTATCCTCAGACGGTAGTGCCACCTTTTTAGACAAACGTGTGTGCGCTTTATCCACTCTAGGAGGTGTTTCCCAACGTAACCTATCCTCTGGCGGGAAAGGGAACGCCATTAGTACCTTCTTAGGAATTACCAATTTCTTATCAGGGGAAGCCCACGCTTCTTCACACACTTCATTTAATTCATCTGACGGGGGGAAAACTACAGGTAGTTTTTTCTCCCCAAACATAATACCCTTTTTTGTGGTACCTGGATGTAAATCAGAGATATTTAACACCTCTTTCATTGCCTCAATCATGCAGTGAATGGCCTTAATGGGCATTAAATTTGACTCCTCGTCGTCGACACTGGTGGCAGTATCCGTGTCGACATCTACTTGTGCCATCTGAGATAGCGGGCGTTTCAGAGCCCCTGATGACTTTTGAGACACCTGGACAGGCACGAGCTGAGAACTCGGCTGTCCCGCAGTCGGCATGTCGTCAAATTTCTTATGTAATGAGTCTATACGTGCACTCATTTCTTTCCATAAGCACATCCACTCAGGTGTCTGCCCCCCAGGGGGTGACATCCCTTCTAAAGGCATCTGCTCCGCCTCCACCTCATTATCCTCATCAAACATGTCGACACAGCCGTACCGACACACTCCACACACACAGGGAATGCTCAATATAGAGGACAGGACCCACAAAAGCCCTTTGGGGGGACAGAGTGAGAGTATGCCAGCACACACCAGAGCGCTATATAAGGCAGGGACTAACTGAGTTATGTCCCTTATAGCTGCTTTTTAATATAAACTATATACTGCGCCAAATTAAATGCCCCCCTCTCTCTTTTTTACCCTTTTCTGTAGAGTAGTCTGCAGGGGAGAGCCAGGGAGCTTCCTTCCAGCGGAACTGTGAGGGAAAAATGGCGCCCAGTGTGCTGAGGGAGATAGCTCCGCCCCTTTTCCGCGGCCTATTCTCCCGCTTTTTTCTGGATTCTGGCAGGGGTATTTACCTCATATATAGCCCCTGGGGCTATATATTGAGGTATTTTTGCCAGCCAAGGTGTTTTTATTGCTGCCTCAGGGCGCCCCCCCCCACAGCGCCCTGCACCCTCAGTGACCGGAGTGTGAAGTGTGAGAGGAGCAATGGCGCACAGCTGCAGTGCTGTGCGCTACCTTGGTGAAGACTGATGTCTTCATGCCGCCGATTTTCCGGACCATCTTCTCGCTTCTGGCTCTGTAAGGGGGACGGCGGCGCGGCTCCGGGACCGAACATCAAGGCTGGGCCTGCGGTCGATCCCTCTGGAGCTAATGGTGTCCAGTAGCCTAAGAAGCCCAATCCGGCTGCAAGCAGGCGAGTTCGCTTCTTCTCCCCTTAGTCCCTCGCTGTAGTGAGCCTGTTGCCAGCAGGTCTCACTGAAAATAATAAACCTAAGACTATCTTTCTTCTAAGAGCTCAGGAGAGCCCCTAGTGTGCATCCAACCTCGGCCGGGCACAAAATCTAACTGAGGCTTGGAGGAGGGTCATAGTGGGAGGAGCCAGTGCACACCAGGTAGTCCTAAATCTTTCTAGAGTGCCCAGCCTCCTTCGGAGCCCGCTATTCCCCATGGTCCTTTCGGAGTTCCCAGCATCCACTAGGACGTTAGAGAAATATGGATCACACACGGAGGCTTATTGCAATGAATGGGTATGTATGACTGATAAAGATAGGGTACCATTCCCTCGGGTGGGCAGCTTTGAACCAGAGGTTTTACAGAACTTAAGGATAAGGATAGGTCTGATAAAATCCAAGAAACAAAGGATTAGACATACAGATTGCTTAAATTTATGGCAACAGGAGGGGGATATGCAAAAGGAATTAGCTTGCGCAGCAGGTTCCAAACCTAGCAGGAAAACAATGGCGACCGCACCACCACCACCATATATTGTGGGGGAGAAAGTGGCTACAGACAATGGTACATTGGTACAGGATAGGAGAGTAATTGATAAATGTACTAACGCTAACCCTTGCCAGTTGTATCCCATTTTTAATTTTCCCCAGGACTGCGAGCAGGAAGATGAGCCCAGCACGATATCTGCACTCTCTCTAGCAGCCACCATACAAGACACTCAGGTGGGCACGGCCCAACCAACAAGAGCAGTAGTCAGGCCCCCTAGTGGAGGGATAAGTGAGGTCGTGTCCACAGGTAAGTACGGTACCGTACATTATGCAGAAACAATAGCACCTCACATTGTAGAATCAAACCAGAATGATGTAATTGAATTAAATCCTGTCAGGGTGATTGCAGTCCCCAATGGGAAGACTGACGCTCAGGGAGTCACTCCCATCAGGAACATTGCCATGCATTGTCCTTGGTCCCGGGCAGAGTTAAGGTCAAATATGTCAGAATTTCCCGATCCCAGAAAAGATCTAGTCGCATGCCAGAGGTTCATTAAAGAGTTAGGTAATGCCAACGAACCCACGAACAAAGATTGGCGAATAGTGCTACGGGTATGTTTACCCTCAAATATTGACCCAGCAAAATTCATAACCGATTGTAAGTTAGACGCAGAAGTACCTCTCACTGATGAATACAATCAGGAGAATGTACGGCAAATCAATCTGCAATTAGGAGTATATTTCCCTACTGTTGTCAAATGGAACAAAATCTTTTCCATAAGACAAAAGGAAGGTGAAACGGCATCCGAATATTTCCATCGAGCACTGCAGGAAATGTCTAGATACACTGGGATCGAGGACATAAAAGATAATGTGCATCATAGGGAGGTAGCTGTTACTGTATTAATGGACGGGTTAAAAGAGGCATTAAGAACAAGAGTACAGACCTCTCTACCAAACTGGAGAGGTATATCGGTGGCTGCATTGAGAGAGTCCGCTGTCGAGCATGATAGGAACATCATTAAGCACAGGGAGTTACAGGGGGAAAGGCTGATGACAGTGAGTATAGACGCACTTACAAAAAAGCCATATCAGCCGAAACCCCAGACTCCTGATGGTAAGTCACGTGGAGTAACATAGTAACATGCTATACTTGTCACAAGGTAGGACATTTTGCAAGGGACTGTAGGAATAAAGGTACACATAATGTATACCGACCCCCTAGACCAGGATATGAACCACACTACAATGCACATAATTGGGATCAGGGACCACCCAGGAGAAATTATGAGCCACATACAGGGGAAACAAGGAGGAACCCACCAAGGAAAGACTGGCAGGCCTCCTAAAACTCACAGCTACCCCCCTCACATATTGTAGCTGCCAATGCACTGCGGGAGGGTCTCACCACACAATAGGGGTTGGGCCACGCCTGTAGTCTGCAGCCAGTGAAGTTGATTGCTAGCCTTGGTAGTGAAACTGAGGTCATGGTTGATGTAGCTGGTGTACCATTACCTTTTCTTGTAGATACAGGGGCGGCCAGGTCAGTGTTAAATTCGACAGTAGGTATAAAAACCACGGGTAAAACAATTTCGGCAATGGGAGTAACAGGAACTGTGCAACAATACCCTTTGAGATTACGATAGGGCCTTTGCAAACCACACATTCTTTCCTGTTGGCTGCATCGGCTCCGACTAATCTACTTGGGAGAGACTTATTGTGTAAAATGCGGTGTGTCATATACTGTACTCCTGAGGGTGTCTTTTTGGATATACCTGGGAGCCACGCTCAAGAAGTACAAGATATATTAGATACCCCTCAAAGGCTAATGTCGCATTCTACTGTTATAGACAAGTGTCCATCAAAGGTAGAGGAAATTATCTCACAAATACCGGGTTCCCTTTGGACCAAAGATGGACAAGACACTGGATTGATGGCGAATGTAGCTCCAGTAGTAGTGCAAGTAAAAGATGGTAGGATAGCTCCAAAAATCCCTCAATATCCTCTGAAGCCAGAGGTAGAATTAGGAGTGTACCCCGTCATAGAGCGGTTGCTACAACAGGGCATCCTAGTCAGGACGTCCAGCACTGCCAATAGTCCCATCTTCCCTTTGAAAAAGAGCGGGGGGAGGGGTTACAGGCTAGTGCAGGATCTAAGGGGGATAAACAAGATAGTTGAAAGACAATTCACCGTAGTGCCCAATCCAGCTGCCATCCTCATGCAAATTCCCTCTACTGCAAAATTCTTCACTGTCATCGACCTCTGTTCTGCCTTCTTTTCTGTCCCTCTGCACCCTGACAGCCAATATCTTTTTGCTTTTACATACAGGGGAGTACAGTACACCTGGTCTCGTCTCCCCCAAAAATGTATTGACAGCCCGAGTATTTTCTCCCAGGCCTTGCATGACTGTTTACAATCCTTTCAACCTGAGAGTGGATCAGTGCTAATACAGTATGTTGATGACTTATTGTTGTGTTCTGACTCACTCGAATCGTCCTTGAAAGACACGAAACAGCTTCTGTTTCATCTTCCCCAAACGGGACACAAGGTTTCAAAGGATAAGTTGCAGTTATGCCAGACCAGGGTAAAATATTTGAGATATTGCTTGACTCAAGGACTTAGACACCTCACCGCTGATAGAATACAGGCGATTCGCGACATGACTCTGCCACAAACGCAGCAGCAGATCCGCACTTTCCTTGGAATGTGCGGGTACTGCCGAAACTGGATTCCAGGGTTCTCTATACTGGCTTTATCTTTGCAAGAAATGGTCTCTTCAAACAAACCAGAACGGGTCTCACACACAGATGAGTCCGAACTGGCCTTTGAGAGACTCAAACAGTGCCTATCACAGGCACCTGCATTAGGTATGCCAGATTATGGGAAGCCCTATGAATTATACGGTACAGAAAGTGCAGGGTGCGCGTCAGGAGTTTTAACACAGAGACATGGTGATGCCAGCAGACCGGTAGCATACTACAGTGCACAGTTGGACACTGTAGCGAGGTCTCTCCCCACTTGCTTGCGAAGTGTTGCAGCGATAGCTTTGCTGGTAAGTAAAAACGAGGACGTAGTGTTAGGACACAACCTGACCATCCATACACCTCATGCAGTATCAGCCTTACTGAACTCCGCCCAAACCAGACATGTCTCATCTGCTCGGTTTACAAACTGGGAGTTATCACTGATGGCCCCTGTAAACATCACCATTAAGAGATGCAGCTCACTAAATCCTGCAACTTACTTGCCAAGTGTGCCTGGACAGGCACAAAGGGTGGAGGATGAGAATGATGGTGAAGGAGGATTTAGTGCAGACACTGATACGCATGAGTGTATGGAATACCTGAATCAGACTTTCACTGCGAGACCTGACATCAGTGACAGCTCACTGGAAGGGGTAGACTTTACCTTCTACACTGATGGTAGTTGCCACAGACAAACGGACTCGGGAGACTTATGTACTGGATATGCAGTTGTAGACGACAGAGGTATCATAGAAGCTGAACCCCTGGGCCCACCGCACTCAGCACAAGTTGCTGAGTTGGTCGCCCTAACCAGAGCGTGTGAATTGGCCAAGGGTAAGTCAGCTAATATATACACAGATTCTAGATATGCCTTTGGAGTGGTGCATGATTTCGGGGCCCTATGGCGCATCAGAAATTTCATGACGGCAGCTGGCACACCCGTAGCGCATGCGTCCCACATAAAAAGACTTCTAACAGCGATACAGGAACCAGACAGAGTGGCTGTTATCAAGTGCAAAGCACATACTTACAACCAAGACCCAATTTCACTTGGTAACAGCCGGGCAGACAAAGCTGCTAAATCAGCAGCCAGCACCCCTATACAAATGAACATCACACCACTGATAACATTTAACACAATCAACACACAATTAATTGAAATGCAAGATTTGTGTCCATTACAGGAAAAGGCAGTCTTGAGGTCAAAGGGATATGGCCAGGAATCCTCGGGACTGTGGACAGGTGGACAAGGTAAGCCAGTGGCCCCCAGAGCATATCTTCCAAGCTTAGCTGAGGCGGCACACAGTCTGACTCATCTGGGTAAAGAGGGTATGTGTAAGCTGGTGAGAGCCTACTGGTGTGCGCCAGGATTCTCTTTTCATGCATGTAAGAGAGCAATGACATGTTTTACTTGCTTGAGGAAGAATATTGGAAAGTCAATACCAACAGAGCCATCCCATATCCCTCCGACAGACGGACCTTTTCAGGTAATACAAATCGATTTCATACAGTTACCACCCTGTAGGAATTTAAAATATGTGTTAGTTTGTATTGACGTATTTTCTAACTGGGTAGAAGCGTTCCCTGCTGCCACAAATACTGCTACGTTCACTGTAAAAGAAAATTGTGCAGGAATTTGTGTGTAGATATGGTATCCCTAGAATAATTGAAAGTGATAGGGGTACCCATTTTACAGGTGAACTCTTTTAGGCTATGTGCAAGCTGATGGGAATTAATAGCAAGCTGCATACTCCGTACCGTCCACAGGCGAGTGCAAAGGTGGAGAGAGTGAATAGCACTATTAAGAACAAGCTGAGCAAATTAATGGTTGAAACAGGATTGTCGTGGCCAGAAGCTTTGCCACTAGTATTGCACAGCATAAGAACCACTTCCAGGTCTCCCCTTAACCTATCACCCTTTGAAATTCTTTTTGGTCGACAACCTTGTGTAATGATAGACCCCCAGGGTGATTTGAAGTGTAATAATGAAGTGACTGTGAAATATTTGGTTGGGATGAGCCAGCAGCTGAGAAATCAACAAAGAAATTTAAAGCTGGTGATTCCTGACCTGCCGAACAGTAATTGTTATGACATTGAACCTGGAGATTATGTGATGATTCAAAATTTCTTACGCTCAGGTTGCCTCATAGACAGGTGGGAAGTACCGTATCAAGTCTTGTTAACCAGCACAACAGCATTGAAGGTCGCCGAAAGAGAGACTTGGATCCACTCATCCCACTGCAAGAAGGTCGCTGACCCGGAAAGAACTCGTGACAAAGAGCAGTGTGTAGAGAACCTCGTATCACTGGAGTGTCTGTTCCGAGAAAGTTGAGACAGGACTGTTAAAGGGCATCTGAGCACAGAGAGTAACAAGAGCTAGAACGGTTGTCGTACCACTTTCTTTTTTCACCTCCCCCTGCATTCTTTTCCTTTCTTTTCTCCTTCTTATTTTCCTCCTTTCCCCTAACGAAATGGATCGATCACAAGAGACTGCGTTTCAGGTTCTATTAGTAATTCTGATTTTGATAAGGACAGTTTGTTTTTGCGAGGGTCGCAGAGAGGTCGAGCAGGGATCTGGAATGGGTTCTGATGGCAAGTATGAATTTGTAGGATCTCAGGATCAGCGCATCACTTTAGTAAAAGCTGGCATCAGTAAGCGCTCTGGTAGTCAGGGAGCTCGGAGTCACTGTGAGGGGTTATTGTCTGATAAATATTGTATTTGTAGGAATTGTGAGAATATAGTTGAGGATGGGTGCATCCAGAGATGTCAGTCCAACCTTAATATCGACATGGACCGTCATCCGTTGAGTGATTACCACTCACTAGTGGGTAAGGTCTTGAACCAGACAGAATGCTGGGTGTGCTCACAGGTACCTCAAGGTCAGAACAAGTCAGGATTAGTACCATACCCTTTAGCAATAGATGAGGTACTCGAATTATGGGGTGGGAGACCGGTGGACAAGAAATTCAATATTTCTAGGCCCCCTAGTTTAAAGCTCCACCAGTATTATGTAGACAGATCCTTATTATGTGTTAATATTTCCAATTACCGAAAACCGGGAAATTGGGAAGTGACGTGGAATAACCAGACAATGACCTTTTCACACAGAGCTGATAGGATACCCATAGACTCTGAACTTGTACGCCAAATAGCAAACAGTAGGAGGTATTTTCGGTATAGGTATACTCGTGGAAGCAAGACCATGTGGGTTGGAAAAGTATCGCCAGGGTATTGTGCTCATATCATCCAGCCCGATACTTGTACTGAGCAGATGGGAGAACTAGGGATAGGTTTCTTTACATGGAAAATTTGTAATATGTTGATGTCATATTTTGTCCCCTATGTTCTCCCAGATGATGCCTATTTCATATGTGGGAGGAAGGCGTACAAGTGGCTTGCCCCGAGCTAAGAGGGATTGTGATATATTGGGAGTACTACCAGAGGTCATGACCATAACCCATGATAAAATGAAAGAGGTTCACCGCAGTGCTCAGGCTCCTTATACTCATACTCACTATGAACACATTATCAAGAGACACCTCATAGATAGAACAGAGCACACAGCCTCTGATTTGATCCACGAATCCAGCGGGATTTAATTCCTCCTCGCATTAGACATCACCCGTACTTCCAGAGAAATGATATATAGGTATATCCATGCGCTAGCGAACTTGATAGATAATATCACTGAGATGTATGACGACACCTTCAGGTATACGGGAAGGGAGTTACAAGCTTACAAGAAGGAACTGATTCACCACAGGATGGTCCTAAATTATATCACAGCCGTGACAGGTGGGTACTGTGTTACTCTGGCAACTCAATATGGGGTGAAGTGCTGTACGTATATTACGAACAGTACTGATGATCCAACGGAGATTATCGATCAAAAGATGGACGATATCTTGCAGTTGAAGTGGGAGTTCATGAGGAAACACAAACTTACCTTGGCGACTGTGAGTAATGAACTGACCGGCTGGATCTCATGGTTGAACCCACGAAATTGGTTCTCAGGTTTAGGAGAGTGGGCTCAAAATGTTATTATGAGTGTAGGGAAGTATCTCCTTTGTATCCTGGGAGTCTTCATAATTATTGGTTTGATATTTAGGTGTGTTCGATTTCTGACGCGGCGCAAGCACGTCACAAAGTTGATGAGTCTAGGGAGCGAGGGCGCTGTTACAGCAGCAGATTTAATTTATGACCCATCCATAGAGACAGTGTTATGATAAGGATTGCAAATGAATTTCATGGCCTGTTTCTTTCACCCGTTTTTCTTTTGTTTCCCCCTCTGCCCAGATACATCCATCCGGAAAAGACATCTGCCCTACCCAAAATGTTTATATGAATGTATTTTAGATATGTGTCTTATCTTCACCTCTGCAACCTCCAGTTAATAGCACACATAGTCGACAGGTGATATCCACATATACTAGCACTCACATATGTTACCCCCTCCATGTATCATCAACTAAATGTGCACCCCATTTGTTTTAACAAGAAGCCAAAAAGAGCTCAGTAGTGTTTGTTGGCCCATTTACAGACCCTTGATACGGGATGAGAAGGATTTAATGTATACTTCGCAATACCTCGAAGCTTAATTAGAACATATACGGCACGATGATACATGCCCCTCAGACATGGATTCACACATACATGCTTTTTACTATCCCACTAAGCCATACATTTCCTACCTACCACTCTCCCCCGACCATCCAAACTTCTATAGATATTGTGTAGATATTTTTCTGTTTAGTGATTAGATAGTGGCAATAATTGGTGACTGCCAAAGTCGAAAAATATTGCAGTACACACATCACTTACAAACTACACACAATTTTAACATAGTAATAAAACGTTTCCTCAAAACAAATTAGCTTTAAGATTGGCAAAATAAACCACTTAATATTAAATTAACTAGTAATCAACCTACACTTACATATAAATAAGAACATGCTATGTATCCGTTAATAGGCAAATGTGTGAGCATCTTAGATACATGTAAAATTCAAGCAAACCTTATTTTATCTGGGACACAAATTAGCAGAAATGTCGATTTGCTCTACATGAGGTACATCCCTCAAAATCCAGGATTCTACACAGTATCTGATTATAGTGTAACAGTTCAAACACCTAAGGCTATGCAGAGATTGTAATGAGATGACATGCTTGATAACAATCCTTCATATTTTTTACCACTATGCTTTGCATGGACGATAGGTTTATGTTTTCTCAAAGTCGAAAAATATTGCAGTACACACATCATGTACAAACTACACACAGATGGCCTCCGCGCGTGTACTTGTTCTGTCGTGCGTGCACATATCCGCAATTTGCGTATGATCGCTCCCGCGGTCCTGCGCATTAGCGCGTGGTATGGGTATTTACGGTAGAGTTTGTGAACGCATGGAAAGCTATCAAAACACATTACATATTTAATCCAAATAGTGCACAATGTACACATAGCCTCCCTGCACCACATCAGAAAATAACAGCAGTTTAAATGGTTTCAGAACAAAGGGATTCACCTTTACAGATTAGGAGGGGACAGAACAAGGTTATAAGGTAGTGTTTGGTATCCAGCTGAAGGGTATTTTAAGGGTAACATTCCGGTGTTGGTTTGAGAAAGATCGCATGTTCCTGCGGATAGTTATGTGCAGGAGCAGAATATAGATATAAACTGTATTTACTGTACATTATGTATGTGGCGGGAATCCAGAGGAGACCACCCACAAGAGCAGTTGGGAAAGACATCGCCTACCTATTCAAACCGACCTATGACCTCCTGTACTGTAAATGTGCATTCCTGTGTCCAATGGACAAAGAGATTACAGTATCTATTGTATTGCTTTTTGGAAGAATTGTATAAAGAGAGCCTACTGCAGGCCTGGTCAGACACAAGACTCACAACGTTATCTATCAGATGACGGAGGACCGAAGCGGGTAGCGCAAGCGAATCCACTCACGTATGTAACATTGTATGTAGCCATTTACTCTGTTATATTGTATTACTTGTATTGTAACCCCCTTTCAGCAATAATACCCTGTGGTGTCGGAACCCAGCGGTTTAATTACAATCTGGTGTCGTGTCTTCATTGCCCTGCTAAGGTTTAAAGTGTATTATCATTGCTTTGCATTGCTGTAAAAGGTTTAAAGTGTATCTCTGGGTGTGTACGCGCTGTGAGTACTTTGTACCGTCAGCGCGGCGTTTGTACGCTAAGTCCGTACACAGCACGGGACTTTGTACGCTAATAGCGTACAAAGTACGTAGAGTGTGTATTAAGTACAGCGGACGCAGCGGCTCCATGGTAAAGTGTATTTAAGGTGTGTTTAAGGTATAGCTTTCATTCCTAAGGATAAATCAGCATTATCAGTTTAAATGTAAGTTCACTTAAATCTAAACTCTGGCGTTTGCATAGAGTACTCGTAGAGCAAGACAAATCTTCTGAAGCTCTATCAAAGGGTCGCTGGCTTTTGAAAAGAGATAAATTACAGGTACATGCATCTTTTACAAAGAAACAGTTGCAAAAATGAGGGAAGTCTTCCATTAATATTCTTCATTCACATAACTTTTGGAATTGAATAGTAAGTTGCCCATACAATGTATTTCACCACCTTTTCCCAGCTCAAAGTTTTGCCCTATTGGGTCCCTACCCTAGGATTCAATACAGATGTGTGCTCTTACATCCTTGCTGCAGTGACACTAAACAGCCCTTTAAGTCATGCCATGACGTGACGGGACTCGGTAGGGCTGAGCATGTGTTTCTTGCATCTGCATAAGAAATGCCATGTTACAGTGTTTTCCATGAAAACACTGTAGCATAGCACTTTGTATGAATATACAGTAGCATTACATTTTAATCAGCAGAAGCTGCTCATGCATCCTATTGCATTACACGGGATCCGGTCTCTAGGTCGACAGTGTCTAGGTCGATCACTATAGGTCGACAGTAAGTAGGTCAACATGGTTTCTAGGTCAACAGGGACTCTAGGTCGACATGAGTTTTTCACAATGTTTTTCATTTTTTTTTACTTTTTCATACTTTACGATCCACATGGACTACTATTGAGAACGGTAACCATGCGAGGGGACACGGTGCACTAATTGGGGTTACCCGTCACACTACGAAAAAAACTACACAATTTTTTTCTTCAAAACTCATGTCGACCTAGTACATGTCGACCTAGAGTCCCTGTCAACCTAGAAACCATGTCAACCTACTTACTGCCGACCAATAGTGGTCGACCTAGACACTGTCGACCTAAATCTATTCAATCTAACATACCACACCCGCATTACATAGTGTCCAAGAAGCATTTTCAAGGAAAAAAAACGCAAAAGAAGACGCTCAGCGCTACCAAGTCACACGGCACTTCTGCATTATGTGTAATGTGACTTAAAGCAAACAGAGCAAATATGTAAGAGGATACATCTGTACCTTCCTGAAAACAAATTATTATTTACAGAGCATACATCTCAGCTGTGCTTTTCCGCAATGAAAATGGAAATGAAGTGGATCAATGTTGAATGGGGGTCTGGCTGGTGATATGCTGCTGGACCAGGCTGGTTACCAGATATGACTGAACAGGCCTGGTTACCGAATATGACTGTAGTGCTCTGTGAACCAGTCTGGGTATCGGTATAACTGGTAATGCACTGTGAACCAGGCTGGGTACCGGTATAACTGGTAACGCACTGTGAACCAGGCTGGGTACCGGTATAACTGGTAGCACATGGTGAACTGGTCTGGGTACTGGTGTAACTGGTAATGCACTGTGAACCCGGCTGGGTACCGGTATAACTGTTAGCACATGGTGAACTGGTCTGGGTACTGGTGTAACTGGAAATGCACTGTGAACCAGGCTGGGTACCGGTATAACTGGTAACGCACTGTGAACCAGGCTGGGTACCGGTATAACTGGTAATGCACTGTGAACCAGGCTGGGTACCGGTATAACTGGTAGCACGCGGTGAACCGGGCTGGGTGCAGGTATAACTGGTAATGCGACTGTAATCCGTGCTGGTACCAGATATAACTGGTAACACAACAGTAATCTGAGCTGTTACTGGATATAATTGGTAAATCAACTGGAATCCAGACTGGTTATGGATATATCTGGTAACACAACTGTAATACGGACTGGGTAGCAAAAGAGCAGAGGTTTACAGGAAATAAGGTAATTAGTGTTACCTCTTAGGGAGCTCAGCTACTAAGCTCACACTGAGCTGTGTGACTCAAGGAACTGGCAGCTTCTGAAACACAGGTCTCTCTACTTATACCTCCTGATCTTTGGTGATTGGTGAATAGAGTCAGATGATTCAGGGAGTCTCAGGCTGAAACAGGATTGGATAGCTCATGGTCAGGTGATCAGACCCTGTCACGTCAGTACTTCAAGTTAGGCTTTGATGTGGAGTGAGGCCTAGCAGGCTGGCAAAACACTGAAGGCTAAAATTCTCAATATGAATAGAGGATGCTGGATTTTAGGCCTAAACCCCAGAGAGCTGAACACAGTGGAAAATCAAATGCTGCACACAGCTGATTACTCAGAGGAATTCCTACTCAGGTGGCTAATCAAGGGAAGCAACACAGATTTGCAGTCATCATGCTGAGCTGAAACAGATGCAGGTTACAGGATACACTGAGGTAAGCCATAGAACACGAGAAATACAGTCAGGATCATGACAAACTTAGATTTACATTTCTAATAAAATTAACCATCAGTATCTAAATTCAGGATAATTGCAGCTACATCATCCACAGTAAATACTGAAAAACGTGCCAATAATTTCCAAATGACAAAACAAATTACAGAAAATTATAGCTGAACTATTGTTTAAAAAATCATTTAGTTTTAAATCTTTATTTGAAAGAATTTTTTTATGTAATATTTAGAATCATGCTTCCCATCTCAAAATAAGGTTCTCTCTTCAAGTAGATGAATTTATCCAGCCTGAATTGCTCACAAACAAAAGAAAACACCTAGACTAAGGGGGATAGACAATTGTCATGTATATTTAGGTTTTGAACTCGCAGCGAGTTCAGTGCAAATACTGAAGGCATTTATAATGCATCATTTGCTTAAATATTACCTCATTAAAGCTGCTCTTTCTGCAGAGAACTCTTGTGCAGGAGAGGAGTCTTTTCAGAACCTTCCCCGCTGTTTACTCACTAGGAGCCAGGGAGAGATATTAGTTCACCATTATCCTGTCATAAACGTTCTTCTTTGCCAGCAAGAAGAATTTAAACTTCATAGTAAGGACTTTCTGCCAAATATACATACATACATATACGAAGAATGACAATTAAGTTTGTGAACTCATCGCTGTAAAATGTGCTACATACCTCATTGCTGAATATCACTGTGCTTTCCTTCAAAGTACTTCCCTTGGGAAGCTATGAACCGATGCCAGCTCCTAGTCCACCCTCCAAATCAATTTTGAATCTGGTTTTGTGGAATGGTCTTCAGAGCTGCCGTTGTATTACTCCTGATGTGATCAATGTCATCAAAATGCCTTCCTTTCAATATTTCCTTTATCTTCGGAAACAGAAAAAGTAATTGGGGGCTAGATTGGTGAATAGGGAGGGTGTTCAAACAGTTATTTGTGTACTACCTTAAAACTCCCTCACAGACAGTGCTGTGTGAGCAAGCGCACTGTCGTGATGCAAGATCCACGAGTTGTTTGCAAAATGTTTAGATCGTTTCTGTCTAACTTTTTCACAGCCTTTTCAGTACTTCCAAATAGTAAACGGGGTTGACTGTTTGTCAATGTTCACTTGCTCTGCTAGGCTCCTGAAAGTCAGCAGACTATTTTCACACACAATTTGACAAACTTTTGCAGTTTTTTCTTCACTTCTGCTCGTTGCTGACCGTCCTGATCTGTCATCGTCAGGGACACTTTCTTTATCCTCAGAAAAGCGTTTCAGCCACTTGTAAACTGTTGTTTTTGCCATAGTATTATCCCTGAAAATTTGTTCTAAAAGCTCTCTGATTTTGAGGAGGTGGAGAATGAGGTGACCCAGTATATGCCGGGTACGTTAAACTAGTGTATCTACAGTATATAGATATAAACCAGCACTCCATGCAAGAAAGAATGAGGAGCCTGGCTTGGCGTGCCGCTGTAAGCTTGTTTGTATTTGCAAATGTCACCCTCATTATGAGACTTGTTTGGACACATAAGTGATTTTATAGTTACCATACAAGTGCTGCTTACATGAAATGGTTTATATAGTAACACACGCACACTCATATATATCTACAGTACTGTGCAAAAGTTTTAGGCAGGTGTGTAAAAATGCTACAAAGTAAGAATGCTTTCAAAAATAGAAGTGTTAATGCTGAGAAATACAGACAGGTATTTACCCATCATGCAATACCATCAGGGAGGCAGGGGATTAGCTCCAAATTTATTCTGCAGCAGGACAACGACCCCAAACATACAGCCAATGTCATTAAAAACTATAATCAGCATAAAGAAGAACAAGGAGTCCTGGAAGTGATATGGCCCCACAGAGTCCTGATCTTAACAGCATCAAGTCTGTCTGGGATTATATGAAGAGACAGAAGGATTTGAGCAAGCCTACATCCACAGATCTGTGGTTAGTTCTCCAAGATGTTTGGAACAACCTCCCTGACGAGTTTCTTCAAAAACTGTGTGTAAATGTACCTAGAAGAGCAGACGCTATTATGAAGGCAAAGGGTGATCACACCAAATATTGATTTGATTTAGATTTCTCTTCTGTTAATTCATTTTGGATCTTGCTAATTTATAAAAATAAACTATTATTAACAGTTCTATATTTGAAAGCATTCTTACTTTGCAGCATTTTTTCCACACCTGCCGCATTTATGAGTCAGAGGCAGCAGAAGCAGCAGTAACAGCAGATCTGGTACAGGTCACTAATGGGGACGGGTGCACTGCGTCATTAGTCCACTGGATAATGGGGGTCACTCCTAACCGTTTGCACGCAGTGGTTCGTCGCTGCAGTGTGAATAGGTCGGAACTGCGGCTGCGCGGTGCCCGTATTGCGTACGCGCGTCGTTGCCCTGTGACGGCAGTCACCGGGTGATGACGCCAGGGCCGAAGAAAGTGATCGCAGGCCCGATTGCAAGAAGATTGACAGCGGGATGGAGGATCGGGGTGTCTACTCACCGTTTCCCGGGCATGGTAAGGCAAACGCAGGTGTGTCCAGGCGTGTGGAGGGCGGATGTCTGACGTCACAGCCGGGACCTTCATCGCTGGATCCGTAATACTGGGTAAGTAGGTGCAGGGCTGGTCTTGTTCTGCACAAAACTTTTTTAGCATAGCAGGGCTGCACAAGCGATCACAGCCATGCTATGCTAAAATACACTCCCCCATAGGCGGCGTCAAGTTGATTGCACAAGCAGCAAAAAGTTGCTACGTGCGATCAACTCAGAATGACCCCCAATAAACGGAATACAGTAGTAAATGATTTGATCAATGGTAAAGCTACGTATTTTAACACTGCAGCTAGATTTTTCTTGCAAAGATTTCTGCCGTTTCTGCTCCTCTTTGTCAGTTCCTAAACTAGTTGCCTGTATTTGACCAAATCCAATATAAAATACTTCAACTACATACAACACAATAAACATAAACGCTCGCTGCCTTTCAGCTACACAACTTTCTAGGACTGTACCTACTCGGTGAAATGTGCTCCCTCCCAAAACAAATCTTTCTAGTCTAAAAACCCTCAAATGTTCCCTGAATAAGCGAACCAAATTTTCCTGAACCACCCATATAACCTCCATAAATTATCCAACCCAAGTATTACCACTCTATACAATTCGCACAAACTTGCATGCGTTCTCTTACCACACTAAAACAGCCCTCTTCCCTAAGACCAACACAGTATTGTGACTGGATCACTAAAGGCATTCGGTCAGATATATTCATTGAAATCAGGCATATTCAGTGTGCTTTTCCCCCGATCTGATCCGATGCGCGTTCCTGTGTGCATCGGATCGGATCCCCCTTGATCCGACATATCATGAGTGCTGCACTCGTTATATGTTGGATCCCGCAGTAAATGGATGGGAAAGTAAAGATACATCGTATGCAAAAAAAAACTGCATACGATATATCTAATACTATCCTGCCAACGGGGAGGCTGCCGAGAGGTTGGAGGAAATCTTATATGACATGACGGACCGTCATGTCGTATAAGTGCATGGGGCCCTTTAGTCCACAAAGTACTTTTTACCTGTAATCTGGCTGAATCATAATGCAAAATTGGATAAAGGCAGAGGTGTATCTACCCATTGGCCAGGATGGCACTCGCCAGGGGAACCAGCTAAGAAGGGGCACCGCCCTGGCTGTGCTACCCGCGGCCAGGGGTTAGAATCACTGTACCCTTGTGCCCCCCACCTCCACAGTCTGCACTATATCAAGTAACTGCAAAACTACAGCTCCCAGCAGCCATATATATATATATGAGAGAGAGAGAGGGGGAGATCTATAAGGGGTACTACTGTGTAGCGTATTGTGAATAACGGACATTACTGTGTGGTATAACGTGAGTAAGGGACACTACTGTGTGGTAATATGAATTGAGGGTACTATTGTGTGGCCACGCCCCTTTTGGGCACACATGACTTCCATTTTTCAAATATGGGGGGGGGGGGCACCAGTCCCTTACTTTGCCAGGGGTGCTCGGACCCCTAGATGCCCCCCTGGATAAAGGATACAATATTGTAAGAACAGAAACAAATGAGGTATATGCAATGTTTCAAACGCATGAAATACAACATGGGAAGAACAAGGTACCATGCGGCTTACCATACTCCACATTGTACACAACAAGCTGTATGGTACCAGTTTCTTCCCATGTTGGATTTCATGTGTTTGAAACATTGCATATACCTCACTTGCTTCTGTACTTACAATATTGTATCCTTTATCCAGTCTGCATTTTCCTACACACTGCTTGCAACATTATCACATACTCTGTTAGTTTTTGAGCCCTGTGACTAAATAAAGACAAATTTTGCATGTGAAAACATTCAGATATATAATTTGTTCACAGATACACACTCACACCATTCCCAAGGTGAGCACAGGTAACACACAGACTAACAATGAGAAGTTAAGCATAAAGAAAACATTATCATTAGCCAAATAGGACTGGTTAAAAATTTTTTTAAAAGGGATGGCGCAAAAAATAAATAAATGGAAGGGAAGTCTCCTTAAAAATTTTGGAGGGTTGCTAAAGGACAGTCCTACTGGGAAAAAGCAAGGTCTGCTCTCACTGTGTGTCCAACCCTTAGACAATACCGAAAGAGATATATTGTTGAGAAAAACCTCCATGGCTGGAACACATTACATATGATGGGTCATTTCATGTTGGATGCAATGTTAATTTTAAAAATGCATATCCTACTTGTACTTCCTTGCATATGAATGGGTGGAGCAGGGAAGGAAAGTGATTTAGTGATTTATAAACATAAGCCAAGTTCAACAGAGTTGTCAAAAGGCGTGTTGTATGTGCTCTGAGTTGGTCTACCGCAGAACAATAATCTGTGCCAATAAAACTTACGCAGTGTTTATTAAAATGTGGATACACAGAATGAATGGTAGTTGCTTAAATCAATTAATTGATCGATCATAGGAGCCATGTAAGGGAGGGGTTAATCTACACTAGAAAAGCAAACAAATTCCCACACGCCACAACACATTATAATAGACCAGCAAAAGACATACATCCTACATGATAATAGTAATACAGAGATCTCAGATATATTTGCAAACATATTATAAGCCGCCAGCCATGTATAAATTTATTGATCCATCAGAGGTGAATGCATGGGAGGGGTTAATCTAGACTAGAATGAGGATATACTGTATATTATTTTAAAAAATTAAATAAACCAAGCATCCCTGTGGCAATTAGTGGGTAGATCAGTTAGGGATAACAGGCCAAAAGTCACCAGTATATTGTGCCTGTGGTTTGCAAATGCACTTATGTGTACTGGTTTGGTATGTGACAGGAATGCTATCAAACTAAAACATGGGGAAAGACTTCTATTCTCTAAACATGATAAATTCTGTTTGTAAGGATACTGCAGCAAGTCACTCACAGTCTGAAAATAAGATTTTACTCACCGGTAAATCTATTTCTCGTAGTCCGTAGTGGATGCTGGGACTCCGTAAGGACCATGGGGATTAGCGGCTCTGCAGGAGACTGGGCACAACTAAAGAAAGCTTTAGGACTACCTGGTGTGCACTGGCTCCTCCCACTAAGACCCTCCTCCAGACCTCAGTTAGGATACTGTGCCCGGAAGAGCTGACACAATAAGGAAGGATTTTGAATCCCGGGTAAGACTCATACCAGCCACACCGTATAACTCGTGATACTATACCCAGTTAACAGTATGATAACAACTGAGCCTCTCAACAGATGGCTCAACAATAACCCTTTAGTTAGGCAATAACTATATACAAGTATTGCAGACAATCCGCACTTGGGATGGGCGCCCAGCATCCACTACGGACTACGAGAAATAGATTTACCGGAGAGTAAAATCTTATTTTCTCTAACGTCCTAAGTGGATGCTGGGACTCCGTAAGGACCATGGGGATTATACCAAAGCTCCCAAACGGGCGGGAGAGTGCGGATGACTCTGCAGCACCGAATGAGCAAACTCTAGGTCCTCCTCAGCCAGGGTATCAAACTTGTAGACTCTTGCAAGAGTGTTTTAACCCGACCAAGTAACAGCTCGGCAAATTTGTAAAGCCGAGACCCCTCGGGCAGCCGCCCAAGAAGAGCCCACTTTCCTCGTGGGATGGGCTTTCACAGATTTAAGGTGCGGCATTCCAGCCGCAGAATGTGCAAGTTGAATCGTGCTACAGATCCAGCGAGCAATAGTCTGCTTAGAAGCAGGAGCACCCAGCTTGTTGGGTGCATACAGGATAAATAGTGAGTCAGTTTTCCTGACTCCAGCCGTCCTGGAAACATATACTTTTCAGGGCCCTGACTACGTCCAGAAAACTTGGAATCCTCCAAGTCCCAAGTAGCCGCAGGCACCACAATAGGTTGGTTCACATGAAAAACTGATACCACCTTAGGAAGGAATTGGGAACGAGTCCTCAATTCCGCCTTATCCATATAAATACAGATAAGGGCATTTGTATGACAAAGCCGCCAATTCTGATACACGCCTGGCCGACGCCACGGCCCACATCATGACCACTTTCCACGTGAGGTATTGTAGCTCCACGGATTTAAGTGGCTCAACTCAATGCGACTTCAGGAAATCCAACACTACGTTGAGATCCCACGGTGCCACTGGAGGCACAAACGGGGGTTGACTATGCAGCACTCCCTTAACAAAAGTCTGAACTTCAGGCAGTGAAGCCAGTTCTATTTTGGAAGAAAATCGATAGAGCCGAAATCTGGACCTTAATGGAACCCAATTTTAGGCCCATAGTCACCTCTGACTTGTAGGAAGTGCAGAAAGCGACCTAGCTGAAATTCCTCCTTTGGGGCCTTACTGGCCTCACAGCACGCAACATATTTCCGCCATATGCGGTGATAATGGTTTGCGTTCACTTCTTTCCTAGCTTTAAATAGCGTAGGGATAACTTCCTCCGGAATGCCCTTTTACTTCAGGATCCGGCGTTCAACCGCCATGCCGTCAAACGCAGCCGCGGTACGTCTTGGAACAGACAGGCCCCCTGCTGCAGCAGGTCCTGTCTGAGCGGCAGAGGCCATGGGTCCTCTGAGATCATCTCTTGGAGTTCTGGGTACCAAGCTCTTCTTGGCCACCCGGAACAATGAGTATAGTTCTTACTCCTCTCCTTCTTATTATTCTCATTACCCTGGGTATGAGAGGCAGAGAAGGGAACACATACACCGACTGGTACACCCACGGTGTTACCAGAGCGTCCACAGCTATCGCCTGAGGGTCCCTTGACCTGGCGCAATATCTTTGTAGCTTTTTGTTGAGGCGGGACGCCATCCTGTCCACCTGTGGCCTTTCCCCACGGTGTACAATCATTTGGAAGACTTCTGGATGAAGTCCCCACTCTCTCGGGTGGAGGTCGTGTCTGCTGCGAAAGTCTGCTTCTCAGTTGTCCACTCCGGGAATTAACACTGCTGACAGTGCTAACACATGATTTTCCGCCCATCGGAGAATCCTTGTGGCTTCTGCCATCGCCATCCTGCTTCTTGTGCCGCCCTGTCGGTTTACATAAGCGACCGCCGTGATGTTGTCTGACTGGATCAGCACCGGCCGGTGTTGAAGCAGGGGTCTAGCCTGACTTAGGGCATTGTAAATGGCCCAAAGTTCCAGAACATTTATGTGTAGGGAAGTTTCCTGACTTTTCAATAGGCCTTGGAAGTTTCTTCCCTGTGTGACTGCCCCCCAGCCTTGAAGGCTGGCATCCGTGGTCACCAGGACCCAGTCCTGTATGCCGAATCTGCGGCCCCCTAGAAGATGTGCAGTCACCACCACAGCGACACCCTGGCCCTTGGAGACAGGGTTATCCGCCGATGCATCTGAGAATGCGACCCGGACCACTTGTCCAACAGATCCCACTGGAAGATCCTTGCATGGGACTTGGCGAATGGAAATTCTTCGTAAGAAGCTACCATCTTTCCCAAGGCTCGCGTGCATAGACGCACCGATACCTGTATTTGTATTAGGAGGTCTCCGTCTAGAGACGCCAACTCCTTGGACTTCTCCTCCGGGAGAAACCCTTTTTATCCTGTTCTGTGTCCAGAACCATACCCAGGAACAGTAGACGCGTCGTAGGAACCAGCTGTGACTTTGGAATACTCAGAATCCAGCCGTGCTGTTGTAGCACTTCCCGAGATAGTGCTACTCCGACAATCAACTGCTCCCTGGACCTCGCCTTTATAAGGAGATCGTCCAAGTACGGGATAAGTACTTCGGCCATTACCTTGGTAAATACCCTCGGTGCCGGGGACAGACCAACGGCAACGTCTGGAATTGGTAATGACAATCCTGTACCACAATTTTGAGGTACACCTGGTGACGAGGGTAAATAGGGACATGCAGGTAAGTATCCTTGATGTCCAGTGATACCCTGAAATTTTCCAGGCTTGCAATAATCGCCCTGAGCAATTCCATTTTGAACTTGAACCTTCGTATATAAGTGTTCAAGGATTTCAATTTTAGAATGGGTCTCACCGAACCGTCTGGTTTCGGTACCACAACATTTTGGAATAGTAACCCCGGCCTTGTTGAAAGAGGGGTACCTTGATTTCACCTGCTGGAAGTACAGCTTGTGAATTGCCGCCAGTACTACCTTTCTCCGAGGGCAGCAGGCAAGGCTGATGTGAGGCAACGGCGAGGGGGACTCGTCTCGAACTCCAGCCTGTATCCCTGTGATACTACTTGCAGAACCTAGGGATCCACCTGTGGGCAAGCCCACTGATCCCTGCAGTTCCCGAGACGCGCCCCCACCGCACCTGTCTCCACCTGTGAAGCCCCAGCGTCATGCGGTGGACTCAGAGGAAGCGAGGGAAGATATTTGATCCTGGAACTGGCCGACTGGTGCAGCTTTTTCCTTCTTCCCTTGTCTCTGTGCAGAAAGGAAGCGCCTTTGACCCGCTTGCTTTTCTGAAGCCGAAAGGACTGTACCTGAAAATACGGTGCTTTCTTTAGGCTTTTGTGAGGAAACCCAGGGACGTGCAGTCAGGGGAGGCAGTGCCTCCCCTGTCATAATGATTAAGATAATACAAAGAAGATGCATATGACACATATTCTGTGTCATATGTATCTTCTTTATATTATTCTTTACATTTCTCCCCTCTCTATGTATTTGGGAGGCACCGATCGTGGTGCCTCCCGTTGTCACTGCGGAAAGTATGGGGAGCGGGGGGCGGGCACGGGCGGGGACTAGCCTTGGGCTGTAAAAGCCCATTGAAAATATATGGGA
Organism: Pseudophryne corroboree; assembly: GCF_028390025.1. Classification (NCBI taxonomy): domain Eukaryota; kingdom Metazoa; phylum Chordata; class Amphibia; order Anura; family Myobatrachidae; genus Pseudophryne; species Pseudophryne corroboree. Next base: position 330,693,212 of record NC_086450.1, on the reverse strand, counting down.
AAGCGGCACCATTAGTGGTGCCGCTTTCATACAGGGACGTGCTTTCAACCTATGAAAGCACGTCCCTGTCAGTGAGGCCACAGTGATTGGCCAGCGGATCCGTCCCTGGATCCGCTGTCAATCACTGTGTGGGCGACGCGGGGGAGGAGGTGCGGGCGGCTGGATGCGGCTATGGTGCGGGCGGCGGGATGCGGCGGTGGAGCGGGCGTCGGCGGTGCGGGTTGCGGCGGTGGTGCGGCGGCGGATAATTACCTTTATTCTGCAGAGTTTGGCAGCGGAGCGGTTCCAGTTTCAAAAATGGCGCCTCAGCGTCATTTTTGAAATTCAAGATGGCCGCCGCGAGCCAATCACGGCTCGCCGCGTCATCGCCCCGCCCCCGCCAGCTGACTTATATAAGTCAGCGCGAGGCGGAGGAGAGTCAGTCCGACGGCGGAGGAGGAGCAGTGAAGAGCTCCTGAAGAATGAAGACGCCGGAAGTCCTGGCTGGGCGGCGGCTATGCAAAAGAGCTTAGCAGCCGCCGCCCACCAGGTGAAGACGCTGGAAGCCCTGGGGGGGTGGCGCCCCCCCAGGTGAAGACGCCGGAAGCCCTGGGAAGGCGGCGGCCACGCAAAAGAGCTTAAAGGCTGCCGCCCCCAGGTGAAGACCCAGTTTAATAAAGTTTATTTTCAAGATAGTGTGGTGTTTTTATTTTAATATTTTCTTTACAGGTGGACTACAGGTGCCAGCGGGCACTTTATGTCCGGGCATGCTGGCACTGGTGGTTCTCCAAGTGCCAGCATGCTGGGGCAGGCTTGCTGGGACCTGTAGGCTACCTGTAAAGAACAATATTACTATTCTTTGCAGGTGGACTACAGGTGCCAGCAGGCCCTTTGTGTCCGGGCATGCTGGCACTTGTGGTTCTCCAAGTGCCAGCATGCTGGGGCAGGCTTGCTGGGACCTGTAGGCCACCTGTAAAGAACAATATTATCACACAATGAACCCCGCACCCACCGCCACCAGGGGTGCGGGGCATAGCACTGGGCTATCAGCCCAGTGCTGGTTACTGCTCGGGAGGGGGGACCCCATTTTTATTTTTTGGGGTTCCCACTTTCCGAGTAATTCCAACCCTGGGCTGACTGGCTGGGGGGCAGATTAATGTTATGGCAGAGGGACCCCACACTGAGTGTCTCCCCTGCTATGGCATTACTCCCCCTAGCTGGTTCTGCCTAGTGCTGGTTTTACTGGTGTGTTGGGGGACCACACTTTTTTTTTTCAGGTGGGGGGGATGGGGGGGGGGGGAGGGCTTCTTAGCTGCCAGTGCCTCCCCAACCAGTGACCTCACCGCACGTCACTGAGGAAACCTGAGGTAAAAAATTTTCTTCCCAGCTGTTGCTGTGGATACGAGGTCCCAGAGACCATCCCCCAAACAATTCCTCTCCCTTATAAGGCAGAATCTCCATGTGCCTTTTAAATGCAGCATCACCTGTCCACTGCCGGGTTTCTACTACCCTCCTGGCAGAATGGACATTGCATTAATTCTGGATGCCAGCCGGCAAATATCCCTCTGTGCATCCTTTATATATAAGACAACGTCTTAAATATGCTCAATGTTAGCAAATATTATTATCCCTGTCTTAGCGTATTAATATTATCTGACAGGGTGTCAGACCACGCTGCAGCAGCACTATTTATGCTGAGGCAATTGCAGGTTTCAGTATATAACCTGAGTGTGTAAATACAGACTTCAGGATCGCCTCCTGCTTTTTATCAGCAGGTTCCTTCAAGGTGGCCGTATCCTAAGACGGCAGTGCTACCTTTTGACAAACGTGTGAGCGCCTTATCCACCCCTAAGGGATATCTCCCAACGTGACCTATCCTCTGGCGGGAAAGGGTACGCCATCAGTAACTTTTTAGAAATTACCAGTTTTTTATCGGGGGAAACCACGCTTCTTTACACACTTCATTCATTCATCTGATGGGGGAACAAAACAGTGGCTGTTTTTTCTCCCCAAAAATAAAACCCCTTTTATGTGGTACTTGGGTTCATGTCAGAAAATGCGTAACACATTTTTCATTGCCGAGATCATGTAACGGATGTTCCTAGTGGATTGTGTATATGTCTCAACCTCGTCGACACTGGAGTCAGACTCCGTGTCGACATCTGTGTCTGCCATCTGAGGTAACGGGCGTTGTTTGAGCCCCTGATGGCCTTTGAGACGCCTGGGCAGACGCGGGCTGAGAAGCCGGCTGTCCCACAGCTGTTACGTCATCCAGCCTTTTATGTAAGGAGTTGACACTGTCGGTTAATACCTTCCACCTATCCATCCACTCTGGTGTCGGCCCCACAGGGGGCGACATCCCATTTATCGGCCTCTGCTCCGCCTCCACGTAACCTTCCTCATCCAACATGTCGACACAGCCGTACCGACACACCGCACACACACAGGGAATGCTCTGACTGAGGACAGGACCCCACAAAGTCCTTTGGGGAGACCGAGAGAGAGTATGCCAGCACACACCAGAGCGCTATATAATGCAGGGATTAACACTATAACTGAGTGATTTTTCCCCAAATAGCTGCTTGTATACATATATTGCGCCTAAATTTAGTGCCCCCCCCCCCCCTCTTTTTAACCCTTTGAGCCTGAAAACTACAGGGGAGAGCCTGGGGAGCTGTCTTCCAGCTGCACTGTGAAGAGAAAATGGCGCCAGTGTGCTGAGGGAGAAGCCCCGCCCCCTTTTCGGCAGACTTTCTCCCGCTTTTTCTGTGATACTGGCAGGGGTAATTTTACATCTATATAGCCTCTGGGACTATATATGATGTATATTTTGCCAGCCAAGGTGTTATTTATTGCCCTCAGGGCGCCCCCCCCCAGCGCCCTGCACCCATCAGTGACCGAAGTGTGAGGTGTACATGAGGAGCAATGGCGCACAGCTGCAGTGCTGTGCGCTACCTTGGTGAAGACCGAAGTCTTCTGCCGACGATTTTCCGGACCCTCTTCGTGCTTCTGGCTCTGTAAGGGGGACGGCGGCGCGGCTCCGGGAACGAACACCAAGGTCGGGTCCTGCGGTCGATCCCTCTGGAGCTAATGGTGTCCAGTAGCCTAAGAAGCCCAAACTACCACCTGTTAGGTAGGTTCGCTTCTTCTCCCCTTAGTCCCTCGCTGCAGTGAGTCTGTTGCCAGCAGATCTCACTGAAAATAAAAAACCTAAATATACTTTCTTTCTAGGTGCTCAGGAGAGCCCCTAGTGTGCATCCAGCTCGGCCGGGCACAAGAATCTAACTGAGGTCTGGAGGAGGGTCTTAGTGGGAGGAGCCAGTGCACACCAGGTAGTCCTAAAGCTTTCTTTAGTTGTGCCCAGTCTCCTGCGGAGCCGCTAATCCCCATGGTCCTTACGGAGTCCCAGCATCCACTTAGGACGTTAGAGAAATAGTGGATAACAATGAATACCAGCTGGCACTAAACATCCAAGTGTATTTTAGGATATGGCAAAATGTACACACTCTAAAATGATAATGAAAATAATAATGAAACGGTATTCATACAAAGCTACTACAAAACAAGAGACCGCAAGAGAGACTCTACGACATGTAATAGGATTTGCCTGATGTATTTAAGCTTATTAAGGCCAAAGCTATAAGATGTCTTTAAGGACGTAATAAACTGCACTTTGCTTATTTAACTGGCTGCAAACTTGACATGCTGTGCACTTTGCTGACCAGCTCCAAGAATGTTTAATCCTTTAACATGAAGCTGCAGCTGAACAGGCACACCCATCTCATAACGTGCGTAATAAAAAGCAAGTAAAACCAGATTCATTTGTATGTACAAGCGGCAGTGGATCACTGAACAAGCTAAATTTGTCTTCAAAATGTATCAATGCAATTCCATGTCAGTGTAATAGTCACGGGTAATAATGATTGCCGAGTTGCTCCCGATTTTTTGCTAGAAATGTTACTAGGTAATAGCAACATTTACAGAAAGGCAAAATCACAGGACACTACACATTTTAATGTCCAACTATTTTATTCTTCTCTAAAGCCCCATACACACTAGGCGATATTGTGAACAGAAAGGGCTTTCTGAGCGATATTGTTCACAATATTGCCTAGTGTGTACACTCATAGGGGGTAATTCCAAGTTGATCGCAGCAGGAAATTTTTTAGCAATTGGCCAAAACCATGTGCACTGCAGGGGGGGCAGATATAACATATGCAGAGAGAGTTAGATTTGCGTGGGTTATTTTGTTTCTGTGCAGGGTAAATACTGGCTGCTTTATTTTTACACTGCAATTTAGATTTCAGTTTGAACACACCCCACCCAAATCTAACTCTCTCTGCACATGTTATATCTGCCTCCCCTGCAGTGCACATGGTTTTGCCCAACTGCTATCAAAATTCCTGCTACGATCAACTTGGAATTACCCCCATTATCGTTAACGATGTGCGCTCCCGCGCGTCATTAACGATCCCGTCCCTTGTCTGAACATGTACAGACGAGGGAGATCCTCATTAACGACAGCCATGCTGCAGAAGCAGCATGTTCGTCATTCCCGCCCGCCATCGCTCCCTTCCCCGCCGGGGGTTCAGTTAGTGTATATGGGGCTTAAGGCCCATCTCTCCTCTGACATTCCCGGGACATTACTAGCCTCCAGTGATGCACATATGCCACTATGGTGGATATCCTATTAGCGGCTGTACTATACTGTCCTTTTCCCCGATGTAGGCATGCGAAGCATAATCCCCTATAAATAGCCGCCGAAGCCACAAAAACACATGGGATTGGGAACATATCCCCGATCCCATGTGTTATCATGCGATCGCGTGTCCAATTTCGCCTGGTAAACAAAGTCTCTGCAATTGCAATATCCAGCCTTTTTAATGGATGAAATTACATTAAGGCTAATAGGATACCACCCTTTGTGTCCCACTGATGCAATATAGAACGGGAGTAAATGTATGCATGTAGAACATTGATGCAATAGCAGCAAATCCTGTCAGCACTTGTTTGAATACTGAGATTCTTTATAAAAGGTACATTACAGAAACCAGTGCAGATTATGCAAAAACCAAGATGAAATTTCTAAGAAGTATCTTTAGAAGTGAAGAAACAGAGGGCGTGAAAAACTGACTTTTTCACGATTTTTCCCACGTTTTTTTTCACAGGCTATTTAATTTGGTCGCCTGTAAAAAAATACATTCTCTTCCTAAAACACACAGGTTCAGTGAATCCTGTGTATTTTCAGTTGAAACAGCACCGTTTTCGGCTATTTCCAGGGATTTGGTTTCATGGGAGCATCCTGTCTGTAGAATCTTGTCCACAAACACACCTAAAGAGGAAGGTGCATTCCTCTAATGTAGTGAACTGGGAAAATTATTATTTGTTGATTTTGAAATACAATATTCATGAATCACTGTGATCCCATAATGATAAAAAAATAATAAATTCCCCACGTTTTTTTATTTAACAGTATGAACAATTTGAGCTTTTTTTTCCACACATTTTTAATATCGGCTTTTTGAGAAAATCTAAATTTAGTTTTTACATTTTTTTTACATTTTTATTTTTATGGAAACATACTGCTATATTATATATCATATGGAAGCCCATAAAAAGATTTAAAATGAGACCATGTCCAACTCTTTAGCTCAATTAGGTGAGTTGCAAGTGCAATTAAAAAAAAGTTAATACAGGTTGAGTATCCCATATTCAAAATGCTTGGGACCAGAAGTATTTTGGATATCGGATTTTTCCATATTTTGGAATAATTGCATACCATAATGAGATATCATGGCGATGGGACCTAAGTTTAAGCACAGAATCAATTTATGTTCCATATACAGGAAATAAGATCGACCTGCAAGAGAGCAGGGCAAAAGAAGACTAAAAGCCTGACCCGGGGCATGCTTTTTATATCTATAGATTAAAATTTAACTTTTATTATCACTTGATAAAACTGTAAATTACACAAAATCACTAGATAATAGTATGTAGAAAATGTATTACATGCATGGATATAAGGTCTTAAGACCATTCATAGAGATAAGGTCATAAGACCATTCATAAAGGTATGATCAAAGATAAATACTAATTGGTGTGGCAGACCTTTATCTGCCATGAGCGAAAATATTGATCAGTAATAATGCTCTAAGTTTTCATGCGGAAAAAATATTCATACCAGATATCAGTAAGATCATAAATAAGTAAGCTGGTTTACCACAAGAATTTATCGAGCACCAATATTAAATTATAATCTCTCCCATGGTCTATAACCAATTACCACAATAGTAAGGAGAGTGGACTTCCCTATGTGCGACTTCTAACCATCAGATGTGAAGAACACACAAAACATCCATACACAATTCATATGTGTGCCATATCATAAATGCAAGTAGATAAACAGAAATCTGTATATTTCCAACCCCAATTATGAATATATAGGGCTGTAGGCCTCCATTTTGGAGGGCGCAGCTCTACAAAGGATGATGCACAATCTGTAGTTTGTGTAGAGTTTGTACGTGCATCAGAACATCATTCAAAATTCCTATGCATGGTATAATTTATGATTAATCAAAATATGGAATTGGAAGGTATTACATATCATTAATTTCAATTCAGGATTCATATCAATCAATACACCATCATATGGAAGCAGAGGGATGATACAGCACATTAATCATATTCAATTTCATCACTGTGTGGAGTTTGTATGTGCTTCAAATCACAACAAAAAACTTGATTTCATCACTGTGTGGAGTTTGTATGTGCTTCAAACCACAAAAAATTAGATAAGCAGTGACTTTCTTCATGAAAAATAACCCTCAACGGGAAATAGTACACAATTGTTTTGAATACCCTATATCAATATTTTATATACAGCATAAAGAGTAATTCTCCAAATATTCATAATTGGGGTTGGAAATATACAGATTTCTGTTTATCTACTTGCATTTATGATATGGCACACATATGAATTGTGTATGGATGTTTTGTGTGTTCTTCACATCTGATGGTTAGAAGTCGCACATAGGGAAGTCCACTCTCCTTACTATTGTGGTAATTGGTTATAGACAATGGGAGAGATTATAATTTAATATTGGTGCTCGATAAGTTCTTGTGGTAAACCAGCTTACTTATTTATGATATTACTGATATCTGGTATGAATATTTTTTCCGCATGAAAACTTAGAGCATTATTACTGATCAATATTTTCGCTCATGGCAGATAAAGGTCTGCCACACCAATTAGTATTTATCTCTGATCATACCTTTATGAATGGTCTTATGACCTTATCTCTATGAATGGTCTTAAGACCTTATATCCATGCATGTCATAAATTTTCTACATACTATTATCTAGTGATTTTGTGTAATTTACAGTTTTATCAAGTGATAATAAAAGTTACATTTTAATCTATAGATATAAAAAGCATGCCCCGGGTCAGACTTTTAGTCTTCTTTTGCCCTGCTCTCTTGCAGGTCGACCTTCTTTCCTGTTTATTGAACTAATTTCCCGGGAGCACCACCAACCTACTGCCACAGGTATTACACCAATTAAGCCTTTATGTAGGTTTAGATATCATTGAGTAACTCCTAGTGAGTTGAAATTCTCTGTGGTTACTTTCCACAGGTCTAGTGCGGTTTCACATTCTCTTTGTTTAGCTATGTTCCATATACACCTTATACAATCAGCCTGAAGGTCATTTAATACAATATCTTTAATAACTGTGCATTAAACAAAGTTTGTGTACATTGAGCCATCAGAAAACAAAGCTTTCCCTATCTTAAGGCCCGTACACACTGGTCGATGTATCGGCCGTTCTCTTGAACGGCCGATACATCGCGGGACCGTCGGCCAGTGTGTACGGGCGATACGTCTGTGAACTCCGTCGTTCACAGACGTATTGCGTCGGCCGCGCAGCACAGCCGACAGCCAATATATCTAACGATATATTGGCCCGTCGCTGTGTGTGTACGGGGCGGTCGTCCGACCGCCCGTACACATGCTGCGGCGGCCGGCGGTGATTGACAGGTGAACTGGGCGGGCGCTCGCGCCCGCCCGCCCAGTTCATGACGTCAGTCCCCCGACGGATCGGGCTGTGTGTATGCACAGCACACTGCCCGATCCGTACATAGATATATCTGCAGATCAATTGATCTGCAGATATATCTAATAGTGTGTACCCACCTTTAGTCTCAATCAAAAAATTCTGTTTTTCCGAATATTTGGATATGGGATACTCAACCTGAAGCACTTTTTTTTTTGTGTGAAAAAAATTGTAGTTTTCAAGGCATATAACTTCAAAAGCTTAAGAATTAGGGGTTTTCATTACAGCCATAGCAGCATTTATTAACCAAATTTCATCACAATCTGAAATGGTCAGTCTGAAAACTGTGTTGAGTTGGTGTAGAATAACCCAACAGCCTAACGCAGGAGGCATCTCTGTCATTAGACTAAATAACGCTGCAGCTCACAATCCATTATTTTACAGCTTAGACCCCATAAACTGATTGATCACTGTGGGGTCTATTTACTAAGTCTTGGATGGAGATAAAGTCGCTGGAGATAAAGTACCAGCTTTCAAACACAGCCTGTGGCATAGAAGTTAGTGGCTGGTACTTTATCTCCAGTGACTTTATCTTCATCCAAGGCTTAGTAAATAGACCCCTGAGTGACTGACAACAGCTGCCATATAGAGATGTCACCTCAGCACAAAGCTCACCCGCTGGTACACTCATTTGTCGGTGTGCAGGGGTGCATCAGCATACAATCATATTATCTGTCTTAGAAAACAGTACAAGGACCTGCATGCAAGGATACCAAATAAACAAAAAAGACAAAATTGTGTTGTTGTAACATTGGCAGCAAACTGGGGCAGATTTATTAAGCCTGGAGAAGTGATAAAGTTGAAGGTGATAATGCACCAGCCTTTCAGCTCCTGTCATGTTACAGGCTGGTTTTGAAAAATGAGTTACAGATGTAGCCACCTTTATCTTGAGTGGCTGAGGCGTTTGTCCCGATCATGCATATGCAGCGTAGGGAGGCGCGCCTAGTCACAGAGAGGCGTACCTAATCGCACGGAGGCAGCAGAGCGTTTGGCGTTACCTTTACGTGTAATACCTGCGATCAGCCACCAGATGTCGCTTTTTACAATCACCACTGCGCATGCGTGTGGTCTCCCGTAAAATACAATACTGAAATATATAATAAGGACTACTTTACTAAGGCGTCTCATTACGCTGCATACAGTAAATACTCATTACGCTGCATTATTTAATACAGTACTGTATATACGACACAGACGCAAATAGTACAGCATACAGTATATGATCCATCTACAATACTTTATGAATACTGTACTGTATGTGAGCGTCCGAGTCCCGCAGACAAAACATAAAACCAGTAGTGTACACTGTCGCAAATGGATGTGTGTTAGAAGTTCACTATTGCCTCTCAAGATTAGGAATTTTGTACAGTATGTTATCGTCCTAATCCCGTAGCCATTACAGCATAATCAAAACCAATGGATTTATACATTTGTCTGCGGCGAAGTGGGGAAGTGTTTCGCTTCCTATACTCAGAGTCCCGGGTTCGATTCCTTAAGTACGAATGCATGTTAGTTTTTTTCAGACACTTTATTATTTTTTTTATTCACATAAACCAGGGCAAAGCTGCATGAGCGGTTCTAATGTTAAGGTTCTATGCTTCGTACAGTACACATACAATTCTGTAGCTGGGCATACTGAATAGAAATGGCTACCACCTATGACTCCTTGCCCCACAGAGGCCCTAGGCTACGGAGCAAGTAATAGTCCAGATTGTACAGACTATGGGGCAATGCTGAAGGAGCGTCACAATCCCCTAGCTAAAATACACAGTATGCACATTATGGTACACCGGACTCGATCGCATAGCACACTGGCAAAATGGCCGCCGCCCCTGAACCCTTGTGCAGGTTATGGGGCAATGCTGAAGGAGCGTCACAATCCCCTAGCCAAAATACACGGGCGATGGGGATAAGCTACTGTAGGATTGCATACAGTATTACGGTACACCGGACTCAATCGCATAGCACACTGTCAAAATGACCACTACCCCTGAACCCCCACCTCGTGGCAGGCAGCAGTCGGGTATGGAATGAGAAATGGCATAAGTTGTGCAGGCTACGGGGCGATGCTGAAGGAGCGTCACAATCCCCTAGCCAAAATACACAGAGATAAGCGAGGTCTATGCACATTACAGTACTGTACGTTACACCGGGCTCGATCGCATAGCAAACTGACAAAACACAAGTTTTACATAAAGCAGGCCAAAGCTGCAGGAGTTTCTACTGTAAAGGTTCTATGCACCGTACGGTACTGTACACATACAATTCTATAGCAGGGCAGACTCAATTGAAATGGCTACCGCCTGTGACTCCTAGCTCCTAGGAGGCACTCAGCTATGGAGCAAATAACAGCACAGATTTTGCAGGCTACGGGGCAATGCTGAAGGAGCGTCACAATCCCCTAGCTACAATACACAGGGGCGATAGAGATAATCGAGTGGCTGGAGGGGGGTCCCCTTGATTTAAGGGGTCCCCACTCCTCCAGGGTACCCCGGCCAGGTGTGACTAGTTGGGTATTTAATTCCATGGCCGCAGGGACCGGTATAAAAGTGTCCCCCGGCTGTGCATTATCTGTCCAGCTAGTGGAGCCCAGTGCTGGTTCAAAAAATACGGGGAACCCCTACGCTTTTTTGTCCCCCTTATTTTTTGCACCAGGACCAGGCGCAGAGCCCGGTGCTGGTTCTAAAAAGATGGGTCGATCCCGTGTCCATTTTTTCCGTATTCCTGCCGGAATTCGACCGCAATTGCATATACTGTACCCCTTAATGTCACTGCTTACAGTATACAGTATTTAGACATGAGCTTGTGTACAGTATCTGTCATGAGGTGCTTTTTATTCACGTCACAGTACTGTCCTTGATTCATGTTGTGTCACACAGTAGAGCACCTTATTCACGTTACTGTACGTCACAGTAGTGCAGTAGTATATACACATTACGTCACAAAGTAGAGATCTGCCACAGTCATAAACCTTATAACACATTATGCAAGAGTAATGCACGTCAGAACACATTAGGCCACTGTAACATCCCTTAGAATAATTTCTGCCACAGTAACGTCCCTTAGAATACTGTACTATCTGAAACACAAATCTACTAAAAAAATAGTTACTGTACTTGAACTTTGGGTATAAAAATCAGTACTCTCAGCGTGGGAGGCAGGAGACTGCAATTACAGCTGCACGTTACACTGAATGATAATGTACGATACACTGCACAATACGCTGCAGGTACACTGCAATTACACCACACGATGCACTGCACGACTCTGCATACGCACTGCACTATGTGATACAGTACACTGCACAATACGCTGCAGGTACACTGCATGACACACTGCAATTAAACCACACAATGCACTGCACGACACTGCATACTGTATGCACTGTGTGATACGACAACATTTCCCTGCAAAATATGATACAATGTACACTGCACAAAAAACTGCAATTACAGTACCACATGTGTATACAGTACACTGCACGATGTGATTCACTATGCATTACACTCACTGCACAATACCATATACTGAATGTACACTGCATGACACGCTGCAATTACACAGCACGATACACTGTGATACACTGCATATACTGTACACTGCATGATACTGTACACTGCACAATCGTAGGCCACGTGGATTGTAAAGAACTACTGTATATATACAAGTTTAAAAAAGTAATGATTGTTTTTGTAAAACTCATGTCGATCTTCTTCCATGTCAACTTAACGACCATGTCAACCTACAGTAACTGGTGTCAACCAATTTCAAAAGCCGCACCATCTAGGTCGACACCAAAAAACAAATTGACCTTTTGACCCGGGTTAATGTTTGGTCCTTGTTTAACCATTTGTTTACCACAAATACAGTGCTGTATAGACCGGATACCTGCTGCTACAGCAGCCCCTGCTATAATGTACTGTACCTGTAACTACAGTAACTTAAAGTACAGTAATCTACAGTAATGTACTGTACTTACAATCCCTTATGGCCTGCAGGCGTCTTGGGGTCCTCCTGACGAGGTCACTCCATCTCCTCTGGAGTGACCTCACTGTTCTCCTCCGGTTATACCTCCGGAGGATGTCCCTGCTGGCCCTCCGGTACGCCCTCATTTTCTCCTCGTTGCTGGCGAGAGTTCTGTCCCGCCAGCAAACGAGGAGACGCAGCTCACCCAGAGAGTAAGGACGGTCCCTTCCAGCAGCCATGACACCGTCCTTATGCTCAATGAGCGTCTCAGACGTCGTGCGTCTCAGACGTCGTGCGTTCCAGGCATTCAACGTAGTTAATGTACTTTGTGCTTCCCTTAGTTTTGAATATGCCCTTTCTTTGACCACCTTATTTTCCACTGTCTTGCCCTACGCCCTTCCCTCCTGGTAGCCTGCACAGGTCCTATGCAATACACAAATACCGAAGATGTACAGTACAATACGTCAGAATACACTAATTTCATTGCCGCTGTGCGGTTGCATTTAGCGTAAAGAATCGCTCCTGCAGATGTACTCTGATTTATATGTAACTTGTGTGCACCTTTCCATTGACTGTCTTACAATGTAAATAAAATAATACAGTGTATTTTTACAATAAAAAAAAAAGAAAGCACATCAGGTCTCGAACCCTGGACCCCCAGCGTGGGAGGTGGGAGCCTTCACCCCTAGCCCACAACGCCTCATGAGAGATTCCCAATTTCATGTGTGAAAGTACTGCACACAGCGCCCGGCCCCCACCCCATTGGTGTTGGTTTATGCCTTAGAGGACTCGGACGCTCGCATTTGTAAAGCACGGTACAGTATTTTCCACCGCCTCCTGCTAGCCTGTTGCCCTTCCCCCCTGGGAGCCTGCACAGATCATGCAAGAGACAGGGAGGGAATTCAGGTCATGTGCAATACACAAACGCCGAATATCTACTGTATACTGTAGTACTGTTTTGCTCACTTAGTAGCATCAGAATACACTCATTCCTACTCATTGCCGCTGTGCAGTTGCATTTAGCGTAAAGAATCGCTCCTGCAGATGTACTTTGATTTATGTGGAACCTGTGTTCATCCTTCCATTGGATGTATTAGAGAGAAAAAAGACTTTTTTTAAATGAATGTCACGGGAACACATAAAAAAAAAAGGTTGGCACTTCCTTCCCATTGGTGTTGGGTTACAGTATGCCGTAGTGGACTCGGGCGCTCATGTAATTGCAATTCAATGTAAAAGCACAGTATTTTCCATCGTCTCCCCCTACCCCCATCGCCCTTCCCCCCTGGGAGCCTGCACAGGGAGGGAATTCAGGTCATGTGCAATACACAAACGCTGAAGATCTACAGTACCGTTTTGCTCAGTTAGTAGCGTCAGAATACACTCATTTCATTCACGCTGTTTAGGTGCATTTAGCGTAAAGAATCGCTCCTGCAGATGTACTCTGATTTATATGTAACTTGTGTGCACCTTTCCATTGACTGTCTTACAATGTAAATAAAATAATACAGTGTATTTTTACAATTAAAAAAAAAAAGAAAGCACATCAGGTCTCGAACCCTGGACCCCCAGCGTGGGAGGTGGGAGCCTTCACCCCTAGCCCACGACGCCTCATGAGAGATTCCCAATTTCATGTGTGAAAGTACTGCACACAGCGCCCGGCCCCCACCCCATTGGTGTTGGTTTATGCCTTAGAGGACTCGGACGCTCGCATTTGTAAAGCACGGTATTTTCCACCGCCTCCTGCTAGCCCTCCATTCCCATTATGCATTAGCGAACTCAGACGCTCATGTACAGTATTTTAAAAGCACAGTGTTTATACATTGTCCTGTACATTCTTCCTTTTACACAATTACTGTAGTTGCGTCTCCATACACATACAGTACATACAGTACTGTAGGTCACCATCTTTTTCCACCGCCTCCCGTTACGCCTACAGTATTGCCAGAGCTGTAGATCAATCCGCCGCTATACTGTACGATCGAAAGTACTGGATTAGTGGAGCATTAGCCACACAGTGGTGGAGATGTGTAATGCATGATGAGTATCTAGATCGCCTCAACGCGCCTACCTGTGATTAAACTCAGCTATCGCCTTAGTGTCCAAAATGACTGACATTAGTGTCATATCCATAGTTTTTCGGGGTTGCTAAACTGATCGCATTTTGAAAATTGATATGTTCCTTAGACTGTCCATTAACATATAGGCTATGGATCTTCACGCTAATTCTTTTAGGAGTTGGGTAACAAACTTAAACTTAAAGATGGGCGCAATGAAAATAGTCGTATTGTGTTAAGATTTCCACGCGGGCAATATATATATTAGGGAGGCCAATCCCGAGGCATTTTTTCAATCCTGGGATTCGGGATTGAAAAATGCTCAATCCCGGGATTCCCTGGATCCCGGGATTGCAGTAGGGATCAGTGTAGGGAGCAGGGAGAGTATATGTGGAGGGCAGCAAGGGAGGATGGATGCAGGGAGCAGCGGGAGGGTGGGTGTAGGGAGCATGTAAGGAGCAGGAAGGGAGGGCGGGTGTAGGGAGCAATGGGAGAATGGGTGTAGGGAGCATGTAAGGAACAAGAAGGGAAGGTGCCGGTGGGTGTAGCGAACAGGGAGGATGTCTGGAGCAGAGAGGGAGGATGACTGGAGCAATTAGGGAGTGTGGGTGTAGGTAGCAATATCACTAATTAGGCGGGCCGTGGGCAGCAGCCATGGACACACACACACACTGACCGCATTTCAAATGTAGGACTGGCCGCCAGCCAGTCAAAACTGGCAGTCCGGCAACCAATCAGGAGCCACGGCTGCTGCCGCTTTCCTGATTGGCTGGCGACCGGTGCTACATTTGAAATGCCGCCAGCGCGGTCAGTGTGTGTGTGTCCATATCTGCTGTAACTACCTCGCTGACAGCTGGGCAGCACTGTGCTATAGTGCTCAGCGCTGTCCAGCAAAACTGTGCATGCGCACTCTAATCCCGTGAATCCCAGGATTGGAGACTTATATAAAAAATGCAGAAGCCCTCACTCACTCACTGACTCATTACTAATTCTCTTACTTCCCGATATGTTAGAAAGCTGAAATGTAGCATAGGTATTCTTCAGGTGGGAAATAGGAAAACTACGCAATTAGAATTTTAATAAATCTCCCCTACGGGGATGAAAAGGGGTTGACATAATGACGTCATTACTGATGCGTGGCTTGGGTTACGTGAACAATAACGCTCGAATGGAGAAGATCGGATCAAAATTTGGATTGCACCTCCAGTGTGTAGAATGCAATAAACTACAAAAATGGTCCAGTCACTTTTTACCGTATCTGCTACACATGCTCCTCAGGTAACGCCAAAAACCATGGATTAATATTTACTTACATGAAGATGTCTCAAATTTACATCTCTATAGATTTACCATCCCGTGAAAAATAGAAACTCCCATGCAAAGAATGGGTAAAACAGTATATATATATATATATATATATATATATATATATATATATATATATATATATATAAAAATGAAGTATATAAAAGCGCCTAATAGTGTTGGTGAAATAGTATGTGCATTCAGGTGTAATAAGTTATAACAATAAGTAACATCTTAGCTTCGAATAATTTCAGGCTGATGACTCTTAGAGGCAGGACATGTGGAGAAAAAATGAAAGCAACATAGTGTGTACTGTTTTTTTTAAAATAAACCAATAATTTTTACAGCAGCTCAAGAATTAGGAATTTTTGCTTATTCCAATAATTTTCAAGAGAGCGAGTTAAAAAACAAGCAACAACAATTTTAATAAACAAAATCCTGCCACAGATGCAGGTAACCAACATACAAAAGTCTATATAAAAACAATTCATATATCCGTAAATGCAGCTAGCGCACGTACAAGATTGAGAAATAAAAGCGCCTTATCTGTCCACATGAAGAGAGTCCAGAGAGTAGGCAGCAACTCTTTGTTTTACAAATGCAAATAGCAGACGTACACAGATATAATTAAAATAGGCAGTTCATCTGTGCATAAGTATAGGTAGCACACGCTCGAATGGAGAAGATCGGATCTAAGTTTGTGAAACTGTGTTATGTTATGCTTGTTCTAGAAATAAGGAAGCATAAATAAATATTATTAGTATATATGTCACCACTGTGTATATCTTATTCTGTATAATTTGATTTTGCCTGTAAATAAACAATCAGATGGTAAGAGCTGTGAATTCCAAGTTTGAACTCTCTTTAAGGAATCATAACTTCATAATTTCACAAGTCATATATGACTTAGTATCTAAGGTTGAAAAAAGACAGTTTGTCCATCAAGTTCAACCTATTTGTGGTCTCCTATGCAGGATTATTTTGGTCTAAATTTTGTCTGATGCTGATGTCAGCCATTGTGTTTTATTCCCTTTTCATAGTAACTATAGTGCGCAACTACGCACCGTAACCCTGGATATCCTTATCCATTAGGAATTATCTAACCCATTCTTAAAGGTGTTGACTGAGTCCACCATTACAACTCCCTCAGGCAGGGAATTCCAAACACGTATTGTCCTTACTGTGAAAAAACCTTTACGCCGAATTGTGCATAATCTCCTCTAACCTAAGCGAGTGTCCACGTGTCCTCTGTGATGATCTTACCAAAAACAGGTCCGACGCAAGCTCTGTGTATTGTCCCCTTATATATTTGTAGATGTTGATCTTGTCCCCTCTTAGTCTCGCTTTTCTAGTGTAAACATGCCTAGCCTTGCAAGCCTTTCCTCGTATTCCAGCGTCTCCATGCCCTTAATTAGTTTGGTCGCCAGCCTCTGAACCTTTTCTAGCTCCAGAATATCCTTTTTGTAGCATGGTGCCCAAAATTGCACACAGTATTCAAGCTGTGGCCTCACTAGTAATTTATATAATGGGAGTATAACACTCTCGTCCCTTGCATCAATTCCACGTTTTATGCATGCTAATATCTTATTAGCCTTCTTTGCTGCAATCCTACTTTGGGTACTGCTGCTTAGTTTGCTATCTATGTGAACACCTAAGTCCTTTTCCAATACAGAATTCCCTAATGTTACCCCATTTAGTATGTAGGTGTAATTTTTGTTCTTGCTACCACAGTGCATTACCTTACACTTGTCTGTATCGAAGCGTATTCTCCATTTGCTGCCCATGCTTCTAATTTAACGAAGTCGTTCTGAAGAGACTCAGCATCCCCCTCCGTATTTATAACTTTACACAATTTGGTATCGTCTGCAAAAATTGACACCATACTCTCTAGACCAGGCATGTCAAACTCGTGACCCTCCAGCTGTTGTGAAACTACAAGTTCTAGCATGCTTTGCCAGCATACCTTCCACAGATCAGTTGGTAAAGCATGCTGGAACTTTTAGTTTCACAACAGCTGTATGACCATGAGTTTGACATGCCTGCTCTAGACCTTCTGTTAGGTTGTTAATGAAAATTTTGAACAAAAGTGGTCCTAGTATAGACCCTTGTGGCACACCACTTAGCACTTCAGTCCAATTTGAAAATGATCCATTAACCACAACGCGCTGCTCCCCATTAACTAACCAATTTTTGACCCAAGTGCATATTGTGCTCCCTAGTCCTATTTCTTGTAGCTTATAGATAAGTCGCATGTGTGGTACAGTGTTGAAAGCTTTTGCAAAGTCTAAAAAGATTACATCCACCTCCTTACCCTGATCAAGGTTCGCACTTACTGTTTCATAAAAGACAAGTTGGTTTGACATGATCTGTCCTTCACAAATCCATGTTGATTCCTTTTAATGACCTTATTGACTTCAAGGAACTTCTGAATACTACCCCTTAGAATATCTTCTAATACTTTTCCCACTATAGATGTAAGACTAACTGGTCTATAATTACCCGGTTCAGCTTTACTACCCTTTTTGAAAATTGGCACTACTTCCGCTATACGCCAGTCTTTGGGAACCATACCTGATATAACTGAATCTTTAAGGACTGCATATATTTATCAGCCACTTAGTTTGTAAGCCTGACATAATATATTTGAAGATATGATGAATGCATATTAATTAAAATATATCCATATATTAATAATCTTTTATGATATATTAAAATGTAATATAATTTATAAATATGATTCCATAAATCAATAGAACTTAAGCTTGGAACACACAATGTGATAGATCATTCTTACGCAGATCGGAACAATATATTATACACATCATATAGTGTGTACCCAAAATCCATCATTCCCGCCCGTTGTTCACTGGATCGTCCCATCTGATGTGCTCCACGTCAGATGGGATGATCCCATGGATGTCACAATGTATTGTAAATGCAGTATTTGACAATACATTGTGCCATCGTACAATATATTGTATAGTGTGTACGCGTTGCAATGTATCAGTACAATGCGTCGCACAGTCGCTGGGACACACCATTGCATAGTGTGCACCCAGCTTAAGTAATGCAGCCATCTAGATATGAATAAAGTCCCAAAAGACTATTAAGTGGTTATCATCATATTGACAACTATAGGCTCAAAATATGGTTTATTAGAAAAGGGAGTTTCATTTTTAAACATTGACTTCAAGAATTACTGAGATGTATGTGCTAAAGAGCTGTGAAATCTGTATAAAATGTAGGCTTGAATAGTATCTAATATTACTTGGCTCACAGAAGTCTGACCAGATCAAAAGTACAACAGCATATAGTATAGACAGATACCTCAGTGACTAAAGAATTACGACTGAGCTGAAGAATACTCTAGGTTTTTTTGTTTTTAAAGGCATGTTAAGCTCAGGTGTAGATATCCAGTTTGTCTTCTCACAGATAGTCTGTATCCATGGTTTCCACACATCAGATGTATTATACGGTGATAGGTGAGAAAACGGTAACTGCACACTTTAAGTGCGGCAGTTACATGTCCTCCTGACCTAATGTATTCAAGTGGTGATGTGTGCTAAATGGCTATGCGCCCCTGTCATTATCGGCACTGCCATATACAAGATAGTGCACCAATGTGCTAGACCAGGCATTCCCAACCACGGTCCTCAAGGCACACCAACAGTGCAGGTTTTAGTGATATCCAGGCTTCAGCACAGATGGTTAAATCAAAATAAATGAGGTACTAATTAAGTCACCTGTGTTCAAGCCTGGATATCACTAAAACCAGGACTGTTAGTGTGCCTTGAGGACCGCGGTTGGGAAACACTGTGCTAGACAATAGTAACATAGTATCTAAGGTTGAAAAAAGACAATTTGTCCATCGAGTTCAATCTATTTGTGGTCTCCTATGCAGGATTATTTTGGTCTAAAATTTTGTCTGATGCTTATGTCAGCCGTTGCGTTTTATCCCTCTTTTTATAGTAACTATAGTGCGTAACTATGCACCATAATCCTGTATATCCTTATCCATTAGGAATTTATCTAACCCATTCTTAAAGGTGTTGACCTGTTCGCCATTACAACTCCCTCAGGCAGGGAATTCCAAACACGTATTGTCCTTACCGTGAAAAAGCCTTTACGCTGCATTGCGCGGAATCTCCTCTCCTCTAACCTAAGCGAGTGTCCACGAGTCCTCTGTGCTGATCTTACCAAAAACAGGTCCCGCACAAGCTCTGTGTATTGTCCCCTTATATATTTGTAGATGATGATCATGTCCCCTCTTAGTCTTCTCTTTTCCAGTGTAAACATGTCTAGCCTTGCAAGCCTTTACTCATATTCCAGCGTCTCCATGCCCTTAATTAATTTGGTCGCCCGCCTCTGAACATTTTCTAGCTCCAGGATATCCTTTTGTAGTATGGTGCCCAAAATTGTACACAGTATTCAAGATGTGGCCTCACTAGTGATTTGTATAAAGGGAGTATAACACTCTCGTCCCTTGCATCAATTCCTTGTTTAATGCATGCTAATATCTTATTAGCCTTCTTTGCTGCAATCCTACTTTGGGTACTGCTGCTCACTTTGCTATCTATGAGAACACCTAAGTTCTTTTCCAATACAGAATCCCCTAATTTTACCCCATTTAGTATGTAGGTGTAATTTTTGTTCTTGCTACCACAGTGCATTATCTTACACTTGTCTGTATTGAAGCACATTCTCCATTTGGCTGCCCATGCTTCTAGTTTACCCAAGTCATTCTGAAGAGACACAGCATCCTCATCCATATACATAACCTTATACAATTTGGTATCATCTGCAAAAATGTACACCATGCTCTCTAGACCTTCTCTTAGGTTGTTAATGAAAATGTTGAACAAAAGTGGTCCTAGTACCGAGCCTTGTGGCACACCACTTAGCACTTCAGTCCAATTTGAGAATGATCCATTAACCACAACGCGCTGCTCCCTATTATCTAACCAATTTTTAACCCAAGTGCATATTGTGCTCCTTAGCCCTATTTCTTGTAGCTTATAGACAAGTCGCATGTGTGGTACTATGTCGAAAGCTTTGGCAAAGTCTAAAAAGATTACATCTACCTCCTTACCCTGATCAAGGTTCGCACTTACTGTTTCATAAAAGCCAAGTAAGTTGGTTTGACATGATCTGTCCTTCACAAATCCATGTTGATTCCTTTTAATGACCTTATTGGTTTCAAGGAACTTCTAAATACTATCCCTTATAATACCTTCCAATACTTTCCCCACTATAGATGTAAGACTACCTGGTCTATAATTACCCGGTTCAGCTTTACTTCCCTTTTTGAATATAGGCACTACTTCTGCTATACGCCAGTCCTTGGGAACCATACCTGATATAACTGAATCTTTAAAGATCAAAAATAGCGGTTTTGCAAGTTCGGAGTGAAGCTCCATTAGAACCCTTGGGTGAATTCCTTCGAGACCTGGTGACTTATTAATCTTTAAATGTTTTAATCGGTCACAGACTACCTCCTCACTTAAATAAGTACTTATCAGTGGGATATTATCATTATTGAGATTATGTGCTGGTCCCTGAATTTGGTCCTCTCTTGTAAATACCGTTGGAATAGAAATCATTTAGTTTGTCCGCTATGTCATTATCATTTTTGATTAAGACTCCCAACTTGTCTTTTAAAGGGCTTATACTCTCCTTCTTTAATATCTTGCTATTGATGTATTTAAATAATTTTTTGGGATTCACTTTGCTTTCCTTTGCTACTAGTTTTTCAGTTTCTACTTCAGCCGCTCTTATTTCTTTTTTGCATATTTTGTTACAGTCCTTATAGTGCTGAAATGACTCTGCATACCCGTCAGGTTTGTATTTTTTAAATGCACGCCTTTTCTTGCCCTTAAGTTCCTTTATCTTTTAGTTAAGCCACATCGGTTTGTGATTATTATTCCTTTTTTTTGCTGCTCGTAGGAATAAATATGAGAGTATTTTTAGCTAGCAGTGATTTTAATACATCCTATTTTGCCGTAGTATTTTTACCTAGAAACAAAAAATCCCATTCAATATCCCTTAAAGCTTCCCTCATCATGTCAAAGTTGGCTTTGCTAAAGTTCAGAGTCCTAGTTGAGCCAGTATAGGACTGTTTATGAAAACTGATATTGAATGTGACCATATAGTGGTCGCTGTTTCCTATGGGCTCCCCTACCATAATACTTGATACCAATTCCCCATTGTTAGTTAATACCAGGTCTAAGTTTGCATTGTACCTGGTAGGTTCCTCGATTAGTTGAACTAAGAAGTTATCATTTAGTGTGTTTAAAAACATATTACCCCTAGCAGTATCACATGAATCTTTTTTCCAGTTTATCTCTGGGTAGTTAAAATCTCCCATCACTACTATGTCTCCTACTCCTGCTGCTCTTTCAATTTGCTTCAGTAACAATTCCTCATCAGATAAATTAATGGGGGTCATTCAGAGTTGTTCGCCCGTTGCCGATTTTCGCTATGCTGCGATTTGTTGCTAATTGCGCATGCGCAAGGCAGGCAGGGTGCATGCGCTTAGTTATTTAACTAAAAACTTAGCAGTTTTGCTGTGGATCCTGCGGCGCTTTTCAGTCGCACTGCTGATCGGTGAATGATTGACAGGAAAGGGGCGTTTCTGGGTGGTATCTGAGCGTTTTCCGGGAGTGTGCTAAAAAACGCAGGCGTGTCAGGGAAAAATGCGGGAGTGTCTGGAGAAACGGGGGAGTGGCTGGCCAAACGCAGGGCGTTTGTTACGTCAAACCAGGAACTAAACGGACTGAGCTGATCGCAATCTGTGAGTAGGTCTGGAGCTAATCAGAAACTGCAAATAATTATTTAGTAGCAGTTCTGCTAATCTTTCGTTCGCTATTCTGCTAAGCTAAGATACACTCCCAGAGGGCGGCGGCCTAGCGTGTGCAATGCTGATAAAAGCAGCTAGCGAGCGAACAACTCGGAATGAGGGCCCATATCAGGCGGCTTGTAGCATAAACCCAATGCTAACTTTTTTTATTCCCCTTTCCCCGCTTGCAATTTCTACCCATAACGTCTCAACAGTGTCTACAGTCCCCAATTGCATATCTTCCCGTATATCAGGTTTTAAAAACGGTTTGACGTAAAAGACACCCCCCCTGCACCCTGTTTATTTAGTCTGTCTCTTCTAAACAGCGTATAAACCTCTAGAATGACTGTCCAATCATGAGATTCGTCCCACCAAGTTTCAGTAATGCCTATAATATCATACTGTTTGCTTGCTGCAAGTATTTCTAGTTCACCCTTTTTACCCTGCAAAGCTTCTAGCGTTTTCATACATACAACTAAGATAAGTATTTCCCCTTGTGTTAGGGACATCATTCACCTTATGTAGCAACGATGACCCGTAAACATTATTAGTTAGTGTTTTGATAAAACCTCATTTAGTACCCATGCTAGTAGCCTTACCGGACGCTCTTTTCCTCCCCCTACTCCTCCCCCATTTCGGTTACTACCGCTATCCCCACTATTCTCACTACATGACCCGTAGTTTCTAGCTAAACCCTCCCCTCAGGCTCCTAGTTTAAAATCTCCTCCAACCTTCTAACCATCCTTCTTCCCAGCACCGCTGCCCCCTCCTCATTCAGGTGCAATCCATCACAACAAAAAAGATGTATGAATGATCAGTGGAACTGACCATTCCGACAGCTGCAACTATTAATTTCAACGATCTAGCGCATGTGCAGTGGAGCCGGACGGGCAGTGAGACATAGACCATCAGCACTAGGCTGATGCGCTGTGGCCTCTGACAAGGATCTCTGCAGAGGGGAGCACACTCTGGCAGATGAGATGTTAATACATCTCGTTGGTACTGCTTTCCCCATGGGTGCCACATCACCATGCAGTTCCGCCAGGCACATACAGGAGTGCCATGGGTTGGTGGTCCAAGACCAAATCAAATTATTTATGGTCAATGTAATAGGCAAAACCAATGCTGACGGCCGTCAATCATAAAATGTGTGGACAAGCAGAAGGACAACCCTGTCCACTACCACATAACTGAACCTAAAAACGGGCCTAATTCAGAGTTCATCGCAGCAGCAAATTTGTTAGCAGTTGGGCAAAACCATGGGCCTTATTCGTACCTGATCGCTGTGCCATGCACACGCAAGCACCATTCGCACTCGAGTGAATGCTATGTGAAAGTGCAAATTCACACCCACCGTGCACAAGTGCACACAAATGTGTAGCAGTGCAAAAAAGAGGTGTATATCATTCTGCTTTGCACGGTAGCGATGCGTTTGCAAGTTTAGCAGCACATTTTCATTTGTACATGTGCGTTGTATTCGCTAGCTTGCAAATAATCACACAATGTTTTTTTATAGCACATTTGTACAAACAATTACCCTAAGAAATTGGAATGTGAATGACAAATTAAGTGATCAAACACTGCAAAATGAAGTGTTAGTCAACCTAATTGTCCAATAACATTAAGCAATTAAGGCAATAAATATATTTCCCCAAATATGTTTATTGTCCTATTTGCACCATATACTTTATACTATTTTTAAATGCTACATTTTAAAAAGATAATTTTTTAAAAAATAGTGATTTAGCTCTCCCCCCCAAAAAAAAAAAGTTGGAGAAAGATAAAATATACACATACTGAAGATTCAGAGAATAGATGAAGTAGAAAAAAAGACAGATAAAAAGGTATAAAAGTATGTATAATAAAAATGGAACACAATAGCATAGTTTGAAATTTTACTTAAATCAAAAATAACAAATTTGTTTTCACAAAATTAACAAAAAAACAAAAATTAAAACACAGGCAATAAATTTGCCGCATTGGCCAGCAGAGCATGGAGACTGGCCTGCATGGCCAGGAGTTCATTCCCGATGGCCTGGTCACGATCTCCAACCCCTCGATCTGTAATAATTTGGAAAGTTAAATAGTTAAATAGTTTGTGAAAATTAAAAATTAGACGCATAAAAACATATTTCCAAAAACAACATATCTACAGCCTATTAAGAATGCCACTGTTAAGCTGATTATGGTCTTCACATATTTTACTGATTACTGACATAAAATAGGATTTTAATTACCTACCAGTTAATCCTTTTCTCGTAGTCCATAGAGGATGCTGGGGACCACATTAGTACCATGGGGTATAGACGGGTCCACTAGGAGCCACTGGCATGTTAAGAGTTTGAGTGTGTGGGCTGGCTCCTCCCTCTATGCCCCTCCTACCAAACTCAGTCTAGAAACTGTGCCCGTGGAGACGGACAACTTCGAGAGAAGGATTTTACACAGATAGTGGCGAGATTCACACCAGCTCACACATACAAGGCAAACCAAGATAAGCAGCTTCAAACATCAGCAACGGCTGAACAATATTACTTAACTGAGTAACAAAACAGTACTTAACCAAGAACAAAGCAGTACTGAACTGCAGGGTCACGAAACGCTGGGCGGGCGCCCAGCATCCTCTACGGACTACGAGAAAAAGATTTACCGGTAGGTAATTAAAATCCTATTTTCTCTTGAGTCCTAGAGGATGCTGGGGTCCACATTAGTACCATGGGGATGTACCAAAGCTCCCAGAACGGGAGGGAGAGCGTGGAGGCTCCTGCAGAACTGAATGACCAAACTTCAGGTCTTCAGCGGCCAAGGTATCAAACTTGTAGAACTTTGCAAACGTTTTCGACTCCAACCAAGTAGCCGCTCGGCAAAGCTGTAAAGCCGAGACACTCCGGGCAGCCGCCCAAGAAGACCCCACCTTACGAGTAGAGTGGGCCTTAACTGACGTAGGACACGGTAATCCTGCAGTAGAATACGCATGCTGGATATTGAACCTAATCCAGCGAGTTCGTCTGCTTAGAAGCAGGACACCCAAGTTTCTTGGGGTCATACAGGACAGAGAGTCCGATTTTCTGTGACAAGCAGTTCTCTTCACATGGATGTTGTAAGGGCTCTGAAAATCTAAGTACTTTGAGGAAAGTGAGGAGTCAGTAGCTTCTGGCACCACAATAGGTTGGTTGATATGAAATGCCAAAACAACCTTCGGAAGAAACTGCTTACGTGTCCGGAGCTCAGCTCTATCTTCATGGAAGATCAAGTAGGGGTCTTACAAGACAAAGCCCCCAAATCCGACAAAGTGACAGCATTCCAGGTGAGAAACTTGACCTCAACCTCTGGTAGGCTCAAACCAATCCTATTGGAGGAACCGTAACACCACGTTAAGAGCCCAGGGCGCCGTAGGTGGCACAAAGGGAGGCTGGATGTGCAGAACCCCTTTCAGAAAAGTCTGAACCTCAGGGAGGGAAGCCAATTGTTTCTGGAAAAAAATGGATAGGGACGAAATCTGGACCTTTACGGATCCCAACCTTAGGCCCATATCCACACCTGCTTGCAGGAAGAGAAGAAACCGTCCCAGTTGAAACTCCACCGTAGGAAACTTCTTGGACTCACACCAAGATACATATTTTTTCCAAATGCGATGGTAATGTTTAGATGTTACGCCTTTCCTAGCCTGTATCAGGGTAGAAGTAACCTTGTTCGGAATGCCCTTCCGAGCTAATATCTGGCGTTCAACCTCCATGCCGTCAAACGTAGCCGCGGTAAGTCTTGATAAGCGAACTGCCCCTGCTGCAGCAGGTCCTCCCGAAGAGGAAGAGGCCTCGGCTCTTCTAGCAGTAGATTCAGAAGATCTGCGTATCAAGCCCTTCTTGGCCAGTCCGGAGCAATGAGGAATGCCTGAACTTTTGTTCTCCTTATGAGTGTTAGAACTCTTGGAATGAGTGGAAGTGGAGGAAACATGTACAGCGACTGGAACACCCACGGAGTCACTAGGGCGTCCACCGACACGGCTTGTGGGTCCCTCGACCTGGAACAATACAGCCGAAGCTTCTTGTTGAGATGTCTATTTGAAGTACACCCCAAAGATCTGTTACCTCCGCGAACACCTCCGGATGGAGTACCCACTCCCCTGGATGGAGATTGTGTCTGCTGAGGAAGTCCGCTTCCCAGCTGTCTACTCCCGGAATGAAGATTGCTGACAGCGCCAACGCTTGTTTTTCCACCAAGGGGATGATTCTTGTTACCTCTGACATTGCAGCTCTGCTCTTCATTCCGCCCTGTCAGTTTATGTAAACTACTGTCGTTACATTGTCCGATTGCACTTAAATGGCTCGATCTTGCAGAAGATGGGCCTCTTGGAGAAGACCGTTGTAGACGGCTATTAGTTCCAGAATGTTTATTGGCAGGCCGGATTCCAGACTTGACCACCTTCCTTGGAAGGTTTCCCCCTGAGAGACTGCACCCCAGTCCCGGAAACTTACATCCATGGTTAGAAGACCCAGTCCTGAATCCTGAACCTGCGGCCCTCCAGAAGGTGAGGTAGTTGCAGCCACCAGAGGAGTGAAATTCTGGCTTTCCGCGACATCTCTGGTGCATGTGTAGATGAGATCCCGACCACTTGTCCAGGAGATCCAGTTGGAAGGGCCGAGCATGAAACCTCCCGTACTGCAGACCCTCGTAAGAGGCCACCATCTTCCCCAGAAGGTGAATGAACTGATGGACCAAAACCCAGGCCAGCTTCAGGACATCCCAGACCATTGTTTGTATCACCAACGATTACTCCTCCGGAAGAAACACCCTCTGCACTTCTGTGTCGAGGATCATTCCCAGAAAAGTCAACCTCCTGGTCGGCTCCAAGTGTAACTTTGGAAGATTCAGGATCCAACCGTGTTCCCTGAGCAGACGAGTCGTGGAAACAATGGACTGCAACAGCTTCTCCTTGGACGATACCTTTATTAGTAGATCGTCCGGATACGGGATTATATTCACCCCCTGTCTGCGGAGGAGAACTATCATCTCCGCCATCACCTTGGTGAACACCCTCTGTGCCGTGGAGAGGCTGAATGGTAGTGCCTGGAACTGAAACGTACTGTCTAACAGTGCGAATCGGAGAAAAGCTTGATGCGGCGACCAAATTGGAATGTGGAGGTATGCATCCTTAAAATCTAGGGATACCAGGAATTCCCCCTCCTCCAGACCTGATATCAGCACCCTCAGGGACTCCATTTTGAACTTCAACTCCATCAGAAAGGGGTTTAGTGATTTTAAGTTCAGAATGGGCCTGACCGAACCATCCGGTTTTGGTACCACAAAAAGGTTCGAATAGTAACCTCTGTTTTGCTGATGAGGTGTAACTGGTACAATGACCTGTGACTCTTCCAACTTTTGAATGGCTTCCTGTAGGACAGCCCTGTCTGGCAGCAAGCCTGATCTGAAGAATCAGTGAGGTGGGAGATCTTGAAACTCCAGCCTGTACCCTTGGGACACAAAATCCTGTCCCCAGGGGGAATTGTCTGAGCCTCGCTCCCACCGGCCCTACCTCCAGGCCTCGCGGTCCACCATCATGCTGAGGACTTTGACGTACCTGAAGCAGGCTGCTGTTCCTGGGAACCTGCAGCTGCAGGTTTCTTCTGCTTTTTGCCCGAACTCCTCTAAAGAAGGTGTTAGACGGCTTGGTCATTCTTGATTTGACAGCCCGAAAGGACTGTGACATAGCTGCGGAAAAGGGTTTCTTCGTAGCAGGCGCAGCTGAGGGAAGAAAAGGTGACTCTACCGCGGTTGCCGTGGAAATCCACGCATCCAACGCTTTCCCAAACAGAGCCTGACCTGTGTAGGGTAGGTTCTCCACACTTCTCCTGGATTCCGCGTCGGGAGACCACTGGCGCAACCAAAGCCCTCTACGAGCAGAGACAGATATGGAAGATATCCCTGCAGCCATTGAACCCAGGTCTTTTATGGATTCCACTATAAATCCAGCAGAATCCTGAATGTTACGTAAAAATAATTCAACATCACTTTTATCCAATGTATTTGAATCTTCAAGTAACGTGCCTGACCACTTTACTATAGCTTTAGAAATCCACGCACAAGCAATAGTAGGACGTAATATCGCCCCTGAAGCCGTGTATATGGATTTGAGCGTAGTGTCAATTTTGCGATCAGCCGGTTATTTTAACGCAGTAGATCCTGTAACGGGTAAAACCACCTTTTTAGACCGTCTGGAGACAGATGCGTCAACAATGGGCGGGTTTTCCCATTTTTTCCTATCCTCCTCAGGAAAGGGAAAAGCAACCAGAACCTTTCTAGGGATCTGAAATTTTTTTCTCCGGGTTTTCCCAGGATTTCTCAAATATAGCATTTAATTCCTTAGATGCAGGGAAGGTTAGCGAGGTTTTCTTACTGTCAGTGAAGAAAGCCTCCTCAACCTGCTCAGGTGTTGTATCTGCAATATTCTACACATCTCAAATGGCCTCAATCATCAACTGCACCCCTTTTGCAAGAGATGCCGCCCCCCGCAGTACATTCCCATCACCGTCTGCCGTGTCAGAATCAGTATCCGTGTCATCCTGCATAATCTGGGCAAGAGCATGTTTATGAGAGTGTACGCTAGGGGGCCCTGAGGTAACAGAACTGGACCAAACTGCCATAGAGTTCTGTAAGACCTGAGTTGCAGTTTCATTTTGTGCAACCCTAGTAGAAATCTGAGAAATCATACTTTTGATAGAGGCTAACCTCTCATGCTTCCTTGCAGGGACCTGCACTAAAACAGTACAATCCTGATTACATGGAATGGGCTCATCCTGAGAGGAATTATCTTCTGCAGCATATGACACAGAGCCCCTGGACATAGTTTATGGAGACAACAAACACTCCACACCCACACACACACACACATCCACACACCCACACACACAGGGAAGGGGCATACAGTTTCCCCCCTAAGAATGCCAAGAGAAACACAGAGATTGGAGCCAACCCACACACAGCGCTTCAGGATATAGGGAAACCACTATCCAGCGCTTACTGTGCACCTTAATAGGTTACACAGTATAGATATAAAGCCTCACCCCCTTCTACAACCCCCTGGTACCGTACAAGGCAGCTGGCGTTGATCTGGAGGGACAGCTCTACCTGTCAGCGCTTCTGCAGGCAGGAAAATGGCACTGAACGCTGCTGGGTCCGCCTTGAGACACTCCGCCCCCTTTCATGGCGCTGCTTCCCGCTCTTCTGATTATACTGGCCTGAGGAATTGTGCTGGCAGCAATCCTGGGACCCTGACAGGCTTGCTGGACAGTGTAGGCGCTGGCTCAGGGCGCCCCTCACAGTGCCGCACCATGTACCGCTGAGCCTCGGAGCGCAGTTAGTACTGCGCTCCCTACCCTGTTGCTGCCATCTTCACACCGGCTCCCTGCTTGCCAGGGGGGACGGTGACTAACTCGCCACTGATCTTCTGGCTCTGTAAGGGGGTGGGGCATGCTGCTGGGGTGAGCGATCCCCTGTTGCGGCGAACGTTCAATCCCCTCAGGAGCTCAGTGTCCTGTCATCGGAGATAGTGGTTCAGACCCGCAGGGCGGACACTACTCCCCCCCTAGTCCCTCAAAGCAGGGAGGCTGTTGTCAGCAGCCTCCATGTGCTTAAACTCTAACAAAAACAATAAAACTAAAAGGAGCTCCCCTAGCTGTGACCGGCTCCTTCGGGCACATATTCTAAACTGAGACTGGTAGGAGGGGCATAGAGGGAGGAGCCAGCCCACACTCTCAAACTCTTAAAGTGCCAGTGGCTCCTAGTGGACCCGTATATACCCCATGGTACTAATGTGGACCCCAGCATCCCCTAGGACGTAATAGAAAAACGGTTACTCACATAATGAATGTTTTTGCAATGTTATTGGCTCACTATGATAGTGCTAGAATTTCTTCCTAGTATTGTTTCACATTCAGAAATATATTTTAGTTGTTTTGTAAGAATCAGGCCCATCCTACCTCAATGTCTGTGATTACCAACTTTACAAAACAATGAATGTTTTGCAGTACATGTCTGTTAAGCCTGTGTGCCTTAATAGGCAAACTGTGGTAAGGAATGGTGGGATGTGGTTTTACACAGCAGCTGCAGAGACACAGGTTGAAGACACATGTATATAATTTTAAATAAAATGATTGTTAACTAAAAAATAAGATTTTACTCACCGGTAAATCTATTTCTCGTAGTCCGTAGTGGATGCTGGGACTCCGTAAGGACCATGGGGAATAGCGGCTCCGCAGGAGACTGGGCACAACTAAAGAAAACTTTAGGACTACCTGGTGTGCACTGGCTCCTCCCACTATGACCCTCCTCCAGACCTCAGTTAGGATACTGTGCCCGGAAGAGCTGACACAATAAGGAAGGATTTTGAATCCTCATACCAGCCACACCAATCACACCGTATAACTCGTGATACCATATCCAGTTAACAGTATGAAATATAACTGAGCCTCTCAACAGATGGCTCAACAATAACCCTTTAGTTAGGCAATAACTATAAACAAGTATTGCAGACAATCCGCACTTGGGATGGGCGCCCAGCATCCACTACGGACTACGAGAAATAGATTTACCGGTGAGTAAAATCTTATTTTCTCTGACGTCCTAAGTGGATGCTGGGACTCCGTAAGGACCATGGGGATTATACCAAAGCTCTCAAACGGGCGGGAGAGTGCGGATGACTCTGCAGCACCGAATGAGCAAACTCTAGGTCCTCCTCAGCCAGGGTATCAAACTTGTAGACTCTTGCAAAAGTGTTTAAACCCGACCAAGTAACAGCTCGGCAAAATTGTAAAGCCGAGACCCCTCGGGCAGCCGCCCAAGAAGAGCCCCTTTCCTCGTGGAATGGGCTTTTACAGATTTAGGGTGCGGCAGTCCAGCCGCAGAATGTGCAAGTTGAATCGTGCTACCGATCCAGCGAGCAATAGTCTGCTTAGAAGCAGGAGCACCCAGCTTGTTGGGTGCATATAGGATAAATAGCGAGTCAGTTTTCCTGACTCCAGCCGCCTGTAAACATATATTTTTCAGGGCCCTGACTACGTCCAGTAACTTGGAATCCTCCAAGTCCCAAGTAGCCGCAGGCACCACAATAGGTTGGTTCACATGAAACACTGATACCACCTTAGGAAGGAATTGGGAACGAGTCCTCAATTCCGCCCTATCCATATAAAAAAATCAGATAAGGGCTTTTGCATGATAAAGCCGCCAATTCTGATACACGCCTGGCCGACGCCAAGGCCAACAGCATGACCACTTTCCACGTGAGGTATTTTAGCTCCACGGATTTAAGTGGCTCAACCCAATGCGACTTCAGGAAATCCAACACCATGTTGAGATCCCACGGTGCCACTGGAGGCACAAACGGGGGCTGACTATGCAGCACTTTCTTAACAAAAGTCTGAACTTCAGGCAGTGAAGCCAGTTCTATTTTGGAAGAAAATTGATAGAGCCGAAATCTGGACCTTAATGGAACCCAATTTTAGGCCCATAGTCACCCCTGACTGTAGGAAGTGCAGAAATCGACCTAGCTGAAATTCCTCCATTGGGGCCTTCCTGGCCTCACAGCACGCAACATATTTCCGCCATATGCGGTGATAATGGTTTGCGCTCACTTCTTTTCTAGCTTTAATTAGCGTAGGGATAACTTCCTCCGGAATGCCCTTTTCCTTCATGATCCGGCGTTCAACCGCCATGCCATCAAACGCAGCCGCGGTACATCTTGGAACAGACAGGCCCCCTGCTGCAGCAGGTCCTGTCTGAGCGGCAGAGGCCATGGGTCCTCCAAGATAATTTCTTGGAGTTCTGGGTACCAAGCTCTTCTTGGCCAATCCGGAACGATGAGTATAGTTCTTACTCCTCTCCTTCTTATTATTCTCATTACCCTGGGTATGAGAGGCAGAGAAGGGAACACATACACCGACTGGTACACCCACGGTGTTACCAGAGCGTCCACAGCTATCGCCTGAGGGTCCCTTGACCTGGCGCAATATCTTTTTAGCTTTTTGTTGAGGCGGGACGCCATCCTGTCCACCTGTGGCCTTTCCCAACGGTGTACAATCATTTGGAAGACTTCTGGATGAAGTCCCCACTCTCCCGGGTGGAGGTCGTGTCTGCTGAGAAAGTCTGCTTCCCAGTTGTCCACTCCGGGAATGAACACTGCTGACAGTGCTAACACATGATTTTCCGCCCATCGGAGAATCCTTGTGGCTTCTGCCATCGCCATCCTGCTTCTTGTGCCGCCCTGTCGGTTTACACGAACGACCGCCGTGATGTTGTCTGACTGGATCAGCACCGGCCGGTGTTGAAGCAGGGGTCTAGCCTGACTTAGGGCATTGTAAATGGCCCTTAGTTCCAGAATATTTATGTGTAGGGAAGTCTCCTGACTTGTCCATAGTCCTTGGAAGTTTCTTCCCTGTGTGACTGCCCCCCAGCCTCGAAGGCTGGCATCCGTGGTCACCAGGACCCAGTCCTGTATGCCGAATCTGCGGCCCAGGGCTGTTTCTAGCCAATTTGGCTCCCAGTGCGAGATTTAAAAATGCGCCCCCCCCCATGACATCAAAAAATGCCCCCCCCCCCCACCCCCCACCTAGATTAAAAAAAAAAACTTGTGCGCGCACCCGGGAAGGGGGCGTGGCCTCATCCAAATGGGTGTGGCCTCATTTAAATGTGCATGGCCTCGTCTGAAAAGACTACCTCACAATCCAGTTTGTGACCCTGCTCCAACAGATCACGACCACCACAGGAAAAAAAAATTCTACCATATTAAGCCCCACACAGTAATGCCCCCTGCACCATATTATACCACACACTGCAATGCCCTTGATACATTTAATCCCCACACAGGCAAGAGTCCCCATTTCACACATTACGGCAGGTGTCCCCATTTTACACATTGAGAGAGAGAATACTTACAGAGGCGATTACCGCTCTATGGCCCGCCTCACCAGTCGCTCCTCGCGCCGGCCATTCCCTCTTCCTAACTTGGATCCCCCTCTGTACTCCACTCGGGGGGGGGGGGGGGGGGAGTTTCGCGAAATGACGGGGTTGCGTCGTGCCGTAACGACGCAACCGCATCATTCCGTGAAACTCCGCCCACAGAGCGGGTTACTCAGGGAGAAATAGGAGAGGGAAGCAGGGAGCCACAGTTAGTTGCACTGCTCGCCTGCCCCAAGAAACGGCCCTGCTGCGGCCCTCTAGAAGATGAGCACTCTGCAGCCACCACAACAGCGACACCCTGGCCCTTGGAGACAGGGTTTCCGCCGATGCATCTGAAGATGCGACCCGGACCACTTGTCCAACAGATCCCACTGGAAGATCCTTGCATGGAACCTGCCGAATGGAATTTCTTCGTAAGAAGCTACCATCTTTCCCAGGGCTCGCGTGCATTGATGCACCGACACCTGTATTTGTATTAGGAGGTCTCTGTCTAGAGACGACAACTCCTTGGACTTCTCCTCCAGGAGAAACCCTTTTTTCTTGTTCTGTGTCCAGAACCATACCCAGGAACAGTAGACGCGTCATAGGAACCAGCTGCGACTTTGGAATATTCAGAATCCAGCCGTGCTGTTGTAGCACTTCCCGAGATAGTGCTACTCCGACGAACAACTGCTCCCTGGACCTCGCCTTTATAAGGAGATCGTCCGAGTACAGGATAATTATTTCGGCCATTACCTTGGTAAATACCCTCGGTGCCGGGGACAGACCAACGGCAACGTCTGGAATTGGTAATGACAACCCTGTACCACAATTTTGAGGTACTCCTGGTGAGGAGGGTAAATAGGGACATGCAGGTAAGCATCCTTGATGTCCAGTGATACCATGAAATTCTCCAGGTTTGCAATAATCGCCCTGAGCGATTCCATTTCGAACTTGAACCTTCGTATGTAAGTGTTCAAGGAGTTCAATTTTAGAATGGGTCTCACCGAACCGTCTGATTTCGGTACCACAAACATTTTGGAATAGTAACCCCGGCCTTGTTGAAGGAGGGGTACCTTGATTTCACCTGCTGGAAGTACAGCTTGTGAATTGCCGCCAGTACTACCTCGAACTCCAGCTTGTATCCCTGTGATACTACTTGCAGAACCTAGGGATCCACCTGTGGGCAAGCCCACTGGTCCCTGAAGTTCCCGAGACGCGCCCCCACCGCACCTGTCTCCACCTGTGGAGCCCCTGCGTCATGCGGTGGACTCAGAGGAAGCGGGGGAAGATTTTTGATCCTGGGAACTGGCTGTCTGGTGCAGCTTTTTCCTTCTTCCCTTGTCTCTGTGCAGAAAGGAAGCGCCTTTGACCCGCTTGCTTTTCTGAAACCGAAAGGACTGTACCTGAAAATACGGTGCTTTCTTAGGCTGTGAGGAAACCTGAGGTAAAAAAATTTCTTCCCAGCTGTTGCTGTGGATACAAGGTCCCAGAGACCATCCCCAAACAGTTCCTCACCCTTATAAGGCAGAATCTCCATGTGCCTTTTAAAGTCAGCATCACCCGTCCACTGCCGGGTCTCTAATACCCTCCTGGCAGAATGGACATTGCCTTAATTCTGGATGCCAGCCGGCAAATATCCCTCCGTGCATCCCTCATATATAAGACGACGTCTTTAATATGCTCTATGTTAGCAAAATATTACCTCTGTCTAGGGTATTAATATTGACAGGGTATCAGACCACGCTGCAGCAGCACTATTCATGCTGAGGCAATTGCAGGTCTCAGTATAGTACCTGAGTGTGTATATACAGACTTCAGGATAGCCTCCTGCTTTTTATCAGCAGGCTCCTTCAAAGTGGCCGTATCCTAAGACGGCAGTGCCACCCTTTTTGACAAACGTGTGAGCGCCTTATCCACCCTAGGGGATATCTCCCAACGTGACCTATCCTCTGGCGGGAAAGGGTACGCCATCAGTAACTTTTTAGAAATTACCAGTTTCTTATCGGCGGAACCCGCGCTTCTTCACACACTTCATTCACTCATCTGATGGGGGAAAAAACACTGGCTGCTTTTTCTCCCCAAACATAAAACCCCCTTTTATGTGGTACTTGGATTCATGTCAGAAATGTGCAACACATTTTTCATTGCCGAGATCATGCAACAGATGTTCCTAGTGGATTGTGTATATGTCTCAATCTCGTCGACACTGGAATCTAACTCCGTGTCGACATCTGTGTCTGCCATCTGAGGTAACGGGCGTTTTGAGAGTCCCTGATGGCCTTTGAGACGCCTGGGCAGGCGCGGGCTGAGAAGCCGGCTGTCCCACAGCTGTTACGTCATCCAGCCTTTTATGTAAGGAGTTGACATTGTCGGTTAATACCTTCCACCTATCCATCCACTCTGATGTCGGCCCCACAGGGGGCGACATCCCATTTATCGGCCTCTGCTCCGCCTCCACGTAACCTTCCTCATCCAACATGTCGACACATCCGTACCGACACACCGCACACACACAGGGAATGCTCTGACTGAGGACAGGACCCCACAAAGTCCTTTGGGGAGACAGAGAGAGAGTATGCCAGCACACACCAGAGCGCTATATAATGCAGGGATTAACACTATAACTGAGTGATTTTTCCCCCAATAGCTGCTTGTATACACATATTGCGCCAAAATTTAGTGCCCCCCCTCTCTTTTTAACCCTTTGAGTCTGAAAACTACAGGGGAGAGCCTGGGGAGCTGTCTTCCAGCTGCACTGTGAAGAAAAAATGGCGCCAGTGTGCTGAGGGAGATGGCCCCGCCCCTTTTCCGGCGGACTTCTCCCGCTTTTTCTGGAATTCTGGCAGGGGTATTTTTACACCTATATAGCCTTCCTGACTATATATGGTGTAGATTTGCCAGCCAAGGTTTATTATATTGCCCTCAGGGCGCCCCCCCCAGCGCCCTGCACCCATCAGTTACCGGAGTGTGAGGTGTGCATGAGGAGCAATGGCGCACAGCTGCAGTGCTGTGCGCTACCTTGTTGAAGACAGAAGTCTTCTGCCGCCGATTTTCTGGAACACTTCTTGCTTCTGGCTCTGTAAGGGGGCCGGCGGTGCGGCTCCGGGACCGAACGATCGAGGTCGGGTCCTGTGTTCGATCCCTCTGGAGCTAATGGTGTCCAGTAGCCTAAGAAGCCCAAGCTAGCACCAGTTAGGTAGGTTCGCTTCTTCTCCCCTTAGTCCCTCGCTGCAGTGAGTCTGTTGCCAGCAGATCTCACTGTAAAATAAAAAAACTAAAATATACTTTCTTTCTAGGAGCTCAGGAGAGCCCCTAGTGTGCATCCAGCTCAGCCGGGCACAAGATTCTAACTGAGGTCTGGAGGAGGGTCATAGTGGGAGGAGCCAGTGCACACCAGGTAGTCCTAAAGCCTTCTTTAGTTGTGCCCAGTCTCCTGCGGAGCCGCTATTCCCCATGGTCCTTACGGAGTCCCAGCATCCACTTAGGACGTCAGAGAAATATTCTTACTAGCCACCATATCCGGACACTCATCCTCCTCTTCATCTGGGGCCATAGGCGCCCACTCGGCCTGCTCATCCTCTTCTTCCGCCAAAGAGGGGGTTGGAGGTTGGATGGGAGAAGGGGCTTGAAAGTTGGATGGGGGAAGGGGCTTGAAAGGGGGTGGTAGGTTGGATGGGGAAGGAGGATCAGATTGTGAAGGGTTGGGAATGTCAAGTGTGTTTGATTTTGAGTGGGGGTTGGAGGATGAGAGGGGTAGGGTGGTTGAGAGAGGGGGCAGATTGAGAGAGCGAGGAAGATTGAGGGGGGCGGAAGATTGAGAGGGGGTGGTAGATTGAGGGGGAGGGTGGTTGTGAGGGGGTGGAAGATTGAGAGGGGGAGGGTGGTTGAGAGGGGGGGAAATTGAGAAGGGTAAATTGAGGGTGGGATGGTGGTTGAGAGGGGGAGGACGATTGAGGGGTGACTGGTCTGGGCCGCTGCTGGATGCCTCGGCTCTTTTGTGCTCGGCCTAAGAAGAGAGAAACACAGCTACATGTTATTTTTTTATTCTTGTTTCATTTTGAATGTTTCAAGTAAAGAACATTAGGTACTTTATACTGCAAACATTTCATTTAGTTTTGTTTACTATGGTCCCATTGTGTAATCAATACAATAAAATTATTTTGAGTTTTGCATTTTTATTAAAAAATAAACTTTTTTTTTATGTGTGTGGGTTGTTTGTTTAATCGTTATGCCATGGATATGCCATACCAACATACAACCCACACACATACTGTATACATGCATAGAAACCATCTATGCCTCTATATACATACATACATACATACATACACTACCTATCTATCTACATATCTATGCTAAGTATATACTACATATCTATATACATATACTATATACTACATATATATGCCTCTATTGTACATCCAGACACTACCACTATTTACAGGCAAAACCACACACACACATTTTTGGCTGCAAATATTACTATACATTTAACTGCAAACATACTCATACAAACAGAAATGCTACAGTGTGCATTACTCACTGGCAAGTATTTGCTGGCGCAGTTGCGCCCGAAACGTGGCTGACGGTGGTGGAGGTCCGACCACCGCCGCTCAAGTTGGACAATAGTCCGCCGGGTGCGTATCCTCTGTCGCAGTTTCCTGCGGACCTCCGCATAGGCCGCACGCTTTCGGGCGTTGGACACGTATGGGCGGCGGTCCATCAGCGCTGTGTGGAGCCGCAGCTTCCTTAGGCTGAATGCGGCAGCTTGCATGGTGCCAATGGCGTATTAATCACAGATGCTAATATTTATACTGTCTGCTTACTGTTGATTGGCCGGCACCTGTGATGCAGACATATACTGATTAACTTTCCTGATATTACTGTACATTAACAGTGTGATCCGTGTGCCTAGTTGTGTACGCATTTGCGACTGTATGCTACGGTCAATGAAGCTTCCTCGAGCAAACTTACCATAATTATCTGCTCATCACTCAGCTAAACATTGCAGGTTTGTTGTTTTAGTGCGTATATTTTTATATGTGGAGGAAAAAAAAGGCAGATGAATGCATGTTAACAAAAACAGATGTACCATTTTTAAAAGAAAAACACACAATATAAAATTATTAAAAAAACCACATAACCAGATTGATGAAACATACTATATATATATATATATATATATATATATATATATATATATATATATATATATATATAGACACCACAACACTAGTGGGATTTATTAACTATTTACATGCTGTAAAAAATGACAAAGCAAAAAAAATAATATTTTTTTAGGCCTAAAACAATTACATATTTATATTTTCCACCAAAAAACAAGAACTGTAATATTTAAATAATAAACAACAAAACACATTGTTTGATTTAAGTCAGTAACTACATATGTTATACCTTGCTGAAAAATCTGTATAAATACACCCATAAACACTTTTCTGACGTGATGTTAAATGCAACATACCTGAAATATTGGTTGACTATTCGTGCTCTAAGGGCATGCTCCCGCTGGGGGTCGGAGCCCCACCTCCATGTCCGACCAACCCCCGGCTCCAATACCTCATTTTGAGGCAGCTCCACATGCCTCCTTACAGCAATATTGTGGAGGGTGGCATACAGGACCCCAATTTTACTTACCATTTCCGGCGAATACATGAGGTTGCCACGAGCGCAGTGGAGCACATGGAAGTGTCCTTTTAGGACTCCAATTGTGCGCTCCACCAGCTGGCTAGTGGCTGTAAGCGCGGAATTAAAATCCGTTTGTGGCCCTGGTGTTGGTCTGCTGTAAGGAGTCATGAGCCAGGGGGTGCAAGGATATCCACGATCTCCTGCCAAAACACAATACAATATGAAGTAAAAAATAAGAACAAGTAAAAACCAACGGCACTTAACCTTTACTACATGATGCGGATCAAACTCACCCAATATCCACGCGTCTTGGCCTTCCAACATACTTAACCTTTGCCATATCCCCGATTGCTGAATCACGTGCGAATCATGGGCACTTCCTGGGTACAACAAACAACCATTACATTCAAAGAGTGGAACAGTTTTCTGTTCCTAAAGCTTTCTTCATTATGTGTTGGTGCCACAAGTGGAACATGTGTCCCATCCACTACCCCAATAACATGTGGGAAGTGACTCCCCCCTTCATGGAATTGTCGCTTCAACACAGCTAGGGACCCCACATCCAATGTCATAAAAATGAACTGCTTCGTTCTTTTCAGGACGGCAGCAATGATGCGCCTCTGGATCCTTGAAAAATGCTGCCTCGGAGACGCCTACCAGGACACCAACTATATGCTGGTAGGACCCTGAGGCACAGAAATGTAACACAGCAATGAACTGTGTCAGTGGTGGAATTGATGTAGGATGCCGACTTGAACTCTCTAGAACACTCTCTATTATTGAGTTTCTAGGATGACATGAGGGGGCAGCCTATAGTGCCGCAACATCTGGCATTCCAAAAAGGCTGACACAGGTACAGAAGATACTAGGCCTTGCACATCTCCATTGCCTTCGAGGATGAGGGGCAGGTTGGAATTGGCCGGATAAGGCATTCAGGTATACTGCCGTCACCATCTGAAAAGGAGATTTATGGTAGACTTACCATGGTTAAATCTCTCTCTCTGCGAGGTACATTGGTTCTACAGGGAAACATTAGGGGTGTAGAGATGGATCTTGATACAGGCACCAATAGGCTAAAGCTTTAGACTGTCCCAGGATGCATTGGGGCCTTCTCTAAAACCCCGCCTCCAGGCACTGAGAGTTCGGTTTCATGAGGTAGATGTTAGTCACACAGAACCACGTTCTCACGACAGGAGAAGAGACTAGCGGCTAATGCAATACAAACCCATAGAAGCTAGGTGCGTCTGGGCGGGTGCCCTGTGGAACCAATGTACCTCACAGAAAGATTTAACCATGGTAAGTTTACCATAAATCTTTTCTGCAGCGGGGTTCATTGGTTTCCATATACATCAGGGATGTTCTAATGCAGTCCCCTCATGGGAGAGGATGCGCCGTAGCGGGTATAAGAAGCCGGCACCCAAAGGAAGCATCCTGGGAGGCGGAAGTATTAAAGGCATAGAACCTAATGAATGCGTTCACTGAGGATCACGTAGCCGCCTTGCACAATTGTGCAGTGGACGCGCCTCGGAGGACCGCCCAGAAAGGTCCAACAGACAGAGTAGAATGGGCTTTGATAGTAGCAGGAGCTGGAAGTCCAGCCTGCGCATATGCTTGTGCAATCACCATTCTAATCCATCTGGCCAATGTTTGCTTATTCGCAGGCCAGTCACGTTTGTGTAAACCCAAAAGAACAAAAAGGGTATCTGACCTCATGATAGAGGCAGTCCTCTCCACATAAATACGGAGAGCCTTTACCACATCCAAAGACCACTCTTTGGAGGAGAAATCAGAAGAGATAAAAGTGGTCATTCCGAGTTGTTCGCTCGCTAGCAGTTTTTGGCAGCCGTGCAAACGCTATGCTGCCTCCCACTGGGAGTGTATTTTAGCTTAGCAGAAGTGCGAATGAAAGGATCGCAGAGCAGCTACAAAATAATTTTGTGCTGTTTCAGAGTAGCTTCAGACCTAATCAGCGCTTGCGATCACTTCAGACTGTTCAATTCCTGTTTTGACATCATGAACACACGCTGCGTTCGCCCAGCCACGCCTGCGTTTTTCCTGCCATGCCTACGTTTTTCCGAACACTCCCTGAAAACGGTCAGTTGACACCCAGAAACGCCCACTTCCTGTCAATCACTCTGCGGCCAGCAGTGCGACCGAAAAGCTTCGCTAGACCTTGTGTGAAACTACATAGTTCGTTGTAATAGTACGACACGCGTGCCCATTGCGCCGCATACGCATGGCCAGAAGTGCAGATTTTTTGTCTGACCGCGGCGCAGCGAACGAAAGCAGCTAGCAATCAACTTGGAATGACCCCCAAAAGTCGGAACCACAATCTCTTGGTTAAGATGAAAAGATGACACCACCTTAGGCAAATAACCAGGGCGAGTTCTAAGAATTGTGTGGTCACGGTGAAATATCAGAAAGGGTGGACGACAGGACAGAGCACTCAGGTCTGACACCCTCCTAGCAGAAGCAATAGCCAGTAAGAACAGGACCTTGACCGTGAGCCATTTAAGGTCCACTGACTCAAGAGGTTCAAATGGAGACTCTTACAGGGCACTGAGGACAACAGACAGATCCCATGGAGCCACAGGAGGGACATAGGGAGGCTGAATCCATAAACCACCCTGAGTGAATGTATGAACGTCAGGAATAGACGTAAATTTTCTCTAAAACCACACTGACAAGGCAGCGATATGAACCTTGCGGGAGGCCAGACAAAGGCCTAAGTCCAGGCCTTGCTGCAGAAAAGCCAGAAGTCTGGAAGTACTGAATTTGTATGCGTCGTAATTCTTAGCAGCACACCAGGTGAAGTAAGAATTCCAGACCCTGTAATAAATCCGCGCAGATGCCCATTTGCAGGCCTTCAGCATAGTTTGGATAACCGCCTCGGAGAAACCTTTGGCCCTCAGGAGTGAAGCTTCAAGAGCCACGCCATCAAAGCCAGTCTGGCCAGGTCCGGGTAGACACAAGGGCCCTGAACAAGGAGGTCTGGGCATTGAGGAAGTAGAAGAGGACGCTCTAGCGATATAGACTAATGCCGCCTGGGCCACGCTGGAGCGACTAGAAGTAGTATTCCTCCTTCTTGTTTGAATTTCCGAAGTACCCTGGTCAGGAGTGACACTGGAGGGAACACGTAGAGCAGCCAAAAGTTCCATGAAATTGCCAGTGCATCCACGAACGCTGCTTGAGGATCCCTTGTTCTTGATCCGAAGACCAGAACATTGTGATTGTGTCAAGACGCCATCAGGTTTACATCTGGTAGGACCTACTTATCCACTAGGAGTTGAAAGACTTCCTGATGAAGACTCCACTACCGGCATGCACGTCCTGACGACTGAGGAAATTTGCTTCCCTGTTGAGGACTCACGGAATGAACACTGCTGATATAGCTGGCAGATGGCGTTTTTGACACTTCCATCATTGCCATGCGGCTTCGAGTTCCTCCTTGATTGTTTATGTATGCCACCGTGGTGGCGTTGTCTGACTGTACTTGAACAGGCCTGTTCTGTATCAGAGGCAGGGCGAGAGACAACGCATTGAACACTGCCCGCAATTCCAGAAAAAATAAGAATTTACTTACCGATAATTCTATTTCTCGTAGTCCGTAGTGGATGCTGGGACTTCCGTAAGGACCATGGGGAATAGCGGCTCCGCAGGAGACTGGGCACAAAAGTAAAAGCTTTAGACTAGCTGGTGTGCACTGGCTCCTCCCCCTATGACCCTCCTCCAAGCCTCAGTTAGGATACTGTGCCCGGACGAGCGTACATAATAAGGAAGGATTTTGAATCCCGGGTAAGACTCATACCAGCCACACCAATCACACCGTACAACCTGTGATCTGAACCCAGTTAACAGCATGATAAACGTAGGAGCCTCTGAAAAGATGGCTCACAACAATAAACAACCCGATTTTTTTGTAACAATAACTATATACAAGTATTGCAGACAATC
Source organism: Pseudophryne corroboree (assembly GCF_028390025.1). Classification (NCBI taxonomy): domain Eukaryota; kingdom Metazoa; phylum Chordata; class Amphibia; order Anura; family Myobatrachidae; genus Pseudophryne; species Pseudophryne corroboree. Next base: position 330,650,433 of record NC_086450.1, on the reverse strand, counting down.
CGCACTTGGGATGGGCGCCCAGCATCCACTACGGACTACGAGAAATAGAATTATCGGTAAGTAAATTCTTATTTTCTCCGACGTCCTAGTGGATGCTGGGACTTCCGTAAGGACCATGGGGATTATACCAAAGCTCCCAAACGGGCGGGAGAGTGCGGATGACTCTGCAGCACCGAATGAGAGAACTCCAGGTCCTCCTCAGCCAGGGTATCAAATTTGTAGAATTTAGCAAACGTGTTTGCCCCTGACCAAGTAGCTGCTCGGCAAAGTTGTAAAGCCGAGACCCCTCGGGCAGCCGCCCAAGATGAGCCCACCTTCCTTGTGGAATGGGCTTTTACAGATTTTGGCTGTGGCAGGCCTGCCACAGAATGTGCAAGCTGAATTGTACTACAAATCCAACGAGCAATCGTCTGCTTAGAAGCAGGAGCACCCAGCTTGTTGGGTGCATACAGGATAAACAGCGAGTCAGATTTTCTGACTCCAGCCGTCCTGGAAACATATATTTTCAGGGCCCTGACTACGTCCAGCAACTTGGAGTCCTCCAAGTCCCTAGTCGCCGCAGGTACCACAATAGGCTGGTTCATGTGAAACGCTGAAACCACCTTAGGGAGAAATTGAGGGCGAGTCCTCAGTTCTGCCCTGTCTGAATGAAAAATTAGGTAAGGGCTTTTATATGATAAAGCCGCCAATTCAGAGACACGCCTGGCTGAAGCCAGGGCTAACAGCATGACCACTTTCCATGTGAGATATTTCAATTCCACAGTGGTGAGTGGTTCAAACCAATGTGATTTTAGGAGACTCAACACTACATTGAGATCCCAAGGTGTCACTGGAGGCACAAAAGGAGGCTGTATATGCAGTACCCCTTTGACAAACGTCTGAACTTCAGGCACTGAAGCCAGTTCTTTTTGGAAGAAGATTGACAGGGCCGAAATTTGAACCTTAATGGACCCTAATTTTAGGCCCATAGATAGTCCTGTTTGCAGGAAATGCAGGAAACGACCCAGTTGAAATTCCTCTGTAGGGGCCTTCTTGGCCTCACACCACGCAACATATTTCCGCCAAATGCGGTGATAATGTTTTGCAGTTACATCCTTTCTGGCCTTGACCAGGGTAGGGATGACTTCATCTGGAATGCCTTTTTCCTTCAGGATCCGGCGTTCAACCTCCATGCCGTCAAACGCAGCCGCGGTAAGTCTTGAAACAGACAAGGTCCCTGCTGGAGCAGGTCCTTTCTGAGAGGTAGAGGCCACGGGTCCTCCGTGAGCATCTCTTGCAGTTCCGGGTACCAAGTTCTTCTTGGCCAATCCGGAGCCACGAGTATAGTTCTTACTCCTCTCCTTCTTATGATTCTCAGTACTTTGGGTATGAGAGGCAGAGGAGGGAACACATACACCGACTGGTACACCCACGGTGTTACCAGAGCGTCCACCGCTATTGCCTGAGGGTCCCTTGACCTGGCGCAATATCTGTCCAGTTTTTTGTTGAGACGGGACGCCATCATGTCCACCTTTGGTTTTTCCCAACGGTTTACAATCACTTGGAAGACTTCTGGGTGAAGTCCCCACTCCCCCGGGTGGAGGTCGTGTCTGCTGAGGAAGTCTGCTTCCCAGTTGTCCACTCCCGGAATGAACACTGCTGACAGTGCTACCACATGATTTTCCGCCCAGCGGAGAATCCTTGCAGCTTCTGCCATTGCCCTCCTGCTTCTTGTGCCGCCCTGTCTGTTGACGTGGGCGACTGCCGTGATGTTGTCCGATTGGATCAATACCGACTGACCCTGAAGCAGAGGCCTTACTTGACTTAGGGCATTGTAAATGGCCCTTAGTTCCAGGATATTTATGTGAAGAGACGTTTCCATGCTTGACCACAAGCCCTGGAAATTTCTTCCCTGTGTGACTGCTCCCCAGCCTCTCAGACTGGCATCCGTGGTCACCAGCATCCAATCCTGAATGCCGAATCTGCTGCCCTCTAGAAGATGAGCACTCTGTAACCACCACAGGAGAGACACCCTTGTCCTTGGAGATAGGGTTATCCGCTGATGCATCTGAAGATGCGATCCGGACCATTTGTCCAGCAGATCCCACTGAAAAGTTCTTGCATGGAATCTTCCGAATGGAATTGCTTCGTAAGAAGCCACCATTTTTCCCAGGACTCTCGTGCATTGATGCACTGACACTTGGCCTGGTTTTAGGAGGTTCCTGACTAGCTCGGATAACTCCCTGGCCTTCTCCTCCGGGAGAAACACCTTTTTCTGGACTGTGTCCAGAATCATCCCCAGGAACAGTAGACGTGTTGTTGGAATCAGCTGTGATTTTGGGATATTTAGAATCCACCCGTGCTGACGTAGCACTACCTGAGACAGTGCTACTCCGAACTCTAACTGTTCCCTGGATCTTGCCCTTATCAGGAGATCGTCCAAGTAAGGGATAATTAAGACGCCTTCTCTTCGAAGAAGAATCATCATTTCGGCCATTACCTTGGGTGCCGTGGACAATCCAAACGGCAGCGTCTGAAACTGATAATGACAGTTTTGAACCACAAACCTGAGGTACCCCTGGTGAGAAGGGAAGATTGGGACATGGAGATAAGCATCTGTGATGTCCAGAGATACCATATAGTCCCCTTCTTCTAGGTTCGCTATCACTGCTCTGAGTGATTCCATCTTGAATTTGAACCTTTTTATGTAAGTGTTCAAGGATTTCAGATTTAAAATTGGTCTCACCGAGCCATCCGGCTTCGGTACCACAAACAGCGTGGAATAATACCCCTTTCCCTGTTGTAGGAGGGGTACCTTGATTATCACCTGCTGGGAATACAGCTTGTGAATAGCTTCCAATACTGCCTCCCTGTCGGAGGGAGGTGTTGGAAGAGCAGACTTCAGGAATCGGCGAGGGGGAGACGTCTCGAATTCCAATTTGTACCCCTGTGATACTACCTGCAGGATCCAGGGGTCCACTTGCGAGTGAGCCCACTGCGCGTTGAAATTTTTGAGACGGGCCCCCACCGTGCCTGAGTCTGCTTGTAAAGCCCCAGCGTCATGCTGAAGACTTGGCAGAAGCGGGGGAGGGCTTCTGCTCCTGGGAAGAGGCTGCCTGGTGCAGTCTTTTTCCTCTTCCTCTGCCCCGGGGCAGAAATGAGTGGCCTTTTGCTCGCTTGTTCTTATAGGAACGAAAGGACTGAGTTTGAAAAGATGGTGTCTTTTTCTGCTGAGAGGTGACCTGGGGTAAAAAGGTGGACTTTCCAGCCGTTGCCGTGGCCACCAGGTCTGATAGACCGACCCCAAATAACTCCTCCCCTTTATACGGCAATATTTCCATATGTCGTTTGGAATCTGCATCACCTGACCACTGTCGCGTCCATAACGCCCTTCTGGCAGAAATGGACATCGCACTTACTCTTGATGCCAGGGTGCAAATATCCCTCTGTGCATCACGCATATATAGTAATGCATCCTTTAAATGCTCTATAGTTAATAAAATACTGTCCCTATCCAGGGTATCAATATTTTCAGTCAGGGAATCCGACCAAGCCACTCCAGCGCTGCACATCCAGGCTGAGGCGATTGCTGGTCGCAGTATAACACCAGTATGTGTGTATATACCTTTTAGGATATTTTCCAGCCTTCTATCAGCTGGTTCCTTGAGGGCGGCCGTATCAGGAGACGGTAACGCCACTTGTTTTGATAAGCGTGTGAGCGCCTTATCTACCCTAGGGGGTGTTTCCCAACGTGCCCTAACCTCTGGCGGGAAAGGGTATAGTGCCAATAATTCGTTAGAAATCAGCAGTTTTTTCTCGGGGGAAACCCACGCTTTATCACACACCTCATTTAATTCCTCTGATTCAGGAAAAACTACTGGTAGTTTTTTCACACCCCACATAATACCCTTTTTTGTGGTACTTGTAGTGTCAGAAATGTTCAATGCCTCCTTCATTGCCGTGATCATGTAACGTGTGGCCCTACTGGACATTACGTTTGTCTCCTCACCGTCGACACTGGATTCAGTATCCGTGTCTGGGTCTGTGTCGACCATCTGAGGTAACGGGCGTTTTAGCGCCCCTGACTGTGTCTGAGACGCCTGAACAGGCACTAACTGATTTCCCGGCTGTCTCATGTCATCAACAGTTTTTTGCAAAGTGCTGACATTGTCACGTAATTCTTTAAATACGACCATCCAGTCAGGTGTCGACTCCCTAGGGGGTGACATCACTAACACAGGCAATTGCTCTGCTTCCACATCATTTTCCTCCTCATACATGTCGACACAATCGTATCGACACCCAGCACACACACAGGGAATGCTCTGATAGAGGACAGGACCCCACTAGCCCTTTGGGGAGACAGAGGGAGAGTTTGCCAGCACACACCAGAGCGCTATATATATATGCAGGGATAACCTTATATAAGTGTTACTCCCTGTTATAGCTGCTGTATTATATATTAGCTGCCAATAGTGCCCCCCCTCTCTTGTTTTACCCTGATTCTTGTAGCAGGACTGCAGGGGAGAGTCAGGGAGCCTTCCTTCCAGCGGAACTGTGAGGGAAAATGGCGCTCGTGTGCTGAGGAGATAGGCTCCGCCCCCTTCTCGGCGGTCTTTTCTCCCGCTTTTTTCAGGAAAACTGGCAGGGGTTAAATGCATCCATATAGCCCAGGAGCTATATGTGATGCATTTCTTTAGCCATATAAGGTTTTTATAGTGTTTTATTGCGTCTCAGGGCGCTCCCCCCCAGCGCCCTGCACCCTCAGTGACCGGAGTGTGAAGTGTGCTGAGAGCAATGGCGCACAGCTGCAGTGCTGTGCGCTACCTTATTTGAAGACAGGAACGTCTTCTGCCGCCACTTTCTCCGGACCTCTTCGCTCTTCTGGCTCTGTAAGGGGGCCGGCGGCGCGGCTCCGGGACCCATCCAGGCTGAACCTGTGATCGTTCCTCTGGAGCTAATGTCCAGTAGCCAAGAAGCCCAATCCACTCTGCACGCAGGTGAGTTCGCTTCTTCTCCCCTTAGTCCCACGTTGCAGTGAGCCTGTTGCCAGCAGTACTCACTGAAAATAAAAAACCTATTTAAACTTTTACTTCTAAGCAGCTCAGGAGAGCCACCTAGCATGCACCCTTCTCGTTCGGGCACAAAAATCTAACGGAGGCTTGGAGGAGGGTCATAGGGGGAGGAGCCAGTGCACACCAGCTAGTCTAAAGCTTTTACTTTTGTGCCCAGTCTCCTGCGGAGCCGCTATTCCCCATGGTCCTTACGGAAGTCCCAGCATCCACTAGGACGTCAGAGAAATTATCGGTAGGAGTGATTCCTCCTTGGTCCACCAACCCTGGAAAGAGTGTTGCTTCAACACAGCACCCCAACCCCTCAGACTGGCCTCAGCAGTCAGTAGGATTCAGTTCTGGATCCAGAAGAGACGGCCCCTGCTCAACTGCTGGTCCTGCAGCAACCAGGTCAGTGACAAACGAACCTCTGGAGTCAAGGAGACCATGTGAGACCTGATTTGATGAGTTAGGCCATCCCATTTGGAAAGGATTAACCTCTGCAGAGGGCAGGAACGAAATTGAGTGTACACTACCATATTAAAAGCCGACACCATCAGGCCTAGTACTTGCATCGCCGAGTGTATTGACAATCTTGGGCGAGAGAGGAAGCATCTGATCCTGTCCTGAAGCTTCAGGACCTTCTCTGGAGACAGAAACAGCCGTTGATTGTGTGTGTCCAGCAGTGCCCCCAGGTGCACCATGCTTTGAGCTGGGACCAGCGAGGACTTCTTCCAGTTGATGAGCCACCCGTGGGCTTGCAGGAAGTTTACCTTCAGTTGCAGATGACTGAGGACATCGTGGGAGTTTGTCAGAATCAGCAGGTCGTCCAGATACGACAGGATCCCGACTCCCTGCGACGGAGATGAGCCGTCATCACAGCCATAAACTTGGTGAAGATCCGAGGAGCAGTGGCCAGTCCAAATGGCAGAGTCTGGAATGGATAGTGGAGGTTGCCAATATCAAACCGCAGATATTGCTGATGCGATATGGCAATAGGTATATGCAGGTAAGCATCCTGTATATCCAGGGAGACCATATAGTCGCCGGGTTCCATGGCCAGTACAACTGAGTGCAGTGTTTCCATATGGAACTTGGACACTCTCACAAACTTGTTCAGTGATTTGAGGTTGAGTATATGCCGGAAAGACCCATTGGGTTTTCGGCATGAGAAACAGGGTCGAGTAGTATCCTCTACCTCTCTGGGACAGAGGTACTGGCAAAACCACTCCTATATCTAGGAGGGAACGCACCACCAATTTAATTGAAGAGCTTGCGCCTTTAACGGATCCGAAGGGATAACCATGGTGCAAAACTCGCGAGGGGGATGTCTCTTGAAAGAGATTGCGTACCCGTGAGAGACAACTTCTCGCACCCATGCGTCTGAAGTGGTCTTTAACCAGACCTGGGTGAATCGCAGAAGTTAGCCTCCCACCCTGGGGTCCCCCAGGGGGAGGTCCGCCTAGTCATGCAGCAGGCTTGTCATGTTTAGAAGCAGCAGACGGGCAGCCCGAGATTGTTTTGCCTTGGGGTTTGTGGTTTTGAAAGCACAAGACTGTCTTGGGTATGTCTGGCCCTTTGCTTTCCCTTGAGGTCGAAAGGAGCAAAAAGTGGTATCTCTGTGCAGAAGTAGTATTAGGGAGAAAGGCAGTTTTAGCAGCCGCCAAATCAGCCACAATTTTTTCAGGTCTTCCCCAAATAAGATGTCTCCCTTAAACGGGAGTACCTCCAAAGTCTTTTTGGAGTCCAGGTCCACCTTCCATGACCTCAACCACAGAATACGGCGAGCCAGAATGGACGTAGTCGACGCCTTGGCTGCCAACACACCCACCTCAGAGGACGCCTCCTGAATGTAATAGGCGGTGCTTGTAATATGAGACAGGTATTGTCTTGGATTATCAGATATATCCTGGGGCAACTCATCCTCTAATGCCTGAACCCATGCTTCAATTCCTTTTGCAGCCCAGGAGGCTGCTATAGTGCGTCTATGTACAGCACCTGTAAGGGAGTAAATAGACTTAAGGCATCCCTCCACACGCTTACTCTGTAGGGAGAGGATAGCAAGCTACCATCCATTTCGACAGGGAGAATTTCTTCCCTGGAGTAATCCAGGGTTCTTGTCGTATGTCCACTAAATGGTCATAATGCGGTAATAATGTTTTAGTTACCTTCTGACGTTTAAACTTATCAGGTTTTTTAGACACCGTAGTGGAGTCCCCATCATCATTTGATATTTGCAGGATCTGCTTAATAGCAATCACTAGGTCAGGGACATCAACCTGAGTTGTAGATTCCTCGTCAGAAGCAGCTGTGCCAGTGTCTGACGGGACAGTATGCTCCCCGTCCTCTTCAGAAGAATCGTCTGAGAGATTAGTGGATTGGGAGGAGGAAGCAGTCCGCTTAGATGACCCCGTGACACGAGAGTCTAACCAAAAATTGATTCAATTGCTGCAACTGGGTAGACAAATTATCCACCAAAGGCGGATTAACCATAGGGACAAGATGTGACTGTAATGGTACAGGAGGTTCCATAGGGGGCGTAAGGCGTGTCACAAGCGTATTTAACATAGTTGAGAACGCATCCCAAGGTGGCTCCTGATTGGTTACAGGAGCTGCGGACTGACTGGGAGATGTATGGCACATAGTACACAGACCATCATACAAAAGTTCCCCCTCAGGCAAAGACATGGCGCATGCGCTGCATGATCTAGGCTCATCCTCGGATTTCCTGCCCTTTGTGTTAGACATTTTCAGTTATGCAACAACAGAGTGTATTAGTATGATACCGCCAGAGTACAATACCTGCAAATAAATTCTCTAGTAAGTGACCGCGTACACAGTACAAAACACGATGGAATAAGTCCGGTATTATACGAATGAGTCCCCAGTACACAACACCAGCGAATAAATAAACACAAAGTGCGGTCTGAAACCGAATGTATATATCAGAATACTCGTACAATATATTCTGGCACAGGTACACTTGTTCTTAACTAACGCTGTCTTTATACTGACATGTAGAATACTTAAGTGTTTGTAAAATCACAGTGCTGATGTACAGGCGGATTTACAAAGGAGACTTTGCCCTGCAGTCCCGGAGACCAGTCGCAGCTATGCTTAGAAGGTGGTGCCCAGCGTCTCAGTCAGGGAGTGAGGGAGAGTGTGAGGCAACTCCAGGGTGGGAACACCAGCAGTAGATGGCGCCCTGGGCCAGGGGAAGGGCTACAGGTCAAGCACCATCTCCCCTATGCTGGTCCTCACCACCTGGTACTATGGAGTCTCATTAAAGTGGGCATTAGTACACCCGACCTGTACTCCTATGCCCTGGTGGATATAGTGGGGTCCCTGCTCAGTGACAGTGTCCATGCCAGCATTGCAGTCCGTCTCCCTAGACTGCAATCGGAACGCATTTTAATCGCGGATGCCACCTGGGGGACCCTCTTACCTCCACCCTTCATAGCAGCCACGCGAACCAGGAGAGCGCTGCGACCGCGTGCCCAATGCCGGAGCATACCTGTCGCATGTACCCGGGAACTGAGCCAGCGGGAATAAGCGACACCGCTAGGGAGGTGACGGAGCCGCAGCACAGAACGTCACCCTGATATGTAAGTGCTGCATCCCTTGAAGTCTTCAAGTAAAAGCTTTTTCAGGGCTAACCAGTGTAGCCCCTCTATTAAGTGACCTGCTCTGCAGGGCACAAACTCGAAACTGAGCTCACAGTGCCTGGAGGTGGAGTTATAGAGGAGGCCCCAATGCATCCTGGGACAAGCTAAAGCTTTAGCCTGTTGGTGACTGGATCAAGATCCATCTCTACACCCCCAATATTTCCCTGTGGAAACCAATGTACCTAGCTGCAGAAAGACAGATTTAAAAGAGTGTAAAAGCAAATTCAAAATATATTACCAAAAAATTCGTCACAATTATTAAATAATACAATACCCACTTACAGCTGTGGGGAAATCCGTAGCTAATTTGGGAACACCAGGAGGAAAGGAACATTGTTAACTTTATTAAAAATGTAATACACCATCATTAGTCATAAAAACACAACACAGCAGAACAACACAATTAGCATGCATAGACTTACAATGAGCATGCATATACTTACCATAAAAGCAAACACAAAACATCAACAATAAGTAAAACACAAAATAAGGATACTTAGGGCATATAAATAATAAGAATTTACTCACTGGTAATTCTATTTCTCGTAGTCCGTAGTGGATGCTGGGAACTCCGTAAGGACCATGGGGAATAGACCGGCTCCGCAGGAGACTGGGTACTCTTAAAAGAAAGATTAGGTACTATATCTGGTGTGCACTGGCTCCTCCCTCTGTGCCCCTCCTCCAGACCTCAGTTAGGGAAACTGTGCCCAGAAGAGCTGACATTACCAGGAAAGGATTTGGAATCCAGGGTAAGACTCATACCAGCCACACCAATCACACTGTACAACTCGTGATAACCATACCCAGTTAACAGTATGAACAACAACTGAGCCTCAGTAACAGATGGCTCATAACAATAACCCTTTAGTTAAGCAATAACTATATACATGTATTGCAGAGAGTCCGCACTTGGGACGGGCGCCCAGCATCCACTACGGACTACAAAAAATAGAATTACCGGTGAGTAAATTCTTATTTTCTCTGACGTCCTAGTGGATGCTGGGAACTCCGTAAGGACCATGGGGATTATACCAAAGCTCCCAAACGGGCGGGAGAGTGCGGATGACTCTGCAGCACCGAATGAGCAAAGGCAAGGTCCTCCTCAGCCAGGGTATCAAACTTGTAGAACTTAGCAAACGTGTTTGAACCCGACCAAGTAGCAGCTCGGCACAGCTGTAAAGCCGAGACCCCTCGGGCAGCCGCCCAAGAAGAGTCCACCTTCCTTGTGGAATGGGCTTTTACTGATTTAGGATGCGGCAATCCTGCCGCAGAATGAGCTTGCTGAATCGTGCTACAGATCCAGCGCGCAATAGTTTGCTTTGAAGCAGGAGCACCCAGCTTGTTGGACGTATGCAGGATAAACAGCGAGTCAGTTTTCCTGACTCCAGCCGTCCTGGCTACATATATTTTCAAAGCGTTATCAAAGTTTCACAGCTGCGCCTGTGTAAAGATGTTACGGATGTTGTGTATGGAAAACAAAAGTGGAAAAACAGACGATCTGAATAATAATATTTAATAAACTATCATGAATGTTGTGAATTCATAATTTGCAAAATGCAAACCCTAGTAACCAAAAGAAAAATGGGTAATACGTAGATAAAAAATAAAAATAAAAAAATGAAATGAAAAATATATAAGAAGTCCGTATTGTTTAAGATTACGAATTGAAAATTTACCAGTCCAAAAGAAAAATTATTATTTATGTGGTGTAAATAGAGTGTGGCGTCCCACCTCTTTCACACCTTAATGATGTTCTGTACTAGCTTGAGTACACAGTGGAATTGGAAATACTGAAATGATACTGAAGTTTACGGAGTGGAAAGTCTGTCACAGATGTTACAGAGTTTTCTTCTTCCCAGAGGCTGGTATAGATCTTGAATGTGGTCACGTTATTATGGGGTACCCCAAATGGATAGCGGAGGGACAAGGTGACTAAAAACTCCGGACTCCCCGCTTGTCACCTCTGTCACGAACGGCAGGAGGCGCCCGTATCCACGGGCGACCACCGCCCGCCGAGACCGAGGGATGCGGTCACGTCTCTGGGGGGAAGGTATCACAGGCTTCGGGACCCACAAGGGCACTGTCCGCCGTGAACCCTCCCTCCTACGGAGTGTGTTACCTTGTATCCTATGCTTGATCCCGTCGACCGCTTCCACGGCTCTGATCGGTCTTCTCTGCGCCTGGTGATCGGTGCTCTGCTCGCTGGTCTTTTCCCCTCTCGGACGCGCGGTTCAAACTTCCTCCATAATGTCTCCTGTATCACTAGTGTGTTCTGTCTGGTTATGTTTTAGAAAGCCACTGTGTTTTGAATGGATGTCGGGAAAACTTGAAAGTGTAGTACTTTCTTTCCTCTCTCCTCTCCAACGCGTATCGACCCGTCTGGGTCTTCCTCAGGGAGTCCTTGATCGCCATCTTTGTTGAGGGCTTTTTATGCCCATGATGATTGTGTCATACAAATGGGTGTGTTCATTTGGTTCTGCAGATCAACTACGTAGATAGCTACATTGTATTAGTGAAACTGGGTGATACAGAGTATTTCAGTTGCATTGCATAATAAACACTGAGCAATATGTATAAAAATATATGAAAAAAATAATAAATAAAATATACTTGAACGGTGGAATGACTTCGTATATTGTTAGTGTATTACAACCAATGTAATTACCTGACAGTGAATTGCTGATTAGATGTAATAAATTCATCAATATCTGTTATTCTTGGAAATTCTTAATTGATTAGGGGAATGTGAGATTTTAAGTCTTTAGTATTCTGTTGTTGGATAATATTTATAAGCTGTGGTTTTACTAAAAGAACACATACATTTAGACTAAAACCTGAATTAATTGATCTATTGTAGGGTTTCAAATCTTAATATTCAATTGTTTGTACCCTGAATAGCAATTATAATTCTATTTGAGACCTAATATTATGGTTGATGGTATATTAGGCGATGTCAGGAGAAGGGGGTGGTGGTCATATTATTCCATCCGTTATTACAGGGATCCTTATTTTCTAGTATACTTATCTAGAAAATATGATCTGTGGTTCGCAAGGTATACGACTGTGTTACTATCAGTTCATCACTATTGACCTCAGTTCGTCACTATTGACATCACTTCATTATCTAGATTGAGGCCTTGTGGTCTAAATGTTTTCAGGGTGTACATCCACCTTAATTCTTCTTTATTGATTTTCTTCAGAAAATCTCAACCTCTCCAATTTTGTGACACTAACTTGATTCCCAGAATACTCATATCCATAGGGTTACTGTCATGTAGTTCTTTAAAGTGATGAGACAAATTATGTGTTTCTAAACCATTTCTCACATTCCTAACGTGTTCCGCTATTCTTGTCTTTAGAGGTCTAATCGTTCTGCCTACGTATTGTAATTTGCAGGGGCATTCGATAAGATATATCACCCCTTTACTGTGGCATGAAATATGTTCCTGTATCTTAAAATCTTCCCCTGTTTTATTGGAAACAAAGTTGGTAATCCTTTTGGTGCTTACTTTGTGTGTTCTACAGTAACTACAAGTACCGCAGTGGAAAAAGCCTTTACTAAGTTTCTGTCCCGTCAACGTAGTCTGTACTGTCTCTGCCTTTTTGAGGTGACTATGTGATAATTTAGATCTTAGATCCGGTGCTCTTTTATAAACCACTTTTGGTCTTGTTGGAAGTTTATCTGCTAGAACCTCATCTTCTAGAAGAATGTGCCAGTGTCTGTATAGAATCTTTTCTAGCTGTTTATTACCGGTATTGTATTGTGTGATAAAGGCTGTCTTGAATTCCTCACTTGATGTTTCTTTATTTTTGTAGGTCAGAAGAGTGTTTCTATCTGTTTCTCTTGCTTTTTCTAAATCTTTATCTAAAATGTCTTCTTTATAGCCCTTTTCTAGAAATTTACATTTCATTTCTTCTGCTTGTGTATTAAAATCTTCTGATTTTGTGCAGTTTCTCCTTATCCGATTAAACTGACCTAGTGGAATGCTCTTTAGCCAGTTTGGGTGGTGTGCACTGTTGTGTAGAATGTAACTGTTCACATCCACACTCTTTTGAAAAGTTTTCGTGTGTATGGCTGAGTTTTCTATAAAGACTGTTATGTCTAAAAAATTGACTGTAGATTGACTGTATTCTGTGGTAAAAACCAAATTGTTGTTGTTTGAATTGATGTATAGTAGAAACTCCAATAGTCTTTCTTCTGTACCCTGCCAGATAAAAATCACGTCATCTATGTATCTTCGCCACAGGACCAGGTTTGCTCCAAAGTCATGCCCGCACCAGATGCTGGTGTCCTCCCAACGACTCATAAATAGGTTGGCATAACTTGGAGCACTCCTGGTCCCCATGGCTGTACCTTTGACCTGTCTGTAGTGAGTGCCATTAGACCAGAAATGATTGTGTTGTAAAATGAATTTTATACACTCCAAAATGAATTCCGTCTGTCTTGAGTCTAAGGTCTGATCTAATGAAAGGAAATGATGTGCAGCTGCTACTCCTTGTTCTTGATTAATGATTGTGTACAGTGATGTAACATCACTTGTACAGATCCAATAGTCACACTCCGTAGGAGGGAGGGTTCACGGCGGACAGTCCCCTTGTGGGTCCCGAAGCCTGTGATACCTTCCCCCCAGAGACGTGACGCATCCCTCGGTCTCGGCGGGCGGTGGTCGCCCGTGGATACGGGCGCCTGCCGCCGTTCGTGACAGAGGTGACAAGCGGGGAGTCCGGAGTTTTTTTTTTTTTTTTAAATTGTTTATTTTAATTTTCAGGGTATAAACTTTACAGGTTACAAACATTACTGCAGCCTCCCCCCTTTCTTGGGGTGGGCTGTTCTGTCTAACATTACAGTACCAATAGCAGAAATATAACCTTAAAATACGGAACATGTGGTTCCCACAATGCAAAGATACAGCAAAGAGTTATGTCTCAGGGTAGACAGAGACTATTCAAATGGGTGGGAACCGACACACAAGTTCGTGATTATGACTGTAGGAGGGTAGAGACTAAAGAGATAGAACATGAAAGGCGAGAAAAAGAGACAGGGGAGATGGGGAGGGAATAGAGTAGGAGGAGAGGTGACAGGGTTAGAGAAATGCCGCTGGTACGCCCCCGTGTTGCGCTGGTTACGCGCAAGGCGCTAGTACAAAATGGAAAGTGCTACTCGGGGAACACGGAAAGGACATGTTGAGGATATCCTCTGAGCTACTTGTCAGGCTAGGAGAGTACAGGGATCATAATAGTAGGGCCGTCGAGCTCCCGGGGGGTCGAACTCCGTGTGCGGGAGCCTGTGAGTCAAACCATAGTTCCCATATTTGAAGAAACTGAAAAGATCTGTTATGGAGGTATGCAGTGATTTTTTTCCATGCTTGCGAAGTACCATACTTTGTTGATGATCTGTTGTATAGGGGGGGACTCCCTCTTTTTCCAATTTAGGGCAATTGCGCATCTAGCCGCGTTCAAGATCTGTGTCAGTAATTTACCGGAGTTCGGAGGTGCATTGGCAGTGGGGAGGCCTAGCAGGAAGGACCAAGGATCTTTGTATATCCGGGTCTGGAGCACTGTACTCAACAGGTGGGCGACTGAATCCCAGAATAGCTCGATTTTAGGGCACGTCCACCATATATGGAGGAAAGAGCCATGTCCGCCGCATCCTCTCCAGCACAAAGGCTGAGAGGAGGGAAACATTTTGTGAAGTCTAGAGGGGACTAGATACCACCGATATAAGATTTTATATGCGTTTTCCTTAACTAGGGTTGAAATCGAGGATTTTGCGGCAGCCGCAAAGACATCTGACCAATCATAGTCATCCGGTATCGGGCCAAGGTCCTGTTCCCACTTGAGTATAAAAGCCGGGGTCGTCTCCTTATCCCCTACCTGGAGAAGGGAATACAGTTGGGAGATGATTCCACGAGCGAGCGGTTTGTAATAGCAATAGGACTCCAGGGTGGAGAGAGGTTGGAATGGGGATGTGCTCGTTAAGGACGAGACAAAGTGTCTCACCTGGAGATAGGTAAAAGGATTCGCATCCGGGAAGTCATATTTTGACACGATTTCCGGTAAGGGTGCACAGGTCCCTTCGGACAATACATCTAGAACAAAGCGGATGTTATGTGTCGGCCATGAGTGCGAGCGGGTCATGGAATGGCCTGGGACGAAAGAAGGGTTGCCCCATAATGGGGTAAGCGCCGAGGGGACTGACAGCATGTGGAAATGGCGTGTACAATAGTCCCAGATCTGACAAGTGAATTCCAGAACCGGGTGGAGTTGCAAATGGGGAGGTCTAGATTTAGGAGGGGATAAGAGTAGAGACGATAGAGAATGAGTGTGGCTAAGTGTCCTCTCTAACTGGAGCCAACGTATGGACTGCGTAGGGGCGAACCATGCCACCGCTTGGCTGAGATGAGTAGCCAGATAGTAAAGACGGATATCTGGGAATCCTCTCCCCCCTTCTTGTGCTGGTTTGCGGAGGGTAGAGAACCCTATCCTAGGAGTTTTATTTCTCCACACAAAACGTAGTAACCACGTATGAATTTGTGCCAGTACCGAGTCCGGTACTTTCACTGGTAGCGTTTGAAATAGATAGAGGAGGCGGGGGATAATATTCATTTTCAGAGCTATGATACGGCCTAACCAAGATATGATTAGTGATTGCCATTTATGGAGATCGGCCTTAAGATTTTTAAGCAAAGGCGAGAAATTTTCCTTAAACAAGTCTCCATAGCGGCTCGTAATATAGACCCCCAGATATCGAATTTTAGAGGTGCACCAGGTGAATTTGAAGTTGTTTTGCATGTTGGCTATTTGGGGAGGGGAGATGTGGAAGGGGAGAGCTTCCGTCTTGGACCAGTTGACTTTGTAGCCCGATATCTTTCCGTATTCAGACAGGAGAGTAAAAAGGTTCGGCAGAGAGGTGTGAGGTGAGGAAAGTGATAGGAGGACGTCGTCTGCGAACAAGGAGATCTTGTAAACAGAGTCCCCTACTCCTAGCCCCCCCGATATCGGGCGAGGCTCGAATTCGGGCTGCTAATGGTTCTATCACTAAGGCAAAGATCAGGGGTGAAAGTGGGCAGCCCTGTCTGGTACCGTTGGAGATGTCCAAAGGGTCAGATTGCACTCCGTTTATAGATACCCTAGCGGAAGGGGTCGAATATAAGGCTTGTATCCCTGTAAGGAATTCCCCCTGAAAGCCCAGATGAGCAAGAGTTTCAAACATAAAGGGCCATCCTATTCTGTCAAATGCTTTCTCCGCGTCCAGAGAAAGCAAGAGAGCAGGGGTGTGTGTAAGGTTGATATAGTGGGTCAGGCTAATAATTCGTCTCGTGTTGTCTCGTGCTTGGCGGCCGGGGATAAATCCTACCTGGTCGTTATGGATAAGGTGGGGTAAGACTCTATTTAGACGGAGAGCTAATATTTTGGCATAGATCTTGATATCTGAGTTAAGTAATGATATAGGCCTATAGTTAGCGCAATTAGATGTGTCCTTACCCTCCTTAGGAATGACTATTATCTTGGCCTCCAGTGCCGCTTTGGAGAAAGAAGCTCCCTGCAAGACAGCATTGAAAAGGGCTGAGAGGTGAGGTGTAAGTTGGGGGAGAAAGGTCTTGTAATATGCGGCCGTAAAGCCGTCTGGGCCAGGAGCTTTGCTAAGTTTTAGGGATTTGACAACAGTGGCAATTTCTTCTTCGGATATCTCCGAATTCAATTCGGCTGAAACCGATGAGCTTAAACGAGGGAGATGGCATTGGGATAGGAAGGTACGGATAGCCCCAATAAAGTCTGGTTTCGTCTGAGTGGTCTTATGGGCGTTGTATAGTTTCTCGTAGAAGCGAGAGAAAGTTTCAGTGATGCGTTTGGGATCCCTAGTCTTCATACCAGAGGGATGCTGGATAGACATAACGTTATTCCTTGTAAGTTTAGCCCGGAGCCTAGAGGCTAGCAGCCGATCAGCTTTATCTCCTTTTTCGTAGAAGGATTGATTGAGCCACTTCAAGCTGGTCTCCACCTTCGTCGTCAGGAGCATGTTTAACTCACCTCTGACCGCAGATAGGGAGGAGAGATCCGTTTCGGACCCTGTTTTTTTGTGTTTCAGTGAGAGGGAGCCAAGCATGTCCGTGAGTTCCCGGATGCGTTTGGATCTGGCCTTCTTGTTATAAGAGGAGGCACTGATCAGGCATCCGCGTATGACCGCTTTGTGAGCGTCCCAAAGTAACATAGGGGGAACAGACGGGGATGTGTTTGTCTCAAAGTAGTGGGAGATTTCGGCGGCTATGTGGGCTTTCGTTTGGGGATTAAGAAGGAGTCTATCGTTCAATCTCCACACAGGGTGGCGAGCGGGTGGGTGTGGGCCCGCGACATCTACGGTGACCGGGCCGTGGTCTGACCACGTGTTGGGGTGAATGGAGGTGTCAATGATACATTGCGCAGGCTCCGAACTCAGGAAAATCATGTCTAATCTCGTGTAAACATCGTATATGGGGGAATAGTAAGTGTAGTCTTTGGCAGTCGGCTCTTTCACTCTCCATGCATCGAAGAGAAGGTGCCGTGACAGCAGGAGGTTCAAAGCAGTTGCATTGCGCGTATGTGAGGGGCGCATAGATCTGGGCAGAGGTTTAGATCTGTCCAGGGCGCTGTCTAAAGTAACATTAAAGTCCCCCCCTAACACCACATTACCGCGTCTGTGTAGGGCTAAGAGGCTATTTAAGGAGTGGAAAAAGGGAGCCTGGGTCTGGTTTGGAGCATAAACATATAGGAATGTGTAGGGAGTCCCGTTTAACAACCCTATCAGCAACAAGTATCTGCCTTCAGGGTCGCTCAGTATTTCAGAGGGGATGAAATCTAAATGATTAGCAAAGAGTACAGAGACCCCTTTCTTCTTGTGTATGGGGTCGAAAGCATGGAAAGTGTGCGGGAATTGTTTGGACTTAAGTGCTGGGTGTGATTTACCTGTGAAGTGGGTCTCCTGTAGGAAAACGATATCGCCTTTAAGTTGCTTAAGGGATTGAAATAAAAGAGAGCGTTTACGCGGACTATTCAGACCTTTCGTGTTCAATGTGATTATCCTAAGGACCATGGATTGAGAGCAGAGCACTTTTCATGTGGAAGCGCGCCAGCGGAGTTCCGAAAGATATGGGGGAAGGAAAAGGAAAGGGGATCAGAAAGAAGAGAAGAGAGAGGGTAGGAGAACAGATGAAGAACAAGCATATATTAGCATCAATGGTTAAAGGGCGGAGGAAATCCATTCTCGTCAGTCGGACCCAAGGGAGAAACAGACCCGCAGGTCTAGGTCGTCCGACGTCGACCCTAAAGGTCGAATGGGGGGTGGGTGAACCCAGCTGCTCAGAGAGGAGACCGGGTCCCGTGTGCGATCATACTATATTTAAGTGTACACATTGCGAACAATAAACTAGGGGAGCTTAGAGGGGAGGGGGGAGGGGGGGGGGGGGGGGAGGGAAACAGCATTAGTAGGACTGGGGGTAAACATGGCATGTTGACCGCATATTAACAACAATAACATTAAGACCTGCGTGAGGTAAAAAAAAAAAACTCAGCCCATACGGGCCTCCCGGGACCGGAGCCCCCGCGGCCAGCCACGAAGAACCCCGGCCCCGAGGGCCCGGACAGGCCCCCCCACAACAGGATCAACAAAGCATTAAATGGTAGACATTAGCTTAACCCAAGGCTCTACACCATATGGGGATCTTGGCATAGTGCGGAAAGACCCCCTGTAGTCCGTTGGGGACTCGTGTAGTCACAAGTCCTATCCTGGGCATCCATACATGATAATTCATGTATCTGGGGAGGTGTGTGAAGCAGATCCGATGGTGGTCCATTCTGAGGCTGGAGCTGTGAGAGAAGGGAGACTGGGAGAGAATGTTGAGGGGTGGTCGGGGGGCCGGAGATGTTCAGTTGGTGTAGTAGTTGAAGGGCCTCATCTGGGGATCTAGCGGAGAGGAATTTACCATCTGCTCTGACTTGAAGTGCAAAAGGGAAGCCCCATCTGTATCGGACATTATGATCTCTTAGGGCTTTGGTTATGTCTTTTAATTCCCTCCTTCTGTTCAGCGTGACCGGCGACAGGTCCTGGAAGATCAAGAGATCGGAGCCTTCGAACGGGATCGTCGACATCCTCCTGGTTTTGGCGTAGACTTGATCTTTGACCGCGAAATAATGAAAGCGGAGGATTACGTCTCTTGGTGTTTTAGCGTCTTGGGATCTAGGACGTAGAGCCCTGTGAGCCCTGTCTAGAAGAAGCATATCGTCTGGGACGGAGGGAGCGAGTGAACGGAAGAGGCGGAGTAGATAGTCCGTGAGGTGGTTTTGTTCTACCGTCTCGGGGACGTTACGAATTCTAAGATTGTTCCGGCGCCCCCTGTTGTCCAAATCTTCTTGTTTGTCCGCTAGGAGCATAACATCCGTACGCATTTGAGATATCTCCTGTTCTGATTCTTGTTGGAAGGCGATAAGCTCTTCTTGTTTTCTTTCAATGGCATCTACTCTGGTGCCCAGGCTATCCACGTCCGATTTTAGACCCGAGATAGCCTCCTGTACTTCTGCACGGATTGATTTTTTAATATTACGCATCTCGGATAGAAGAAGGGCGACGTCAGCCTTTGTGGCGGGAGTGGAGGAAGAGTCATCGTCTGAGTCTTTGTCAGATATTGCTGAAGTGGGTGGGGGTGAGGTTGCTCTCCGGGTGGAGGATGGAGCAGGGTTCTTGAAGTAGCCCACCAGGTTATGGGCGTTCGACTTTTTCCCCCCTTTAGGCATAGTGGCGGAAGGAGGTGAGGTAGGTTACTTGTCAACACCTGGGAAGGATGAGGGAAGCTCCTATATCATTAGGATCACACACGAGACCAAGTGTAGTACATATCGAGATCACATGCTAGACGCTTTGAAGAGAATGGTCAGACGGGCCCAGTCGGGCATGTCATGTCCTGTAGGTAATGATCAAGCCTCAGCGCAGTAAATGTACGCTCTCAGGTTCCAGCAGGTTTGGGGTCCTCCGGGGACCGGGACTTCTTTTAGGGATGCCCAAGACCCTGCCGGCGTAACGTGTGTAGATGCCAGGGGGGGGGGACGACGACCCCGCAGGGTGTTTAGAGAGTACCGATATAGTGGTAATGGTGTTCTGAAGTGCTGCCTGGCCTAGCAGTTCCGGCTCGTAGGAGCTCCTATAGAACACGATAGGATGTTCAGGGGGTAGGGGTGAGAGCAGAGTGAGGTATTCCCTCAGCCACCCGGCGGTGAACTGTCCCGCCGTTCGATGTCAGGGGGGTCTCCGAGGGGAGCACTGAGTGAGGCTCAGAGGTTAAGATAGGGCCACAGTGGGCCGATCTTCTGGGGTGTGTGCTGCCGTATTTCTTCTGGGTCTGCCGTGCTGTCTCTTTTTTATTTTTTTTTGTTCTGGTCCCCGGCCTAGGGGGGTTGGTGAGAACAGCAGGGAGCACCCTATAATGTGCAGCGCCGGGTGGAGAGGCCGCACGTCTAGATCGTGTTCAATGTGGGACATGTAGGGCTGGCCGGGTGCGCGAGGCCCCGGTCTGAGGGCCGCCGGGAGGTCGCAGCTCGCGGGGGGTCAGGGCCTGCTCGCGATACCCTGCAAGCCTCGGCTGGTGTTGCTGCAGAGGCGGGAGCCGCGGAGTAAGGAGGGGAGCACTGAGTGAGGCTCAGGGGACAAGGTGGAGCCGCAATGGGCCGGTTTAATGGGGTGTGTGCTGCCCCCAAGATGGCCGCCGGGCTTCCCCTGGGTCTGCCGGGCTGTCTCTTTTCTGTTCTGGTCTCCGGCCTAGGGGATTGGCATGAGTGGCAGGGAGCCCCTTCCAGTATGCAGCGACGGGGAGAGAGAGGCCGCACGTCTAAGTTGGTCGACGTGGGACACTTCAGGCTGGCCGGAAGCGCGAGGCCCCGGTCTGAGGGCCGCCGGGAGGTCGCAGTTCGCGGGAGCCCAGGGCCTGCACGCGAGACACCGCAAGCCTCCGCTGGAGCCGCTGCAGAGGCGGGAGACGCGGGGCGAGGAGGCAAGGAGCTCCGATGTCCGTCCTGAGTGCGTCAGCCCGAGAGGACTCACCCGCCGCGTGGAGCCGTCTCCGTCATCCGCGTCCACTTCAAGTATGTAGAGGGTCTCCGGCGTTGGGGGTAACGGTTCTGATCCCTTCTGGACACCGGACCTGTCCGCCCGTTTTCCTCAGCTACCCGGTCCGTCCAGCCGCGCTTCTGGTAGGGGGGGGAAGAGGGGGGGTCGTACCACAGTCCCCGGCTTCTTGGGGAGGGGAAGGCCGCAACCTGCAGGAGCCCTGAGAAGGGCTCCCCGGCTCCGCAACCGGGCCCCTCTGATGTATTGTGCTTAGGGGAGCAGGAGTACCTGAATGGAGGTGCCTGAGGACCTTTGATGGGGTTTATATATTCGTTTTATAGACGAGGCCAGCAGGAGCTCAGAGAGATCGCTTCCTCTCAGCTTGCAAGCTAGGCCACGCCCTCCGGGAGTCCGGAGTTTTTAGTCACCTTGTCCCCTAGTCACCTTGTCCCTCCGCTATCCATTTGGGGTACCCCATAATAACTTGACCACATTCAAGATCTATACCAGCCTCTGGGAAGAAGAAAACTCTGTAACATCTGTGACAGACTTTCCACTCCGTAAACTTCAGTATAATTTCAGTATTTCCAATTCCACTGTGTACTCAAGCTAGTACAGAACCACATTAAGGTGTGAAAGAGGTGGGACGCCACACTCTATTTACACCACGTAAATAATAATTTTTCTTTTGGACTGGTAAATTTTCAATTCATAATCTTAAACAATACGGACTTCTTATATATTTTTCATTTAATTTTTTATTTTTATTTTTTATCTACGTATTACCCATTTTTCTTTTGGTTACTAGGGTTTGCATTTTGCAAATTATGAATTCACAACAATCATGATAGTTTATTAAATATTATTATTCAGATCGTCTGTTTTTCCACTTTTGTTTTCCATACGCAACATCCGTAACATCTTTACACAGGAGCAGTTGTGAAACTTTGATAACGTTATTTAATTTCTGGAGGCTTTGGGTTTAGCCCCAATCACGTATTGCTGCCACCCTCATAATATCCATACAAGTAGAGCGCTGGTTACACTTGCATTTAATATATTTTCAAAGCCCTGACTACATCTAGTAACTTGGAGTCCTCCAAGTCCCTAGTAGCCGCAGGCACCACAATAGGTTGGTTCAAATGAAACGCTGATACCACCTTAGGAAGAAATTGGGGACGAGTCCTCAATTCTGCCCTGTCCATATGGAAGATCAGATAAGGGCTTTTACACGACAAAGCCGCCAATTCTGATACACGCCTAGCTGAAGCGAAGGCCAATAGCATGACCACTTTCCACGTGAAATATTTTAGCTCCACGGTCTTAAGTGGCTCAAACCAGTGGGATTTCAGGAAATCCAACACAACGTTAAGATCCCAAGGTGCCACTGGAGGCACAAAAGGGGACTGAATATGCAGCACTCCCTTAACAAACTTCTGAACTTCAGGCAGTGAAGCCAGTTCTTTTTGAAAGAAAATAGATAGGGCCGAAATCTGGACCTTTATGGATCCTAATTTTAGGCCCATAGTCACTCCTGACTGTAGGAAGTGCAGGAATCGACCCAGCTGGAATTCTTCTGTAGGGGCCTTCCTGGCCTCACACCAAGCAACATATTTTCGCCATATACGGTGATAATGTTGTGCTGTCACGTCTTTCCTAGCCTTTATCAGCGTAGAAATCACTTCATCTGGAATGCCCTTTTCCGTTAGGATCCGGCGTTCAACCGCCATGCCAGCAATCGCGGCCGCGGTAAGTCTTGGAACAGACAGGGCCCCTGCTGTAACAGGTCCTATCTGAGAGGCAGAGGCCATGGGTCCTCTGAGATCATTTCTTGTAGTTCTGGGTACCAAGTTCTTCTTGGCCAATCCGGAACGATGAGTATAGTTCTTACTCCTCTCTTTCTTACAATCCTCAGTACCTTGGGTATGAGAGGAAGAGGAGGGAACACATAAACCGACTGGTACACCCACGGTGTCACTAGTGCGTCCACAGCTATCGCCTGAGGGTCTCTTGACCTGGCGCAATATCTTTTTAGCTTTTTGTTGAGATGGGACGCCATCATGTCTACCTGTGGCCGTTCCCAACGATTTACAATCAGCGTGAAGACTTCTGGATGAAGTCCCCACTCTCCCGAGTGGAGGTCGTGCCTGCTGAGGAAGTCTGCTTCCCAGTTGTCCACTCCCGGAATGAACACTGCTGACAGTGCTAGCACGTGATTCTCCGCCCATCGAAGAATCCTTGTGGCTTCTGCCATCGCCATCCTGCTTCTTGTGCCACCCTGTCGGTTTACATGGGCGACCGCCGTGATGTTGTCTGACTGAATCAGCACCGGTTGGTTTTGAAGCAGGGGTTCTGCTTGACTCAGGGCGTTGTAAATGGCCCTTAGTTCCAGAATATTTATGTGAAGGGAAGTCTCCTGACTTGACCACTGTCCTTGGAAGTTCCTTCCCTGAGTGACTGCCCCCCAACCTCGGAGGCTTGCATCCGTGGTCACCAGGACCCAGTCCTGTATGCCGAATCTGCGGCCCTCGAGAAGATGAGCACTCTGCAGCCACCACAGCAGAGACACCCTGGCCCTCGGGGACAGGGTGATCAGCCGATGCATCTGAAGATGCGATCCGGATCACTTGTCTAACAGATCCCATTGAAATATCCTTGCATGGAACCTGCCGAAGGGAATTGCTTCGTAAGAAGCTACCATCTTTCCCAGGACTCGCGTGCAGGGATGCACAGACATCTGTTTTGGTTTCAGGAGGTCCCTGACCAGAGATGACAATTCCTGGGCCTTCTCCACCGGGAGAAACACCTTCTTCTGTTCTGTGTCCAGAATCATGCCCAAGAACAGCAGACGCGTCGCAGGAATCAGCTGCGACTTTGGGATATTCAGAATCCAGCCGTGCTGTTGCAGCACTTCCCGAGATAGTGCTACGTTGACTAACAACTGCTCCTTGGACCTCGCCTTTATAAGGAGATCGTCCAAGTACGGGATAATTATAACTCCCTTCTTCCGAAGGAGTATCATCATTTCGGCCATTACCTTGGTAAATACCCTCGGTGCCGTGGACAGACCAAACGGCAACGTCTGGAATTGGTAATGACAGTCTTGTACCACAAACCTGAGGTACTCCTGGTGAGGTGGGTAAATGGGGACATGCAGATAAGCGTCCTTGATGTCCAGCGACACCATAAAATCCCCCTCTTCCAGGCTTGCAATAACCGCCCTGAGCGATTCCATTTTGAATTTGAACTTCCTTACA
Source organism: Pseudophryne corroboree (assembly GCF_028390025.1). Lineage (NCBI taxonomy): Eukaryota > Metazoa > Chordata > Amphibia > Anura > Myobatrachidae > Pseudophryne > Pseudophryne corroboree. The sequence goes on along the minus strand of NC_086450.1, from coordinate 330,626,408 downwards.
TAAGTGTTCAAGGATTTTAAATTTAGAATGGGTCTCACCGAACCGTCTGGTTCGGTGAGACCCATTCTAAATGGGTCTCACCGAACCGTCTGGTTTCGGTACCACAAACATTGTGGAATAGTAACCCCATCCCTGTTGAAGGAGGGGAACCTTGATTATCACCTGCTGAAGGTACAGCTTGTGAATAGCCGCCAGCACTACCTCCCTTTCCAAGGGAGCCGCTGGCAAGGCTGATTTGAGGTAACAGTGAGGGGGAGTCGCCTCGAACTCCAGCATGTATCCCTGAGATACCACTTGTAGAACCCAGAGATCCACCTGTGAGCGAACCCACTGGTCGCTGAAGTTCCGGAGACGCGCCCCCACCGCACCTGGCTCCACCTGTGGAGCCCCAGCGTCATGCGGTGGACTTAGTGGAAGCAGGGGAGGATTTTTGTTCCTGGGAACTGGCTGTCTGGTGCAGCTTTTTCCCTCTACCCCTGCCTCTGGGCAGAAAGGATGCGCCTCTGACCCGCTTGCCTTTCTGAGGCCGAAAGGACTGTACTTGATAATACGGTGCTTTCTTAGGCTGTGAGGAAACCTGAGGTAAAAAAGTCGACTTCCCAGCTGTTGCTGTGGATACGAGGTCCGAGAGACCGTCCCCAAACAATTCCTCACCTTTATAAGGCAAAACCTCCATGTGCCTTTTAGAATCAGCATCACCTGTCCACTGCCGAGTCCATAATACTCTCCTGGCAGAAATGGACATTGCATTAATTCTAGATGCCAGCCGGCAAATGTCCTTCTGTGCATCCCTCATATACAAGACAACGTCCTTTATATGCTCTATGGTTAGCAAAATAGCATCCCTGTCGAGGGTATCAATGTTGTCTGACAGGGTATCAGACCATGCTGCTGCAGCACTACACATCCATGCTGAAGCAATAGCAGGTCTCAGTATAGTACCTGAGTGTGTATATAGAGACTTCAGGATAGCCTCCTGCTTTCTATCTGCAGGCTCCTTTAGGGCGGCTGTGTCCTGAGACGGCAGTGCCACCCTTTTAGATAATCGTGTGAGCGCCTTGTCCACCCTAGGGTATGTCTCCCAGCGTAACCTATCCGTTGGCGGGAAACGGTACGCCATCAGTAACCTCTTAGAAATCACTAGTTTTTTATCAGGGGAACCCCACGCTTCTTCACACAATTCATTTAATTCATCAGATGGGGGAAAAGTCACTGGCTGCTTTTTCTCCCCAAACATAATACCCTTTTTAGTGGTAACCGGGTTAATGTCAGAAATGTGCAACACATTTTTCATTGCCGTAATCATGCATCGGATGGCCCTTGTGGATTGTACATTTGTCTCATCCTCGTCTACACTGGAGTCAGACTCCGTGTCGACATCTGTGTCTGCCATCTGAGCTAGCGGGCGTTTTTGAGCCCCTGATGGCCTCTGAGACGCCTGGGCAGGTGCGGGCTGAGATGCCGGCTGTCCCAAGGCTGTTACGTCATCAAACCTTTTATGTAAAGAGTTGACACTGTCGGTTAATACCTTCCACATATCCATCCACTCCGGTGTCGGCCCCGTAGGGGGTGACATCACACTTATCAGCTCCTGCTCCGCCTCCACGTAGACCTCCACATCAAACATGTCGACACAGCCGTACCGACACACCGCACACACACAGGGAATGCTCTGACTGAGGACAGGACCCCACAAAGTCCTTTTGGGGAGACAGAGAGAGAGTATGCCAGCACACACCACAGCGCTCTATAACACAGGGATTTTCACTATACTGAGTGATTTTTCCCAATAGCTGCTTATTAACACCAATTTGCGCCTAAATTTATGTGCCCCCCTCTCTTTTTTACCCTTGTCGTACTGAATACTGCAGGGGAGAGCCTGGGGAGCGTCCTTCCAGCGGAGCTGTGAAGAGAAAATGGCACTGGCTGTGCTGAGGAAGATAGCCCCGCCCCCTCAGCGGCGGGCTTCTCCCGCTTTTTATAATGTTACTGTATTATGTGCTATTTTTGCCAAAAGGTAAACTAATTGCTGCCCAGGGCGCCCCCCCCCCCCAGCGCCCTGCACCCAACAGTAACCGGAGTGTGTGGTGTGCTATGGGAGCAATGGCGCACAGCTGCCGTGCTGTGCGCTACCTTAATGAAGACAGGAGTCTTCAGCCGCCGTTTTTCATCTTTATCTTCCGTCTTCTGGCTCTGCAAGGGGGACGGCGGCGCGGCTCCGGGAACGGACGATCGAGGTCGGGCCCTGTGTTCGATCCCTCTGGAGCTAATGGTGTCCAGTAGCCTTAGAAGCACAAGCTAGCTGCAAGCAGGTAGGTTTGCTTCTCTCCCCTCAGTCCCTCGTAGCAGTGAGTCTGTTGCCAGCAGATCTCACTGAAAATAAAAAACCTAACAAATACTTTCTTTTCTAGTGAGCTCAGGAGAGCCCACTAGGTGCATCCAGCTCTGGCCGGGCACAGATTCTAACTGAGGTCTGGAGGAGGGGCATAGAGGGAGGAGCCAGTGCACACCAGATATAGTACCTCATCTTTCTTTTAAGAGTGCCCAGTCTCCTGCGGAGCCCGTCTATTCCCCATGGTCCTTACGGAGTTCCCAGCATCCACTAGGACGTCAGAGAAAACAACAATTAACACTGCCTTTAGAGTAAATTTTTTATACTTTTAAAAAACACACTAAGAGAACCCCACACCACACCCCACAACACACACCTATGAGCATGCATATACTTACCTGATGAATATCTACAAGAATGAATATACATGCAAAAGGCCAAATAACACAAATGGGCTTCTTTGCCAAAAAACCAACACAAAACTATGCTTCCTTCAGAAGAAAAAAAAAAACATAATAAACACACACATAGATATAAATAAACCACACCACACACGCCTGTGAATATGCATATACTTACTCGCAGATAAATATATTGGTATTCCTTTGAGAAAAATTAATACAAAATAGATTTGTTAAAAATCAAATATCAGAACACTACGATACATGGCAAACACAAAAACAAGACACACGGAAAAATAAAAAAAAAAGTCTGTGTGCATCATGCTGTGCGTTCTTTTTACTAAATAATTCTAAAAAACGCACAGCACCGTAACGTGGTGCATACACATCAGCAAACAGCATACTGCACACAATTGTTTACAAAATTACACACACCTACACGTCTCTGCATAACACGATACATTTAAATTTTTTAATACAATTTTGTATGGAAACAATGGATATGTTAAAACAACAAAACACAAACATATCTTACCTGAAATAAACACTCACCACCTTGACTAAACAACACACCGACACACCAACGCCACCAATCCACTCCTCCACACACTAGCGCCTGCATACACCCACAAACCACGGGTGGGTAGAACATGCTTAAATAGTGTTTGCAATCACGTTGCGTATGCATCACCTGTGCTAATTACGACTAAGCATGCATATGCAGGTATAAGAAGAAAAAAAAGCCCCAGAACTATACGCGCAGGCCAAAATCATGGAGCGTCAGCTACAAATGGCAAATGAATATAGGAAAATCAGAGAGGAGTATGCAGCAGTCAGGTGGAGACAGCAACGAGTAGAAGCTAGGCTAGAGCAATCAGTTGAAGAAAAGGAAAGAGGCTTGGAGGAGCCAGCAGAAGAACCCAGTAGTGAAGTAGCCACATCTCTTGGAGAAGAAATACAAGAGGCTGGTGTGAGTTACCTGGCTGAGGAAGATGTGGGTCAAACTGAGGGAGATTCTGGGCCAACTACCCAAACACAAGAATCAGCCCCACACAGTGAAGAGGAAGCTGAAAATAGTTCACAGGCTCCTGCATCGCAGGCAAGGAATCAAAAAAGACGACGTCAACCATTTACCAAGAGGGAGTTGGCAATTCTGGTCCCACAATCCATTGAGAAAACACATTTTGGAGGTAAAAATATGGGCGCAGGAGGGGCGTGGCTACGGCGGCGAGGCAGTAGGTCGGGTAATTACTGAGCTCCCCGGCCGTTCATCCTACTTCCCCATCCTGAGGCCTGTGCGTGCTGCTTCTCGTGCCCTCCCTGGTGACGGACCTCCCGCTGCATCTGGGGAGCCGCCTGCCGTACATTACCCCGGTTTCGGAGCCGCTGCAGCCGACTTTACAAGTGCGGCCCTGCTGCGCTGTGGGGCTGTGGCTCCCAGCGACTTCCTGCGGCGCCATCTCCCGTGCTGGTGGATCGGGGCGGCTGAAGAGAGCCCTTCATCCCTGGGATCGGGTCTCCTTGCCGCTACTCATCTGGCGCCCTCTCCCAGCTTGCTCCCCTGTGCCCTGACTCTGCACTGTCTCCAGCTCATTAGACACAGCCTGCCTGGGAGTGCTAGGCTGAGTGGATAGCAGCCATCTTGTGGACTTCCCTCCTGAGTACACAACCCCTTTACAATCTGAGTGAAAAGCCGCTATATCTCACCCTCTCCTACATGTGCCTTGCCCTGCTTGCTGGGGCCAATTGGAAGTTTCAGCACCTGGTCTAACTACTTTTTTTCAGGTTATACTGATTCATCATGGTTAAGCATCATCACCCCTCTGCAGCTGAAAAGCTGGGAAAATATGCTAGAAACTCTGCCTCGCAGGATCCCGCGCCCCCTGCTGCACGCACTTTACCAGACTCTGGGGATTCTGATATTTCACAAGATGCTGTCGGTGCTTTACCTAAGGATCTTTGCAACAGGTCCTGGATGCCATTGCTGGCAGTGAACAAAGGCTCTCTGATAAAATTGAAAAGGTACAGTGCAACCTATCACTTCTACGGCAGGATGTTCAGTGCATACGCGAGAGAGAGTTGGCGAGGTGGAGACCCGCGTTTCCAACGTGGAGGACTCCGATGGTGCAATGAAAACTACAGTATCCTCACTTTCCCAGCAAATGTCCACTATACAAAACAAGCTGCTAGACTTAGAAGGTCGTCTTCGCAGAAATAACGCGCGCTTTGTCGGCCTTCCCAAAAAGGAAGAGGGCTCATCTCCTGAAATATTCTTGGAGACCTGGCTCCTTGAATTATATGGCAAGGAATCCTTCACTCCCCAGTTTGCAGTTGAGAGGGCTCACCGGATTCCCACCGTCCTTTGCCACAAGGGGCACCACCCCGTACATCTATCGCTACATTTCTCCACTACAAGGACCGAGATACTGTGCTGCAATTAGGCCGCACTAACGGCCCTCTGACCAGAAATGGAGCTAAAATCTCTGTTTCCCTGATTTTGCTGCCAACGTTCAAAACGATCGTGCTCTGTTTGTTCCAGTGAAGCGCAGACTCCGGGACTTGAACCTCCCTTACTCCATGCTCTTCCCGGCCAAGCTTCGTGTGGTGGCGGAGGGTGAAACCAAGATATTTACTAACCCGCGGGAGGCGGCGGCCTGGCTGGATCGATTTGCCCCGGGTACTCGGCAGCTGGCTCCGGACTGATTGCTCATTACTTCACTCCTTATGACATGCATATGTATTTAGCTCCTGTCTCGTTCTCCACTATGTGCATTGCGGTGCCTTCTACAATGGGCAAATATGGTCTATGATACTGCGGATTATCTTATAATAATTTATTTATTTTATTTATTTATTTTCTTCCTCTCATTGTTTAATGCACGGGCTTTCGACTATTGGCTGTTAGGGCTGGGGAGCTCCCTTGCATTGGTAGCTTTATTATTCATTGCCCTCACAGGAGCTTTGTCCTGTGTACTACTTAGTGTCAGTTTCTTTTTTTCAGGTTTGGGATTCAAGTATGCCACAGTTGGGGGAGGTATACGGGGTGGGGGTTCGCTGTTATGGGGTTTACTGTTCCCTTATATTTGTTGTTCTTTTTCTTCTTTTTTTTACATGACCTGTTGTTGTACCACCTTCATATGTGTCTTATGTGCCGCTATGGAGGCGTTTCGTCATGCTTCTACCCAACTGGGTGGATATGGAGGTACATTATCTGTCTAGATTTGTTATATGCAACTATCTCAATCTCTCACTTTCATGTAATAACATGGAATGTCCGTGGTATCAATGATAGAGTCAAGATGTCCTTGGTACTTAAATTGCTTAAACAATATAGCGCAGATGTGATGTGGCTGTCTGAGACCCATTTGGAGGGTAACAAACTGCTGTCACTACGTAAACCTTGGGTGGGATGGACATATCACGCCACCCATACTTCTCATTCTCGGGGGGGTCTCAATACTCATTAGAAAATCCGTACCGTTTATATTGATATCTGTAAAAACTGATCCCCTTGGTAGATAGGTCTTTCTTGACTATAAACTCGTCTCCCAGCCGTTACTTATCCTAGCAGTTTATACCCCCACCCCTATTAATTATGATGTATTGAAACAGGCAGCTTCTTTAATTGCTCAGTCACCCAACACGCCAGTTATATGCCTAGGGAATTTTAACAACCTTATGGACTGTCACCTTGATAAATGGAAGGGGCCTGATCCGTCCTCCCAGGGATATGTATCCTCTAAATTATCTCTGTCACTTCCATGGGTCTTCGTGATGCTTGGAGGCTTAGAAACCCCTTTGTTAAACAATATTCCTGTTTCTTCAAATCTCACCACTCCTTCTCCCGTATAATCTAATTCTAGTCTAGCCCCCACTGCTACCTAAAATCACTGATGTTCATTATAAAGCCCGAGGTGTCTCTGAACATTCGCCCCTTGCTATAACTTTAGATATGGAATGCCAAAGGGGACAGTCTTTTTGGAAATTACACCCCTCCTAGTTGTTGCAATTGAAGGAGGCCTCTGATCTAAAGTCATTATGGGAGCGATTTTTCAATGTAAATGTGGGTACGGCGCCTGTCCCGATTGTTTGGGATTCTTTCAAGGCTTATCTGAGAGGCACTTTGATTAAAAGAATAGCTTCCCTCAAATTATTTTATAGAAAGAGAACTCGAGTTGGAATCAGCGTGTTGTGATTTAGATGCCAGATATTTGGAGGACGGTCTAGATGATACTAGACTTCTCTGGGATGATGCTCAGTCTGCCTGGTTATCTCACATTGAGGAACGTAATATACGTAGCATCTTGTTCAAATCCCACCGTTACTATATTCATGCTGATAGAGCTGGTAGCTTCCTGGCTCATCTGGTCCATTTCGACCGTCCTTCATGTACGATTGCTCAACTTTATGGCCCTGATGGTAATTTGGTGTCCACCAGCCCGACTATTGCCAATATTTTTCTTGATTTCTTTATGGACATTTATAGGACTAGGTTGACTTGCCCCGCGGATGAGCTGTCCGATTATATTTTGGATATCAACTTACCCACTTTATCTGTTGAGGCTAGACATTTTTTAGATGCCCCGATCACTGCAGAAGAAGTAGATGTCGCAATTAGATCCTTTCCGGAAGGCAAGGCCCCAGGAGTGGACAGTATACCCATTGAATTATATAAAACTCACTCTGAGTGGTTTGTTACTAGACTACTGAACTTGTTTCATGGTCTTTTCGAAGTGGGCGCTCTACCTGATTCTATGACCGAGGCTATTATTGTGGTATTGCCTAAAACCGGTAAGGATCCCTGTTATCCCGACTCTTATAGGCCAATATCCCTGATCCCGACTGACGCTAAGATATTGGCAAAGATCCTGGCCATCCGACTTAATATGGTTATAACTTCATTGATACACCCAGATCAAACTGGCTTTATGCCTGGTATGTCCACTAGCATAAACCTACGTCAGGTTTTTACTCATCTTCAGGCCTCACATGATGATGAGTCTTATTCTGTCATTGTTTCTCTTGATGCAACTAAGGCCTTTGACTCGGTCGAATGGCCTTACTTGTGGAGTGTCATGCATGGTATGGGTTTTGGCCCCTCTTTTCTAAAATGGGTACAGTTATTATATCATCAGCCTATGGCCAGGGTCTCTGTCAATGGTTATGTGTCTGCTCCTTTTTCCTTGTTAAGGGGCACCAGGCAAGGTTGTCCCTTATCACTCACATTATTTGCTATCGCCATAGAACCCTTGGCATGTATTATCAGTGCTCATCCAAATATTTTGGGCCTACGGGTAGGTCAGAGGACGGATACAGTGGCCCTTTACGCTGATGACATGTTATTGCTTTTACGTGATTATAGATCTTTTATGCCGGCTATACTGGATGCTATAGGGACGTTTGGTAAGTATTCTGGCCTCTCCATTAATTGGACTAAATCCTCAATTATGCCTCTACGGGGTTCTCCCGCCTCGTTTAATGAGATTGCTATCACTCTTCCATTGCGGTGGGTTACTCAGTTTACATATTTGGGGATTAATATTACTAATACTTGTACAGATTTTATTCCTAACAATCTTTTACCTTTACTCTCTTATTTAAAAACTAAGACCAAGGTGTGGTGTAAAGTGCCCCTTACAGTGATGGGAAGGGTCAATCTCATTAAAATGATCGTACAACCTAAAATACTTTGATGAAGCACATAATCTCCAGTATATGTCCCAACCTCCTTTTTTAGACATTTGAATAGTATTCTATCCTCTCTGATATGGGCCAATAAACGTCCTAGAATTAACATGGATGCTCTTACAAGAACCAGGCCTGATGATGGTCTAGCTCTCCCACATTTCAAATTGTATTACTTTGTTTGTCAATTGGCCCATGTCAGACTATGGATACAAGACGACGACGACTCCTCTCTTTCTGCACTTTTTATTCAGCAAACTATCCCTGGCTATACCCCTCTGCAGGTATTGTTAAGTGGTTAACTCTTCTTGGCTTCTCCCCTGCTTGTAGTCCAAACCTCCAAGATCTGGCGTGAGGTCCAAGCTCTTACTAAGTTTGCAGATGTTGATCCCGATACCCGTCTTTGGCATTCCCGCTGGATTCCGGAATTACATGCCTTATCGGGTGGGCAGTTGTGGAGGTCTTGGGGAGTCGCATCGATTGGACAAATCTACGAGATGTCCATTATAAAATCATTTCAACAACTGAAGGACAAGTTTGATCTACCGCAATCGTTCTTCTTTAAATATTTACAACTGAGATATGCCCTTCAGGCTCAATATAGTGATGGACCACCAGTCCTTACTCCCTCCCCTGCAAAATCATTTCTACTTAAATTAGACCGGGTCAAAACCGTTTCTTTAACATACTCCTATTTATTAGCAGAACATCATATTGAGGCCCTACCAGGTTTATGGAATAGATGGGAACTGACCATGGCCCCTTAAATGATGAGGAATGGACTATAGCTAGGGAATTCCCGCGCTACGCTACAGTATCCATTCGATTTCAACAAATACAATTTTTTTTATCCCTCACAGAACCTACTTAACACTTGCTAGATTAGTCAAATTTGGTGGTCGCACTTCCCCTATTTGTCCTAAATGCGGGACTGCCCAGGGTACTTTCTGGCATCTTATCTGGGTTTGTACAGTTGTCTCCTCCTTCTGGACACACGTTAAATCTTCAATCACAGCGACTGGAATCCCTGGGCAAGTTCTCACTCCCAAATTATGTGTTCTAGGGTGTCAAGATACGATAGCGCTCGATAACCCTGATACCCAGTATGTTACGAATATGTGCTCCTTGGCTAACGTGTGCATAGCTCATTCTTGGATGGCCCGAACAGGCCCCACATTTACTGAATGGGTAGCGCTAGTGAATACATCTCTGAAACACGAAAGATATGTTTATATGTCTAGGGGCACAATGTCTAAATTTGATATCATCTGGGATAAATGGATAGCCTCTTCCTACTTCCCTCACGATTAATCTTTAGTAGATCTATACTCAGATAGAACACCTCATGTCTGGATGTGGCCCCCCCATGTGCTGCCCCGCCTTGACAAGCTCTTGTTCGTACTACTTGGTACTTTGGGGTGTAGTATGGTTTGACGTCGGTCGGGGTCCCGGCGACCAGCATACCGGCACCGGAATCCCGACCGCCGGCATACAGACAGCTGGGCGAGCGCAAATGAGCCCCTTGCGGCTCGCTGCGCTCGCCACGCTGCGGGCATCTATTCTCCTTCCAGGGGGGTCGTGGAACCCCAAGAGTGAGAAAAGATGTCGGTATGCCGGCAGTTGGGATTCCGGTGCCGGTATGGTGGTCGCCGGGAGCCCGGACGCCGGAAACCTGAAGTTGTATGTGGTATTTCCGACAAAGGTCATGTTTTTCCCCCTTATTCTTTTTATTTTTTCCCCCCTGTATGTTGAGTGTTTATTAAACCAAAAGGAAAATTGCAGATTCTTGGCTGAAAAATTCCAGAGATCAGGCGGTTTATGAGAATTAATCGGTTTCATTTTAATGATTCTTTTGATTACAGTGTGATGCTATATTCATCTATAAATAACACATATAATCTGTTTACTCTTTATGATCATTGTTCCTGCAACATTAATGTGTCGTCACAGATATTTGTACGATTCTATGTTACTAGTACTTTTCTAAGCAGGGATTTGTCTACCGTTTATTTTCATGTTCACATCTGTATGGCTTCTTGATTGCTGCCCTGCTCTGTATCATGACTTGTCTAATAAAAATCACATTACAAAAAAAAAAAAAAATATGGGTGCAGGGACCAAAGACCGTATCTGGAGGGAGATCACCGATGCAGTTAATGCGGTGGGCACAATTGTCTGCACACCACAAGAAGTCAGGAGACGGTAAGTACATACAGAGGCACACTCACACTATTGTCTACATTCATTAAGATGGGAGGTTACTTTAAGTAATGTTGCCTATAGCAACCAAGACTATTATACATGTACTCTTGTAGAAGGTGCTACATAATACCCCTTTCACACCGCACAAATAACCTGGTATCGACCCGGCATATTGCCGGGTCAACACGGGTCAGCGTGTGGTGTGAAAGGGGCATAGCCAAAATCAATTCAACCCAGGAATAAAGCAGTGTTCAATGGCAGCGTAAATCGGGCTCCCGGGTCGATGCGACCCAGGACCCGTTGACTACAAGAGAGAGAGGCGGTGCGGAGATGATCTCATCTCCCAGAGCTGCCTCCGCCTACACCCCCCACTGCCGGCTCTGACCCCCGCAGCTATGGCAACTCGACCGGCATATTGCCGGGTCAGGGAAGCCAGCGGCAGCGACCAATGCTGCATCCCACCCGGGACGGAACCGTTTCCAATTCCCGGGTGGGATCCGGCATTGGCAGTGTTAAAAGGGTATAAATGAACAGCTTAGTCTTTGTTTTCTATGTTTCTATATCTAATTTCAAGTTAAAAGAGCATATTACAATATTTAGTGCTATGCATGTGTACAAGTAGAAGTGGGCCACAGGTATGTTGGATGTGATTTCTCTTAATGCTTTATGCATACAAATGAAAATTGAAACACATAAATGTAGTTAAAATTTAATAATGTTTTGTTTCTTCTCATTTCCTACAAACACAAATGCATATGTAATTGGGCTGACTTCAAATCCCGCCTGAAGCAAAAAAAGTCTGCGCAGCTTCGAGGGCAACAGGTGGAGGGCCACTCCCTGAGACTGTGGAATTCACTGAGTTTGAGGAGCAGGTGATGGTCTGTGTGTCTTATGAGGAGGTGGCAGGTGTGTCCGAAATGGACACCGACACACTTGCCCTTGTAGGTCCACATGCCTTGGAAAGGTAAATGAATTCTTATTAGTAGAAATGTTTTTTTTTGTTAAAATGTAGGGTCCTAATTTTCTTTTTTCCCTTTAATCTCCTTTTCCTGTCACAGCACAGGAGAGACAGCTCACTGAGGCTGAGGAGGGGGGATTGAGTGACAGCTCCACTGTGGGGCAGGAAAGACCACAGCCACAAACTGCCACACTACCCCAACCCACTCTTCCGGAGCTTCTGGATGAGATTGTGACCCATGGAAAAATCAACACCAACTTTCATGACCAGATGCTCCGGGAGGTCCGTGAGCTGTCCTCCTCAGTCCATGACCTGACCTCCACGGTCCGTGAGCTGTCCTCCAAAATGCAACAAGGCATGTGTGACATCTCTGCCAGTATTCGACAAGGCATACAGACCATCACAGACCTCTTTGTCCAGTGTCTCAGGTAGGCTCAGACACCTGGCCCATCCCCTAGTCCTGCCCAGGAACAAGAGCACACTGGGCAGGCCCCTCGAAGATCCGTGCGTAGACCTCAGACAGAACAACCCCAACATCAGGGGGAAAAAATATGAGAAAACAATGGATTTCTCGCCAGATGCATGCAGTCCTTGCTCCCTGCATCCATGTTCTCTTTTGAAAAATGTTTGTTTTCAATGGTTTGTGGGTCAAGAATGTCCAACTCCCTCCTGCAGAATGGGGTTTGGCCTATTCCCTTTACTTTCCCTGCCTGTCACGCATTAGCCTGAGAACTTGTCCCACCTTCCTCTTCATTTTGTGGTATTGAATGTTGCGTTTCGGTATTGGTCCCACATACAACCTAAATTTGGCCCACATCTTCCTCACCCAGTGTTCTGATACCAGTCTCTTGTTATGTTTGTTGCCCAGTAGATGGGGGTACTTCAATACTGGGTAGTGACATCCTGTTTTCTGCACAGCCAGGTGCTTGTTACGATGCCATTTGATGCACTTTTTTAATAATTTATCTTTGACTGTATTTTTTATGTAATCTCAGATTTATAAGTATAAAAAATTTAAACCCGAACACTTTGTCCTAAATTTGTGACTGCATGGGAATGTTTGTGTTAATAAAAAAAAAAAACTGGTCTGAGTGTTTAGATGCTTTTCCAAAAAAACATACTAGGGGAAAACATTACTAAGATGGATGTTCTAATTAATATGTGATGTTGCCCATAGCAACCAAACACATTTCAGTAATTTTGTTGGAGAAGGTGCTAGATAAAGTACAAGTAGAATCTGATTGGTTGCTGTGGGCAACAAACCATCTTAAATGGAAATCCCATCTGAGCAAATAAATTCCTATGAATTTAGTGCCTGAAGCATTATTACAGAACAATATAGGTAAAGTAGGGTAACCATATTACTCTTTACCTGGGACGCTGATGGATTCCACAGGTTCTGTGGCTGATTAAAACCAGCTGAAATGTAGGCTTGAAGTCAGCCAGCCACAGAACCTGTGTAATCCATGTGTGAGGCAGGAAAATAGGATTTTAATTACCTACCGGTAAATCCTTTTATCATAGTCCGTAGAGGATGCTGGGGTCCACATTAGTATCATGGGGTACAGACGGGTCCACTAAGAGCCATTTGCACTTTAAGAGTTTGAGAGTGTGGGTTGGGTCCTCCCCTCTATGTCCCTCCTACCAGACTCAGTCTAGAAACTGTGCCCGAGGAGACGGACATCTTCGAGAGAAGGATTTTACACAGATAGTGGCGAGATTCACACCAGCTCACACACAGGCAAACCAAGCTAACTAGCTTGAAACATCAGCAATGGCTGAACAATATTACTTACCAAGTAACAAAACAGTACTTACCAAGAACTAAGCAGTACTGAACTAAGTAACCACTGCAGGATCACGAAGCGTTGGGCAGGCGTCCAGCATCCTCTACGGACTACGAGAAAAGGATTTACCGGTAGGTAATTAAGATCCTATTTTCTCTTACGTCCTGGAGGATGCTGGGGGCCACATTAGTACCATGGGGATGTACCAAAGCTCCCAGAACGGGAGGGAGAGTGCGGAGGCTCCTGCAGAACTGATTGACCAAACTTCAGGTCCTCAGAGGCCAAAGTATCGAACTTGTAGAACTTTGCAAACGTGTCCGACCCAGTATCTTCTCGGCAAAGCTGTAAAGCTGAGACACCCCGGGCAGCCGCCCAGGAAGAACCCACCTTACGAGTAGAGTAGGCCTTAACAGACGTAGGACACGGCAATCCTGCCGTAGAATACGCATGCTGGATAGTGAACCTGATCCATCGAGAGATCGTCTGCTTAGAAGCAGGACACCCAAGTTTCTTGGGATCATAAAAGGACAGAGAGTCTGATTTTCTGTGACGAGCAGTCCTCTTCACATAGATTTTCATAACCCTTAGAACATCCAAGGACTTTGATGAAACTGAGGAGTCAGTAGCAACTGGCACCTCAATAGGTTGGTTGATATGAAATGCCGAAACAACCTTCGGAAGGAACTACGGACGTGTCCGGAGCTCAGCTCTATCTTCATGGAAGATCTAGTATGGGCTTTTAAATGACAAAGCCCCCAACTCCGACACACGTCTAGCAGAAGCCTTGGCCAACAAAGTGACAGACTTCCACGTGAGAAACTTGACCTCAACTTCCTGTAGAGGTTCAAACCACTTCGACTGGAGGAACTGCAACACCATGTTAAGATCCCAGGGCGCCGAAGGGAGGCTGGATGTGCAGAACTCCCGTAAAAAAAGTCTGAACCTGAGGGAGGGCAGCCAAATGTTTCTGGAAGAAAATGGTTAGGGCCGAAATCTGGACCTTTACGGATCCCAACCACAGGCCCATATCCACACCTGCTTGCAGGAAGACGAGAAACGTCCCAGTTGAAACTCCATCGTAGGAGATTTCTCGGATTCACACCAAGATACTGATAAAGCCAAATATTTATCTTACGTAAAACCCTTTAAAAGGTAAAAGAACACAGTACGCTATTGGCGTAAGGAATACCGTAAGTGTACGCACGTTGCGTAACAATCGCTTAGTCGTGGTCGAGACGCACGAGCGTCACGTTCGCTCACGGCTAAGAGAGCACAGGCAAGCACGCTATAGGCTGCCGACTAACGTAATGATACGCTATTAGCGTAGCGGACGCACGGGACCACGAGGAGATCACAAGCGGCGCTGACGCTCACAGTGTTTAACCTTTATAACTATACCATAAAACAATGTACTTATAATGTAAATCCTTGTGCAGTGATAAGGTGTAAATGCAACACAGTGTAATCTTGTTAACTTGAAAGCTGTACGAGCGTCTCCGACGCTCTGAGAATACTTAGAAATATAATGAATACACAGATACCGGTCTTAGGTTCTAACACCTTATATGAACGTTCTATTTGCAAAAGAATAATACAATACAAGTCATACACTACCAAAATAACATAGATCACCTAACCGAATAACTACAATTAAAATACAATAGCAGTACAATAACACTTAAGAGAAAGAGAGAGAAAGAGGAGAGGAGAGAGAGAGAGAGATATGGCTCACAATAACGGCAATATGGTTGCGGAGAAACTTACGCACAAGGGAAACAATCGCATGAGCCTCTGGATATCCAGCTCCCGATTATCAGCGATGAGAACCGTTGAAGAGAATAGAGAGCTGGCCCAGATCGGCTTGTCCTTTTATACACTACACACAATACAGTACAATTGTCCCTATATTCTTATTGTTCATTGGACACAGGAATTCGTCTTCGCATTATAACAAAAGGTCATAGGTTGATTCATACAGGTGGGCTGTGACTATTTCCAACTGCTCAGGTGGGTGGGAAACTAGGTTTCCCGCCGCATGGATAATAAAGTGCAAATACAGTAAAAGTCCATAAACTTCTTATGTCCATAACTATTCGCACGAGCGATTAATCCGCTTCAAACCAACACCAGAATATTGCTAATTAAATACTCTTCCGATGGATACTAAACACCACTGTATAACCCCTGTCCGACCCTTCGTATCAAACAAAGAGGGATCTCTTTGTCTATGAACATGCTACATTAACTAAACTTTCAGATTCTATCAAAGGGACCATAATCTACAAAATACATTATATGGTTAAAATATGTAACGATTGAGTCGCCCGCTAGACGCACATAAACTTTACCGTAAATGCGCATACCGTGCGCCTGCGGGTGCACGCAACAGCGAGTATGCGCACGCACGGGAGAGCCCATGCACTCGCAGCGGGGACACGCATGAGGTGCAAATATGGCAATGTGTAGCGTGATATTTTTCAGACTTTGACAGTCCACCCTTTGGCAGTCACCAATAACTGCCACTTTCTAAAACATTTCAAAGAGAGAAAAATATATGTCATGTGTAAATACATTTCTATGATTGGGTAGGGGAGGAGAGGAGAAGGTAGGAAACGGGTATGACCTAGTGAGATAGCAGAAGCATGTGTGTATGAATCCATGTTTGGGGGGTCATGTATCATTGTGCCGTACGTGTCTTAAATCAAGCTTCGAGGTATTGCGAAGTATACATTTGAATTCCTTCTTATCCCGTGGTACGGGTCTGTGGATGGGCTGTCAAACTTTACCGAGCTCTCTTCGGCTTTTGGTTGCAACAAAATGGGGGAGCACATTTTAGTTGATGATACATGAATGGGGGAATATGTGAATGCTGATATCTGTGCCTATATTCCCTATCGACTATGTGTGTTATTACCTGAAGGTTGTAGTGATGAAGATAAAGAACAATTATGGTAAATGCAGTGATGAACTATGTGAGTTTAATATACATTTGCCGATTGAGGTCTTGTCTTGTGTCTTGTCTTGTCTCGATGTACATGTTGACTGTAGTCTCTTTGTGCTTTTGCCAATAAACGCAAGCAAAGCTTTATCAATGTCCATAGACTTACAAAAAGTGTTGGGCTAGCGTAAAATTAAAAGTACTAGGGATATGGGGGTCTATGGCATAGTCCATCAGTTGTCTGTGTAAAAGGTTGTCAAATTCTTCTTTAGTCCATCTGTTGTCTGCATACAAGGTCGTCAAAATCCTCTTCCAAGCGGGTCTTTTTTCCTTGGAGGAAAACAAAGGAGAAACGGGTGAAAGAAACGGACCGTGGAATCACATTTTCATCACAACATTGTCTCTATCGTTGGGTCATAAATCACATCAGTCGTTGTTATTACAGTATCTGCACTCCTTAAACTCATCACTCGGGCGCTACGTTTACACTTTGTTAAAACCCGAACGCATCTAAATATCAAACCAATCGATATGACAACACCCAGGATACATAGAAGAAACTTCCCTACATCCATTATAACTCCTTGAGCCCATTCTCCTAAACCAGAGAACCAATTTTGCGGGTTCAACCATGACACCCAACCGGTCAGCTCATTACCCACAGCAGCAAGGGTGAGATTATGTCTCCTGCGAAATTCCCACTTTAATTGGAGAATGTCGTCCATCTTTTGGTCTATGACCTCGACCGGGTCCTCGGTGCTGTTTGTGATATACGTGCAGCACTTTATTCCATACTGAGTTGCTAGGGTGACACAATACCCACCCGTCACAGCTGTGAGATAATTGAGAATCATCCTATGCTGAACCAGTTCTGTTTTATAAGCTTGGAGCTCCCTTCCAGTATACCTAAATGTGTCATCATACATTTCAGTGATGTTGTCTAATAAATTTGCAAGCGCAGATATATATTTATAATTTATCACTCCTCTGGCGGTACGAGTGATATCTAACGCGATTAGGAATTGAATCCCGGTGGATTCACTGATCAGGTCAGAGGCCGGATGCTCTGTTCTCTCTATCAGGTGCCGTTTAACGATGTGCTCGTAATGAGTGTGAGTATAAGGAGCTTGGGCACTGCGGTGAATATCTTTCATTTTAGTATGTGATACAGTCATTACTTCAGGCAATACTTTTCCAATATAACATAACCCTTCTGAGTTTGGGGCAAGCCACTTATACGCCTTCCTCCCGCATATGAAATATGCATCATCGGGGAGAACATATGGGACGGAGTAGGACATAACCATATTACACATTTTCCATATGAAATTTCCTAACCCTAATTCTCCCATCTGTTTAGTACACGTATCGGTTTGTACGATGTGTGCACAGTATCCTGGTGATACCTCTCCAACTCTCATGGTCCTACTTCCTAGGGTATACCTATATCGGAAATATTTTCCACTACCGGCTATGTGGTGTATAAGTTCTGTATCTGTTGGCATTCTATCGGCTCTGTATGAAAAGGTCATGGTTTGGTTATTCCATGACACTTCCCAATTTCCCGGCTTTCGGGGATTGGAAATGTTAAAACCTACTAGGGCTCTATCCGCATGATATTGGTGGAGCTTCAAACTAGGAGGACTAGAGATATTAAACCTCTTGTCCACCGGTCTCCCACCACTTAACTCAAGTACCTCCCCTATCGTTAAAGGAAATGGTACTAGTCCTGGCTTGCTGTGGCCTTGAGGTACTTGAGAGCATACCCAACAATCTGTCTGATTTAACACTTTACCCACTAAGGAGTGATAGTCACTCAATGGATGCCGGTCCATGTGGATATTAAAACTGGATTGGCATTTCTTGATACACCCATCCTCAACTACACTGTCACAGTGTCTACAGATACAGTTCTTTTCTCAGCTAACAATCCTTCAAAATGTTTACAAATAACATGGCTGCTAGATCGTTTCCGGTACTCGCCTTTGCTTGGTGATTGTGTTGCTATTGGAAATTTACACCTCCGTCTCAGTCATCAGAAACCCATTCTGGATCCTCTCTCGACCTCACTGGTACTCTCACCGAAACAGACTGCTCTGGTCAACATCAGGGTCAACATGAAGACACGGCTCACAGTCTCTCGAGGCGAGTCCATCTTACAGGAGGAGAAAAGGAGACATTTGTAATGGGGGTACAGAAAAACAGTTTGAGGGGGAGAGAAACTTGTTACGATAATTAGTTCTCTAGTCTTGTCGTCCTTCTTGTTCTGCTGTCATCTCAAAGGTGCTGTCTCTCAGTCTTCCAAACGAACATTCCGGTGATGCAATATTCCTTCCAAACCAGCGATCTCTCTGTACGGAGCAAAAATCTTGCATTACCATTTGTCTAACTGATGGGTGACATACCATCTTTAAAACATGAAAACATGAGTGAGAAGAGAGAAAACAAAAAAACAAACAAAAGAGAGAGAGAACAATTCATATATATATATTACCTAAACCATCAATGAACAACAACAGGAAAAAAAAAACATTTTTAAAACATTGTCAGATCATCATCAGGCTGTCCTATCTACATGTCCAAATGGATTCCTTGCGCAGTCCCTCCCACCAGCACCTCCATACTCCACCCTTTTGTATCTGGCCAGGATACATTGATGTGGGTAGGTCATGCTGGGGTTTGGTAGACTTCTGCAAAGACCAAGTAGATATGCAATGTTTGAGTCCTACCAATAATCGTCAGAGATGGGGAGAGAAAAAAACATTTCACAGATACATTTACAACGTTTCACCCGGTCATTCCTGTGTCTTCAGGGAATGACCTCCCACTTTATTAACTATAACCTCAGGCTTACCATCAGTCTTAATGATCACCTTTCCTGATTGCAACTTATAGGTGTAACTCAAAATTTTTTTTTTACATATGTGGTATCTGATTACGATTTTGTGTATCATAACTCTGCTCATGTTCTTGTCTAGGGGGTCTGACTTTATGTGGGCTGTTACAGTTACTGGCATAATGCCCTTCTCTTTTACAAAGATAACAAACCCTGGGCTTCTTCCAAGTGTCAGTGACCTGAGGTTTTGGTTGATTTGATGCCTCCTCAAACGCTTGGATGCTCATCACCATCAACCGCTTTCCCTGTACCTCCCTGATTCCTTGGATATCATGGTTATGTTGTTGTCTAGGGGGTTGATATGATTTTTGTATTTTTCTTGATCTACAATCTCTTGCAAAGTGTCCCTCTTTATGACAATTGTAACAGACTTCCACATTTGAATTTCTCGCAGTGGTGTGGGGCTTATGCTGGAGTGGTCTTGTGGTTAGGGCCTGTATACTTGCGGCCATTAACTTATCACTTTGTGACTCCCTGTATCTGGCGATATTCTGATCATGATCAATAGCGGCCTCTCTTAATGCGGCCACCGAGATATTTCTCCAGTTTGGGTTGGTGGTCTGTATCCTAGTTCTCAATACCTCCTTTAAACCATTCATTAATACCTTAACCGCTATTTCTCTATGCTGTGCATTAGTTTTGATGTCTGTGATCCCAGTGTTTCTAGCCATTACTTGCAGTGCTCGATTGAAATAATTAGAAATACTTTCCCCTTCATTTTGTCTTATGGAGAAAATTTCATTCCACTTGACAACGGCAGGGAAATATACTTCTAACTGTCGGTTAATCTGCTTAATACATTCCTGATTGTGTTCCTCCGTTTGAGGTACTTCTGTGTCTAATTGACAATCAGTAATAAATTTCGCAGGGTCAACACTGGAGGGCAAACATGCCCTCAGCACTGTCCGCCAATCTTTGTTGGTGGGTTCTGTGGCGTTTCCTAGTTCTTTAATAAACCTTTGACATGCGACTAGATTTTTCCTAGGATCAGGAAATTCAGACATAATTGATCTCAATTCGGTCCGGGACCAGAGACAGCGCATTGCACTGTCCCCGACGGGAATGATTCCCTGATCGTCAGTCTTCCCATTGGGGACTGTGATCACCCTGACAGGATCAAATTCAACTACATCATCTTGTGTTGGTCTTACAATATGGGGTACATTTGTTTGTGCGTGACATAAAACATTGTACGTACCTGTGGACACGACCTCACCTGACCCTCCGTTAGGGGGTTTGATTATTGCCTTTACCGATTTGGTCGTGTCCACCTGGATGTCCTGTGTGATGGCTGCTGGTAAAGGTGCCGACATCGTGCTGGGCTCACTTTCTTGCTTGTAGTCCTGAGGGAAGTTTGACATGGGGTGCGACTTGCACGGGTTAACATTTGTAATTTTTACACTTTCATTTTCATAAACATTATTACATTTTACACTTTCATTCTTAATACAGTTACTAAGTGCATTTTTATTGTACAACATTGTGCCTTTCTCCGCAACCATAATCCTCTCCATTGCCATGTCTCTCCTCCCAAGATGAGAGTCAGATATGTCAGTTAAACTTCTTTGCATTTCACTTTCCTGTTGCCACAATTTTAAATAGTCATAATGTTTGATCCGTCTCTTTGCTGATTTAATGAGACCTATCCTTCTCCTTAGGTTTTGTAACACATCTGGGCTAAAGCTGCCTACTCTTGGGAACTTCTCCCCGTCATGTACAGTCATTCTTTCCCATTCATCACATAAAACCCCTGTGTGTGAACCGTATTTTTCACACATTACATACCTTGCCGACCCGATTGGTCGGTTTACTAAATCAACTCGAACCAAGGTTGATCGCTCCCTACCTGAACAACTGGCCCCCATAACTTGCAGGTGTTGCTTTTTTTTTTCAGCGAACCCTTACAAAAACCAAGATGTCCGGGGCAGGCCGGCGGCGAAGTTTACCGAGTACTCCACTCACTCCTCGCCCACGTTGGCCAGTACTGCAATCACTGTATCCAGAGCTGTTGTACCCAACCTAGGGCCCCTATAAGCCTTTATTTACTGGGGCGTGTTCCCCAGCAAGTATCGGTTGTTGGATAGTTCCCGAGTGACCAGCGAACCTCCCTTAAAATAAAAAAATTTCACAAATCACGTTAAAATGTACAAATAGCGTTTATGACCCCTAGCGTACGCAAATGGTACTGGGTCAAATTACTAACTAATGCACACAATTACGTGCAGTACAATCGTTCGGCACATAAGCAACTAATCTTATGTGCGGAGCGACCAGTGGAATCGAAAATTGCGGCTGCGATTTCCTTCAGCCTGAGCTTCAATGGCCTATATGGGTTCCGCACCAACCCTTCCTGGTGTTGTGCTACTTTTCTCTATAGCGGACTTCTTAGTCTGCTGTACCTAGACCTCCTGGTCTGTTCCGGACCTCCTGGTCTGCTGCTACAGTAGACCTCCTGGTCTGCTATACTCTAATGCTCAAATTTATGTTTAACAAGGGATGCCTCCCCAGCCACCATGCACGTCACTTACATGTATGTTCCTCACGAGAACTCGACTTCTTGTGGTTCAATCCAAAAAAAAATTGTAGAAACTTATATATGCAAACACTCACCACATGTACACTTTACTTTTGTTTCTATTTCTGCGCAGAAATTTCTTTCCTTTAGACCAGATGAGTCGCAAATTGGAGAAGGATCTATTAGCTTAAAATTTTGGACACTAAAATTGACTTGCGCTATTTATCGCGTTGCTTCCTTTTCGCCTGTTAAAATAATACTATCGTGTGATTTGAGTTACGTGGGCGTACCCAGACGCTCCGTTGCGTAATATACGCTGCGTGCGTCGGCCTTTGTCTAGCGTACGCCTGTCTCACCCTTTTGTTAGAGACACGTGTACGCCAGCCAAATGTCCACCGGAACACAATTAACACGTTTATCAATGTAGATGATCCTCAATCATCTACCGAGCACCACACAGATCTCTCCTTGTATCTTAGGCAAAGCTGTGTGCGTGCTTTACAAATTACCCCTTAAATGTATTACTTTTACTCTTTAACTACTAATAGCAACAAATCTTTCTTAGCACGTTATCAATTGTGAAATGGCAAACAGGAGAGTGATATATGAAAATACACGAATGAAAAGAAATGCAGATATATGCGTGCGTGCGTACGCAAGACAGAAATAAACAGTTTTAAAAGACACTAGCGTGTTGTTCTTACCTCCGGTTCCGGATTCCTTCAGCACCCTTTACTAAGCGAAGCAGACGCTTATCGGGTCAGCACTACGAGGAATATTACCTCCCGCCCTTTGCTGATCGATAATGTCTGCTGAAATTACCTAGTGCAGATATGTGAAGGACGGACGAGCCGCCAATTGATAAAGCCAAATATTTATCTTACGTAAAACCCTTTAAAAGGTAAAAGAACACAGTACGCTATTGGCGTAAGGAATACCGTAAGTGTACGCACGTTGCGTAACAATCGCTTAGCCGTGGTCGAGACGCACGAGCGTCACGTTCGCTAACGGCTAAGAGAGCACAGGCAAGCACGCTATAGGCTGCCGACTAACGTAATGATACGCTATTAGCGTAGCGGACGCTCGGGACCACGAGGAGATCACAAGCGGCGCTGACGCTCACAGTGTTTAACCTTTATAACTATACCATAAAACAATGTACTTATAATGTAAATCCTTGTGCAGTGATAAGGTGTAAATGCAACACAGTGTAATCTTGTTAACTTGAAAGCTGTATGAGCGTCTCCGACGCTCTGAGAATACTTAGAAATATAATGAATACACAGATACCGGTCTTAGGTTCTAACACCTTATATGAACGTTCTATTTGCAAAAGAATAATACAATACAAGTCATACACTACCAAAATAACATAGATCACCTAACCGAATAACTACAATTAAAATACAATAGCAGTACAATAACACTTAAGAGAAAGAGAGAGAAAGAGGAGAGGAGAGAGAGAGAGAGAGATATGGCTCACAATAACAATAAAGGCAATATGGTTGCGGAGAAACTTACGCACAAGGGAAACAATCGCATGAGCCTCTGGATATCCAGCTCCCGATTATCAGCGATGAGAACCGTTGAAGAGAATAGAGAGCTGGCCCAGATCGGCTTGTCCTTTTATACACTACACACAATACAGTACAATTGTCCCTATATTCTTATTGTTCATTGGACACAGGAATTCGTCTTCGCATTATAACAAAAGGTCATAGGTTGATTCATACAGGTGGGCTGTGACTATTTCCAACTGCTCAGGTGGGTGGGAAACTAGGTTTCCCGCCACATGGATAATAAAGTGCAAATACAGTAAAAGTCCATAAACTTCTTATGTCCATAACTATTCGCACGAGCGATTAATCCGCTTCAAACCAACACCGGAATATTGCTAATTAAATACTCTTCCGATGGATACTAAACACCACTGTATAACCCCTGTCCGACCCTTCGTATCAAACAAAGAGGGATCTCTTTGTCTATGAACATGCTACATTAACTAAACTTTCAGATTCTATCAAAGGGACCATAATCTACAAAATACATTATATGGTTAAAATATGTAACGATTGAGTCGCCCGCTAGACGCACATAAACTTTACCGTAAATGCGCATACCGTGCGCCTGCGGGTGCACGCAACAGCGAGTATGCGCACGCACGGGAGAGCCCATGCACTCGCAGCGGGGACACGCATGAGGTGCAAATATGGCAATGTGTAGCGTGATATTTTTCTGACTTTGACAATACATACTTTTTCCAAATGCGATGATAATGTTTAGACGTTACTCATTTCCTAGCCTGTAACAGGGTAGGAATGACTTTGTTCGGAATGCCCTTCCGAGCTAGTATCTGGCATTCAACCTCCATGCCATCAAATGTAGCTGCAGTAAGTCTTGATAAGCGAACGGCCCCTGCTGCAGCAGGTCCTCCCGAAGAGGAAGAGTCCTCAGCTATTCTAGCAGTAGATACAGAAGATCCACATACCAAACCCTTCTTGGCCAGTCTGGAGCAATGAGGATTGCCTGAACTTGTGTTTTCCTTATGATTTTTAGAACTCTTGGAATGAGTGGAAGTGAAGGAAACACGTACACCGACTGGAACACCCACGGAGTCCATAGGTCGTCCACCGCCACGGCTTGCGGGTCCCTCGACCTGGAACAATACCGCTAAAGCTTCTTGTTGAGATGAGAGGCCATCATGTCTATTTGAGGTACACCCCAAAGACTTGTCACCTCCGTGAACACCTCCGGATGGAGGCCCCACTCTCCTGGATGAAGAACTTGTCTGCTGATGTAGTCCACTTCCCAGTTGTCTACTCCCGGAATGAAGATTGCTGACAGCGCCAACGCGTGTTTTTCCACCCAGAGGGTGATTCTTGTTACCACTGACATTGCAGCTCTGCTCTTCGTTCCGCCCTGTTGGTTTATGTAAGCCACTATCGTTACATTGTCCGACTGCACTTGAATGGCCCGATTTCTTAGAAGATGGGCCGCTTGGAAAAGCCCATTGTAGACGGCTCTTAATTCCAGAATGTTTATCGGCAGGCCGGCTTCCAGACTTGACCACCTCCCTTGGAAGGTTTCCCCTTGAGTGACTGCACCCCAGCCCCGGAGACTTGCATCCGTGGTAAGAAGGTTTCAGTCCTGAATCCCGAACCTGCAGCCCTCCAGAAGGTGAGGTAATTGCAGCCACCAGAGGAGTGAGATCCTGGCCCTTGGCGACAGACGTATTCTCTGGTGCATGTGCAGATGAGATCCTGACCATTTGTCCAGGAGATCCAGTTGGAAGGACAGAGTATGAAATCTCCCGTACTGCAGAGCCTTGTAAGAGGCTGCCATCTTTCCCAGAAGGTGAATGCACTGATGAACTGACACCCGGGCTGGCTTCAGGACATCCCGGACCATTGCTTGTATCACCAACGCTTTTTCCTCTGGAAGAAACACCCTCTGCACTTCTGTGTCGAGAATCATTCCCAGTAATGACAACCTCCTGGTTGGTTCCAAATGTGATTTTGGAAGATTCATGATTCAACCATGTTCCCTGAGAAGTTGGATCGTGAGAGCTATAGACTGTAACAGTTTCTCCTTGGACGATGCCTTTATCAGCAGATCGTCCAGATATGGAATTATGTTCAACACCTGTCTGCGGAGGAGAATAATAATTTCCGCCATCACCTTGGTGAATACCCTCGGTGCTGTGGAGAGGCCGAATGGCAGGGCCTGGAATTGAAAATGACAGTCCAACAGTGCGAATCAGAGATAAGCTTGATGCGGCTGCCAAATCGGAATGTGGAGGTACGCATCCTTGATATCCAGGGATACCAGGAATTCCCCCTACTCCAGGCCTGATATCACCACCCTTAGAGACTCCATTTTGAACTTGAACTCCCTCAGAAAGGGGTGTAGTGATTTTAAGTTCAGAATGGGCCTGACCGAACCATCTGGTTTTTGAAAAGGTTCAAATACTAACCTTTGTTTTGCATCTGGGGAGGAACTGATACAATAACCTGTGCTTCCACCAACTTGGGGATGGCTCCCTGTAGCATAGCCCTGTCTGCCAGCAAAGCTGGCAAGCCTGATTTGAAGAATCGGTGAGGAGGGAGATCCTGCAATTTCAGCCGGTACCCCTGAACACAATATCTTGTGCCCAGGGATCCAGGCCGGACAACACCCAGACGTGACACAAATGTCCGAGTCTCGCCCCCACCGGCCCTACCTCCAGGCCGCGATGTCCGTCATGCTGAGGACTTTAGCGTACCTGAAGCAGGCTTCTGTTCCTGGGAACCCGCGGCAGCAGGTTTCTTGGATTTTGGTCGACCTCCTCTAAAGAAGGTGTTGGACGGTTAGGCCTTTCTTGTTTTAGTAACCCGAAAGGACTGTGATGCAGCTGAAGAAAACGGTTTCTTTGTAGCAGGTGCAGGTGAGGGGAGAAAGGGTGACTTACCCGCTGTAGCCGTGGAGATCCACGCATCCAACGCTTCCCCAAAGAGAGCCTGACCTGTGTAGGGTAGGGTCTCCACACCACTCCTGGATTCCGCGTCGGCAGACCACTGGCACAGCCACAGTCCTCGACGAGCTGAGACAGACATGGAAGATATTCCTGCAGCCATTGAACACAGGTCTTTCATGGATTCCACCATAAATCCTGCAGAATCATCAACATTACGTAAAAACAATTTAAAGTCACTTTTATCCGTAGTATCCAAATCCTCCAGTAACGTGCCTGACCACTTTACTATGGTATTGGAAATCCATGCACAGGCAATAGTAGGACTTAGTATAGCCCCTGAACCGTGTATATGGATTTGAGCGTAGTATCAATTTTGCGATCAGCAGGCTCCTTTAAGGCGGTAGAACTTGGGACAGGTAAAACCACCTTTTTCGAGAGTCTGGATACAGACGCGTCCACTATGGGTGGGTTTTCCCATTTTTTCCTATCCTCCTCATTCTGTGCAACCCTAGTAGAAATCTGAGTAATCATAGATTTGATAGAGGATAACCACTCAGGCTCCCTTGCTGGTATCTGCGCTAAAACAGTGCAATCCTGATTACATGGAATGAGATCATCCTGAGAGGACATATCCTCTGCAGCATATGACACAGAGTCCCTGGACATAGCTAAACGGAGACTACAGACACACACACACACACACACACACACACACGAGGCTAGACAGAGTTTCACCCCCAAGAATGGCAAGAGAGACACAGAGATTGGAGCCAACCCACACAAAGCGCTTTCAATGGTAAAGGGAGACCCCAACCAGCGCTGACTGTGGACCTTAATAGGTTACACACAGTCTTCACACAGCCTCCCCCCCTTCTACAACCCCCTGGTACCGTAAGAGATAGCTGGAGTTGCTCTGGAGGGACTGCTCTTCACTGACAGTGTTTCTACAGGCAGGAAAATGGCGCTGAACGCTGCTGGGTCTGCTCTGAGAAGCTCCGCCCCCCCTTAATGGCGCTGTCTTCCCGCTCTTCTGGAGATTATACTGGCCTGAGGAATTGTGCTGGCAGCGATCCCGGGACCCCGACAGGCTTGAGAGGTCAGTGTAGGGTGTAGACGCTGGCTCAGGGCGCCCTTCACAGCGCCACACTATGTACCGCTGAGCCCAGGAGCGCTGTTAGTACTGTGCTCCATACCCTGTTGCTGCCATCTTCACACCGGCTCCCCGCTTGCTAGGGGGGCCGGTGACTCACTCGCCACTGATCTTCTGGCTCTGTAAGGGTGTGGTGGCATGCTGCCGGGGTGATCGATCCCCTGTGGCGGGGAACGTTCTATCCCCTCAGGAGCTCAGTGTCCTGTCAGCGGAGATAGTGGTTCAGACAACGCAGGGCGGACACTACTTCCCCCCCTTAGTCCCAAGATGCAGGGAGGCTTTTGCCAGCAGCCTCCCTGTAAAATTATAAACTCTAAAATAAACTTTACTAAAAGAAGCTCTGTAGAGCTCCTCTAGCTGTGATCAGCTCCTCCGGGCACATTTTCTAAATGGAGTCTGGTAGGAGGGGCATAGAGGGAGGAGCCAGCCCACACTCTCAAACTCTTAAAGTGCCAATGGCTCCTAGTGGACCCGTCTATACCCCATAGTACTAATGTGGACCCCAGCATCCTCTAGGACGTAAGAGAAAATAAGAATTTACTCACCGGTAATTCTATTTCTCGTAGTCCGTAGTGGATGCTGGGGACTCCGTCAGGACCATGGGGAATAGCGGCTCCGCAGGAGACAGGGCACAAAATTTAAAAGTTTGACCACTAGGTGGTGTGTACTGGCTCCTCCCCCCATGACCCTCCTCCAAGCCTCAGTTAGGATACTGTGCCCGGACGAGCGTACACAATAAGGAAGGATTTTGAATCCCGGGTAAGACTCATACCAGCCACACCAATCACACCGTACAACTTGTGATCTGAACCCAGTTAACAGTATGATAACGTAGGAGCCTCTGAAAAGATGGCTCACAACAATAAACAACCCGATTTTTTTGTAACAATAACTATGTACAAGTATTGCAGACAATCCGCACTTGGGATGGGCGCCCAGCATCCACTACGGACTACGAGAAATAGAATTACCGGTGAGTAAATTCTTATTTTCTCTGACGTCCTAGTGGATGCTGGGGACTCCGTCAGGACCATGGGGATTATACAGGTTGAGTATCCCATATCCAAATATTCCGAAATACGGAATATTCCGAAATACGGACTTTTTTGAGTGAGACTGAGATAGTGAAACCTTTGTTTTTTGATGGCTCAGTGTACACAAACTTTGTTTAATACTCAAAGTTATTAAAAATATTGTATTAAATGAACTTCAGACTGTGTGTATAAGGTGTATATGACACATGAATGAATTCTGTGAATGTACACACACTTTGTTTAATGCACAAAGTTATAAAAAATATTGGCTAAAATGACCTTCAGGCTGTGTGTATAAAGTGTATATGAAACAAATGCATTCTGTGCTTAGATTTAGGTCCCATCACCATAATATCTTGTTATGGTATGCAATTATTCCAAAATACAGAAAAATACGATATCCAAAATTCCTCTGGTCCCAAGCATTTTGGATAAGGGATACTCAACCTGTACCAAAGCTCCCAAACGGGCGGGAGAGTGCGGATGACTCTGCAGCACCGAATGAGAGAACTCCAGGTCCTCCTTAGCCAGGGTATCAAATTTGTAGAATTTTACAAACGTGTTCTCCCCTGACCACGTAGCTACTCGGCAGAGTTGTAATGCCGAGACCCCTCGGGCAGCCGCCCAAGATGAGCCCACCTTCCTTGTGGAGTGGGCATTGACAGATTTAGGCTGTGGCAGGCCTGCCACAGAATGTGCCAGTTGAATTGTGCTACAAATCCAACGAGCAATCGTTTGCTTAGAAGCAGGAGCACCCAGCTTGTTGGGTGCATACAGTATAAACAGCGAGTCAGATTTTCTGACTCCAGCCGTCCTTGAAATATATATTTTCAATGCACTGACAACGTCCAGCAACTTGGAATCCTCCAAATCGCTAGTAGCCGCAGGCACCACAATAGGCTGGTTCAGGTGAAACGCTGATACCACCTTAGGCAGAAAATGAGGACGCGTCCTCAATTCTGCCCTGTCCGAATGGAAAATCAGATATGGGCTTTTATACGATAAAGCCGCCAATTCCGACACTCTCCTGGCTGAAGCCAGGGCCAGTAGCATGGTTACTTTCCATGTAAGATATTTCAAATCTACCGATTTGAGTGGCTCAAACCAATGGGATTTGAGAAAATCCAAAACTACATTGAGATCCCACGGTGCCACTGGGGGCACAACCGGGGGCTGTATATGTAGTACTCCTTTTACAAAAGTCTGGACTTCAGGAACTGAAGCCAATTCTTTCTGGAAGAAAATCGACAGGGCCGAAATTTGAACCTTAATGGACCCTAATTTGAGGCCCATAGATAATCCTGTTTGCAGGAAATGTAGGAATCGACCCAGTTGAAATTCCTCTGTCGGGGCCTTCCTGGCCTCACACCATGCAACATATTTTCTCCAAATGCGGTGATAATGTTGTGCAGTCATCTCCTTCCTGGCTTTGACCAGGGTAGGGATGACCTCTTCCGGAATGCCTTTTTCCCTTAGGATCCGGCGTTCAACCGCCATGCCGTCAAACGCAGCCGCGGTAAGTCTTGGAATAGACACGGTCCCTGCTGAAGCAGATCCCTTCTTAGAGGTAGAGGCCACGGATCTTCCGTGAGCATCTCCTGAAGTTCCGGGTACCAAGTCCTTCTTGGCCAGTCCGGAGCCACTAGTATCGTTCTTACTCCCCTTTGCCGTATAATTCTCAGTACCTTGGGTATGAGAGGCAGAGGAGGGAACACATACACTGACTGGTACACCCATGGTGTTACCAGAGCGTCCACAGCTATTGCCTGAGGGTCTCTTGACCTGGCGCAATACCTGTCCAGTTTTTTGTTGAGGCGGTACGCCATCATGTCCACCATTGGTCTTTCCCAATGGACTACAATCATGTGGAAGACTTCTGGATGAAGTCCCCACTCTCCCGGGTGAAGATCGTGTCTGCTGAGGAAGTCTGCTTCCCAGTTGTCCACTCCCGGGATGAACACTGCTGACAGTGCTATCACATGATTTTCCGCCCAGCGAAGAATCCTTGCAGCTTCTGCCATTGCCCTCCTGCTTCTTGTGCCGCCCTGTCTGTTTACGTGGGCGACTGCCGTGATGTTGTCCGACTGGATCAACACCGGCTGACCCTGAAGCAGAGGTTTTGCCAGGCTTAGAGCATTGTAGATTGCTCTTAGTTCCAGTATATTTATGTGAAGAGACGTTTCCAGGCTTGACCACACGCCCTGGAAGTTTCTTCCTTGTGTGACCGCTCCCCAGCCTCTCAGGCTGGCATCCGTGGTCACTAGGACCCAGTTCTGTATGCCGAATCTGCGGCCCTCTAACAGATGTTGTCGACAATTTTATCCGCTGATGCATCTGCAGATGCGATCCGGACCATTTGTCTAGCAGATCCCACTGAAAAATTCGTGCATGGAATCTGCCGAATGGAATCGCTTCGTAAGAAGCCACCATTTTTCCCAGGACTCTTGTGCATTGATGCACAGACACTGTCCCTGGTTTTAGGAGGTTCCTGACGAGTTCGGATAACTCCCTGGCTTTCTCCTCCGGAAGAAATACCTTTTTCTGAACCGTGTCCAGAATCATCCCTAGGAACAGCAGACGTGTCGTCGGGATCAGTTGGGATTTTGGAAAATTCAGAATCCACCCGTGCTGTTGGAGCACTACTTGAGTTAGTGCTACTCCGACCTCCAGCTGTTCTCTGGATCTTGCCCTTATCAGGAGATCGTCCAAGTAAGGGATAATTAATACGCCTTCTCTACGAAGAAGGATCTCTTCCAGATTCGCTATCACTGCTCTGAGTGACTCCATCTTGAACTTGAATTTTTGTATGTAAAGGTTCAGAGATTTCAGATTTAGAATAGGTCTTACCGAGCCGTCCGGCTTCGGTACCACAAATAGCGTGGAGTAATACCCCTTTCCCTGTTGTAGAAGGGGTACCTTGATTATCACCTGCTGAGAATACAGCTTGTGAATGGCTTCCAATACCGTCGCCCTGTCTGAGGGAGACGTTGGCAAAGCAGATTTTAGGAACCGGCGAGGGGGAGACTTCTCGAATTCCAACCTGTAACCCTGAGATACTACCTGCAGGATCCAGGGGTCCACCTGCGAGTGAGCCCACTGTGCGCTGAAATTCTTGAGGCGACCCCCCACCGCCCCTGAGTCCGCTTGTAAGGTCCCAGCGTCATGCTGAGGCCTTTGCAGAAGCCGGGGAGGACTTCTGCTCCTGGGAAGGGGCTGCTTGCTGCAGTCTCTTACCCTTTCCTTTGCCTCGGGGCAAATATGAATGTCCTTTTGCTCGCTTGTTCTTATAGGAACGACAGGACTGCGGCTGAAAAGACTGCGTCTTTTTCTGCTGGGAGGGGACTTGAGGTAAAAAGGTGGACTTCCCGGCTGTTGCCGTGGCTACCAAATCCGATAGACCGACCCCAAATAATTCCTCCCCTTTATACGGCAATACTTCCATATGCCGTTTGGAATCTGCATCGCCTGACCACTGTCGTGTCCATAGACTTCTTCTGGCAGATATGGACATCGCACTTACTCTTGATGCCAGAGTGCAGATATCCCTCTGTGCATCTCGCATATAAAGGAATGCATCCTTTAATTGCTCTATAGTCAATAAAATACTGTCCCTATCCAGGGTATCAATATTTTCAGTCAGGGAATCCGACCAAGCCACCCCAGCACTGCACATCCAGGCTGAGGCGATTGCTGGTCGCAGTATAACACCAGTATGTGTGTATATACTTTTTAGAGTATTTTCCAGCCTCCTATCAGCTGGATCCTTGAGGGCGGCCGTATCAGGAGACGGTAACGCCACTTGTTTGGATAAACGTGTGAGCGCCTTGTCCACCCTAGGGGGTGTTTCCCAGCGCGCCCTAACCTCTGGCGGGAAAGGGTATAACGCCAATAACTTCTTTGAAATTAGCAGTTTTTTATCAGGGGTAACCCACGCTTCATCACACACGTCATTCAATTCCTCTGATTCAGGAAAAACTACAGGTAGTTTTTTCAGACCCCACATAATACCCCTTTTTGTGGTACTTGCAGTATCAGAGATATGCAAAGCCTCCTTCATTGCCGTGATCATATAATGTGTGGCCCTACTGGAAAATACGTTCGTTTCTTCACCGTCGACACTAGATTCGGTGTCCGTGTCTGGGTCTGTGTCGACCGACTGAGGCAAAGGGCGTTTTACAGCCCCTGACGGTGTTTGAGACGCCTGTACAGGTACTAACTGGTTTGCCGGTCGTCTCATGTCGTCAACCGACTTTTGCAGCGTGCTGACATTATCACGTAATTCCATAAACAAAGCCATCCATTCCGGTGTCGACTCCCTAGGGGGTGACATCACCATTACCGGCAATTGCTCCGCCTCCACACCAACATCGTCCTCATACATGTCGACACACACGTACCGACACACAGCAGACACACAGGGAATGCTCTGATAGAAGACAGGACCCCACTAGCCCTTTGGGGAGACAGAGGGAGAGTTTGCCAGCACACACCAAAGCGCTATAATTATATAGGAACAACCTTATATAAGTGTTGTTTCCTTATAGCTGCTTAAATATATATAATATCGCCAAAAAATGCCCCCCCTCTCTGTTTTTTACCCTGTTTCTGTAGTGCAGTGCAGGGGAGAGCCTGGGAGCCTTCCTAGCAGCGGAGCTGTGTAGGAAAATGGCGCTGTGTGCTGAGGAGATAGGCCCCGCCCCCTATTCCGGCGGGCTCTTCTCCCGGTTTTTCTGAGACCTGGCAGGGGTGAAATACATCCATGTAGCCTCATGGACTATATGTGATGTATTCTTTTTAGCCAGAAAGGTATTAACATTGCTGCCCAGGGCGCCCCCCCCAGCGCCCTGCACCCTCAGTGACCGCCGGTGTGAAGTGTGCCTGAGCGCAATGGCGCACAGCTGCAGTGCTGTGCGCTACCTCATGAAGACTGAAAAGCCTTCAGCCGCCGGTTTCTGGACCTCTTCTTACTTCGGCATCTGCAAGGGGGTCGGCGGCGCGGCTCCGGTGACCCATCCAGGCTGTACCTGTGATCGTCCCTCTGGAGCTAGTGTCCAGTAGCCTAAGAAGCAAATCCATCCTGCACGCAGGTGAGTTTACTTCTTCTCCCCTAGGTCCCTCGTTGCAGTGAGCCTGTTGCCAGCAGGACTCACTGAAAATAATAAAACTATCAAAACTTTTACTCTAAGCAGCTCTTTATGAGAGCCACCTAGATTGCACCCTGCTCGGACGGGCACAAAAACCTAACTGAGGCTTGGAGGAGGGTCATGGGGGGAGGAGCCAGTACACACCACCTAGTGGTCAAACTTTTAAATTTTGTGCCCTGTCTCCTGCGGAGCCGCTATTCCCCATGGTCCTGACGGAGTCCCCAGCATCCACTAGGACGTCAGAGAAAAATGGTTACTATAGTCACCATTAAGGAGCATTATGGTGGGAATGTTGTGATATGAAACACAACAAATGTATTAATAAAACATGGCATGTATGTGGGATATATAAATACAGTATGTGTATTTTGGCTGTACTATGCAGTTTGATAGACAACTCAAAGCAACGTGTCATCACAAAGCAATGTGAATACAGAAAGAGGGACTTCCAAATAAAATAAACAGTTGAGTGTTATGTGTACAATTGCAGGGTTTCATAAACTACATACCATTTCAGAGGGAGCTAGAGGTGAAATGAGCTGTGGAGGCGGTTGAATTACAGGTGTGTTTGATTTGCAATTAATTGCTGGGAGATGCCGGACAGGACAACCACGCTGAGCGTTTGCAAGCTGCGCACAGCCCAAAACTTACTCGTCAGCTGCAAACGCCCAGTGTGCAATGACAGTGAGTTGCATTGCCGCTGTCAAAAAACACGCCTGTAGTCCTTAGCACACTACCCCGCAAGACACCCACCTACATGCTCCTTTTAGCTAGCCTGTGAAGCCATGCCCCCGCACCGCCTTCAACGAGCCTCTTTGTCGTTGCCTGACAGCGAACAGAAAATCTATGTGTATTGCTGCATATTCTGACTTTGCCCGTGCGCATTTGGCTAAAACCCGCCGTTTGCGATGCGAATTCTAGCAGCGATCAGGTCTGATTTACCCCCCATGTGCACTGCAGGGGGGCAGACATAACATTTGCAGTGAGAGTTAGATTTGGGTGGGTTATTTTGTTTCTGTGCAGGGTAAATACTGGCTGCTTTATTTTTACACTGCAATTTAGATTTCAGTTTGAACACACCCCACTCAAAGCTAACTCTCTCTGCACATGTTATATCTGCCCCCCCTGCAGTGCACATGGTTTTACCCAACTGCTTACAAATTTGCTGCTGCGATCAACGCTGAATTACCTCCAATGACAGGTACACGTGTCCTCTTCTATCCTGGCTGCTGCTACAGCACACCAGCATGCAGTGAAGGAATGCCCGCCAGCTCCATAGGATCGCATGGTGCGAACGTTGCACCAGCGTGGAGTACCGTTTCCTTCATGCAGATCAATTTGCCTGCCATGACGCACACGCACGTTTGCCACACTGACGCCATGGACAGAAGAGGGCACACCAGTAAACACAATTCACTTAAGAAACTTTTGGCCTAGAGGTGTCAAGAGTATAAAAAAAAAAATCGGGACCATACAGTTTGTAAATTTCTGAAGCCAGACTTGTATGTACCATTAGTATGTTTAAAAGGTAATGATTTATTTTAATCTATTTACACTTTACACATATGAATCATAAATAAATCCCCACATCAATGGCATTTTCTACACCAATGTGGATATCAGGTTAAAACAGTAATTTGCTCTGACATATAGTAACTGGCAAAGGGCCTGATTCTGACATGTAAGACATTGTAAAGCTGCAGGGAAGGTGTCTGCAGGATAAAAAAGACTCCTCCTACCAGTATCTGCAATCCGAGTGCTTTGTCCAAAGACAAAGCTTACTCAGAATGGCCGTCTGAACTCTTCTGCTAGGTCTATGAAGACTGCATCAGAGAACGCAGACCTTGGGCTCAGCACACCTAGAAAACAGGGGCCACATAGGAGGTATTATGCAGGTTTGGCCTTTAATTCAGTATCAACAACTGCCACGGTCGCATGTGGGGGTAATTCTGAGTTGATCGCAGCAGGAATTTTGTTAGCAGTTGGGCAAAACCATGTGCACTGCAGGGGCGGCAGATATAACATGTGCAGAGAGAGTTAGATTTGTGTGGGTTATTTTGTTTCTGTGCAGGGTAAATACTGGCTGCTTTATTTTTACACTGCAATTTAGATTGCAGATTGAACACACCACACCCAAATCTAACTCTCTCTGCACATGTTATATCTGCCTCCCCTACAGTGCACATGGTTTTGCCCAACTGCTAACAAAATTCCTGCTGCGATCAACTCAGAATTACCCCCGGGATGCAACCACAGCCAGCTGGGCTTTAGCGGACACTGTTGCATTCGGCACAACTGGACCATCCCCCCCCCCCCCCCCCCCCTGCTTTTAATAGGGAACTCCATTCTGCACATGTGAAGCCATTTGCAGTGAATGAATAGCCTGTATTCTCTTGTCCAGAATACCGTCCTCTACTGTGTATGACAGGTGCACTTTAATATGTCCTTTCTAATTTATGTTAATACAGACATAAAACAATTACGTAAAAATGATGGAAAAATGGCTAGCAGAATATGCCTCCAAATTTATACGCATGAGGCCGCAGTCTAATTGATCACCTGGGACTGTTCAATGAGCCCCGAATGCAGCCTGCAGTTAAAAGGGATTTTTTTCCCGGGTCAAAAGAAATCCACGATAAACTGCCCTTATTACATAGTGGCGGGAAGTTATCCCAGATTCTGTGTGTTAACGCCCAATGACAGGGTATTTACTGTGTGAAAAAGGACTCTAAACGAATAGCCCTGGGCGTTAAAGCCCAAGGCTACCACCTTTTCTTACACCAGGTAAACTACCGGATCTAATTGAATTCCTCCCTTATAGGACTTTATAGCCCTTTAGACAGTACCACAGAAGAGTTTAGTATGATATCCCTCTGGTGGCAGCTAAGGCTAAATTTCGGGGGGTGGCGGCTTGGCTAACCATCCCCTAGTGCCTTACCATAAACCCTCTAATGCGTAACCGTAACCCTTGCCCCCACCCCAGTGCCCTAACCCTAATACCCACACCGATACTTCGGGATGTTGGCTGTTTGTGTCCGTGCATCCGTCTCCTAGGCGGTGCCGGGATTCCGCTGTTGGCCACATGACCGCCAGGATGCCAAATGTGTCCCCCACAGAATTATCACTTAAGAAACTAATTTCCCTTTGGAAAAACCCCAACTTAAGTACTGTGGCTATTTGATACCTTAACTTCATGATCATTTCAATAAAAATGTCTGATTATCTACATGAACATAACACAGAGGCTGACATGTTAAAACAGACTGGCCTGTCTCTCTAGGCTCTAATTTCCACAGTAATGTATATGATGGTATAATGCAAGTTTTACTAGCCAATATACAATAAGCAGTGACATTAATTTTCTAATAAATATTCATAAATCGTAAAGTTTTAAGCTTTTGATCAAAGTCTATTTTAAGACGTACGTCAATCTACCTATAAATATTCTAATATCAAGCTGATTGCGCTGCTAGGCCTGATGTACAGTGTAATTACTTGTGGCATAATTACACAGTTGTATGTTCTCCAGGGAGAGAGTTACGTTATTGTGTGCGTTGTGACACTTTTTATAGACTAACATTGCTAAGTATTGCAGAGACTATGATTTATATACAACTGAGGTTTCAGCAGTTGTCAATCATTCAGGTGAAACTGAGGCTTGTTTGATGACTCTCAATCTCTTCATTAGAAACAGCTTTTTGTCATTCACATCTCTCAGGGAGACACACTTTATCTATAAACTGATATCAAACTCCTCTAGATTCCCTTGTGTTCAGTAACAGCTCTAATGAAGAGTCCTATGTATCCTTATTAAGTGTAGCTATACCCTACACAAAGCAGAAGCAGCTAATTTGTAGATTTAGGTGGTGATTTAGTTCAGAATTATGGTACAGAAACATTGAAAAGATTTTCCTGAGCACCAGTATGAGATGCAAAGGGAAATCTGTGAGTTGCCGGAGAAATTGCAGCTCACTGCATCACCAAAAACTGAGTTGCCCCCTAAGCATTGCCCACTATTGCACTGCTCCGTAGGGTTTTATACTGTAAATATTTCATCCCACCTAAAAAGTGTGGAAGGTCCCTCTCAAGTTACCTGTGAAAATATATAGCTGTGGTATATTTCCTTGTCAACATGTCCTTTGCTTATTAACTTTTGGTGCCCCAAATACATCAAATATTTATATGAATCAAACAATCCATTTTCACACAGATTTATATTAGGATTGAATTCTTAGAACATAAGCATTTCACATTAAGGGCTCGTTCCAATTCCAGATGGAGCCACGCTCCTCTGAGGTGGCTCCATCGCAGGCGTGACTAGGCGTTCCGTCCACCTAGCCACGCCAGAAGTACACCGAGACGCTGTCCCATTCACTAGAATGGTGTGCTTTTCCGTCAGCGTCTCCGTCACGGACATGCCCTGGATGGAGTCGCCTCTCCCATTCTAGTGAAAGGGACGCATCTCCGTCACGGGCACCACCCGGACGGAGACGGACGCTCTCATCGACAGGCACGCCTGGGTGGGCGCGCCCAAGCACAGACGGAGCCACGACTACTGTAGCACCATCTGTAGGTGTGAGTCCGCGAATGTGAGTTTGTTTCATGAAACTCACAGATTTCACACGTACGCACATACACGAGAAATGGAAGTTCCAATTAGAAATGCCCATTTGTGGTACTCGCAACAAGGGTGTGTACATATCTATAAAATGCGACTTGGGAGAAGTGCATGAAAAAGTGGCAAGACGTTCCTGGACCCCAAAAAATGATCACAATCACATAGAAGGCTGTTTGTTCATGGGCATAAGGCAGGCACTGGACACCCTGAAAAAGGTGTCATATGGCTGATTTGTGCTTTTTTGTTTTTTTAAGTAAAAATAAAATAAAAAGCAAATAATTTTAATTTAGTTACAAACTTATGAAACGGAAAAAGCCCCCCCCAACCCCGCCCAAAAACAAACAAACAAACAAAAAAAACGGTGATTTGGGGGCAATTTGAATCCACCATGCTTTTTTATCATTTTCATTTACGTTTTTTTAATTTAATTTGTTTTCATTGAAATAGGTTTTAATTTTTTATTTGGGGTGCATAAAGACAAAAAATAAGATTTTACTTACCGGTAAATCTATTTCTCGTAGTCTGTAGTGGATGCTGGGGACTACGTAAGGACCATGGGGATAGACGGGCTCCGCAGGAGACATGGGCACTTTAAGAAAGAATTTAGGTTCTGGTGTGCTCTGGCTCCTCCCTCTATGCCCCTCCTCCAGACCTCAGTTAGAGAAACTGTGCCCAGAAGAGCTGACAGTACAAGGAAAGGATTTTGGTAATCCAGGGCAAGGATTCATACCAGCCACACCGTATAACATGAGTTTATAACAACCAGTTAACAGTATGACAACAACAGAGCATCAGGTCCAACCCTGATGCAACCATAACATAACCCTTATTGAAGCAATAACTATATACAAGCATTGCAGAAGAAGTCCGCACTTGGGACGGGCGCCCAGCATCCACTACGGACTACGAGAAATAGATTTACCGGTAAGTAAAATCTTATTTTCTCTAACTTCCTAGTGGATGCTGGGGACTCCGTAAGGACCATGAGGATTATACCAAAGCTCCCAAACGGCGGGAGAGTGCGGATGACTCTGCAGCACCGATTGAGCAAACACAAGGTCCTCCTCAGCCAGGGTATCAAACTTATAGAACTTTGCAAAAGTGTTTGAACCTGACCAAGTAGCCGCTCAGCAAAGCTGTAATGCAGAGACCTCTCGGGCAGCCGCCCAAGAAGAGCCCACCTTCCTAGTGGAATGGGCATTAACTGATTTTGGCAGCGGCAATCTAGCCGCAGAATGAGCCTGCTGAATTGTGTTACAGATCCAGCGAGCAATAGTTTGCTTTGAAGCAGGAGCACCAAGCTTGTTGGAAGCATACAGGAGAAACAAAAAGTCTGTTTACCTGACCCTAGCCGTTCTGGCTACATAAACCTTCAAAGCCCTGACCACATCAAGCAACTCGGAATCCTCCAAGTCAGTAGTAGCCACAGGCACCACAATAGGTTGGTTTATATGAAAGGATGAAACCACTTTCGGCAGAAATTGTGGACGGGTCCGCAATTCTGCTCTATCCGCATGGAAAACCAGATATGGGCTTTTATGTGACAAAGCCGCCAACTCTGACACACGCCTAGCCGAAGCCAAGGCTAATAGCATGACCACCTTCCACGTGAGATATTTCAACTCCACCGTTTTGAGTGGTCCATACCAGTGGTATTTCAGGAAACTCAACACCACGTTAAGATCCCAAGGTGCCACTGGAGGCACAAAAGGGGGCTGAATATGCAGCACTCCCTTTACAAACGTCTGAACTTCTGGTAGAGAAGTCAACTCCTTTTGAAAGAAAATGGATAGGGCCGAAATCTGGACTTTAATGGAACCCAATTTTAGGCCCAAATTCACTCCTGACTGTAGGAAGTGAAGGAACGGCCCAGCTGGAATTCCTCCGTAGGGGCATTCCTGGCCTCACACCAAACAACATATTTTCGCCATATACGGTGATAATGTTGAGCTGTTACGTCCTTCCTAGCCTTTATCAGCGTAGGAATGACCTCATCCGGAATGCCTTTCTCTGCTAGGATCCGGCGTTCAACCGCCATGCCGTCAAACGCAGCCGCGGCAAGTCTTGGAATAGACAGGGCCCCTGTTGCAACAAGTCCTGTCTTAGAGGAAGAGGCCACGGGTCCTCTGTGAGCATTTCTTGCAGATCTGGATACCAAGTCCTTCGTGGCCAATCTGGAACAATGAGTATTGTTCTCACTC
This sequence comes from Pseudophryne corroboree, assembly GCF_028390025.1. Taxonomy (NCBI): domain Eukaryota; kingdom Metazoa; phylum Chordata; class Amphibia; order Anura; family Myobatrachidae; genus Pseudophryne; species Pseudophryne corroboree. The sequence goes on along the minus strand of NC_086450.1, from coordinate 330,586,094 downwards.
TTCTTTTCTTATTATCCTCAGCACCTTGGGTATGAGAGGAAGAGTAGGGAATACATAGACCGACTGGAACACCCACAGTGTCACCATGGCGTCTACAGCTATCGCCTGAGGGTCTCTTGACCTGGCGCAATACCTCTGTAGCTTTTTGTTGAAGCGGGATGCCATCATGTCCACCTGTGGCAGTCCCCACCGACTTGTAATCTGTGCGAAGACTTCCTGATGAAGTCCCCACTCTCCCGGGTGGAGGTCGTGTCTGCTGAGGAAGTCTGCTTCCCAGTTGTCCACTCCCGGGATGAACACTGCTGACAGTGCGCTTACGCGATTCTCCGCCCAGCGAAGAATTCTGGTGGCTTCCGCCATCGCCACTCTGCTCCTTGTGCCGCCTTGTCGGTTTACATGAGCCACTGCGGTGATGTTGTCTGACTGAATCAGAACCGGCTGGTCGCGAAGCAAGTTCTCCACTTGACGCAGGGCGTTGTATACGGCCCTTAGTTCCAGGATGTTGATGTGAAGGCAAGTCTCTTGACTTGACCACAGACCTTGGAAATCTCTTCCCTGTGTGACTGCTCCCCACCCTCGGAGGCTTGCATCTGTGGTCACCAGGACCCAGTCCTGAATGGCGAATCTGCGGCCCTCTAGAAGGTGAGCGCTCTGCAGCCACCACAGAAGAGACACCCTGGCCCTGGGGGATAGGGTGATTAACCGATGCATCTGAAGATGTGATCCGGACCACTTGTCCAGTAAGTCCCATTGAAAGGTCCTCGCATGGAACCTGCCGAAGGGAATGGCCTCTATGATGCCACCATCTTTCCCAGGACTCGAGTGCAGTGATGCACTGACACCTGTTTTGGTTTTAATAGGTTCCTGACCAGTGTCATGAGTTCCTCAGCTTTCTCTATCGGGAGATAAACCCCTTTCTGGTCTGTGTCTAGAATCATGCCCAGGAAAGGCAGACTAGTCGTAGGAAACAACTGAGACTTTGGAATATTTAGAATCCAGCCGTGTTGCCGTAACACTTCCAGAGAAAGCGCTAGGCTGATCAGCAACTGCTCTCTTGATCTCGCCTTTATGAGGAGATCGTCCAAGTATGGGATAATTGTGACCCCTTGCTTGCTCAGGAGTACCATCATTTCCGCCATTACCTTGGTAAATATTCTCGGTGCCGTGGAGAGACCAAACGGCAACGTCTGAAATTGGTAATGACAATCCTGTACCACAAATCTGAGGTACGCCTGATGAGGTGGATAAATGGGGACATGAAGGTATGCATCCTTTATGTCCAGAGACACCATAAAATCCTCCCCTTCCAGGCTTGCGATGACCGCTCTCAGCGATTCCATCTTGAACCTGAACCTTTTCAGGTATATGTTCAGGGATTTTAAATTCAATATGGGTCTGCCGAACCGTCCGGTTTCAGGACTACAAACATGGTCGAAAAATAACCCCTTCCCTGTTGAAGGAGGGGAACCTTGACCACAACCTGTTGAAGATACAATTTGTGTATTGCAGTTAACACTATTTCCCTCTCGTGGGGGGAAGCTGGTCGGGCCGATTTGAGGTATCGGTGAGGGGGCATCTCTTCGACTTCCAGCTTGTATCCCTGAGACACAATTTTTATTGCCCAGGGATCCACCTGGGAGTGAACCCACTTGTGGCTGAAATTTCAAAGACGTGCCCCCACCAGGCCTAGTTCCGCCTGTGGAGCCCCAGCGTCCTGCGGTGGATTTTGTAGAGGCCGGGGAGGACTTCTGTTCCTGGGAACTAGCTGTGTTGTGCAGCTTCTTTCCACTGCCCCTGCCTCTGGCAAGAAAGGACGCACCTCGGACTTTCTTGCTTTGTGATCGAAAGGACTGCATTTGATAATGTCGTGCTTTCTTAGGCTGTGCGGGAATATAAGGCAAAAGATCAGAATTACCAGCTATAGCTGTGGAGACCAGGTCCGAGCGCCCTTCTCCACACAATTCCTCAGCCTTGTAAGGTAAACCTTGCATATGCCTCTTTTATTTTAGTAGGCATCACCTGTGCATGTTCCACAGGACACGTCTAGCAGAAATCGACATAGCGTTGACTCTAGAACCCAGTAGACTAATGTCTCTTTGGGCATGTTTGTTATATATATATATATATATATATATATATATATATATATATATATATATATATATATATATATATATATATATATATATAAAAGCATATTTTTTATATATATATATATATATATAAAAGCATATTTTATATATATATATATATATATATATATATATATATATATATATATATATATATATATATATATATATATATATATATATATATATATATATATATACATACATATACATATTTATATATATATGCAAAAAAGGGAAAAAACAGCGCCACTTGTGGTAAGTTAACCTTCACAATTATGTATAATATATGTCCAAAAATACACTCCCTTGGTACAAAGGGTGTCAGCAGGCCCCTAAATAAAAACAGCAGTGGTAAGCTGCTGTAAAAAGTGTTATAGAAACCAAGAATATGGGCACAAGCGGCCAATGGTGTCTATAGTAAAGGAACATAAAAAGATTTTTTATATAGAAAATAAAGCATATTTATTTTACACGATTAAAAAACACTGATAAAATTTTAGTTTAAGTAAACATGCTTTAAGCATAAGAATTCATAAAAAATGTGAACAAAAATATGGTTAAGAGAGAAGAAAAAATCTAAAAGTACAAGGTACACATCAGTTTGCAGTAAATGTGTAAAAAGTGCTTATCTTAGGTTCAGGAGGTTGGTCTGGGAAGGATCATGGAATGCCCAACGCGTTTCGTCCTTCAGGACTTCATCTAGGGTAGTTCACTGAAAAGCTCACTGAAAAGCACCCAGCTCGTCTGGGCACAGTATCAAAACGGAGGTCTGGAGGAGGGGCATAGAGGGAGGAGCCAGAGCACACCAGAACCTAAATTCTTTCTTAAAGTGCCCATGTCTCCTGCGGAGCCAGTCTATCCCCATGGTCCTTACGGAGTCCCCAGCATCCACTAGGACGTTAGAGAAACTTGATTTGGGGGTAATTTGAGTCATGTTATTTAACCCTAATAATGACATGTAATCTTTAGCCTAATTAAGCCAGTTGAAAAATTCCAAATGTCTAATTAGTCATTACAGGGATGTCCATATGGTTCTGAAACGAGTCTCAACATCTTTACCCTCAAAATATATGTTATGGTAAAAAATTACCGTTGATAACAGTATTTCTCCTAAGTCCACAGGATACACTGGGGATATGATGGAGTGACAGCGGATTTGCACCAAACGGTCAAAGCTTTTCGGCCTCCCAGCATGCAACGGGCCCGTCCATATATCCCTGCCTCCTGGGTCAGGCAAATCAGTTGTTTTCCAGAGCTCAAGGCAGAAGCATCATATAGAGACCTAATCAGGCGAGAAGAACACACATGCACACAATTCTGTACAAGAGGGATGAGGTTAGTGAGTAAAAGGATCCTCAAATCAGGTGCGTCAGGGTGGGATCCCTGTGGACTTAGGAGAAATACCGTTATCAATGGTAAGTTCTTACTATAACGTACATTTCTCCTGCAGCGTCCACAGGGTATCCACAGGATACACTGGGATGTCCCAAAGCAATTTAGTGGTGGGGACGCTCCTGACTGGACAGGAGAATCCTTCGCCGAAATTCAGCGTCCTATGAGGCATCAACGGCATAATGTCTAATGAATGTGTTAATGGAAGACCATGTGGCTTCCTTACATATCTGTTCTGCTGAAGCACCACGTTGTGCTGCCCATGATGGACCTCCTTATGAGTAGAGTGAGCAGAGACATTATTCGGAACAGGGAGATCAGCTTGAGAATATGCTTCGGAAATAGTCATGCGAAGCCACCTCACCAGTGTCTGCTTATCAGCAGGTCATCCTCTTGTTAAATCCATAGAGAACAAAGAGAGAATCTGTCTTTCTGATAGCACTGGTACGATCTACGTTGATCCTTAAGGAATGGACTACGTCCAACGATGCATCTCCCACAGAAAGGTCCAGCCCTAGGAAAGCCGTGACTACAATTTCTTTGTTACGGTGGAATTTAGACACCACCTTAGGAAGATACCCAGATTTAGTACTGAGAACTGCTCTATCTGGATTAAAAAAAAAAAATCAGAAATGGAGGACAATATAACAATGCCCCTAAATTTGAAACTCTTCTAGCTGAAGCAATAGCCAGCAGAAAGAAAACATTAGTGTCAACCATTTAAGATCCACTTACTTAAGTGGTTCAAATGGGTCAACTTGAAGGGCCTTTAGAACTAACCTTAAGTCCCAAGGCACTGTAGGAGGAACAAAAGGAGGTTGAATGTGTAGCATTCCTGAGAAAAAAGTGTGCACATCCTGTAAGTTGGCAATTTTCTTTTGGAACCATACAGTCAGTGCTGACACCTGCACTCTCAAGGAAGCCACCCTTAAACATTTATCCATTCCTGCCTGAAGCAATTCTAGGATTCTGGAAACTCTGAAAGACCTAGGGTCAAATTTCCGCTTACTGCACCACTGAATATAGGCTTGCCATACTCGGTTATAAATGCAAGCTGAGGAAGGTTTCCTTGCTCTGAGCATTGTTTGAATTACTTCAATTGGACTTCAGGATAGAGGTCTCAAGAGCGACGCCATCAAAGACAGTCGATCCAGATGTCTGTGATAAGGCCCTTGAGTCAGTAGATCTGGACGTTGAGGGAGTAGGAATGGAGCATCCATCGACATCCTCTGCAGATCTGTGTACCAATGTCTTCTGAGCAAAGTCGAAGCTATTAGTATCACGGCACCCTTTCCTTGTTTTGCCTTTCTCACCACCCTGGGTAACCGGGCGGTGGGAGGAAACACATAGGCCAGATGAAACTCCCGTCTGAACAACAGGGCATCCACAAAGATCGCTTTGGGATCCTTTGTTCTTGATCCGTATGCGGGAACCTTGTTGTTCTGACGGGATGCCATAAGATCTATCTCTAACAACCCCCATCTGTCGACCAGGGTCTGGAAGGCTTCCGGGTATAGAGCGCATTCGTTTGCATGAATGGTGTGCAGACTGAGAAAACCGCTTTCCAGTTTAGGACTCCTGGAATGAACACTACGGACAAGGCTGGATGATGAAGTTCTGCCCACTTTAATGTGTGACTTACCTCTTTCACTGCTTTCTGGCTGCGAGTACCTCCCTTACGGTCGAGGTACGCTACTGCCGTTGCATTGTCCGAGCGGATCTGAACTGGTTTTCCCTGAAGGATGTCCTTTGCCTGAATCAGTGCTACGTATATGGCCCAATATATTTATTGGCAGGCAAATTTCTTCCTTGGTCCACTGTCCCTGGAAGCAATTCCTTCCTGAAACTGCTCCCCAGCCCTGAAGGCTGGCATCCGTTGTCAGAATTTCCCAATCTAATATCCAAAAGGGTCTCCCTTTGTCCAGATGGGATGTCTGTAGTCACCAGGCTAATGACCGCCTTATTTCCAGAGTAAGGTCCATAGTCTGCGTTTTTATTGTCTGATGACAACCATTCCATTTGGTAAGAATCAGATGATGCAGAGGCCTTGAATGGAACGGAGAATACTCCACAATGTCGAATGTTGACACCATCAATCCAATCACACGCATTGCTGCGTGAATGGATACCTTTTGACTGTGTAGCAGCTCCTGAATCCTTAACTGAACTTTGGATATTTTGTTCAGAGGTAAAGTTACTCTCTGCAGGCTCGAATCCAATACAGCCCCCAAGTGAGTCAACCTTTGTGACAGGACCAGAGATGATTTTGCCCAATTTATGAGCCAACTGTGCTTCTGCAGACACTCTATTGTCTGTTGCAGATGACACAGAAGCAATACCTGAGACTGTGCCAGGATTAAAAGATTGTCGAGGTATGGAATTTTTTTTATCCCCTGCTGGTGGAGATAAGCCGCCATTACCACCATAATTTTGGTAAATACTCCAGGGGCTGTGGCCAATCCGAATGGCAGGGCCTGGAACTGAAAATGCTGTTGGAGGATAGCGAACCTAATATAGCGCTGAGGGGACATGGCTATAGGAACATGTAAGCAAGCATCCTGGATATCCAGGGATACCATAAAATCCCATGGCTCCATGGCCAAAATGATGGAACGTAAAGTCTCCATATGAAAACGAGGCACCTAAATGTACTTGTTTAGAAATTTGAGATTGAGTATGGGCCGGAACGACCCATTTGGCTTCTGGACTAGAAACAGGTTGGAGTAAAACCCTGTCCTTGTTGTGCAGGAGGAACTGGAATGATTACTCCTGACTGAAGCAATTTCTGAACTGCCTCTTGCAAAGCCCTGACCTTCGTCTCTACCAAAGATGGGCTGGTACAAAAAACCTTTGAGGGGGGATTTTCTTGAAAGCAAACGCATAACCATGAGATACCGCTTCTTGCACCCAAGCATCTGTGGTAGACTGCTGCCAGATCTGTGCAAAATTAAGAAGTCGGACTCCCACCCTGGGGTCCTCCAGGAGGAGGCCCGCGCCATCAGGCTGATGGCTTATCTTCTGTTTTAGAAGCCGGTCCTCTGGTAGCCTAATGCTTTTTAGTCTTACCAGACTGTTTGCCATCACCTTTTACTTTTCTTGAGACCGAAAAGCTGGAATTTTAGGCTTGAATTTGTATGTGGAAGGAAACTTTACTTTCTTGGAGTCTGCTTCTGACTCCAAAATACTGGTTAACTCTTTACCAAAAATAATATCTCCAGTAAAAGGTAAAGACTCCAAAACATTTTTAGATTCTGAATCAGCTTTCCATGTACGTAGCCAAACAGCTCTGCGAGCGGCTACTGCTGGGGCTGATGCTTGAGAGGCAATTGCAATAAGCAAGGCTGCTTCTTCCAAAAATATTGCAGATTGTTTGATATGTGCAACATGGGATTTTTGCTCTCTAAATGCCATTGAAATTTCCCAATCCAATGCATCCACCCAGACAGCCACTGCTTTTGCCATCCAGGCTGAAGCCATACCTGGTCTTATGATTGCCCCAGACAGGGAAAAAATGGTTTTTAGAAAACCATCCACTCTCCTATCAGTGACATTATTTAATGAATTTGAAGGCAGAGGTAATGTAGATTTTCGCTCTAATCTAATAAGATGCATATCTACTTTGGGAGCAACCTTCCCTTTACACAGTCCCCAGCTGGATGAGGATAATTAGAATTCTATTTCCTAGGAATTCCAAATTTCTTACCGGGCGTAGCCCAAGCCTCTTCCATAATTTCCGTCAGCTGCTCTGACCCAGGGAACTCAGTCTTAACTGTTTTGGGACGTTTACATACAGGTGACTTAGATTTTAACACAGGCTCTGCTGATTCTTCTAAAGATAGAATGGCCTTCATTGCATTAATTAACTTAGATATGTCCACTGAGCTAAGACCTTCTTCCTCATCTTTGTATGCAGAACCAGAGTGTAATGAGTCTTCCTCCTCCGACGAATCCTCATCTGAAAGATGTTGTTTCAGGTCTATGTGATTTACTTACCACTGGCTTTTCAGCCTGCTTCTGTTGAGAGGCTACTGCTTCCCATGCTGCAAATGATCAACCGCAGGTGGAATGCAGCATATAAGGGTTAATCGTGTAACCTATCCCTGGTACAGAAGTTGGAATTACCCGCTCAGCTATACTAGATGATGCAAACACAGCCCATGGGGCATCAACTTGCACCTGTGTCTGCCTTGAATTTTTCAAGAGACCTTGGTGAAAGCTAAAATAATTTGCACACAAACCATCCTAAACCAGATCCTGAGAAGTTAGCCCAGCTTTGCATGACAAACATGGTATGACTGTTGGTGCTGCTGTGAGTGTATTTTCCTCACCTTTGCCGCTCTTAGACATCGTAAATAATCAAACACTATCAAAGTGTACTACACAATTTGTGACTGTAATCACTTTAAGATGTGTTAAAGTAACATACCATCCGACCCTACCCTGCTTAGCACCAGCATTGCGGATTGGAATAGACAGAACAAACTGACAGAATTATAGTAAAGTCAGCAATCAGTCACATGTTATACATTAGTATAATAAGCAATATGAGCACATAATCACCTACAGATATGTTTCTCCTACATACTTGAAATGTATTACTGCATTGCCTTATATAAGTTTTAACCGTATTCAGACGCATAGCTAAAGAAAATAAGAATTTACTCACCGGTAATTCTATTTCTCGTAGTCCGTAGTGGATGCTGGGAACTCCGTAAGGACCATGGGGAATAGCGGGCTCCGAAGGAGGCTGGGCACTCTAGAAAGATCTTAGACTACCTGGTGTGCACTGGCCCCTCCCACTATGACCCTCCTCCAAGCCTCAGTTAGGTACTGTGCCCGGACGAGCGTACACAATAAGGAAGGATTTTGAATCCCGGGTAAGACTCATACCAGCCACACCAATCACACCGTACAACTCGTGATATGAAACACAGTTAACAGTATGAAACAATAGAGCCTCTCAACAGATGGCTCAACAATAACCCGATTTAGTTAACAATAACTATGTACAAGTAATGCAGATAAACCGCACTTGGGATGGGCGCCCAGCATCCACTACGGACTACGAGAAATAGAATTACCGGTGAGTAAATTCTTATTTTCTCTAACGTCCTAGTGGATGCTGGGAACTCCGTAAGGACCATGGGGATTATACCAAAGCTCCCAAACAGGCGGGAGAGTGCGGATGACTCTGCAGCACCGAATGAGAGAACTCCAGGTCCTCCTCAGCCAGGGTATCAAATTTGTAGAATTTTGCAAACCAAGTAGCTGCTCGGCAAAGTTGTAAAGCCGAGACCCCTCGGGCAGCCGCCCAAGATGAGCCCACCTTCCTTGTGGAATGGGCATTGACAGATTTTGGCTGTGGCAGGCCTGCCACAGTATGTGCAAGCTGAATTGTACTACAAATCCAACGAGCAATAGTCTGCTTAGAAGCAGGAGCACCCAGCTTGTTGGGTGCATATAGGATAAACAGCGAGTCAGATTTTCTGACTCCAGCCGTCCTGGAAACATATATTTTCAGGGCCCTGACAACGTCTAGCAACTTGGAGTCCTCCAAATCCTTAGTAGCCGCAGGCACCAAATAGGCTGGTTCAGGTGAAACGCTGACACCACCTTAGGGAGAAACTGGGGACGAGTCCTCAATTCTGCCCTATCCATATGGAAAATCAAATAAGGGCTTTTACAAGACAAAGCCGCCAATTCTGATACTCGCCTGGCAGAAGCCAAGGCCAATAACATAACCACCTTCCATGTGAGATATTTCAGATCCACGGTTTTTAGTGGTTCAAACCAATGTGATTTTAAGAAAACTCAACACCACGTTGAGATCCCAAGGTGCCACAGGAGGCACAAACGGGGGCTGACTATGCAGCACTCCTTTTATAAATGTCTGAACTTCAGGTACTGAAGCGAGTTCTTTTTTGAAAGAAAATCGACAGAGCCGAGATCTGTACCTTAATGGAACCCAATTTAAGGCCCATAGTCACTCCTGCTTGCAGGAAATGCAGAAATCGACCTAGTTGAAATTCCTCTGTTGGGGCCCTTTCGGCCTCACACCATGCAACATATTTTCGCCATATGCGGTGATAATGAGTTGCTGTAACCTCTTTCCTGGCTTTAGTAAGCGTAGGAATTACTTCCTCCGGAATGCCCTTTTCCTTCAGGATCCGGCGTTCAACCGCCATGCCGTCAAACGCAGCCGCGGTAAGTCTTGGAACAGACAGGGCCCCTGCTGCCGCAGGTCCTGACTGAGTGGCAGAGGCCATGGGTCCTCTGATATAAATTCTTGAAGTTCTGGGTACCAAGCTCTTCTTGGCCATCCACGAGTATTGTTCTTACTCCTCGCCTTCTTATTATTCTCAGTACCTTTGGTATGAGAGGCAGAGGGGAGAACACCTAAACCGACTGGTACACCCACGGTGTTACCAGAGCGTCCATAGCTATCGCCTGAGGGTCCCTTGACCTGGAGCAATATCTTTTATAGCTTTTTGTTAAGGCGGGACGCCATCATGTCCACCTGTGGCCTTTCCCAATGGTGTACAATCCTATTGGAAGACTTCTGGAGGAAGTCCCCATTCTCCCGGGTGGAGGTCGTGTCTGTTGAGAAGATCTGCTTCCCAGTTGTCCACTCCGGGAATGAACACTGCTGACAGTGCTAACACATGATTTTCCGCCTATCGGAGAATCCTTGTGGCTTCTGCCATCGCCATCCTGCTTTTTGTGCCGCCCTGTTGATTACATGGGCGACTGCCGTGATGTTGTCTGATTGGATCAGTACCGGCTGGTTTTGAAGCAGAGGCCTTGCTGGCCTCAGGGCATTGTAAATGGCCCTCAGATCCAGAATATTTATGTGTAGGGAAATAACCTGACTTGACCAAAGTCCCTGGAAGTTTCTTCCCTATGTGACTGCCCCCCAGCCTCAAAGGCTGGAATCCATGGTCACTAGGACCTAGTCCTGTATGCCGAACCTGCGGCCCTCTTGAAGATGGGCACTCTGCAGCCACCACAGTAGAGATACCCTGGTCCTTGAAGACAGGGTTATCAGCCTATGCATCGGAAGATGCGATCCGGACCACTTGTCCAACAGGTCCCTCTGAAAAGTTCTTGTATGGAACCTGCCTAATGGGATTGCTTCGTAAGAAGCTACCATTTTTCCCAGGACTCGCGTGCAATGATGCACCGCTACCTATTTTGGTTTCAGGAGGTCTCTGACTAGAGATGACAACTCCTTGGCTTTCTCCTCCGGGAGAAACACTATTTCTGGTTTATGTCCAGAACCATCCCCAGGAACAGTAGACGTGTCATAGGAACCAGCTGTGACTTTGGACTGTTTAGAATCCACCTATGCTGTTGTAGCACTTTCCAAAATAGTGCTACCCCGACTACCAACTGCTCCTTGGACCTCGCCCTTATAACGAGATTGTCCAAATACGGGATAATTACAACTCCCTTTTTTTTTTTTTTTTTTTTTTAAGGAGTATCATCATTTCGGCCATTACCTTGACTTGGTAATGGTAATCCTGTACCACAAATCTGAGGTACTCCTGGCGAGGATGGTAAATGGGGACATGCAGGTAAGCATCCTTGATGTCCCGGGATACCATGTAATCCCCCTCGTCCAGGCTTGCAATAACCGCCCTGAGCGATTCCATCTTGAACTTGAATTTTTTTATGTTCAAGGATTTTAATATAAAATGGGTCACACCGAACCATGCGGTTTCGGTACCCCAACCCGTGTGGAATAGTAACCCCGTCCTTGTTGAAGTAGGGGCACCTTGAGTATTACCTGCTGGGAATACCGCTTATTAATTGCCTCTAGCACAGCCTCCCTGCCTGAGGGAGTTGTCAGCAAGGCATATTTTAGGAAACGGCTGGGGGGAGACATCTCTAATTCCAGCTTGTACCCCTGAAATACTACTTGGAAGAAACAGGGATCCACCTGTGAGCGAGCCCACTAATTGCTGAAATTTTTGAGGCGGCCCCCCACCGTACCTGGCTACACCTGTGGAGCACCCGCGTCATGGTGTGTACTCACAGGAGGCGGGGGAAGAATCTTGATTCTGGGAACAGGCTGACTGGTGCAGCTTTTTCCCTCTACCCTTGTCTCTGTACAGAAAGGAAGCGCCATTTGACCCGCTTGCTTTTCTGAAGCCGAAAGGACTGTACCTTTTTCTGTGAGGAAACCTGGAGGTAAAATTATTTCTTCCCAGCAGTTGCTGTGGATACGAGGTCCCAGAGACCATCCCCAAATAATTCCTCACCCTTATAAGGCTCTCTATGCGCTTTTTAAGTCAGCATCACCTGTCCAGTGACAGGTCTCTAATACCCTCCTGACAGAATGGACATTACATTTATTTTGGATGCCAGCCGGCAAAATATCCCTCTGTGCATCCCCCATATATAAGACAACGTCTTTAATATGTTTTTATGTTTGCCAACTATTATCCCTGTTTGACAGGGTCACCAACCACGCTGCAGCAGCACTATCTGCAGGTCTCAGTCTAGTACCTGAGTGTGTAAATACAGACTTCAGGATAGCCTCCTGTTTTTTATCAACAGGTACCTATTAAAGTGGCCGTATCCTAAGACGGCAGTGCCACCTTTTTTGACAAACGTGTGAGCGCCTTATCCACCCTAGGGGATATCTCCCAGCGTAACTTATCCTCCTGGCGGGAAAGGGTACGCCATCAGTAACTTTTTATAAATTACCAGTTTCTTAACGGGGGAACCCACGGTTTTCACACACTTCATTTATTCATCTGATGGGGGAACAAAACACTGCCTGTTTTTTCTCCCCAAACCTAAAACCCATTTATAGAGGTTAAAGTCAGAAATGTATAACACATTTTTTATTGCCGGGATCAAGTCACGGATTGGATTGTGTATATGTCTCCACCTTGTCGACACTGGAGTCAGACTCCGTGTCGACATCTGTGTCTGCCATCTGAGAGAGCGGGCGTTTTTGAGCCCCTGATGGCCTTTGAGACGCCTGGGCAGGCGCGGGCTGCGAAGCCGGCTGTCCCACAGCTGTTACGTCATCCACCCTTTTATGTAAGGAGTTGACACTGTCGGTTAATACCTTTTACCTCTCTATCCACTCTGGTGTCGGCCCCACAGGGGGCGCCATCACATATATCGGCCTCTGTTCCGTCACCATATAAGCCTCCTCATTCAACATGTCGACACAGCCGTACCGACACACCGCAGACACACAGGGAATGCTCTAAACGAGGACAGGACCCACAAAAGCCCTTTGGGGGGACAGAGTGAGAGTATGCCAGCACACACCAGAGCGCTATATACTGCAGGGACTAACTGAGTTATGTCCCCTATAGCTTTATATCTATATATATATATAATGTATACTGCGCCTAAATTTAGTGCCCCCTCTCTCTTTTTTTAACCCTTGTAGACTGCAGGGGAGAGCCAGGGAGCTTCCCTCCAACGGAGCTGTGAGGGAAAATGGCGCCAGTGTGCTGAGGAGATAGGCTCCGCCCCTTTTTCGCGGCCTATTCTCCCGTTTTTTATGGACTTCTGGCAGGGGTATTTACCTCATATATAGCCCCTGGGGCTATATATTGAGGTATTTTTGCCAGCCAAGGTGTTTTTATTGCTGCCTCAGAGCGCCCCCCCCCAGCGCTCTGCACCCTCAGTGACCGGAGTGTGAAGTGTGTATGAGGAGCAATGGCGCACAGCTGCAGTGCTGTGCGCTACCTTGGTGAAGACTGAGTCTTCATGCCGCCGATTTTCCGGACCATATTCTTGCTTCTGGCTCTGTAAGGGGGACGGCGGCGCGGCTCCGGGACCGAACATCAAGGCTGGGCCTGCGGTCGATCCCTCTGGAGCTAATGGTGTCCAGTAGCCTAAGAAGCCCAATCCGGCTGCAAGCAGGCGAGTTCGCTTCTTCTCCCCTTAGTCCCTCGCTGCAGTGAGCCTGTTGCCAGCAGGTCTCACTGAAAAGAACAAATTCTAAGACTATAACTTTCTAAGAGCTCAGGAGAGCCCCTAGTGTGCATCCAACCTCGGCCGGGCACGAAATCTAACTGGGGCTTGGAGGAGGGTCATAGTGGGAGGGGCCAGTGCACACCAGGTAGTCTAAGATCTTTCTAGAGTGCCCAGCCTCCTTCGGAGCCCGCTATTCCCCATGGTCCTTACGGAGTTCCCAGCATCCACTAGGACGTTAGAGAAAATAACAGTAATAATTATCAGACTCGTATGCATTAGGCACTTATCCAACTATTTGTTCTCTAAAGTAGACAGAGACTTAGGGCCTAATTCAGACCTGATCGCTGCTGCAAATTTGTTAGCAGTTGGGCAAAACCTTGGGGGTCATTCCGAGTTGATCGAAGCTGTGCGAAATTTAGCACAGCTACGATCAGATACTTAGACATGCAGAGGGACGCCCAGCACAGGGCTCGTCCGCCCCGCATGTCAGTGCCGCTTCCCCCCCACCCCCCCGCTGGAATGCAAAAGCGTCACACAGCGGTGATGCTTTTGCATTTCAGCAGTAACTCCCGGCCAGCGCAGCTCCTGCGGCTGGCCGGGAGAACCTTCTCGCTGCCCGGGTCGCAGCGGCTGCGTGTGACGTCACGCACACGTCACGCCCCCCCCCCCATGGTCCGGCCAACCGCGCCCCCTAAACAGCGGTATAATGCCACCGTCCAGCCCCCTCCCGCCCAGCGACCGCCTCTGCCTGTCAAGCAGGCAGAGGCGATCGCTGCAATACAACTGCACTGTGGCGCCGGCGTAGATCCGACCCGATCGCTGCGCTGCGATAAACTGTAGCGAGCGGGTCGGAATGACCTCCCATGTGCACTGCAGGTGTGGCAGATATAACATTTGCAGAGAGAGAGTTAGACTTGGGTGGGTTATTTTGTTTCTGTGCAGGGTAACTACTGGCTGCTTTATCTTTACACTGCAATTTAGATTGCAGATTGAACACACCCAAATCTAACTCTCTCTGCACATGTTATATCTGCCTCCCTTGCAGTGCACATGGTTTTGCCCAACTGCTAACAAATTTGCAGCAGAGATCAGGTCTGAATTCCCCTCTTAGTGTTGTATAACCTGTACTCAGTAGAGTACCCTGCTACACACCAGCATTAAGGATCAGAATAGATGGGAAAAAACGTACAGAATTATAGTAAAGTCAGCAATCACACTAGCAGTCAGTCACATGTTATACATTAGTATAATAAGCAATATGAGCACATAATCAACTACAGATACATTTCAAGTATGTAGGAGAAACATATTACTGCATTACTTTATAAAAGTTTTAACCGTATTCAGACGCATAGCGAAAGAAAATAAGAATTTACTTACCGATAATTCTATTTCTCGGAGTCCGTAGTGGATGCTGGGGTTCCTGAAAGGACCATGGGGAATAGCGGCTCCGCAGGAGACAGGGCACAAAAAGTAAAGCTTTCCGATCAGGTGGTGTGCACTGGCTCCTCCCCCTATGACCCTCCTCCAAGCCTCAGTTAGGTACTGTGCCCGGACGAGCGTACACAATAAGGGAGGAATTTTGAATCCCGGGTAAGACTCATACCAGCCACACCAATCACACCGTACAACTTGTGATCAAACCCAGTTAACAGTATGATAACAGAGGAGCCTCTGAAAGATGGCTTCCTAAACAATAACCCGAATTAGTTAACAATAACTATGTACAATTATTGCAGATAATCCGCACTTGGGATGGGCGCCCAGCATCCACTACGGACTCCGAGAAATAGAATTATCGGTAAGTAAATTCTTATTTTCTCTATCGTCCTAGTGGATGCTGGGGTTCCTGAAAGGACCATGGGGATTATACCAAAGCTCCCAAACGGGCGGGAGAGTGCGGATGACTCTGCAGCACCGAATGAGAGAACTCCAGGTCCTCCTTAGCCAGAGTATCAAATTTGTAAAATTTTACAAACGTGTTCTCCCCTGACCACGTAGCTGCTCGGCAAAGTTGTAATGCCGAGACCCCTCGGGCAGCCGCCCAAGATGAGCCCACCTTCCTTGTGGAGTGGGCCTTTACAGATTTAGGCTGTGGCAGGCCTGCCACAGAATGTGCAAGTTGGATTGTGCTACAGATCCAACGAGCAATCGTCTGCTTAGACGCAGGAGCACCCATCTTGTTGGGTGCATACAATATAAACAACGAGTCAGATTTTCTGACTCCAGCTGTCCTTGCAATATATATTTTTAATGCTCTGACAACGTCCAGTAACTTGGAGTCCTCCAAGTCACTTGTAGCCGCAGGCACTACAATAGGCTGGTTCAGATGAAATGCTGACACCACCTTAGGGAGAAAATGCGGACGAGTCCGCAGTTCTGCCCTGTCCGAATGGAAAATCAGATATGGGCTTTTGTAAGATAAAGCTGCCAGTTCTGACACTCTCCTGGCCGAAGCCAGGGCTAGTAACATGGTCACTTTCCATGTGAGATATTTTAAATCCACCTTTTTTAGTGGTTCAAACCAATGAGATTTTAGAAATTCCAAAACCACATTGAGATCCCACGGTGCCACTGGAGGCACCACAGGAGGCTGTATATGCAGCACTCCCTTAACAAAAGTCTGGACTTCAGGAACTGAAGCCAATTCTTTTTGAAAGAAAATCGACAGGGCCGAAATTTGAACCTTAATAGATCCCAATTTGAGACCCATAGACAATCCTGATTGCAGGAAATGTAGGAATCGACCCAGTTGAAATTCCTCCGTCGGAGCACTCCGATCCTCGCACCACGCAACATATCTTCGCCAAATGCGGTGATAGTGTTGCACGGTTACTTCCTTCCTTGCTTTAATCAAAGTAGGAATGACTTCTTCCGGCATGCCTTTTTCCTTTAGGATCCGGCGTTCAACCGCCATGCCGTCAAACGCAGCCGCGGTAAGTCTTGAAACAGACAGGGACCCTGCTGAAGCAAGTCCCTCCTTAGAGGTAGAGGCCACGGATCTTCCGTGATCATCTCTTGAAGTTCCGGGTACCAAGTCCTTCTTGGCCAATCCGGAACCACTAGTATCGTTCTTACGCCTCTTTGCCGTATAATTCTCAATACTTTTGGTATGAGAGGTAGAGGAGGAAACACATACACCGACTGGTACACCCAAGGCGTTACCAGCGCGTCCACAGCTATTGCCTGCGGATCTCTTGACCTGGCGCAATACCTGTCCAGTTTTTTGTTGAGGCGAGACGCCATCATGTCCACCATTGGTCTTTCCCAACGGGTTACCAGCATGTGGAAGACTTCCGGATGAAGTCCCCACTCTCCCGGGTGAAGGTCGTGTCTGCTGAGGAAGTCTGCTTCCCAGTTGTCCACTCCCGGGATGAACACTGCTGACAGTGCTATCACATGATTCTCTGCCCAGCGAAGAATCCTTGCAGCTTCTGCCATTGCACTCCTGCTTCTTGTGCCGCCCTGTCTGTTTACATGGGCGACTGCCGTGATGTTGTCCGACTGGATCAACACCGGTTTTCCTTGAAGCAGAGGTTCTGCCTGGCTTAGAGCATTGTAGATTGCTCTTAGTTCCAGAATGTTTATGTGAAGAGACGTTTCCAGGCTCGTCCACACTCCCTGGAAGTTTCTTCCTTGTGTGACTGCTCCCCAGCCTCTCAGGCTGGCGTCCGTGGTCACCAGGATCCAATCCTGTATGCCGAATCTGCGGCCCTCCAATAGATGAGCACTCTGCAACCACCACAGAAGAGATACCCTTGTCCTTGGAGACAGGGTTATCCGCTGGTGCATCTGAAGATGCGACCCTGACCATTTGTCCAACAGATCCCTCTGGAAAATTCGTGCATGGAATCTGCCGAATGGAATTGCTTCGTAAGAAGCCACCATTTTTCCCAGGACTCTTGTGCATTGATGTACAGACACCTTTCCTGGTTTTAGGAGGTTCCTGACAAGCTCGGATAACTCCTTGGCTTTTTCCTCCGGGAGAAAAACCTTTTTCTGAACCGTGTCCAGAATCATCCCTAGGAACAGCAGACGAGTTGTCGGCATTAACTGGGATTTTGGAATATTCAGAATCCAGCCGTGCTGTTTTAGCACTTCTTGAGACAGTGCTAATCCCCTCTCTAGCTGTTCTCTGGACCTTGCCCTTATTAGGAGATCGTCCAAGTATGGGATAATTAATACGCCTTTTCTTCGAAGAAGAATCATCATCTCGGCCATTACCTTTGTAAAGACCCGAGGTGCCGTGGACAATCCGAACGGCAGCGTCTGAAACTGATAGTGACAGTTTTGTACAACGAACCTGAGGTACCCCTGGTGTGAGGGGTAAATTGGAACGTGGAGGTACGCATCCTTGATGTCCAAGGACACCATAAAGTCCCCTTCTTCCAGGTTCGCTATCACTGCTCTGAGTGACTCCATTTTGAACTTGAACTTCTTTATGTACAGGTTCAAGGACTTCAGATTTAGAATAGGTCTTACCGAGCCGTCCGGCTTCGGTACCACAAATAGAGTGGAATAATACCCCTTTCCCTGTTGTAGAAGAGGTACCTTGACTATCACCTGCTGAGAGTACAGCTTGTGAATGGCTTCCAAAACCGTCTCCCTTTCGGAGGGGGACGTTGGTAAAGCAGACTTCAGGAAACGGCGAGGCGGATCTGTCTCTAGTTCCAACCTGTACCCCTGAGATATTATCTGCAGGATCCAGGGATCTACCTGCGAGTGAGCCCACTGCGCGCTGAAATTCTTGAGACGACCGCCCACCGCCCCCGAGTCCGCTTGAGAAGCCCCAGCGTCATGCTGAGGCTTTTGTAGAAGCGGGGGAGGGCTTCTGTTCCTGGGAAGGAGCTGCCTGTTGGTGTCTCTTCCCCCTTCCTCTGCCTCGTGGCAGATATGAATATCCCTTTGCTCTCTTGTTTTTAAAGGAACGAAAGGGCTGCGGTTGAAAAGTCGGTGTCTTTTTCTGTTGGGGAGTAGCTTGAGGTAAAAAGGTGGATTTCCCGGCTGTAGCCGTGGCCACCAAATCTGATAGACCGACTCCAAATAACTCCTCCCCTTTATACGGCAAAATTTCCATATGCCGTTTTGAGTCCGCATCGCCTGACCACTGTCGCGTCCATAAACTTCTTCTGGCCGAAATGGACATAGCACTTACCCGTGATGCCAGTGTGCAGATATCCCTCTGTGCATCACGCATATAAAGAAATGCATCCTTTATTTGCTCTAAAGACAGTAAAACATTGTCCCTATCCAGGGTATCAATATTTTCAATCAGGGACTCTGACCAAGCTACTCCAGCACTGCACATCCAGGCTGTCGCTATAGCTGGTCGTAGTATAACACCTGTATGTGTGTATATACTTTTTTGGATATTTTCCATCCTCCTATCTGCTGGATCTTTAAGTGCGGCCGTCTCAGGAGAGGGTAACGCCACTTGTTTAGATAAGCGTGTGAGCGCCTTGTCCACCCTAGGAGGTGTTTCCCAGCGCGCCCTAACCTCTGACGGGAAAGGGTATAAAGCTAATAACTTCTTTGAAATTAGCATCTTTTTATCGGGGGCAACCCACGCTTCATCACATACATCATTTAGTTCTTCTGATTCAGGAAAAACTATAGGTAGTTTTTTCACACCCCACATAATACCCTGTTTAGTGGTACCTGTAGTATCAGCTAAATGTAACGCCTCCTTCATTGCCAAAATCATATAACGTGTGGCCCTACTGGAAAATACGGTTGATTCGTCACCGTCGCCACTGGAATCAGTGCCTGTGTCTGGGTCTGTGTCGACCGACTGAGGCAAAGGGCGTTTTACAGCCCCTGACGGTGTTTGAGGCGCCTGGACAGGCACTAACTGATTGTCCGGCCGTCTCATGTCGTCAAACGACTGCTTTAGCGTGTTGACACTATCCCGTAATTCCATAAATAAAGGCATCCATTCTGGTGTCGACCCCCTAGGAGGTGACATCCCCATATTTGGCAATTGCTCCGCCTCCACACCAATATCGTCCTCATACATGTCGACACACACGTACCGACACACAGCAGACACACAGGGAATGCTCTTAACGAAGACAGGACCCCACTAGCCCTTTGGGGAGACAGAGGGAGAGTTTGCCAGCACACACCAAAAGCGCTATATATGACAGGGATAGCCTTATAATAAAAGTGCTCCCTGTATAGCTGCTTTTATAATATAATTTTTGCCACTATTTTTCCCCCCCTCTCTTGTTTTACCCTGTTTCTGTAGTGCAGTGCAGGGGAGAGACCTGGGAGCCGTCCTGACCAGCGGAGCTGTGTAAGGAAAATGGCGCTGTGTGCTGAGGAGATAGGCCCCGCCCCTTTTCCGGCGGGCTCGTCTCCCGCTCTTTAGTGTATTCTGGCAGGGGTTAAATATCTCCATATAGCCCCCGGAGGCTATATGTGAGGTATTTTTTAGCCAAATAGGTTTTCATTTGCCTCCCAGGGCGCTCCCCTCCCAGCGCCCTGCACCCTCAGTGACTGCCGTGTGAAGTGTGCTGAGAGGAAAATGGCGCACAGCTGCAGTGCTGTGCGCTACCTTTAGAAGACTGAGGAATCTTCTGCCGCCGATTCTGGACCTCTTCATGTTTCAGCATCTGCAAGGGGGCCGGCGGCGAGGCTCCGGTGACCATCCAGGCTGTACCTGTGATCGTCCCTCTGGAGCTGATGTCCAGTAGCCAAGAAGCCAATCCATCCTGCACGCAGGTGAGTTCACTTCTTCTCCCCTAAGTCCCTCGTTGCAGTGATCCTGTTGCCAGCAGGACTCACTGTAAAATAAAAAACCTAAGCTAAACTTTCTCTAAGCAGCTCTTTAGGAGAGCCACCTAGATTGCACCCTTCTCGGCCGGGCACAAAAATCTAACTGAGGCTTGGAGGAGGGTCATAGGGGGAGGAGCCAGTGCACACCACCTGATCGGAAAGCTTTACTTTTTGTGCCCTGTCTCCTGCGGAGCCGCTATTCCCCATGGTCCTTTCAGGAACCCCAGCATCCACTAGGACGATAGAGAAACCACAGTAATATTATCAGACTCGTATGCATTATGCACTTATCCAACTATTCATACTCAAAAGGTAGATAGAGACTTAGTGCTGTATAACCCATACTCAGTAGAGTGGGATACAGGGAGACTCACCCTGCTTCCAGGACCGATCAATACGCTTGCTAATGCTTAGTGGATCCAGACGCTATTAGTGTACACCACCGCTCTGTGAACCTATAGTGAACACAGACGCCCAAGTGAACACTGACGCACCAGTCACACAGCCGCCTATGCTGTGACTGGGTCCCCTTAGTACACAGCATCTCAGACGGAAGCTGTAAAACAGTTCATGGCAGGAGACTTGGAGGAAACTGGTCATGAACCGTGGGGAGAGGCGACCAGGGGAGCGTCTGACTCCCCACTGCGGACATCAACCCTAGGGATCGCAGCCTCATACTACCCCTGGAGCCTACGATCCCTGAGGCCTAGCGCTGGTGCACCTGAGGTGACAGCCGCGTCAGTGACTGGTTGTCTCCTCCCAAAACAGTGCGGCTGTGTCCGTGTTCCCCCTCTAAGCGGAACCAGTGCCTTACCTTCTCCCCGTGCTCCGGCCACAGCCTGGTAACGTCTGCTCGACTTGCTAGTTCATTTGACACAGACGTCCGCCGAAACAGCACTGTACTCGTGGGTAAGCGTTGTCGCAACCTGGCGGGGATTTGTTGGAGCGACTCTTTCTAAGGTACGTATAAGACGCTGTTTAGAAAGAGCACTCAGAAAAAATATTAAGACTACAAAAATAAAATAAAAAAGCTTTATGGCTGCTAAAAACCAGCAGCCCTCTGACCATGGTCCGGCTCCTGCCGCACTAAATAAAAAACTTATTTGCCTGAGCCAGGATGCGGGGATATATGGACGGGCCCATTGCATGCTGGGAGGCTCGAAAAGCTTTGACCGTTTGGTGCAAATCTGCTGTCGCTCCATCATATCCGCAATGTATCCTGTGGACCTTGCAGGAGAAAAAAAATTTTCCCTACCTTTTTACACCCTTAGTGGGGTGCACACAAAAGAAAAAAGTGAATACTGTATCCTCTAAAGACAATGCGAGTATGGAAAGGCAATGTAAAATTTGATGTGAAAACGGCTCTCGCAAGCCAAATTCCACCTAATTGGAAAAATATGGTTGTTTTGCATAGTGTAAAGATAGAGTAGGGCCCTTTGATGGCAAGTGTCTTCAGAGTTTGATGCAGATACAAAGTACACCTTCTTTCATAAAATTAAGAGGCTGAGGTCGTTTAATAAGATTTACAGATGGATGTCAAGTAGTGCCAGTGCCTTATTTGTTTGACAATTGTCAGGAAAACGGATTTATTAGTCATTATGTAACAAATTTCGGGAGTGTTGCTGAACTTAGCCTTACTGCCACTTGATCATAGACACAGTCTATTTCTAGCAAAAAACTACAATCTACTGTACCTCTATCAAGCACTTTTTGTAAACATCTTTCATTTAATTTTCTTACCAAAAAGTATTGCTCATTCCATAAATTTCTAAAATTACCAGTGTTTCCAAATTTAAGACAAATCAAGACCGTTTGATGCCTACCTGGCATAGCATGAACAAGGTCTCCACACAGCACAAAGAACTTTGGCTTGGGACATAGTTTATTAATGGCATCCACTGCCTCTTCTGTTAATTTGATTTCCTCCTCCCATTCATCTCCTCCAAAGTCGCTTTCGCCAATTGCCCAGGATTTCATGAGCCCGAACTGTGGGTCTGCTCCTTGGATAAAATAAAATGGCTCTTTCCATTCTGATTCCACATCTCAAAAACAAAAACAAAAAATACAGAATCATTATAATACAATGCCATGTGGTATAAATGATATACAATGGATATGGCATATTGCAGAAAACGGTCTTTTATATATTAATCTTTACAAAAAAGCCAAACATGCAAAGAACACATTTTCTAAAACGCTCAAGCCTCCTAACTGTGGAAATGTAGAAGCTGCTGACCTTTCTTTTGAACAAAGTGAAACAATTCCTGGGGCAGTCAGTGGCTTATGTGTTTTCTGCAATGCAAAAAACCCATTCACTAAAAGAGGTACCGTGACATACTGAAAAACAAATGTCTCTATGTAATTTTGGTGCCCCTGGGAGGGCGATTTGCTGTGCATTCTGGGAATGCCATTACTCGTCCTTAGTAAAATCCATTGTGAATAAAATTGGTCAGCATTGTGCCGCTCTAGTCATTTTCTTAGATGGCAAAATTTAACTTGGCATAAGTTCACAGAAAATGTTCCTCAGATTCATTCTATTTCTGAATATTCCACCACTTAAGCTATTAAGTAAAACAATAAAAAATTCTAAGGCGATGTTAAATATTTAGATCATAGGTTCTTGTCTTTGCCCAATTTACACAAAAGCTACACACATGGGCGTAACTATAGTGGGTGCAAGGGGTGCCATTACTATAGGGCCCAAAGGTTTTGGGGAGGCTTGGAGCAAGGTTATAAGTTACATACCAATTCCTCATATTTGGCTGCTAAGCAGTTGGGGCTGATACATTGCCCAGCCTGAATTGTGTGGCATTACATTTTCAGTAAGAGGAGTGTGTAGTGGATGTTATTATAGTAAGGGGGCACGGTAATGTGGCATCATTTTAAATGGAGGGCACTGTAATGTAGCATAATTTGAACTGGAGAGTATTCTATTGTGACAGTATGGATTTGGGGTACTGTGTTGCATGTGTACTGATAGCCCTACAATGTGAATTCATGTAAACTAAGGAACTACAATGGTCATAATATAAACTAGGGCATTACTATGGGGCATAACGTTAACTAGAGCAGTGGTTCTCTACCGCGGTCCTCAAGTACCCCCAACAGTTCATGTTTTCCAGGTCACCTAGCAGTTGAACAGGTGTATTCATTACTCACTGACACATTTTAAAAGACCCACAGGTGGAGCAAATGATTTCACTTACAATCCTGTGAGGAGACCTGGAAAACATGAACTGTTGGGGGTACTTGAGGACCGCGGTTGAGAACCACTGAACTAGAGCACTACTATGTTTCAGAAAATTAACTTGGGCACTATTACTGGATTGGGCATAAAATGAATAACTGCTGCGGAGAGGTGTCTTCAAGTAGCATTCAGGCAGGGACTCCTTCAATATGTTGCTATGGGGCCCACAAAGTTTTGATTACGCCCCTGGCTACACATGTAATAAAGATCCCAATATCCAAAATAATGTAAAAGTTTAATTTAATGGAACTTTTTATGCAAAGTCTTCAACTTGTTCACACTGCATTTCTTCAGATTCTCCCACCATACTTTTGTAGGTTTGACAGAGAGTGGAGAGTGTTTGCAAATTGATATGCGCTTGGCACACCATGCAATTGCCTCATCGTAAAGACAAGGTGTTTTGCATTACACAACCAGTAAGCTTGATAAATATGGTCCACTGTGTCTTTTTCTAGCAGATTAGAATGCCCTACAGCAAATATAGCCAAGTGAAAATCAGGGTTTGAGGTTCACTTGTTATCAGTAAAGATGATACCGTAAATCAAGAACATTGATTTACACAATGGTTTATGAAAGGTTTCATCGGCTACCAAGGTTAGGGAGATTGTGCAGCTTTTATATATAGCATGTATTGCATTTCTAAAGGTGGACTGAAGCAATAAACACCATGTCAAACATACAACATACCAAACTTGGGTACAAATAGGGTTGTGTCTGCTACGTGCCAAGGTATATTACCTCAAAGGCACTATTAGGTAATTTTAGAAAAATTCAATCAAAAAAGGTTTGCAGCCGTGCGCACCTCTGGGGTATGGTATATCAGTCAAATACAGGGTAACAAGGTAGTAATCTCAAACCATAAAGTTTATCAATTGGACCCAAGGTCTTCAAGTGGTTTTCCTCCTCTTTGTGCTGTAGTGTTGGCGGAAATTGGTACACACTCGTCCACATAGAAGAGAACAAGAAGGGCATATATAGTGTGATGAAGTTATTAAAACAAATTTTATTTCATCCACAGATTGACCTACCAGTCTTTTAGTGCGAAGGATTAAGACGCCCTATTCCAGAATTGCTGCAGTATCCTGAAACCGGGGAGGAACTGTTTTTTATCATCACGCTGTTCTGGGTGGGCATTTTGAACACCCCACACTATCCGGTATGCACATTGGCACTTTATTGGTGGATTGTATTTACAGTATATGAATTGATTTTTACGGTCATTGTGGATGAAATAAAATTTGTTTTAATAACTTTATCACACTATATATGCCCTACTTGTTCTCTTCTATGTGGACGAGTGTGTACCAATTTCCCCTAACACTACAGCACAAAGAGGAGGAAAACCACTTGAAGACCTTGGGTCCAATTGATAAACTTTATGGTTTGAGATTACTACCTTGTTACCCTGTATTTGACTGATATACCATACCCCAGAGGTGCGCACGGCTGCAAACCTTTTTTGATTGAATTTGTCCTTGGGGGTGAAGTGACCACCCTAGCAGCTGTTGCAGCACTATTGTTTTGAAGCGCAATTTTCTATTTTTTTGTTTTCAATTTTAGAAAGGTGTCAAAAGGTCTAAGAAGTTTGTGACTACTAATAGAGAAAATTCTCTCACTAATCCCACAAACCTTTTAAACGCTGCTATAATTAATGGGTGCCCAATGGAGCAATTCAGTTGTTCCAGGCACCCATTAATTATTGTGCTTGTCACACGCAAATAGGTGGAGGTTAGTCCTGGTTAGGTCACCCAAACCACTGAATTTACGCACATAAGAAGTGTTCCCTCATGCGGCAATCATGCCCAATCTGAGCAACAATTGAAGTACTCCAACGAAATATGTGAAAATTCTATGGTATGGGTGCATTAACAATGAGTTTAAACAGGTTAGCTCCTACACATGACTAAACCCGGTCTAATTGGGCACAGCAAGCAATAATTAATGGGTGTTCAAAACAATTGAATCACCCATTAATTATCGCATATGGGCCCTCATTCCGAGTCGTTCGCTCGGTAATTTTCTTCGCATCGCAGCGTTTTTCTGCTTAGTACGCATACGCAATGTTCGCACTGCGACTGCGCCAAGTAATTTTGCTATGAAGATAGTTTTTTTACTCACGGCTTTTTCTTCGCTCCGGCGATCGTAGTGTGATTGACAGGAAATGGGTGTTACTGGGCGGAAACACGGCGTTTTATGGGCGTGTGAATAAAAACGCTACCGTTTCTGGAAAAAACGCGGGAGTGGCTGGAGAAACGGAGGAGTGTCTGGGCGAACGCTGGGTGTGTTTATGACGTCAAACCAGGAACGACAAGCACTGAACTGATCGCAGATGCCGAGTAAGTTTCAAGCTACTCAGAAACTGCTAAGTAGTTTGTAATCGCAATATTGCGAATACATCGTTCGCAATTTTAAGAAGCTAAGATTCACTCCCAGTAGGCGGCGGCTTAGCGTGTGTAACTCTGCTAAAATCGCCTTGCGAGCGAACAACTCGGAATGAGGGCCATGGTAAACTGAATCGCCCCATAGGGGGGGGAATTCAATTGTTTTCCCCCCGAGCTGCCACTACATGATACCCATCTGAGCAATTTAGTTGTTGCTCCGTTCGGGTGTGCATGCAGCTTGCAGCGTCCTGAGGTGTGAGCTGAAATGTGTGAAACCTCTGAGCATCTTACCAGGACTTTAGAAGGGTTTAGTCTCTCTGCATGGCTAAATCTTGCACTAATGGGTGCACACACATGGCATGCACACCCAAGGCGAGGGGGGCGCACTATTGAATTGCTCTGGTGGGCACCCATTATGTGGCCTTCCCTGTAAAATATGGGCAGGGCGCAGAGGTGCAAGGACAGTTTGCGCGCATTTGAAAAAGGGGCGTGGTCCCACCAGCGTCACTTGGGGTTGGTGCAGCCCTGTCAAAGTCACTAATGGGGGCATGCCCCAGCCGTCTGAGTCATTATTGTGGGTGTGCCCAGCACTTATAGATGTGCTAGGCTTCCCCCAAGCTCTCCCTTTAATGTGAATAGATGCCATGCACACAGCATCTATTCACGCGGTAGCAGCATGACAACGGACAGGCTATTTTAGCAGGGCAACTCTAAAGGGGCAGAGCACACTTAGCTCTATAAAAATTGGGCAGGGCGTGGCGCCCAGCTAAAACAGCCTATCATGAAGACAAATTAAACTTGGGCTCCCACAACACCATTGAATTTCCCCTTACAGTCAAATATAAAAATTTGGTTCCACAGCTAGCCCAGAAATAGTTTGAACACATTCCTCAAAAGCATAACGGCACAGGCGGATTGGACCTCGCTGATATACAGTACTGTACAAAGTCAGTATTCTTCATCTCTCAACAATGCCCCAGGTTATGGCTTATGACAATGAAAGCCACCTGCTGGGAATTCTCTGACCATATTCATTTTTTTAAATCTCTCTAAAGTAGAGGCCACAACCCTGGCAACTCCCCCCGATTACCCACATTAAATAGCTAGTATTATAGCACACAAGCATTTCCCTTGCTTAAAAACCCCTCTCATAAGTTGCGTATTAGGAATAACTTCACTTCCTCACCTGGACAAGAGCATAGATCTTTTAAGTTTCAGACACAATATCTAGATGATATGTTTGATATACAGTAGCTCCCCCTACTTTAGTTTCCGGATCCTACAGCGCTAATAGAGTGCTTCAATCTCTATAAATCCTGTTATAAATAATCAATATTTCCAATTTGCCATTTTTACCTAGCAGCCACTGATTCAAACGAGATCACAATGAACCATGCTGTACTGCAGTAAGACCGGGTGTAGTATTGGATGCCGGTGGCTGGGCTCCCGACGACCAGCATACCGGCGCCGGGATCCCGACCGCCGGCATACAGACAGCGTGGTGAGTGCAAATGAGCCCCTTGCGGGGCTACGCCCGCCTCGCTATTTATTCTCCCTCCAGGGGGGTCATGGACCCCCAAGAGGGAGAAAAAGTGTCGGTATGCCGGGATTCCGGCGCCGGTATACTGTGCGGCGGGATCCCAACAGCTGGCAAACTGAAGACCACCCGTAAGACCTTAATGGCGGAGGCCTGCTTAAATATATATATATATATATATATATATATATATATATATATATACACACTAAACATATTAACAGATACAAAGTACACGCAAAGGCAGAGGACACTGAAAACAAGAGCAACAAGTTAATATTAAGCATTGGTCTTACCTATTTTAATTAAATAAAGCTGAATACTAGATACTACAATTACTTTTGCAGTTCCAATTTTGTATTACTATTCTTTTAAAAAGTAATACAAAATGGAAAATGCAAAAAAACTTTTCAGAGAAACACACACACACACACACACACACACACACAAAAGGAGGAGTTAAAAATAAGCACTGGGCATGTCACTGGCATTAAACATTTTAAATAAAAACACTATTTTTTTTTTTTGGGGGGGGGGGGGAACAGCATAATAAAAAAACAAAAACTATTTTTTATTTAAAAAAAAAAAAGAAGTGGTTTAAACCGGCCAACCCTGGTCTGAATGTCGACATATTCATTGCCAGATCGTTGACAATGGTATTTTCAGGTAAACCTCACCACTGGCAGAGGGTATAAGTGGGCAGTACGGCAGGGTGTAATGGTTAGCATTACTGCCTCACAGCACTGAGGTCATGGGTTAGATTCCTACCATGGCCCTAACTGTGTGGAGTTTGTATATTCTCCCAGTACTTGCGTGGGTTTCCTCCGGGTTCTCCGGTTTCCTCCCACAATCCAAAAATATACTGATAGGTTAATTGGCTTCCAACAAAAATTAACCCTAGTGAATGTGTGTGCGTGTACATGTGACAAGGGAATCTAGATTGTAAGCTCCACTGAGGCAGGGACTGATGTGAATGGGCAAATATTCTCTGTAAAGCGCTGCGGAATATGTGTGCGCTATATAAATAACTGGTAATAAATAAATAAACAAACAAAATAATAAGTCAACAAGAATCCATGTGAAGATTGTGATTATTCAACAGTAACTGTGGACTTTATTAAGATATCAACATCAATACATTCTTATAAAGGAACACTTTGTTTTCTCCGGCAGGGTCCACAGCATAACATTGGATATGACGAAGCGACAGCGGATTTGCACCAATTGGTCAAAGCTTTTCGGACTCCCAGCATGCAATGGGCCCGTCCATATATCCCCACCTCCTGACTCAGGCAAATCAGTTGTTTTCCCAAAGCTCAAGGCAGGAGCATCATAGATAGCCCTAATCAGGTGAGAACACCACACATGCACACCCTTCCGTACAAGAAGGAAGAGGTTAGTGAGTAAAAGGATCCTCAAATCAGGGGCAACAGGGTGGGATTGTTTTTTGTTTTGTGCGGCAGGAGCCGGACCATGGTCAATGGGCTGCTGGTTTTTAGCAGCCATAAGCTTTCTTATTTTATTTTTCTAGTCTTACTATTTTTTTGAGTGATCTTTAGCATCTTATATGTACCTTAGAAAGGGTCGCTCCAACAACTCTCCGCCGGTCCGCGACAACGCTTACCCACAAGTACAGTGCTGTTTTGGCAGGCGACTGTGTTGGATATACAGATAGGTCCACGGTTATCTTGGCTAGTTTGCTGCGCGTAGGCACAACATGGTTTATTAACATAAACCCTTCATCTATTGTTCTCAGCTGCAATACAATACAGAGAACAATACAGCAGGGGATTAAGTCATTACAGCAGGGGATTAAATCCGACTGCCCAGTCTCAGTTAATCCTATTAAAAGGTCAATATAAACATGGGCCCATCTGTACTAGCAGGTCCAGCAGACATTACCAGGCTGTAGCCGGTGCACGGGGAGAAGGTAAGGCATTGGTTCCGCTTAGATGGGGAATACGGACACAGCCGCACTGTATTGGGAGGAGACTACCAAACAGTCGCTGATGCGGCTGCCACCTTAGGTGCACCAGCACTAGTCCTTAGGGATCATAGGCTCTAAGAGTAGTATGAGGCCACGATCCCTAGGGTTGATGTCAGCAGTGGAGAGTCAGATGCTCTCCTGGTCGCCCCTCCCCCGATCCATGACCAGTTTCCTCCAAGTCTCCCGCCATGAACTGTTTTCCCACTTCTGTCTGAGACGCTGTGTACTTAGGGACACAGTCGCAGTATAGGCGGCTGTGTGACTGGTGCATCAGTGTCCACTTGGGCATCTGTGTTCACTATAGGTTCACGGAGCGGCGTGTACACTAATAGCGTCTGGATCCACTCAGTGTTTGCAGACGTATTGATCGATTCTGGAAGCGGAGTAAGACTCCCTGTATTCCACTCTACCGAGTATGGGTTATTCAGCACTAAGTCTCTAGCTACCTTTTGAGTATGAATAGTTGGGTAAGAGCATAATGCATATAAGTCTGATAATATTACTGTGGTTTCTTTCACTATGTGTCTCAATACGGTTAAAGCTTTTATAAAGTAATGCAGTAATATGTTTCTCCTACATACTTGAAAAATGTATCTGTAGTTGATTATGTGCTCATATTGCTTATTATACTAATGTATAACATGTGACTGACTGCTAGTGTGATTACTGACTTTACTATAATTCTGTGCGTTTTTTTCTATCTATTCGGATCCTCAGTGCTGGTGTGTAGCAGGGTAGGGTTGGATTGTATGTCACTTTAACTAGTCTTAAAGTGATTAGTCACAAATTGTGTAGTACACTGTGTAAATGTTGATTAACATGTCTAAGAGTGGTAAAGGTGAGGAAGATACACTCACAGCAACACCAACACTCATACCATGTTTGCCTTGCAAAGCTGGGTTAACCTCAGGAACTGGTTCAGGATGGTTTGTGTGCCAATTGTTTTAGCTTTCACCAAGGTCTCTTGAATAGTACAAAGCAGATACAGGTGCAAGTTGATCCCCCTTGGGCTATGTTTGCATAAACATTATCCAGTATAGCTGAGCAGATAATTCTAACTTCTATACCAGGAATAGGTTGCAGCTTCCCACCTGCCGTTTATCACTTCCAGCAGCAGCCTCTCAAATGAAACAGGCTGAAAAGCCAGTGGTAAGTAAATCTACATCTTCGCAGTCTACACGTTTCAGATGAGGATTCATCGAAGGATGAAGGCTCATTAAGCTCTGGTTCTGCATACGAAGAGGAATAGGTAGGCCTCAGCTCAGTGTACATAGCCGAGTTAATTAAGGCAATGAAAGCCATTCTATCCTTAGAAGAATCAGCAGAGCCTGTGTTAAAATCCAAGACACCTGTGTTTAAACATCCCAAAATAGTTAAGACTGAGTTTCCTGGGCCAGGTCAGTTGACAGAAATCATGGCAGAGGCTTGGGTTACGCCCAGTAAGAAGTTTAGAATTCCTAGGAAATGGAATTCCAATTATCCTCTTCCAGCTGGGGATTGTTTAAAGAGGGAGGTGGCCCCCAAAGTAGATACGCATGTTATTCGATTAGTGCGAAAATCTGCATTACCTCTGCCTACAACATCATTAAATGAGGTCATGGATAGGAGAGTGGATGTTTTTTTTTTAAACATTTTTTCCCTATCTGGGGCTGTAATAAGACCAGCCATGGCTTCAGATTCTGATGCATTGGAAGGAGATCTTTCAATGGCATCTAGAGAGCAAAAATCCCATATGGCACATGTAAAACAGGCTGCAATGTTCTTGGAAGAAGCAGCTTTGGATATGGGTACAATTGCCTCCAGGGCATCAGCTTCAACAGTAGCCACTCGCAGAGCAGTTTGGCTATGTACATGGAAAGCTGATTCAGATTCTAAAAAGGTTTTGGAGTCTGAAATAGATGATAAATCCCCATCCCAAACAAAAAATGTGAAATAGATGATCATCCCAAACGAAAAATAAATCATCAATGTATCTGCCATAGAGGACCAGGCCCGCCCCGGCACCCCAAATCTAGTGGTCCTTGAACCAACCCAAGAAAAGGTTGGCAAAACTCGGGGCAAACATTTTCTTGGGTTGGTTCGAGGAGCACCAGGGCCTGGTCCTCTATGGCAGATACATTGATGATTAATTTTTCATTTGGGATGATCATCTATTTCACTTTTTACTCAACACCTTAAATCAAACACAATAGGTTTTAAATTTACAAGTAATCATAGTAAAGAGATAATTAATTTTTAAGATATTACGGTTACTATCCAAAATAATAGGATCATAACGTCCATATATGTTAAGGATGTGGATTGTAATAATTATTTACATTTTGGGAGTAGTCATTATAAACCATGAAAACTAAATATACCCAAGGGGCTGTTTCAACGACTATGTCGAAACTGCTCCACAGATGAGATTTTTAAGAACCAAGCAGAAATTATGTATGCTGCTTTTGTCAGACAGGGTTATCAGACATATGTATTAGATAAAGCATTTAAGGAAGCTCAACTGTTGTCCAGGACTTCATTTATTAGTTCTGAGAAGGACCAAGCTAAGTCTGAGCTACATAATATGGCTCATGATAAGTCAATATCTTTTATCACTCAATATAATACAGCTGCAAGAGATATTAAGAGAATAGTTGCTAAGAACTCTGCAATTTTGAGATCAGATAAGCTTCTAGAAACATCAGGAAAAAAATCTAGTTGTCTTTAGAAAAGTGAACACTTTGAAACAAAAACTAGCTCCAAGTTTATTCATAAGAAGACCTAAGGATAAAGATACTACAGTCAGTGGAGAAAATATATTTAGATTGCCACCTAAACCTAGTGTTTTTTTCAAATGTGGGAAGGATAGATGTGTAACTTGTCTTTATGCTGACAATAAATGTAATATAATTAGGTCCTTTAGCAGAAGATTTTGAAATAAAAGTTTTTTTGAACTGTAGAACAAATTTTGTCATCTATGTCATCCAGTGTAAGTGTGGCTTACAATATCTAGGACGAAATATTCGTTCTCTCCATGAAAGGTTTATGGAGCACAAAAGGAACATCATAAAGAATATCAAAACCCATAGTCTATCGAATCATGTCTTTGTCTGCCAGACAGGCAATTTGAGTGGCTTAACTATTAGAGCGATTGAACAGATGAAATTGACTTCAAGAGGGGGGGCAGATACAGAAGGCTTTGCAGACGCGAAACCTTTTGGATCTTTTAATTACACACATTGAGCCCACACGGTCTTAATGACACTGTGGAACTCAATACAATATAATGACCCGTTTTTGGTCTTAAATGGGCCCTTTGTTATCATGGGGGGGATGGCCCTCTTGGTCCCGTGAGGTCATGGCCCCATGTACTTGCTTTTGGTAAAAAGGGTTTTTTTTTTTTTTTTTATGTGAAGGAATGTCAATTGGGAATGGGCAAGTTAATATATAAACAGGTTTTATTAATAGGTATTGGGTTTCGAGGTGGTCCCCACAGTTTGATGTAAGGATGAGTTTGAATATATCTCTCCAGTCCATCTTTCGTTTTTTGGGGATCACCTCTTTGCCCTCCTTTTATGTGCATTTGTATTTTTATTAATTTTTTGTTAATTTTTGTTCCTATTCCTGTTAGTATCGTCTCCTTTTTAGTCCTATTATTTTACTGATAATATTGCTATTATGTTGTACCTTCAATCTGTGATTATGTATGTTTTTTCATAATGAAGATCATTATATAATAATATTATGGCGTTGAGTTCTGTTCTCCCCCTTCCTCGTGTAGAAGTTACCTTCCTTTTTTTCCCTATGCTCTGTGAGTACGTTTTCTTTTTTTTCCTCTTGTCAGAATAGATGCAATCATGCAGAATATAGATATTGCAATGACAATTTGCATATGCATCTTTCTATACATGTCTTATTTTTATTTATCATTTTTGTATATTATTCATTACTTATATATTTTTATATCCTTTCATTGATATTGGTTTATAAGAATGATGTTATGGATGTGTTTTTTATTTCATATCATATTAGTGAATGTAGTGGGGAATTGTTTTCTCTCACTTTATATTGCTGTCTCCTCATGTTACTTATCTTCTTTTTTAATATGATTCAATACAATTGATATGTTTAATATATTGAATATTATAAATGTCATAAATATTATTATTTTTTTATGTGTTATATAAATATGCTTAATGTGAATAGCTTAACCTGAACGTTCTACACACATTTTTTGAGTATACAACCTAACAGGTATTAACTCAGGTGTTTTTATGAATGAGTTAATTAGTTCTCTGCCTCTATAAAAAAAGAGGTTAGGAAAAGACCATCTTTCTCTCTGAAGAAACGACCAGCCTTTACGGTTGAGAAACGAGTCAGCGCTTTGGTTAATTCGTTATCAATCACAGACAGCATTTTCATACCAAGCCGCCTATCCGCCCCACCTGGACCTGCCTGCACGGGCTTCCTTGCAATACAGAAAGCCGCGGCCAGTCAGGACGTGGTGGAAGTTGTCAGCTGCTCTGTTCTTTAAAGCCACCTACGGACCCATCTAGTGCCGACCGCCTTGGCTTCCCTGCAAGCCGCGGCCACTTTGGACGCCTTACTCCAGACGGGTACTTGGGGTACATTCGGGCGGCGGCGGGAGCCGCTACAGATCGCTCCTGGATACTCCTTACTATAATCTGAGGACTGCCCTTCACGATTAATTTAACCACCAGACCTCAATTTTGACACCTAGCAAAGGTGTCTGGAGTTACCACTGTCGGAAGGACAAGTATCCACACTGTTATTTTCATTGACACAACAATTCAATTTTGTATGGAGTCTGAAATGCTATCAATATTCTGGAGTATCTAGCTCACTTTATTACTCTGTAAATCTGAGGAACTATTATTTTCAAACAAAGGAAGCACTATAAATTAATTGTGTTCTTCATTTAATTCAAATCAGTTGAACTGACAACTCTGAGGATTCTATTTATTTACAATTGAATCAATCTGTAACTGTGTATCTAGTTATAAATTGTTAATGTATGATGAGCATAAGTAATACAAGTGATTATTTTTGTCTGCAATTTATCAAAGGTTTAAATTTTAGATCTTTAGTAAATTTGAATAATAAATTCTAGTCTGTTTGCGCTCTCTATATTTTCTCTATTTCTTGTAGTCTCTACAGAGTTTGCTAATACCCTGGTTTATGAGAGCAGCAAACAGCACGTTAGTAGAGAATTTCTGTTTTACACGCGCCTTAATTTCCTTGGTTTGCTGATAAGCAG
Organism: Pseudophryne corroboree; assembly: GCF_028390025.1. Classification (NCBI taxonomy): domain Eukaryota; kingdom Metazoa; phylum Chordata; class Amphibia; order Anura; family Myobatrachidae; genus Pseudophryne; species Pseudophryne corroboree. The sequence continues at coordinate 330,551,436 of NC_086450.1, read as the reverse complement.
ACACTGGCGAGGTGGCTTCGGATGACGATTTCAGAAGCATATTCTCACGATGATCTTCCTGTACCAGCTAATGGGCCTAATTCTGAGTTGATCGCAGCAGCAAATTTGTTATCAGTTGGGCAAAACCATGTGCACTGCAGGGGGGACAGATATAACATGTGCAGAGAGAGTTAGATTTGGGTGGGGTGTATTCAAACAAATCTAAATTGCAGTGTAAAAAAAAAAGCAGCCATTATTTACCCTGCACAGAAACGAAATAACCCTCCCAAATCTAACTCTCTCTGCAAATGTTATATATGCCCCACCTTCAGTGCACATGGTTTTTCCGAATTGCTAACAAACTTGCTGCTTCAATCAACTCAGAATTACCCCCAATGTCTCTGCTCACTGTACTTGTAAGGTAGGTCCATCATGGGCAGCACAATGTGGTGCTTCAGCAGAACAGATATGATAGGTAGCCACATGGTCTTCCATTAACACATTCATTAGACATTATGCTGTTGTTACCTTTGCCTCTCAGGATGCTGAATTCGGGCAAAAGATTCTCCTGTCCAATCAGGAGCATCCCCACCACTAAATTGCTTTGGGAAATCCCAATGTTATCCTTTGGATAACCTGTGGACCCTGCTGGAGAAATATACGTTATGGTAAGAACCTAACGTTGATAAAGGTATTTCTTCTAAGTCCACAGGATCCACAGGGATCCCACCCTGATGCACCTGATTTGAGGATCCTTTACTCACTAACCTCTTCCTTCTTGTACGGAAGAGTGTGCATGTGTGTTCTTCTCGCCTAATTAGGGCTATCTATGATGCTCCTGCCTTGAGCTTTGGGTAAACAACTGATTTGTCTGAGCTAGGAGGTGGGGATATATGGATGGGCCCGTTGCATGCTGGGAGTCTGAAAAGCTTTGCCCAATTGGTGCAATTCCGCTGTCGCTTCATCATAATCCAATGTTATCCTGTGGATCCTGTGGACTTAGGAGAAATACCGTTATCAACGGTAAGTTCATACCATAACGTATATTTTCCAAATATCACTCTAAGCCTAACCCTAACCTACCTAACACCATGGCCCTCATTCCGAGTTGTTCGCTCGCTATTTTTCTTCGCATCGGTGCGATTTTCCGCTAACTGCGCATGCGCAATGTTCGCACTGCGGCTGCGTCAAGTAAATTTGCTAAGAAGTTTGGTATTTTACTCACGGCATTACGAGGTTTTTTCTTCGTTCTGGTGATCGGAGTGTGATTGACAGGAAGTGGGTGTTTCTGGGCGGAAACTGGACGTTTTATGGGTGTGTGTGAAAAAACGCTGCCGTTTCTGGGAAAAACGCGGGAGTGGCTGGAGAAACGGGGGAGTGTCTGGGCGAACGCTGGGTGTGTTTGTGACGTCAAACCAGGAACGAAACTGACTGAACTGATCGCAGTGGCAGAGTAAGTGTCGAGCTGCTCAGAAACTGCTAAGAAATTTCTATTCGCAATTTTGAGAATCTTTCGTTCGCAATTCTGCTAAGCTAAGATTCACTCCCAGTAGGCGGCGGCTTAGCGTGTGCAATGCTACTAAAAGCAGCTTGCGAGCGAACAACTCGGAATGAGGGCCCATGTGTCAACAGTCTGGCTGTCGACACTCACAAAGTAGACCAGGGGTATTCAGCATCTGGCCCTCCGGGTGATATAAAACTACACATCCTAGCATGCCTTGCCTCAGTTCTGCTATTTGGGCATGCTAAAACTGTGGCAGTGCATGCTGAAATGTGCAGTTGCACAGCAGCTGGAGGGCTGCATGCTGAAAACCCCCTGATGTAGACATTATGGAGCAGATTCTGTGATAAAACAAAGCAAAATAAAAGTTAATGTGTCTGTGACAAATAATGCTTCAATGCAAGTACACATTTCTTTTTGCATGCGCTGTAAATAGCACAAATGTGCTAGTTGTTAGGAAAATTTGTTGTCCAACCATAATGGCTCCCACACTTACCCCAGCGGCCGATCCCCCTATCAGAAGGCTGTCCTGTCTCTTTTGCAGTGGGAGTCATTGCGGTGCTCACATATATTATGTAGATTTATATGGATCTTTGTATGCTTAAATAATTTATATTTCATATAATTCTTCTACATATACAGTATCAGGTCACTGATTGTTTCCATAGATGTTTTGTAAAACATAATATGTCATTACAGAATTCGGTCATAAATATTTAAGATGGCTGCTCCACCATCCTATTACATTTATTTTCTTAACTTACAGAAGAGATCCTGGGAGAAATAATAAGTTTCCATGTTTTGCAAAGTCGACAACTTTCGGAAATTGTTTTGAAAACAGCAGTGTTACATAAAGGTAAAGCCCACTGGGGTTGTACCTTTTATAAAACTGGCGTTTTAAAAACGGCTAGCAAAAAGCAACAAAAATGTATCAATATTAGAAACTACCGCATTTCCCCTATCTAAAAAGACATATCTGTGGATTCATGCTTTAATGTCTACAACATATGGCCAGTATTAGTACCCTTATGCAGTTTATTTTCCTGCTAGACAAAGGATATACAGTATATCCAGTTTGGTCCACTTGCTGGTTCCAACAAGCCTACCATGAAAGCCGCCTACTGTGACCAGCAGCTGCAAGATTCAGAGAGATAGGAAATGATCGGTTGGAAACAATGATGTGTAAAACCTATAAGAAGATTACTTGCTAATAGAGCCTAAAACCCTTCATGCTCTGAACCAATATGTGTTCAGCACAGGAAAAATGCTGAACCCTATTAGCCTATTAGTGATTAAAGGACAGAGCTGGAAAGTGGGATATTCACAAAGAGTAGAAATCCTAATGTTAGTACTGATGTAGCCATCTTCATTTTAGCATTTCCTCTGTTGCAAGGAAGAGGAAACGCAAAAGTCTAAACGCGTAACCTTCTGCAAAATAGAAATTGTCATTCTGATGAATAAATCTCATTCTTTTCTTTTACAGTATTGCATGTCTGCAGTACTTTTCCTGTTCTAACTATGACATTGTGCTATATGTAACACTACATCTTGCCCGCTGAAAATCCAGCCGGTCGGCATGCCGACCAACAGGGACTGTTCCCACTAGTGCCGGGATCCCGGCGTTGGTATTGTGACCGCCGGTCACACATACCCAACCTACATATTACACTGTGTAGCTAGGTACTAGAAGAGCACGACTATTTTCCTTGACAATGCTTGTCTACAGAGAGATACAGAACAGCAAGTGAAATATAAATCTAGCATAATAATTCACCAAGGAGATATAAACAGAATGTGAAAATCAAATTAGTTATAAATAAGATTACTGAGTATATTTCTGCCATTTCATCATGGATGTCCTCTCATATCACAATCTGAGCTACAAATCAACAATATACCAAATTGTTCAAGCTCGCTGGCTAGGTGTCATTCTTGACTGAGAACTGTCACGTTCCCCATACAAAATGTGTAGTCAAATGTTGTTAAGTACATGTAACAAACAACTCAAGAATATGCACATATTGCATATACGGCACTGTTAAAAACCTGAATTCCTGCACTAATAACCTCCTACAGGGATAACTGCATTCCCTTACTTACTGGTCTTCCTCTAACCAGACTTTCACACTAAGGGGCCTGATTCTGAGTTGGATGCAGTCGTGTCCAAATGTGCGTCCATTGCGGCAGCCTGTGGACTAAAAGCCTGATTCAGAGACGGATGGTTTTGCACAACTGCTGTGTACTTGGAAGTGGACATATGCTAATACCTGCAGGAGGTGCCTGAAAGAAAGAGATGCCTCCTGCAAGAATGTCAGATCTGATCAGTGCCTCACCACTCCCAGCAAATGGAGGGCATTGCGAGCGCCGCGCAGCCGCAGTCCTGACCCGTTCACACCGCAGCGAAGAACCGCTGCGTGCGAACGGGTCGGAATAAACCCCCATAGCCCACCCAAATCTAACACTCTCTGCACATGTTACTTCTGCCCCACCTGCAGTGCAACATGGTTTTGCCCATTCATGTGCTTTTTTGTTTGCTAACAAACCTGAATAACTCCCTTTGTTCTCTGAGGGTCTTCCTCCATCATACACATTGGGGTCAATTCTATTCGTCAACTTAAGAATAGCGCCGGGAATTAGCTCCCGACGCTATTCAATTCAGCTCCAGTTAAGTCGGCGATGTCCCGTTCTCGCCGACTAAACAGGTTGAATTGTCGGGAGAACGGGCATTCTCCGACTTAACTCCCCGGCGCGAGGATGATTCCCGACAGAATCAGCCTCGCGCCGGCCGCGAGGCAGCACTTTTGTCGGGTTTCTTCTCTCATCCCCCGGGGATGAGAGAAGAATTCCCGACAATTGCGGGTCACTAGCAGCTGAATCGAATAGTGTCGGGAGCTAATTCCCGGCGCTATTCTTAAGTTGCCGAATAGAATCGACCCCAGAGGACCATTTTTTTGTGCGTGTCATTTTCAATTCTTACAACTAGTTCCCGAAATCAGTGAAATAATAACAGTAGTAAATAATACAAGCCTCTGAAGACTTATGCAGAGTATAAATCTCATACCAACTTTTAGTTTTAGTACTGGTACCTTTCATCATAAGAAAGTTAAAAAAAGCACCACTGAAAACTCACAAATTTGGGCTAGCTAGCCTATCAAATTTCCAACCAAACTTATTATCTTCCCCCCAATAACCACCCTACACAGGTTACTCAACTTACATTTAAGGCCCCCATCCACTAGTCCGATTTGGGCAGTTTTCTTCAGATTTCGACGCATCTGACCGTCAAATCTGAAGAAAAGTGTCACATCGGATGGCTCTTCCGATCCGATGCGCACTCCCGTGTCAGATATGTCTGAACTACAAATCTCTGAGGCTGCCCCAACTATTTATCGGAATCTGAAGAAAACAGGTGAACATCGGATTGTTTTTTTTACTTCAGATGTATCTGATCAGATTCATCTGAAGCGTCACTTGACTGGCATCTGCCTAGCCACTCCCACCCACCAAGAGGGGGAACAGCGGCAGCAGCAGCATCAGATCAATCGCATGTAGCATGTGTGCATCAGATATATCTGATGTGATCTGGCACATGATATATCGCATCAGATACATCTGAAGTGAATGTAGTGAAAATTAAGCCCAGGGTCAGATCCGATTCCCGGGAAGCTCCCGGGAGAGCTCAAGAGAAATTTGATGAGATCTGCAGTTCAGACAAGTTTGAGTAGTGGATGGCCACCTTTACTGTCTTGCAAACTTCTGACAGCAACATTGTTATTGATGACTGGATCATATACACGAACTCCCCCCAAAGCACTTTGAAACATGACTGCATCAATTATGTAATCTGTGGCACTGAACATCATGTGTCAAACTCATATTCTCTTATAAGCTTGTGAGAAAGGCCCACCTCCTTCCAACTTTAATGTTCTCTTTTTTCATTACCATGCTTACTGCAGACCCTCCAACATGACCCGCCCCCACTAGGTACAAAATGCTCTGTTTCTGGACTTAACTCTTAATTTATGATTTCCATCACCTGTGTTGAACTAGTTAGATGATAAGAAAGCTGTTTCTTCACAGGTGATGGCAATAATAAATTAAGAGGGAAGTCCAGAAACAGAGCATTTTGTACCTAGTGGGGCGGGTCATGTTGGAGGGTATGTTACTTCCATCTGTAAAGTGCTGCAGAGTAAAACACAGACAGTGGTGTAACTCACCAGGGAAGGTGGGTCTTACAGTAGCGGCTGGTGGGGTAGATCCCACAGCTACAGACCCTGGAACTGCTGCACCTCTTGCTACTACATTAGCTGTGCCAGAGGCGCAGATTTCTACTGAGGCATCTGTACATTACATGTAATACTGCACATCTCAGCATATGCAAACACACAGTGTGCATAAGGAAGCCGTATGCTATAGATTGGTGGTTCTTAAACACAGTCCTCAGGACCCCACACAGGTCATGTTTTCCAGGTCACCCAGCAGGTACACTGTGGGTCACCAATTGTCACATTTTAAAAATTCACAGGTGACCTGGAAATCATGACCTGTGTGAGGTCCTGAGGACCAAGTTTGAGAACAATAGCAGATCTTGCCACGGGCAAGCAGGACTTTGGACCGGGGCGCCGTGGCAAGATCCCCTACTGGTGCCGTGCGCGATGACATCCCCCTACAGGGGGCATAACTGACCATGCCCCTTCCCCATGAAGCCACGCCCCTATTTTTGACACACGCCTACGCTGCGCACTAACCCTGTTTTGCCTGTCGGGGGGAGGGGCGCCGGGCACCTAAGGAAACTTTCGCCCTGGGTGCCACAAGGTCTAGAACCGGTCCTGTCTGAGAACTTGTGCTATAGATAACCAGCAATATTCTATATATAATACCACAAAAGTACAGCTAAAACAAAAAAGCACAAGGAATTACAAATGTCATTTATATTTTATGCAGAAATATACATGAAGCAATGCAGTTTATAAAGAAAGGGAAGAACTTCTATACATAAACAGCTGTAAATAAATATATTTATTCTAACATACTGCATACCTCCCAACATGACCCTCGCCAGGAGACAGAATGCTCTGCTCCTGTACTTCCCTGCATGATTGCCAGCACCTGTACTGAAACGCCTTTCTTTTCCATTCACCTGTTCAAAACAGGTGCCGGCAATCATACATTAAGACAAAAGTCCAGAAGTAAAGCACTGTGTTCCTCCAGGAGAGGGTCATGTTGAGAGGTAGGAAACTGTAATAAACTTAAAAATCAAGTTATGAAGGAGTGTAGCAGCTGGCACTCCGTAGCGTGTAGCTGTATGATACGGCTAATAAGTATATGTGCTGGGATCCTGATAACAGCTTTCCCTGGATTTCCGTAATGTATACACATTACACCCACTGCTAGTAAACGTATGGCGTAACATGTCCAACACTAAACTAAGCAGAGACGAGCCTCCAATCCTATTACACTACAAGGTAATCTCGCTACCTTCATTAAACGAGGTGAAAGTCCTATTCCGGGCCCTGAGAAACACTTCCCGGTCCTCCGCCATTGCTTACAGTAGGTGACTAGTAACAGCAGCTGCCCTGCACACAGCGATCCCCGGGTGGCGTACACCGCAGCAGCAACTACACACTGCTGAGGGTATTACAGTAGTCCTGGCTGTCAGCAGTGCTCTTCCTCATGCATCGGCAATCCATTCGTGTTGCCTGTCTGCGCTGGGATGGAAGGATCAGGCACATTTCTGTATAGTATGGATTGATCAGCCTGGGATTGTAAACTGCTGGTCTCGTTGGAACATGTAGTACTAGTAGTTGTGGGGAGAGGAACTGAATCTGTACAGAGAACAATTAGCTGTAGCTTACTGTATATTTAGGACATTAAATAGCTATGCACATACCTCCCAACATGACCTTCTCCAAGAGGGACAGAATGCTCTGCTTCTGGACTTCCCTCTTAATTTATGATTGTCTGCACCTATGTTGAACAATTTAATGGATAAGAAAGGTGTTTCAGCACAGGTGATGGCAATCATATATTAAGAGGAAAGTCCAGGAGCAGAGCATTCTGTCCCTCCTGGAGAGGGTCATGTTGGGAGGTATGTATGCATGTCTAAGCACCCAGCTTTACAGAGCGGAAGGAAGTTAAGAATGTGGAATGATACTTGGTATGTAGCTGGAGTCAGATTTATACTACTGTACAAATTTTGATGCTTGATAAATTTAAAGGATATGATACGAGCTTAACGGGATCCGGTCACTAGGTCGACAGTGTCTAGGTCGACCACTATTGGTCGACAATAACTAGGTCGACAGGGTTTCTAGGTCGACAGGGTCTCTAGGTCGACAGGTCAAAAGGTCGACCTGAGTTTTTCACGGTTTTTTTCTTTTTTTGAACCTTTTCATACTTAACGATCCACATGGACTACGATTGGAATGGTAATCTGTGCCGAGCGAGCAGTAGCGGAGCGAGGCACCTTGCCCGAAGCATGGCGAGCGAACACGGTGCACTAATTGGGGTTCCCGGTCACTCTACGAAGAAAACGACACAAACCCCCCATAAAAAACTCATGTCGACCTTTTGACCTGTCGACCTAGACCATGTTCACCTAAAGACCCTGACAACCTAGAGACCCTGTCGACCTAGTTACTGTCGACCCAATAGTGGTCGACCTAGTTACTATCTACCTTCCATACCACACCCGAGCTTAACATATCATATTGTGCGCGTTAAACTTGTAAATGCTGTATGCTCAGTCACATATAATTCTCTTACGTCCTAGAGGATGCTGGGGTCCATATTAGTACCATGGGGTAGACGGGCCCACCAGGAGCCATTGGCAGGAGCCAATGTGGGCTGGCTCCTCCCTCTATGCCCCTCCTACCAGACTCAGTTTAGAAAATGTGCCCTGAGGTGCCGGTCACAGCTAGGGGAGCTCTACAGAGCTTTCTTAGTAAAAGTTTATTTAGAGTTTTTTATTTTACAGGGAGGCTGCTGGCAACAGCCTCCCTGCATCGAGGGACTGAGGGGGGGAGCAGTGTCCGCCCTGCGAGGTCTGAGCCACTGTTTCTGCTGACTGGACACTGAGCTCCTGAGAGGATAGATCGCTCCCCACCGCAGGGGAACGCTCACCCCAGCAGCATGCCGCCACCCCCTTGCAGAGCTGAAGAGTGGCGAGTGAGTCACCGACCCCCCCAACAAGCAAGGGGTCGGTGTGAAGATAGCGGCTACAGGGTAGCGGTACTTAGGTGCGGCGCTTGGAGGGGCACCCTGAGCCAGCGCCTGTCCCTACACTGACCTAATTCAGCCTGTCGGGGTATGCGGATCTCAGCCAGCACAAAAAACCTCAGGCCAGTATAATCTTGAAGAGCGGGAAGACAGCGCCATTGAGGGGGCGGAGCTTCTCCTCAGAGTGGACCCAGCAGCGTTTCAGCGCCATTTTCCTGCCTGCAGTCGGATGCAAGTGGAAGAACAGTCCCTCCAGTGCAGCTCCAGCTTTCTGTACGGTACCAAGGGGTTGTAGAAGGGAGGGGAGACTGTGTCACCTATTAAGGGACACAGTCAGTGCTGGTTAGGGGCTCCCTATACCTGTAATAGCGCTGTGTGTGGGTTGGCTCCAATCTCTGTGTCTCTCTGCCATTCTTGGGGGGGGGGGGGGACTCTGTCTGCCCTATACCCTGTGTGTATGTGGGGTGCATCAGCAAACATGTCTAGAGACTCTGTTTCATATGCTGCAGAGGATTTATCTTCTCATGAAGATCCCATACCATGTAATCAGGATTGCACTGTTGTAGCGCAGATCCCAGCTAGAGAACCAGAGTGGTTAGCCTCTCTTAGGGGGACTATTTCTCACATTTCTGAGAGGGTTGCAAGAACTGAGCATGTAACGCAGGCATTGCAATCCACTATGGTTGTGTGGTCTGATACTGATTCCTCAGGGTCCCCTGCGGTACATTCTCACAAACGTGCACTTGCCAACATTATGCAGGCTGACACAGACACCGATTCTGACACTGCAGACGGTGACGGGGATGTATTGAGGGGGACAGCATCGCTTACTAAGGGGGTGCAGTTGATGATTGGGGCCGTACGGGATGTGTTGCATATTTCTGACACACCACCTGAGCAGGTAGAGGAGGCCTTTTTCACGGACAATAAGAAGGTCCCTCTTACCTTCCCAGCATCTAAGGAATTAAATGCTATATTTGAAAAGGCATGGGAAAATCCAGAGAAAAAATTCCGGATCCCTAAAAGGGTCTTGGTTGCTTTTCCATTCCCAGAGGATGATAGGAAAAAATGGGAGTCTCCGCCTATAGTTGACGCCTCTGTCTCCAGGCTGTCAAAACAAGTGGTGTTACCAGTCCCGGGTTTTACCGCGTTGAAGGACCCGGCGGATCGCAAGGTGGATGCACGCTCTAATCCATTTACACAGCTTCAGGGGCTATTCTGCGGCCTACTATTGCCTGTGCATGGATTTCTAAAGTTATTGCCAGGTGGTTAGTCACTCTGCAGGAGGACTTGACTACGATGGATAAAGGTGACGTTGATTTGTTTTTACGTAACATTCAGGATTCTGCAGGGTTCCTGAAGGTTCCATGAAGGACCTGGGTTCCATGGTTGCAGGGATCTCCTCTATGTCCGTCTCGGCTCACAGGGGTCTCTGGCTGCGCCAATGGTCTGCGGACGCGGAATCCAGAAAAATGTGGAGGGCCTGCCATATACAGGTCAGGCTTTGGGGAGGCGCTGGATTGCTGGATTGCCACGGCTACCGCGGGTAAGTCTCCTTTCTCCCCTCAGCTGCACCGGCTACGAAGAAGCCTTTTACTTTCAACACGTCACAGTCCTTTCGGCCCACGAGGCCTAGAAAGAACAAGCCTTCTCATGCCTTCTTCAGAGGTGGTCGTGCTAAAGTAATAAAGCCTGCTCACGCAGGTTCCCAAGACCAGAAACCTGCTTCTGGTGCCTCCAAGTCCTCCGCATGACGATGGACCGCACAGCCTGGAGGTAGGTCAGGTGGGAGCAAGTCTCCGGCATTTCAGCCACGTCTGGGTGTCGTCTGGCCTGGACCCTTGGGCACAGGATATAGTGTCCAGGGGGTACAGACTGGAGTTTCAAACTCTCCCACCTCACCATTTCATCATATCAGGCTTGCCGGCTTTGCCGGCAGACAGAGCAGTTTTTCTGGAAGCTATCCGAAAATTGGTAGTGTCCGAGGTCATTGTTCCAGTTTTGCCTCATCTGCGGAACAAAGGTTACTATTCAAACCTTTTCGTGGTACCGAAGCCGGATGGTTCTGTATGGCCATTTCTGAACCTAAAGTCCTTGAACCCTTATCTCAGGGAGTTCAAGTTCAAGATGGAGTCTCTGAGAGCTGTCATCTCAGGGCTGACTGAGGGGGAGTTCCTTATGTCCCTGGACATCAAGGATGCGTACCTACATATTCCCATTTGGTCGCTGCATCAGGCCTATCTCAAGTTTGCACTTTAAGATGATCACTATCAGTTTCAGGCACTGCCGTTCGGTCTCTCCACGGCACCTAGAGTCTTCACCAATGTGATGGCAGAGATGATGGTTCTCCTCTGCAAGAAGGTGGTGAACAAAACTCCGTATCTGGACGATCTCCTGATAAAGGCGTCATCCAGGGAGAAGTTGTTAAGATCCATTGCTCTCGCAACACATCTGCTGAAGGAGCACGGTTGGATCCTGAACCTTCCAAAGTCTCATCTGTAGCCGACAAGGAGGCTGTCTTTGCTGGAGATGATCCTAGACACGGAGGTGCAGAGGGTGTTTCTACCGGTGGAGAAAGCATTGGTGATTCAAACAATGGTCCGGGATGTCTTGAAGCCTTCCTGGGTATCGGTTCATCAGTGCATCTGCCTGCTGGGGAAGATGGTTGCCTCCTACAAGGCTCTGCAGTACGGATGGTTTCATTACCGATCCTTTCAGCCGGATCTCTTGGACCAGTGGTCGGGATCTCATCTACATATGCACCAGAGGATACGTCTGTCGTCGAAAGCCAGGATTTCGCTCCTCTGGTGGCTACAACTACCACACCTTCTGGAAGGCCGAAGGTTAGGAGTTCAAAACTGGATCCTTCTTACTACGGATGCAAGTCTAAGAGGTTGGGGAGCAGTCGCTCAGGGAGAAACCTTCCAAGGAAGGTGGTCGAATCAAGAATCCCTTCCGATAAACATCCTGGAGCTAAGGGCAGTCTACAACGGCCTTCTTCATGCAGCACACCTTCTAAAGGACAGAGCTGTTCAGGTGCAGTCGGATAACGTGACCACAGTGGCCTACATAAACCGACAAGGCGGAATGAAGAGCAGGGCTGCAATGTCAGAGGTGTCAAGAATCCTCCTCTGGGCAGAAAGGCACGCAGTGGCGATGTCAGCAATCTTCATTCCGGGAGTGGACAACTGGGAAGCATACTTCCTCAGCAGACACGATCTCCATCCAGGAGAATGGGGCCTCAATCCGGAGGTGTTTAAGGAAGTAACCGGTTGGTGGGGGGTTTCTTACATAGACATGATGGCCTCTCGCCTCAACAAGAAGCTACAGAGGTACTGTTCCAGGTCAAGAGACCCGCAGGCAGTGGCGGTGGACGCACTGGTAACACCGTGGGTGTTCACGTCAGTGTATCTGTTCCCTCCACTTCCTCTGATTCCAAAAGTTCTTCAACTTATAAAAAGAACAAAGGTTCTGGCAATCCTCATTGCTCCGGACTGGCCAAGGAGGGCTTGGTACGCGGATCTGCTGTATCTACTGCTGGAAGATCCAAGGCCCTTACCTCTTCGGGAGGATCTGCTACTGCAGGGGCCGTTCGCTTATCAAGACTTACCACGGCTACGTTTGACGGCATGGCGGTTGAGCACCAGATCTTAGCTCGGAAGGGTATCCCGAGCGAGGTGATTCCTACCCTGATACAGGCTAGGAAGGGGGTAACGTCTAAACATTACCATCGCATTTGGAAAAAATATGTGTCTTGGTGTGAGTCCAAGAAATTTCCTGCGGTGGAGTTTCAACTTGGTCGTTTTCTCCTTTTCCTGCAAGCAGGTGTGGATATGGGCCTGAGATTGGGTTCTATCAAGGTCCAGATCTCGGCTTTGTCCATATTCTTCCAAAAACAATTGGCTGTCCTCCCTGAGGTTCAGACCTTTTTGAAAGGGGTTCTGCACATCCAGCCTCCCTTTGTGGCGCCAACGGCACCCTGGGATCTTGATGTGGTATTACAGTTCCTGCAATCGGATTGGTTTGAGCCTCTCCAGGAGGCTGAACTCAAGTTTCTCACGTGGAAGGCCGTCACTTTGTTGGCCTTAGCTTCTGTTCGACGCGTGTTGGAATTGGGGGCTTTATCCTGTAAAAGTCCCTATCTGATCTTCCGTGAAGACAGGGCGGAACTCAGGACTCGTCCACAGTTCTTGCCTAAGGTTGTTTCAGCTTTTCATATCAATCAACCTATTGTGGTGCCAGTGGCTACTGACTCCTCAGTTGCTTCAAAGGCCTTGGACGTTATAAGGGCTTTGAAGATTTATGTGAAGAGGACGGCTCGTCATAGAAAATCTGACTCACTCTTTGTCCTCTATGATCCCAAGTAAATTGGGTGCCCTGCTTCTAAGCAGTCAATTTCACGCTGGATCAGGTTCACCATCCAGCACGCATATTCTACGGCAGGATTGCCATGTCCAAAATCTGTAAAGGCCCACTCTACTCGTAAGGTGGGTTCTTCCTGGGCGGCTGCCCGGGGTGTCTCGGCTGTACAGCTTTGCCGAGCAGCTACTTGGTCTGGATTGAACACGTTTGCTAATTTTTACAAGTTTGATACTTTGGCCTCTGATGACCTCAAGTTTGGTCAAGCAGTTCTGCAGGAGCCTGCGCGCTCTCCCTCCCGTTCTGGGAGCTTTGGTACATCCCCATGGTACTAATATGGACCCCAGCATCCTCTAGGACGTAAGAGAAAATAGGATTTTAATTACCAACCGGTAAATCCTTTTCTCTTACTCCGTAGAGAATGCTGCAGCGCTTCGTTTTCCTGCATTGATGTTATAGTTCAGTACTGCCTGGTTCCTAGGTAAGTTCTGCGTGGTTTACTATTTCAGTACTGTTTCAGCTGTTGCTGTATTTTCGGCATGTTGGCCGGGTTTGCCTGATGTGTGAGCTGGTATGAATCTCGCCACTATCTGTGTATTTCCTTCTCTCAAAGTATGTTGTCTCCTCGGGCACAGTTTCTAGACTGAGTCTGGTAGGACGGGCATAGAGGGAGGAGCCAGCCCACACTGTTAAACTCTTAAAGTGCCAATGGTTCCTGGTGGACCCGTCTATACCCCATGGTACTAATATGGACCCCAGCATCATCTACGGACTACGAGAAAAGAATTTACTGGTAGGTTATTAAAATCCTATTTTTTAGGACTTGCAGCTCCGCCACACTAGTAAAAATTATAAACACTGTAGTGAAGAATAAATGGGACACTCACTAGATTTTGTCATGCACTTAAAAAGAAGTTTTAATCCAAAATTCAAAGCATGTTACAAGGAGGTCTCAAACGTTTTTTTATCAAAGAAGGATCTTCGTCAGGAGGCGCACAACTATGCGCAAGTACAGTGCTAAAGTGCATCCATCACCAGTCTCCAGCAGAGGTGCAAATACTGACTGCCATGTCCCCATATGTACCATTAGCAATCACAGTGGTTCCAAACCACAGCCAATCCACGTCACCCCATCAATAATGTTAACTCTTTTACTTACCAACATATTAAACATAATGCAAAGGAATCAAAAAACAAATGGAAAAGCGCTCGAAATCTGTAGTAGATATATTTTTTGTTTTTTATTTAAAAGAAAAAATTTTTATATCACATATAACAAACCATTTGATACTGGCTAGCACCATTCACACATATAAAATATGCTCCATAGTCTAAAAATTATTAGATATATAAATTACAAAATGTACCACCACAGAGCAAAATACTGCAAGACTATTCTGCAACAAAACAAAAAGAAAAAACTCTTTTGCTGCGCCTGTGTATAATGATCTATTTGTAAATAAATGTGAATTGAACCACGGATCTTATGGAATGGGGAAGACACGTTCGCCACTATGAGGAGATGTGCGATACTCCTAAAAGTTTGATCAAATTATAAATTAAAAATAGAGGCGCTCATGAGAAACACATTCCAAAATATCACAGGTTCAGTATCAGCCAAGGAATAAATAATAATAAAGAAATATAAAATACATATATTTATTAATAGTAATATAAAAATACTATTTCATAATGGATAATTCAATATTCCATATGATTTTAGCAAGATATATCAGATACAGAAATTTAAAAATAGCATGGATTATCTAAATCCTAAGTATATTAATATGTTTAAGAAATCACTGAACAGTATGGATCAAAAAGTATGTATCAGAGTGTTACAGTCTCTTGGAGAAACACTGTTGCCACAGCTGCTACAAGTGAATCATAAATGTGTCACATTGACTGCACGTATTGATAGTCAGCATGGATAAATGTATAAGATACCTCTCCACAAGGGCTGGTGAACCCGAGCGTCCCCGGGTAAGTCCAAAATTTGCCCAGTAATTAAAGAAGCTGGAAGGTACGTGGGATATCTGGATCTTTCAGCCAGCTGCACCGATTCTTGGTTACCCTGCTTGTTACACCTTGCAGGTGCTTCGTGCCGGTGATTGTAACAGCAAATTGTGTGGCTGCTGGATCGGGTGGTATATTGAGCCCAGGTGTAAATATGCGTACCTTCCAATCTACCTGGACGTGCACCGTCCGCCGGTAGAAACCGAGGTGGAGAGCGCTGGAGATGATTGCCGTGTAGCGCTGGAGATGATGTCCGTGCGGCGTCTGCAGCTGATAGTGCGGCCACGTAGAAAGCCGTCCACGGCTGTTGTTGGTAAGGCCGGGTGGAATGGCTATGGCTTGAGTGCGTCCTGAATGAAATTGTTCAGTGATTTCCAAAAAGAAGGAGGAGTCCTGACGCGTTTCGTCACGTGACCCGTGACTTTTTCAAAGATGACTCCTCTTTGCACAGTGTGTGTAATTTAAAGGGCTCTCAATTGTGCCTCCACAGATGTAACTGATCAGTATAATTAAACATCAATGATAACACATGTACTTGCATACAAAGAATTCCTTGGCTGTTTAGATAACAATTTATCTGGTTTGAATATCTTAAAGTTTAACCAACCTGATAAAATAAATTATAATATATAAAAAACAAATCTACTGGCGGAGCTAACACAAAGGTACACAAAAATCAAAAAACAAAATAAAAAATAAATAAATAAAAATAAAAAATATATAAAAAAAAAACAAATGAAAATAGTGTGTCATAGACATAAGCATTGATAATATATTATATCTAAACATATATCGCGGCTATATTTTACAATGTCAACTCTTGATACTGTAAACTAATAACTATATTGGGAATTATCTAAACCTTATATGGTGACAAAAGCACCCATATTCATTATGAAAAAAGGGACCATAATAAGAAATAGATTTATATATAGAATATACAGGAGGACTTTTATAACTAAAAACTGTCATTTATAAGTCCATACCAACTGATTAAAAATAAAAAATATAAAATATAGGATAACATAAAAAGTTGACATAATGATAATGTCAGACACTATGTCAACATTATCCAAACATATATAAAAATATATCTTGTGTAAAGTCATATAAAATATGAAATTGTGAGTCATGGTCATAATGGGTCATGATTATGCTGATAATCCTACTGGACGTATAATTATTTGTAGAATATCGAAAAGAGATCTATAGTGTATAAATGCCTATGATTAAAGCAAAATACACTATTATATAGTATGATGGAAATAAAACCCTATACATATTTAAATTCTACATTTATATTAATATAACTGCTCACTTACATAAACCAGAATGACAGAGGAATATGACAAAGGAAGAAAAAGGACATCACCAATCAATTTCAATAAACTCATTGAGGCCACCAGGAACAAGTGACCCCATTCTGTGAATCCAAAAATTCTCCCGATGAAAGATTTTATGGGATATTTGTCTCCCCGGGGTGATTCAAAGAAATGCACATTGTTCTGGATATAAGAGCATGTGGTGCAGTGTCCTGCACCACATCTATAACAACCATTAGGTGTACTCTTGAGCCAGGAGACAGATGTATTTTGTGTATTATTATTAATTCCCACTCTTTTATCGACAAACAGGCTGGGGGCTAGGTGTTGTGTCAAATTTTCCGATCTTCTAAAAATGACGGAAGGAGAGTGTCCTATGACTGGTTTAAGGATCTTATCTGTCAATAAGATAGGAAAATTATTGGTCAGGACCTTTTTTATTCTTCCAGAGGCACTATTGTATTTAGAGAAGAAGTGTGGTAAATCTTCTTTAATGCTCTTATATCCAGAACAATGTGCATTTCTTTGAATCACCCCGGGGAGACAAATATCCCATAAAATCTTTCATCAATTGCAACAGCGAATATATTATCTATATGCTGGTTTGCCCCTGTGGGCTCCAGTATATAGGGAGAACGATGCGTAAGCTGAAAGTTCGCTTTCTAGAACATAGACGAAACATCACAAAGGGATTTTTGAATCATGGGGTCTCAAAACATTTCCTTCATTTCCACAACAAAGATCCAAAAGATCTGAAGCTAATTGGCCTTGAGACCATTAGCCTCACTTGTAGGGGGGGGAGACAGATTTAGCAAGCTCTGTCGTCGGGAGAATTTTTGGATTCACAGAATGGGGTCACTTGTTCCTGGTGGCCTCAATGAGTTTATTGAAATTGATTGGTGATGTCCTTTTTCTTCCTTTGTCATATTCCTCTGTCATTCTGGTTTATGTAAGTGAGCAGTTATATTAATATAAATGTAGAATTTAAATATGTATAGGGTTTTATTTCCATCATACTATATAATAGTGTATTTTGCTTTAATCATAGGCATTTATACACTATAGATCTCTTTTCGATATTCTACAAATAATTATACGTCCAGTAGGATTATCAGCATAATCATGACCCATTATGACCATGACTCACAATTTCATATTTTATATGACTTTACACAAGATATATTTTTATATATGTTTGGATAATGTTGACATAGTGTCTGACATTATCATTATGTCAACTTTTTATGTTATCCTATATTTTATATTTTTTATTTTTAATCAGTTGGTATGGACTTATAAATGACAGTTTTTAGTTATAAAAGTCCTCCTGTATATTCTATATATAAATCTATTTCTTATTATGGTCCCTTTTTTCATAATGAATATGGGTGCTTTTGTCACCATATAAGGTTTAGATAATTCCCAATATAGTTATTAGTTTACAGTATCAAGAGTTGACATTGTAAAATATAGCCGCGATATATGTTTAGATATAATATATTATCAATGCTTATGTCTATGACACACTATTTTCATTTGTTTTTTTTTTATATATTTTTTATTTTTATTTATTTATTTTTTATTTTTTTATTTTGTTTTTTGATTTTTGTGTACCTTTGTGTTAGCTCCGCCAGTAGATTTGTTTTTTATATATTATAATTTATTTTATCAGGTTGGTTAAACTTTAAGATATTCAAACCAGATAAATTGTTATCTAAACAGCCAAGGAATTCTTTGTATGCAAGTACATGTGTTATCATTGATGTTTAATTATACTGATCAGTTACATCTGTGGAGGCACAATTGAGAGCCCTTTAAATTACACACACTGTGCAAAGAGGAGTCATCTTTGAAAAAGTCACGGGTCACGTGACGAAACGCGTCAGGACTCCTCCTTCTTTTTGGAAATCACTGAACAATTTCATTCAGGACGCACTCAAGCCATAGCCATTCCACCCGGCCTTACCAACAACAGCCGTGGACGGCTTTCTACGTGGCCGCACTATCAGCTGCAGACGCCGCACGGACACGGCAATCATCTCCAGCGCTACACGGCAATCATCTCCAGCGCTCTCCACCTCGGTTTCTACCGGCGGACGGTGCACGTCCAGGTAGATTGGAAGGTACGCATATTTACACCTGGGCTCAATATACCACCCGATCCAGCAGCCACACAATTTGCTGTTACAATCACCGGCACGAAGCACCTGCAAGGTGTAACAAGCAGGGTAACCAAGAATCGGTGCAGCTGGCTGAAAGATCCAGATATCCCACGTACCTTCCAGCTTCTTTAATTACTGGGCAAATTTTGGACTTACCCGGGGACGCTCGGGTTCACCAGCCCTTGTGGAGAGGTATCTTATACATTTATCCATGCTGACTATTAATACGTGCAGTCAATGTGACACATTTATGATTCACTTGTAGCAGCTGTGGCAACAGTGTTTCTCCAAGAGACTGTAACACTCTGATACATACTTTTTGATCCATACTGTTCAGTGATTTCTTAAACATATTAATATACTTAGGATTTAGATAATCCATGCTATTTTTAAATTTCTGTATCTGATATATCTTGCTAAAATCATATGGAATATTGAATTATCCATTATGAAATAGTATTTTTATATTACTATTAATAAATATATGTATTTTATATTTCTTTATTATTATTTATTCCTTGGCTGATACTGAACCTGTGATATTTTGGAATGTGTTTCTCATGAGCGCCTCTATTTTTAATTTATATTCTGCAACAAAGTCTCTTTATCTTATACTGCTGTGGGATTATGTATCACCTGGAATAGGCTGCAGAATTTATCTGTAACAAAGTCTCCTTTGCTTAAGTCTCAATAACACTAGGTAGCACCTAAAGTGTTTAATATCCAGCACCTGAGAGTTGTTAGCTGTTAGAGTTGTTAATTAGCCTTTAGGCGTCCTTCAGCTTTATAATTATACTTCGCTGAAAACTCTCGCTGAGTTAATAGACACAGTTCATGCGTATTCATGCAGTATTAGTAGACATCATGCAAATGCTCATAACAGGTTAGTTTACCATATATGCCAATATGGAAATTGGAATAACCTCAGTTAATCAGCGGAGTTGATGGTATTCCTCCCGGCTGGAGCTCCTCCCGGCAGCCTTATCTGGAGTCCATATACATTGCCTTTATAGCACTTTGTCCCTCTTCTAATTGCTTTGTGGGGTCTGCAACACGCTGGCCAGCGGATGTGGTATTTGAAAGCTGTATTCCGTGTGTTTAGGAGATGTACAGACGCATTTCCCCGCCTTCAGTAGCGCGGCGGCTTCACCACTGATGAAGCTGCCGAGCTACTGAAGGCGGGGAAACGCGTCTGTACATCTCCCAAACACACGGGATACAGCTTTCAAATACCACATCCGCTGGCCAGTGTGTTGCAGACCCCACAAAGCCATTAGAAGGGGGACGGAGTGCTATAAAGGCAATGTATATGGACTCGAGATAAGGCTGCCCGGAGGAGCTCCAGCCGGGAGGAAAACCATCAACTCCGCTGATTAACTGAGGTTATTCCATATTGGCATATATGGTAAACTAACCTGTTATGAGCATTTGCATGATGTCTACTAATACTGCATGAATACGCATGAACTGTGTCTATTAACTCAGCGAGAGTTTTCAGCGAAGTATAATTATAAAGCTGAAGGACGCCTAAAGGCTAATTAACAACTCTAACAGCTAACAACTCTCAGGTGCTGGATATTAAACACTTTAGGTGCTACCTAGTGTTATTGAGACTTAAGCAAAGGAGACTTTGTTACAGATAAATTCTGCAGCCTATTCCAGGTGATACATAGTCCCACAGCAGTATAAGATAAAGAGACTTTGTTGCAGAATAGTCTTGCAGTATTTTGCTCTGTGGTGGTACATTTTGTCATTTATATATCTAATAAGTTTTAGACTATGGAGCATATTTTATATGTGTGAATGGTGCTGGCCAGTATCAAATGGTTTGTTATATGTGATATAAAATTTTTTTCTTTTAAATAAAAAACAAAAAATATATCCACTACAGATTTCGAGCGCTTTTCCATTTGTTTTTTTATTCTGTTTTTAATTATAGGGAGGTTTTTTCCAATTACCCCAGGGAAAGCAGCTGAATCTCTGTAAAATAGTGGCGCCAGGAGTCTCTGTGTCTATTCTCATAATGCCAAGGAGGTTCAGAGAGGGCTCAATAGAGGATATTAATGTTAATGGGAAGTGGTGTTCGACCACAGGAACGCACCCACATCACTTCCAGTCTCAACGTGACTTCCGCATTCCATCTGGAGCGCAGGGTCCACGACTTCTGCATTCCAACTGAAGCGCAGTATATAATTGCTTTAATGATGTTATAAGCAATAAAAATATGAACTATCAACTTAGTATAACACACTGATGTTGGGCAACATTCTTCCAGATCCCCCGATGATGGCATTTAGACGTGGGGAAAATGTAAAACAGCTCCTGATGCATCCATCATATTCGGCTCAAATGAAAGACCACCTGGCTGAACACGCGCAAACCAGTTCCATGTTAACCAGTGGAACTTTCCCAGAACCACAGAGTGATAGCCCAGTACACACAAAATACAAACTTCACTGCAGAATGGACCACGTTATATACCTACTTCTGTGCCCTAGTGGCCCAGACAGACTTGATGATGTTGAGATGGATTCAGTATGGAAACCGGGTGGCCAGGATGTTGGTGTTCAGTATCCCAATGCCGGCATCCTGATCACGGCAATCCTGTCACGGTTGAAGTAAGTATCCTAACCGCCCTCCCCTACCCCCTAACCCTCCCTGTTCGCTGCCGTATCATCACTTCCAGGACTCCTTGTTCTTCTTTAAGATTAAAATAGTACTTAATAACATTGGCTGTATGTTTGGGGTTGTTGTCCTGCTGCAGAATAAATTTGTAGCCAATCAGATGCATTCTTGATGGTACTGCATGATGGAAGATCTGTGGTTAGTTCTTCAAGATGTCTGGAACAACTTCCCTGCCGAGTTCCTTCAAAAACTGTGCAAGTGTACCTAAAACAATTGATACCATTTTGAAGGCAAATATTGATTTGAATTAGATTTCTGTCCATTCACTTTGCATTTTGTTAATTGAACAACAAAACTATTAACACTTCCTTTTTGGAAAGGATTTTTACTGTGCAGCATTTTTTCATATCTGTGTATGTATATATATATATATATATATATATATATACCTCCAAACGACCGGCACTCAGTATTCAAATCCACCTACCCCGATGCCTTCCCTGGCTTGCAGGCCACAATATCCTTTGTATAACGGGTGGCACTCGTAAGGGGCTTTAACAAGCATCAAAAAATGACAGAGACAGCGCTCCGGTAACGTTTCAGCTGTATTATAGCTTTCGTCAGACCATACAGAGTAAGAAAACATTACAAACATTTATACCTTACCCCAAACCTCGTGTTACTCGCTCCCTCGTCCGGTGCGCCGGCGGGGGTTGATGACGTCATCACTGATCAGCTGTAGCACCTGCCGCGCACCGGTTACCTCTGCGTTCCACACCGTATCCTCCCTGGCGCAGTGCGCCGGCTAGGGCCGATGACGTCACCACGTCCCAGCTGACCAAACGCGCTCTACTCCCCTCTCCTTCATCGGTTGCCTAGGGAACCAACATAAACAATAATACAACGAATACCGCACAAAGCTGGATTGACATATATAAACATGATCAGCAATTGACAATATTTGCACAAACAGCTCTATTTACTCAGCTACGTGTCACGATCCGGGTATCTGGACGCCATTTCTTACCCATCAGATGCCTCCTAAGGCTGGCTCAGCGCTCCAGGACCGGATCCCATCTGTTATCCTAATGTTCACATTCCTGCATCCTCTCCTGTCTCTCTGAGACGCTGTCACAGTAACGCCTTATTACATCTGGCATGGCGTCTCCCGCGGCCTCCGCCGCCGTCCCTGAGCTTCTGCATGCAGAGTGTCAGAGTGGCGATTACGTCAGCCGCGGCCTCCGCTGTGTCCGCGTGGTTGGATGTGCACTTGTCAGCCTGGCGTCTCCTGTCTCCAGTGGCCGGCGCCGCCATTACTGTTTTCATTACCACATGGATTACAAACCAAACTTCCCTCCAAGTGTCTGCATGGGCGCAGCCATCTTGGATTCTGTCAGCTGATCATTTCCTCCAATCTGTTGTCAGTATTGTTAATCTGCATAATTGCCTAGCCAATCCCTTCCTTGCTGCAGGTATAAATACACTGTGCCTGAGCAAGGAAGGCGTCAGTGCTTTGGTTGTCAAACCTAGTTCCTGTTTGTCTCTCTCCTGTGATTGTCTTCCAGGTTCCAGCTCCTGTCTCAAGACTTCCACCATAGAGACCCGCACCAGCATTCCACCTGCGGTGTAGCCTGACTCTCCAATCCATTGTGGATTCATCTGTTTCCAGCTACAACATTACCTGCTTCCAGCTCAGCTTCCAGCAGAGTACAGCTTCCCTTAAAGGGCCGGTGTCCTTTCTACACTTTACCACTCTCCACCGGTATTATTATTTCTCCGCTCTCAAGTTCTACATTTCAGTTCATATTTCATCGCTCCCAAGTTCATTTATTATTTAACTGGTTCCAGCCAGTATCCACTCCGTGCTAACAACAGTCTGGTTCCAGCCAGTATCCACAGCAGCTGTTTTATCTTCAGCAACCCAGCTTTTCCTGGAACACCAGCTGGCACAATCCTGGGTTATCTCCATTGCTACAGTCGGGCCTGGTAAGGACTTTCCATCTAGAAGATCATAAGAACTATCTCACACTACCAGTGCCCTGTGGCTCCTGCCATCCTGTAGTACCCAGGAACTGTATTTATTCTTTGCTGACTTTTACGTTTTCTTTTACTGCTGCTGTGTTGCGGAGTTGTCATAATAAACATCATTGACTTTTATCCAAGTTGTCGTGGTCACGCCTTCGGGCAGTTATTATTCATGTTACTTACATGTCCAGGGGTCTGATACAACCTCCCAGGTTCCGGTACATCTCAGCCCCTACAACTGAGGCTGCCTCCCGTCAGCTCAGGCCCTCAGTTGTGACAGTAAGCACTGACCTAATGAATCCAGCCGGAGACCAGGATCAAGCGGCCAGGCCGATGCAAGAACTGGCAGCCCGACTAGAACATCAGGAGGCTGCACAGGGCCACATCATCCGCTGTCTCCATGATCTCTCTACTCGGCTGGATGGGATTCAGACAACTCTCCGTGGATCAGGCGCGTCTGGTGCATCAACCACAGTGACTCCAGCTATAACCCCACCCACCTTACCCATTTCTGCTCCACGTCTTCATCTTCCAACGCCAGCAAAATTTGACGGATCTCCAAGATTCTGCAGGGGATTTCTCAACCAGTGTGAGATTCAGTTTGAGCTACAACCTGGCAATATACCCAGTGACCGTACGAAAATTGCCTACATTATTTCTCTTCTCAGTGGCTCAGCCCTTGATTGGGCATCACCGTTATGGGAGAGGTCCGACACCCTGCTATCTTCCTACACTGCCTTCGTGTCAACATTCAGGCGCATCTTCGACGAGCCAGGCCGGGTAACCTCAGCTTCATCCGAGATTCTCCGTTTACGACAGGGGTCACGTACTGTAGGACAATATCTGATACAGTTCCAGATCCTGGCATCCGAACTGGCATGGAACGACGAGGCCCTGTATGCTGCATTCTGGCATGGCTTATCTGAGCGTATTAAAGATGAGTTAGCTACCAGAGACTTACCTTCTAAGTTAGATGAGCTAATCTCACTCTGCACGAAAGTTGATTTACGTTTCAGAGAGAGAGCAACTGAGCGTGGAAGATCATCTGCTCCAAAATCTTCTGCTCCTCCTCCTCGTCAACTGTCACCATCTAAAGATGAGCCCATGCAACTTGGCCGTTCCCGTTTAACTCCTGCTGAGCGCCGAAGACGTCTCTCCGAGTTTCTCTGTCTCTATTGTGCAGCTCCGTCTCACACCATTAATGCCTGTCCCAAACGTCCGGGAAACTCCAAATCCTAGCTCGCCAAGGAGAGGGCCGGCTAGGAGTAATGATCTCCTCTCCATCTCCTCAAGATTGTAATCTCCCAGTCTCGCTTCAAGTTGCTCAACGTTATCGGAACGTCATTGCCCTCCTTGATTCCGGAGCAGCTGGGAACTTTATTACCGAAGCCTATGTTAAACGGTGGTCCCTACCCACCGAGAGACTTCCTTCGTCCATTTCTTTAACTGCCGTGGATGGCAGCAAAATTTTTGATGCAGTTATTTCTTTAAGGACCAGTTCGTCTGAGAGTGGGAGTTCTTCATTCCGAACTTATTTCTTTTTTAGTGATTCCAAGAGCCACACATCCTGTGGTCCTGGGCCTTCCATGGCTCCGTCTTCACAATCCTACAATTGATTGGACGACTACGCAAATCCTGGCATGGGGTTCCTCCTGTGCTGAGACATGTTTGTTTAAAATATTGCCTGTCTGTTCTTCCTCCCCCAGGTCGTCTGATGTTCCACCTCCTCCATATCAAGATTTCACGGATGTGTTCAGTAAAGCTTCTGCTGATATCCTTCCTCCTCATAGAGAATGGGACTGTCCGATTGATCTCGTTCCAGGGAAGGTTCCACCTTGAGGCCGAACTTATCCGTTGTCTCTGCCTGAGACGCATTCTATGGAGGAATATATTAAAGAGAACCTAGCAAAGGGGTTCATTCGACCTTCTTCTTCTCCAGCCGGCGCAGGCTTCTTTTTTGTAAAAAAGAAAGATGGTGGTCTGCGGCCGTGCATCGACTACAGAGGTTTGAACGACATTACCATCAAGAACCGTTATCCTTTACCCCTGATTACTGAGCTCTTTGACAGAGTTAGCGGAGCTACCATCTTTACAAAGCTGGACTTGCGAGGTGCATACAATCTCATCCGGATCCGTGAGGGTGACGAGTGGAAGACCGCCTTTAACACCCGTGACGGACATTATGAGTACCTCGTCATGCCCTTCGGATTGAGCAATGCTCCAGCTGTCTTCCAGCATTTTGTCAATGAGATCTTCAGAGACATTCTATACCGTCATGTCGTGGTCTATCTAGACGATATCCTCATTTTTGCCAACGATTTAGAGGAACATCGTTTTTGGGTTAAAGAGGTTCTGTCCCGTCTCCGTGTCAATCATCTCTATTGCAAATTAGAAAAATGCGTCTTTGAAGTCAAGTCCATTCCGTTTCTAGGGTACATTGTGTCCGGTTCCGGACTAGAGATGGATCCTGAGAAACTACAAGCAATCCAAAATTGGCCGGTACCCTTAACCCTCAAAGGGGTCCAGAGGTTCTTAGGGTTCGCCAACTATTACCGAAAGTTTATACGAGACTTTTCCACTATTGTGGCGCCTATTACTGCTTTCACTAAGAAGGGTGCTAACCCGTCCAAGTGGTCTGAAGAAGCCATGCAAGCATTTCATCTTTTAAAACAAAGGTTCATCTCTGCGCCTGTTCTGAAACAGCCTGACATCGACTCTCCTTTCATCTTAGAGGTGGATGCCTCCTCCGTTGGAGTAGGAGCGGTGTTATCTCAGAGGGCTAAAGATGGCCATTTACACCCTTGCAGTTTCTTCTCCCGGAAGTTCTCCCCAGCTGAGCGCAACTATGCCATTGGCGACCAGGAGTTGCTAGCCATCAAGCTCGCTCTAGAAGAGTGGAGGTATCTGTTGGAGGGAGCTTCTCATTCAATCACCATACTTACAGACCACAAGAACCTTTTATACCTGAAGGGCGCACAATGTCTCAACCCTCGTCAGGCCAGATGGGCACTTTTCTTTTCCAGGTTCGACTTTAAACTCCAGTTCTGTCCGGGCTCTCAGAATCGCAAGGCCGATGCCCTTTCCCGCTCATGGGAGCAAGAAAATGAGTCAGAGTCTTCAGACAAGCATCCTATTATCAATCCGTTGGCATTCTCCACGGTAGGGATGGACTCTACGCCCCCATCAGGGAAAAGTTTTGTGAAGCCGATGCTAAGGAAGAAGCTCATGCATTGGGCCCATGCTTCCCGTTTTGCCGGACATACAGGTATCCAAAAAACCCTGGAGTTTATCTCTAGGTCCTATTGGTGGCCAACTCTGAAAAAGGACGTCTTGGAGTTTATTGCATCTTGCCCAAAGTGTGCCCAACATAAAGTATCCCGCCAGTCGCCTGCGGGGCAACTGGTTCCACTATCCGTTCCCCGTCGACCATGGACCCACTTGTCGATGGATTTCATTACAGACTTACCCATGTGCAACAAGTTCAATACCATCTTGGTGGTAGTTGACCGGTTCACCAAGATGGCACACTTCATTCCTCTCACCGGTCTTCCGTCAGCTTCCAAGTTGGCTCAAGTATTCATACAAGAGATCTTCCGACTCCACGGTCTTCCTGAAGAAATTATCTCAGATCGAGGAGTTCAATTCACAGCCAAATTCTGGCGAAGTTTATGTCAAGTCCTCCAAGTCAAGCTAAAGTTTTCCACGGCTTACCATCCTCAGACCAATGGTCAAACCGAGAGGGTGAATCAGGACTTGGAGGCCTTCCTCCGCATCTATGTGTCCTCCTCTCAAGATGACTGGGTTCAATTACTTCCCTGGGCCGAGTTCTGTCATAACAACCAGTATCATTCTTCATCTGCTTCAACACCATTCTTCACTAACTTTGGATTCCACCCTAAAGTCCCTGAGTTCCAACCGCTTCCAGCAACTTCTGTTCCCGCAGTGGATATCACCTTGCATCAGTTTGCCAATATCTGGAAGAGCGTACGATCAGCTCTGCTCAAGGCATCGTTCAGGTACAAGAAGTTTGCGGATAAGAAGCGTCGAGCAGTTCCTGCTCTCAAGGTGGGTGATCGGGTATGGTTATCCACGAAGAATTTGAGGTTAAGAGTTCCCAGTATGAAGTTTGCACCTCGCTATATCGGTCCTTTCAAGATTGAACAAGTCATCAATCCTGTTGCTTACAGACTTCAGTTGCCTCCCTTCTTAAAAATACCCAGGACATTCCATGTTTCCCTGTTGAAACCGCTGATCTTGAATCGGTTTCATTCCTCACTTCCTCCAACTCCGAAAGTCCAAACTCAACGAGGCGTTGAGTATGAAGTGGCCAAGATCCTGGACTTACGTCACCGTTACGGTCAACTACAGTATCTTATTGACTGGAAGGGTTACGGCCCTGAGGAACGTTCATGGACCAATGCTTCTGATGTCCATGCTCCTGCCTTGGTCCGGAGATTCCATTCCAAGTTTCCTCAAAAGCCAAAGAAGTGTCCTGGAGCCACTCCTAAAGGGGGGGGTGCTGTCACGATCCGGGTATCTGGACGCCATTTCTTACCCATCAGATGCCTCCTAAGGCTGGCTCAGCGCTCCAGGACCGGATCCCATCTGTTATCCTAATGTTCACATTCCTGCATCCTCTCCTGTCTCTCTGAGACGCTGTCACAGTAACGCCTTATTACATCTGGCATGGCGTCTCCCGCGGCCTCCGCCGCCGTCCCTGAGCTTCTGCATGCAGAGTGTCAGAGTGGCGATTACGTCAGCCGCGGCCTCCGCTGTGTCCGCGTGGTTGGATGTGCACTTGTCAGCCTGGCGTCTCCTGTCTCCAGTGGCCGGCGCCGCCATTACTGTTTTCATTACCACATGGATTACAAACCAAACTTCCCTCCAAGTGTCTGCATGGGCGCAGCCATCTTGGATTCTGTCAGCTGATCATTTCCTCCAATCTGTTGTCAGTATTGTTAATCTGCATAATTGCCTAGCCAATCCCTTCCTTGCTGCAGGTATAAATACACTGTGCCTGAGCAAGGAAGGCGTCAGTGCTTTGGTTGTCAAACCTAGTTCCTGTTTGTCTCTCTCCTGTGATTGTCTTCCAGGTTCCAGCTCCTGTCTCAAGACTTCCACCATAGAGACCCGCACCAGCATTCCACCTGCGGTGTAGCCTGACTCTCCAATCCATTGTGGATTCATCTGTTTCCAGCTACAACATTACCTGCTTCCAGCTCAGCTTCCAGCAGAGTACAGCTTCCCTTAAAGGGCCGGTGTCCTTTCTACACTTTACCACTCTCCACCGGTATTATTATTTCTCCGCTCTCAAGTTCTACATTTCAGTTCATATTTCATCGCTCCCAAGTTCATTTATTATTTAACTGGTTCCAGCCAGTATCCACTCCGTGCTAACAACAGTCTGGTTCCAGCCAGTATCCACAGCAGCTGTTTTATCTTCAGCAACCCAGCTTTTCCTGGAACACCAGCTGGCACAATCCTGGGTTATCTCCATTGCTACAGTCGGGCCTGGTAAGGACTTTCCATCTAGAAGATCATAAGAACTATCTCACACTACCAGTGCCCTGTGGCTCCTGCCATCCTGTAGTACCCAGGAACTGTATTTATTCTTTGCTGACTTTTACGTTTTCTTTTACTGCTGCTGTGTTGCGGAGTTGTCATAATAAACATCATTGACTTTTATCCAAGTTGTCGTGGTCACGCCTTCGGGCAGTTATTATTCATGTTACTTACATGTCCAGGGGTCTGATACAACCTCCCAGGTTCCGGTACATCTCAGCCCCTACAACTGAGGCTGCCTCCCGTCAGCTCAGGCCCTCAGTTGTGACACTACGCTAGTTCCTTAATCATTACCCAGAATATCTGTCATGATAATAAAACCAGCTATTCATCCTATCATGTTGATATTGACAACTTATTGTTAATATTAAAGACAACAACCTACTATCCCAACTACAAGGCTAACCCGAATCTACAAAAAACAGTTCATGGTCATCTGCTCATTAAGCCCTGCCGGTGCTTGTGTATTAAGGAAGTGTATCCACTTAGTCTCCCGTTGTAATAATAGTTTCTGTCGATTACCACCCCTAACACTTTCAGGCTGTTGATGTATGATCTTATATTTTAAACTAGAAAGATTGTGTCTGAATCTAGCAAAATGGTGTGCTACAGGTTGTGACTGGCTCTCTCCCCCTATAGCAGCTCTGATTGCCGACCTATGCATGGCCATTCTTTCACGAAACTGTCTCACTGTCTTCCCCACGTAAAAAAGTCAGCAGGGACAGCGGATAAAGTATATTACATGAGTGTTAGTGCAAGTCAGAACCTTATTAATTTTTATGAATTTGCCTGTATGGGGGTGTGCAAAGCCTGGTCCTATCTCCATAAAGCTGCATGTGGTGCAGCCCATGCACCGGTAGCACCCTGGCTTCTTACTAAGAAACGTTTTGGTTGGTGCCTCTTTGAAATTAGAGATATCATTGTAACAATGCTTCACTATAATGCTTTGCCAGAGTGTTGGACTCCAAAGTGAGGGAGTCTGTTAGCAACCAGAAACATGTGTATGATAATTTAACTCGGGGCGAGAGAGAGGCATTGCAGACTCTGAGTAAGGACAAGCAAATCGTAATTCGTCCGGCAGTCTTTTTTTAGTGTGTTCTGTTTTAACCCCTACATTGACCTTGGGCCTTATTCAGAGGTGGACGTTAATGCTGCATTTAAAACTTCTCCACTGGTCCACTTCTCTACTCTCTTCACTGCTTGATACATCAACCCTTAATGAATTGCAGTCAATACTGAGGCAAAGTGTAATGGATAGAAGAAGATCTTTAAAATGGAGTTAATGACAGAGAATGAAAATTCAGGAATCCATACAAGCAAGGGCCTGATTCAGAGATGAACGCAGTAGTACAGCGTCTTTGTATTTGTATTCTGCGGCCGTGCTAATTGTGCTTATGCGGCATGAGGTGTCTTGTGTAGACTCATGCCAGCTTCTGTGATCCGCTGCTGCATCTCAGTTCCAGCATCGGATTACTCTATGTGAACATTATCATCTGAGTAACCCTCAAGTACTCAGGCTGGCCTATGATTTCAGACAGATGGGGTCAGTAAAGTGGCATCTGAGCGGCATACCTTGAAACAGTAGCCCTAAATGGCTTAGGGAGTGCTGTAACTGTTATTGTAGACAGAGATTTGCACAGATCTGAACTGGGGCATTGTGACATACTGTAAAAGGCCCTACACACATGCCAATATCACTGCACGATATGAACGATCTCGTTCATTAATGAACGAGATAACGTTCATATCGTGCAGTGTGGAGGCTCCAGCGATGAACGATGTGCGGCCCCGCGCTCGTTCATCGCTGGGGCCATGTCGGCTGTGCATGCAGGCCAATATGGACGAGATCGTCCATATTTGCCTGCAAGTCTATGGAGCCGGGTGACGGGGGGAGTGAAGAAACCTCACTCCCCCCGTCACTGCCCCCCCCCCGCCGCCGGGTCGCCCGTATCGGCGGTCGGGCAGCTCGGCGGCACATCGCCGAGTGTGTAGGGCCTATAATGCGGCTCCTGTGTGTCGTGATGGAAACTGTGGATGCTGTGTCACAATGGGAACTGCTGGTACTGTGTTGTAAGGGATGGAGTGGGTATGATTGAAATTTTTATTATTCTCATTACCTGATGTATTGATATATCCATGTACAGTATATTGTATTGTGGAACATGTATTAGGCCGACAACTGAATGAGATTTAATTACTGCTGGGACACAGCCTGTTTACAGTACAGCCAAGAGGTGACAGATATACTTTGATGCAGGGGACCAGAGTTTGCTTGGAGAACACATAATGGGGCAGATGTATTAAGCCTGGAGACAGCATAAGGAAGTGATAAACCAGTGATAAGTGCAAGGTGATAAACGCACTAGCCAATCAGCTCCTGTTAATTTACATATTGCAGTTGATTGGTGCGTTTATCACCATGCACTTTTCACTGGTTTATCACTTCCTTATGCTTTCTACAGGCTTAATTCATCTGCCCCTAAGTGCTTAAGTTCCCTGGGGAAATCCCTTAGAGATGCTATGGCTAGCAGAGTGTGAACTGCTCTTCCTGAGACAAAGTTGAAAACCCTGGTCAGGCTAATTATAATATCCCGCCCAGAGCTTTACAGCCAGCTATAAAAGATGGTAGAGAGAACCCAATGTAAGCTAGGACTCACTCGACTTTGGGTTTGGGGGGGGGGGGGGGGGTTGCGAGAGGGGGCATGCAGTGGGTTTAAATATGAGAAACTGGCTGCAAGTTGTTCATTATTGTGAGGTGGTACCAGTGAGGGTTTGGACCCTATAATATTCCAGCATATGCCGAGAAGCCTCACTCATCCAACGTTCTGTACTACATGTGGCTAGGACATTGTTTTTCTCCCTATTTTATTTCTTGAAGTTGTAATTACTTGTGTGACTATTTAAACTATTATATTCTTGTAAACTTTCTTTTTCTGTAACTATAAGATTTGAAGTTTTGACATCTTAATCTTAGTTCTGGATTCTGTGTTTTCACACCTGGGCCTCAAAAGTCTCATGCTACGTACTTTTTACGTATTAATAATTATGTTTGGGGGTGAGAGCAGGAGCTCACCCTGGGCTTGACCCAAAAGGTAAGTCTGCTGGTGGCAGTTACCGAGTTGATTTACCAAACGCACTGAGGTAATCAGTAAGGTGTCATGGGCAGTGTTCCCAGACTGGCATATCTGGAGGATCGCCGTGCCTGGCGCCATGACATGTGTGGCATAATATGAACTTTGGTGCAGTGTGTGACAATGTAGCATAATATGAACTGGGGGTGGTCACAGCATAACGTGAATTTCAAAAGCAGGAACTATGTGGCTTAATGTGAATTAAGACATTACTACGGGGCATAAAAGGAATAAGGGGACTAATTGAACTACAGAAATACTATGGTGCATAAATTGAAAAAACTATGATGAGAGAGGTATCTCTTTAGCAGAAGGCTCCTTCAAAATATTGCTGTGAGGCACATAAAGTTCTAGTTACACCCGTTTCCTTAGCCTTTAAAGCTTTCATTCTTAAGACAAGGATTCTGACAATTGGTCACCCATTACCTGAGGTGGTCACCCAGAGCCGGATTAACATTGGGGCTGATGGAGCTACAGCTCCAGGCCCACTCTCCAGAATAGGCCCACAGCTTCTGCAGATCTCAGCTGCTGTAGATAGGAAACAAATGTTTCCTTCTACAGCAGCCTGCAGTGTTCAACACCTCTCCTCCCCCTGTTCCCAGTCCCACCTGCCCTGCTGCTCATTTATGTTGGTATACTTGGATGCTGTGGCTGGTCCCTCCCCAGCTATGAGCTGCCCTGCTGCTGCTTTGTGAGTGAGTAGGCAGAAATGTCCAGATAGCCCCTCCCACCTCCAGGATCAGGCCCGCCGCCTTTCTGTTCCTATACCCAGCTGCCTCCTTTTTTTCTTCTTGTACGCCTAGTCACAGGCCCACCCCTCCTTGCCCCCTGTCCTCTCTGAGCCTGTCCTCTCTATACTTATTCTCTGGAGACGGAGCTTCTATGCATGCAACTAGGAACCAGAGGAAAGAGACAAAGAAATCTTCCTTACAGGAACGTTGGTGTGGGAAGGTAGCGCAGTATGGTGGTTTAGGAAAATAGTGCAGTAATGTGATACGGGAAGGTAGCGCAGTAATGTGGTGTGGGAAGGTAGTGCCGTCCGGTGGTGTGGGAAGGTAGCGCAGAACTGTTATGTGGGAAAGTAGCGCAGTAATGTGGTGTAGGAAGGTAGCACAGTATTGTGGTGTGGGAAGGTAGCGTAGTACAGTGGTGTGTGAAGGTAGTGCAGTATGGTGGTGTGGGAAGGTAACGCAGTAATGTGGTGTGGGAAGGTAGCACAGTGCGGTGGTGCAAGAAGGTAGCACAGTAACGTGGTGTGGGAAGGTAGTGCAGTAACGTGGTGTGGGAAGGTAGCGCAGTATGGTGGTTTAGGAAAATAGTGCAGTAATGTGACACGGGAAGGTAGCGTAGTAATGTGGTGTGGGAAGGTAGTGCCGTCCGGTGGTGTGGGAAGGTAGCGCAGTACTGTTATGTGGGAAAGTAGCGCAGTAATGTGATGTAGGAAGGTAGCACAGTATTGCGGTGTGGGAAGGTAGCGTAGTACAGTGGTGTGTGAAGGTAGTGCAGTATGGTGGTGTGGGAAGGTAACGCAGTAATGTGGTGTGGGAAGGTAGCACAGTGCGGTGGTGCAGGAAGGTAGCACAGTAACGTGCTGTGGGAAGGTAGTGCAGTAACGTGGTATGGGAAGGTAGCACAGTAATGTGGTGTGGGAAGGTAGTGCAGTAACGTGGTATGGGAAGGTAGCACAGTAATGTGGTGAGGGAAGGTAGCGCAGTACGGTGGTGGGAGTAGGTAGATGTAGTGAGAGAATGTAGTCTGGAGAGGTAGTACAGTTAAATAGTGTGGAGATGTAGTGTGGGGAGGTGGCATAGTGATATACTGTGGGGATGTAGTGGGAGTTAGTACGGGTGTAGTATGAGTTGCCGGCGGCCGGGTCCCCGGCGGCCAGCATACCGGCGCCGGGATCCCGACCGTCGGCTTGCCGACAGCGGAGTGAGCACAAATGAGCCCCTAGCTGCGCTCGCCACACTGCTGGCACGGTGGCGCTCGACGCTATCTATTTTTCCTCCAGGGGGGTCGTGGACCCCCAAGAGGGAGAAATGGTGTCTGTATGCCGGGTGTCGGGATTCCGGTGCCGGTATACTGTGCGCCGGGATACCAACAACTGGTATACTGAATACCACCCGTTAGTACAGTAATGTAATGTAGGGAGGTAGCAAAGTGATGTAGTGCAGGAAGGTAGCTTAGTGATGTAGTATGCGGAGGTAGTGCAGTGATATAGTATGTCACCACACACTCCCGTCTTCCCACCCAGGAGAACTTCTCTACAGCGCTGATCACACTACCTGCGATGGCACTTAATAGGCCCTTCTTAAATCTCAGCTCCAGGCCCATGTGGACATTAATCTAGCACTGCAGGTCACCCATTACCTGAGGACCTAGATCCGCATTATCTGCAACAGGGTGTTCAAATAATTGTCCGGACTCCTTCCTCACTTGTGCGCAGTGTCTGTGATAGTTAATGGGGTATATTTGCTTTACTTTTCTTGCTTCTGGTTTCCCTTTTCTTGCTTCTGGTTTTTAAATTTATTAATAATATGGGCAATGTTTTGATTTTCTCTGTGGGTAGTAACAACTGTATGTTATCAACTTTCTTCACTTTGTTCCTTGGATGATGTCACTAAACCCCATTTCTTCTAGGATAAACATTGCAGAATGTATTATAAAGAAAGATGGGTAGGGAGAGAGCATTAAGTGTTCTTTCCTGGCCATATTGGCACCTACAGACTCCTCGTATACAGTACGGCTATGAATGTGGGAAATATATAAAATAAAATGGTGAGACTGTAATTTGTATTACAGCATTATTGGAATTTTAATTTTGGTTTAAAGTATTTAGAGCTGGTTCATTATTGTGATGCATTTGTAATATTAAATTAAGAAGTGTTTTTGAGAAAGCACGCTATCGGAGATGCAATGGCACACTGAATCTTCTTGTCTCAGCTTTGTACAGTGAAGCAGGATCTATAAGGGTGCAGGATCTGCAAGGCACGCAAGCCGTGTCCCCACTCCATACTGTGCATATCCTGCACCTAGTAGCAGACTGTTCCATTGTGCCATGCAGCGAGCCCCTCTGCCCGATGCCCTAAGCGATGTCTTTGCAAAGATGGCACTGGCACAAAAGATTGCAAAGACTCTGGCACTGGGGGAAAAAAATGTATTCATGAGAGAGGCAATTTTCTGGCTCTTTAAAGATAAACTTTATGTCTGTAATCTCTAATCATACCTACAGTACTTCAGTAATTATCAGTGAAAAACAGGCATGTTATTTGCAGAGATTGAGTAATGTAAGGATAACGTATATTTCTTTCACTTATAACCACAATATTTATTTTAGTGATTTTTTTTATTTATTTTTATTTACGTCTAGGGGAGTCTAAAGTTCCAATCTGTAATGGAAATTATGCCAATAAGGTGTGAACTGTAATATACAGGTTTAACAATTTGTGTGTTAACTGATAAATTCAGTGGCGAAACTATACAGGGTGCTGGGGATGCAGCTGCTATGGGGCCCGGCAACTTGGGGGGCCCCAAGGCCCAGCATGCAATCCCACTGCACCGTTTTTATTTGTATTTTATTTTTTATTTGACTTACTAGCGTTCCGCCGCCCAGCTGTTTACTTCCTGGTAGGAAGGGGGTATGGGAGGGTTGTCACAAGGACTGGGGCGGCTGGGCGTGGGCGCAGCTGACGGACAGTCACGGATCAGAGAGTGAGCAGTGGAGACTGGAGTACCACTGACTGGAGTCCTTGCTATCCCATGAGTGGTGTGTGGCAGTGTGCTCCTCCTCCGTTTGTCACCGGTAACAGCCTCTTCATGTCAATCACCACTGCAGCTGCTTCCTGTTACTGCCAGAGCTGGAGTCCCCGCCTGCTGCCCTGACTGCACTCCCTGTTCCTGCAGTGCCTGCCCACCTCATTAAGTTACCTCACCATGTCAGTTGCCAGACCCCCGCCCACCGCCACCAGAACCACCATGCCTGGTGAGTACTGTGACCCCCCCCCCAAACATGTACTGCAACCCGCTCCCCCATACACTAAGCAGGGTGAGTAATAACACCCCCCATGTGTACTCTGGGGGGGTGTACTAACCCCCCATATGTGTCCTGACCCTCCACCCCTCCCATACTCCGTACAGGGTGTCATGACTGTGGTTTTTGTAAACCTGGTGTTAGTGAAGTCTGTGCGGGCGACTGGAGGACTATGTTTAAATTAGGCTGGTCTGTAGGAATCAGTGAGAAGAAGAAGCAATCCCTGACCGGGGATCGAACCCAGGCCTCGGCAGAGGAAGCCGTATCCTGACCACTGGATCACCAGGGACTTGGTGTTGATAGCAGGATGGTGATTGTATTGGTGAGATTGAACTGGATATGCTGTCACAGGAGTACAGTAGGTGCTTGTGTACTCAAGGTTACTATGAAATAGGTTCTCTGGAATTGCACAGAACTGGGCTGGTTACTGGCGAGATTGAGAAACGGACTGGTTACTGGTGAGACTGGAACTGGGCTGGTTACTGGTGAGACTGGGAACCACACTGTGAACCGGGCTGTGTACCTGTATACTGGGATGCAACTGTAATCCGGGCTGGTACCGGATATAACTGGAAACGCAACTAAGTAGAACGATGACTGTGGCTGTGACTTTAAGACAAGGCTGAAGAACAATGCGGCTGTGGTTTTAAGACGAGACTGAAGAATACTGCGGCTGTGGCTGTAAGACGAGACTGGAGAATACTGCAGCTGTGATTTTAAGATGAGACTGTAGAATACTGCAGCTATGGCTTTAAGATGAGACTGTAGAATACTGCAGCTGTGTCTTTAAGATGAGACTGGAGAAATACTGGATATCAATGGTAACACAACTGTAATCCAGACTGGGTAGCAAAAGAGCAGAGTTTTACAGGAACCAAAGTACAAGTGTTACCTTTAGGGAGCTCAACTTCTAAGCTCACACAGAGCTGTGTGTGACACAAGGAACTGCCAGAGTCTGCAACTCAAGTCTCCAGACTTATACTTCCTGGTCCTTGATGATTGGTGCGCAGAGACAGGTGATTCAGAGAGTCTCAGGCTGGCACAGGATTGGATAGCTCCAGGTCAGGTGATCAGACCCTGTCACGTCAGTACTTTAGATTAGGCTCTGATGTGAAGTGAGGCCTAGCAGGCCGAAAGAACACTGAAGCCTGAACTTCTATAAATGGACAGAGGATGCTGGCTTTTAGGCCTAAACTCCAGATTGCTGAGCACAGTGGTGAATGTATCTGGTGACCCCTGGAGTCAGAGTGGCATATAGTAGATTGACAACAATGATTGCTGTGTAGGCACAGCATACAGAGCCTTGCTGAATTCACACAGAAAGTTAATCATCGCAGGTGGAGCTCATTAACTCTTACCTTCCAGGCAGAGAACTCAGCACTCAGGAAACTCATGGTACTGGCAAGCTGTTTAACCCAGTGAGCAGAAAAGACGCAGGATCCAGGACAGATGGCAGAGGTAAGTCACCAAATATGAGAACTACAGTCAGGATCGTGACACAGGGTGAGCAATGAACCCCCCCACACACTGTGCAGGCTGAGTACTGTGACCACCACTATACACCATACTCTGTGAGCGCTGACTCTCAGTCCCCAATATGTGCTCTGACCCCCTCCCTCACTGTGCAGGCTGAGTACAACAATACACTGGCCATGGCAGCTTGCATTCAGCATCCACAGCAGTACCAATGTTGTAATGGTGGGGGGGGGGGGCTTTCAAGATTTTCCTATGGGGCCCACAAAGGTCTAGTTACGCCCCTGGATAAATTGTTGCTGTACAGAAAGTGACTACTGTACACACCAATTTCTATTAATGTAAACCTAATTAACAGGTAGAGCTGTGCAGTAAATATTCACTTAAGAGGTTTACTGTATTTATTAAAGGTCGATTTCAAATTGATGGCAATCAATGAATATGTTGGTTCCATTGGCTGAAGCACACATTTTTGGCTCTGTGGGGCTGGTCTCTTCCAAGTGCTGCTGGGATTTCTAAGTCAGGAGCTGGAAGCCGAGTGAAAAGGAGGAGCAGTGAGCTGGAACAACTGCAACTGCTAAGTGGAGTTTAGGTGCCGCATGAGAGAGTACTACGGCTGCATAAAAGTGAAGGACCAAGAAACGCACAAAGATAGATAAGTATAAGCCAGCTTAATTATTGTATAAGTGAGATTGCTTGTCTTCTATTTTTTATTTTTGCCGCTTTTTCTTTGAGTGTAACAGGGAGTTAGACCTTGCAAACAATATGGGAGGGGCTGTGATTGAGGACCTCACTCAGTGCATGTCGTGCAAGATGTATGCACACCTGGAGCTACCGGCCCAGTGTGAATACATCTGCACGAGGTGTGTGCGAACGGTTGCCCTGGAAGCCCAGGTAACTGATCTAGAGCAAACCGTTACGCGACTGAGGGAGATTCACAATCTCGAGCGTAGTTTAGACAGAACGGTGGAGGAGTTGCGGGAGGGGTCACTGGTAGAAGAGGATGATGATCAGGTAGCCAGTTGGGTCACAGTTAGAAGGAAGAAAAAGAGGGGGAGGCACGACATCTCCGAACTATCAAACCCGAACAAATTTGCCGGATTGGACGAGGAATCGGAGGATGATAGTGAAGAAATGACGGTGCCGGAGGAGACTGCTCCCTCTAGCATCCAGAGGTGCGGTCCCTCTGGCGCGGTTGGGATAAAAGATAGAGAGGTACCTAGTCAAATGGTGGTGGTAGGGGATTCTACCATCAGGAAGGCAGATAGGGCAATCTGCTACCGGGACCGTGATCGCCGTACAGTCTGTTGTCTCCCGGGTGCTCGGGTACGGCACATCGCGGACCGGGTAGATAGATTGTTGGGAGGGGCTGGCAAAGACCCGGCGGTCTTGGTGCACGTTGACACCAATGACAACGTTAGCGGAAGGTGGGATGTCCTTAAGAAAGACTATAGGGACTTAGGAAAGAAACTGAAGGCAAGGACATCTAAGGTAATATTCTCGGAATTATTACCCGTGCCACGCGCTAGTCCAGGGAGGCAGAGGGAGATTAGGGAGGTAAATGTGTGGCTTAGGGATTGGTGCAGGAAAGAGGGGTTTGTGTTCCTGGAACACTGGGCGGACTTCTCAGTCAGGCGCCATCTCTTTTGTCGTGACGGATTGCACCTGACTGAGGAGGGGACAGCGGTGCTGGGGGGTAGGATGGTTAGAAGGTTGGAGGAGATTTTAAACTAGGAGCCTGGGGTGAGGGTTTAGCTAGAAACTACGGGTCATGCAGTGAGAATAGTGGGGATGGCGGTAGTAAACAAAATGGGGGAGAAGTTGGGGGGAGGGTAAGAGCAGGCGGTAAGGTTACTAACATGGGTACTAAAAGGGATTTTACCAAAGCACTAACCAATGACGATTACAGGTCATCCTTGCCACATAAGGTGAAAGATGTCCCTAACGCAAGGGAAAATACTTATCTTAGTTGTATGTATGTAAACGCCAGAAGCATTACTGGTAAAAAGGGTGAACTAGAAATACTTGCAGCAAGCAAACAGTATGATATTATAGGCATTACTGAAACTTGGTGGGATGAATCTCATGATTGGACAGTCAATCTAGAGGGCTATACACTGTTTAGGAGAGACAGACTAAATAAAAAGGGTGGAGGGGTGTGTCTGTACGTAAAGCCGTTTTTAAAACCTAATATATGGGAAGATATTCAGGAGGGGACTGTAGACACTGTTAAGACATTATGGGTAGAAATTGCATGCGGGGAAAAAGGAATAAAAAAGTTAGTATTGGGTGTATGCTATAGGCCGCCTGGTATCAACGCATCTGATGATGAATTGTCATTAAAGCAAATTAAAAGAGCAGCAGGAGCAGGAGACATAGTAGTGATGGGAGATTTTAACTATCCAGAGATAAACTGGAAAAACGATTCATGTGATACTGCTAGGGGCAATATGTTTTTAAACACACTAAATGATAACTACTTAGTCCAACTAATTGAGGAACCAACTAGGTACAATGCAATCTTAGACCTGGTATTAACAAACAATCAGGATTTGGTATCGGGTATTATAGTAGGGGAACCCATAGGAAACAGCGACCACAATATGGTCACATTCAATATCAGTTTCTACAAACAGCCCTATACTGGCTCAACTAGGACTTTAAACTTTAGCAAAGCAAATTTTGAAAAGATGAGGGTATTTTTCAGGGATATTGAATGGGAAGGTTTGTTTTTAGGAAAAAATACTACGGAGAAATGGGAGGTACTAAAATTCCTGCTACAGATGTAGCCACCTTTATCTTGAGTGGCCGCGGCGGTTGTCCCGTTCGACCATACGCAGCGTACTGTGGCGTAGCGAGGCGCGCCTAGCCACAGAGAGGCTATCTAATCGCACGGAGACAGACATTTGACGTTTGGCGTTACCTTTACGTGTAATACCTGCGATCAGCCACCAGATGTCGCTTTTTACAATCACCACTGCGCATGCGTGTGGTCTCCCGTAAAATACAATACTGACATACATAATAAGGACTACTTTACTAAGGCGTCTCATTACGCTGCATACAGCAAATACTGTACTCATTACGCTGCATTATTTAATACAGTACTGTACAGTATATACAGTACGACACCGACGCAAATACAGTAGTACAGCATACAGTATATGATCCATCTACAATACTTTATGAATACTGTATGTGAGCGTGCAAGTCCCGCAGACAAAACACAGTACTGTAAAACCAGTAGTGTACACTGTCGCAAATGGATGTGTGTTACAAGTTCACTATTGCCTCTCAAGATTAGGAATTTTCTACAGTGTTATCGTCCTAATCCCGTAGCCATTACAGCATAATCAAAACCAACGGATTTATACATTTGTCTGCGGCGAAGTGGTGAAGTGTTTCGCTTCCTATACTCAGAGTCCAGGGTTCGATTCCTTAAGTACTGTACGAATGCATGTTACTGTAGTTTTTTTCAGACACTTTATTATTTTTTTTATTCACATACTGCAAACCAGGGCATACAGTAGCTGCATGAGCGGTTCTATGCGATCGAGTCCGGTGTACCATAATGTGCAGGTTCTATGCAGGTTAAGGTACTATGCTCCGTACACAGTACACATACAATTCTGTAGCTGGGCAGACTGAATAGAAATGGCTACCACCTATGACTCCTTGCCCCACAGAGGCCCTAGGCTACGGAGCAAGTAATAGTCCAGATTGTACAGACTATGGGGCAATGCTGAATGAGCGTCACAATCCCCTAGCTAAAATACACAGTATGCATATTATGGTACACCGGACTCGATGACATACAGTACTGTAGCACACTGGCAAAATGGCCGCCGCCCCTGAACCCTTGTGCAGGTTATGGGGCAATGCTGAAGGAGCGTCACAATCCCCTAGCCAAAATACACAGGGGAGGGATAAGCTACTGTAGGATTGCATACAGTATTACGGTACACCGGACTCAATCGCATAGCACACTGTCAAAACGACCACTACCCATGAACCCCCACCTCCTGAACCCCCACCTCGTGGCAGGCAGCAGTTGGGTATGGAATGAGAAATGGCATAAGCTGTGCAGGCTACGGGGCGATGCTGAAGGAGCGTCACAATCCCCTAGCCAAAATACACAGAGATACTGTAAGCGAGGTCTATGCACATTACAGTACTGTACGTTACACCGGGCTCGGTCGCATAGCAAACTGACAAAACACAAGTTTTACAGTACATACAGTAAAGCAGGCCAAAGCTGCAGGAGAGTTTCTACTGTAAAGGTTCTATGCACCGTACGGTAATGTACACATACCTGTACAATTCTATAGCAGGGCAGACTCAATTGAAATGGCTACCGCCTGTGACTCCTACAGTAGCTCCTAGGAGGCACTCAGCTATGGAGCAAATAACAGCACAGATTTTGCAGGCTACGGGGCAATGCTGAAGGAGCGTCACAATCCCCTAGCTACAATACACAGGGGTGATAGAGATAATCGAGTGGCTGGAGGGGGGTCCCCTTGATTTAAGGGGCCCCCACTCCTCCAGGGTACTCCGGCCAGGTGTGACTAGTTGGGTATTTAATTCCATGGCCGCAGGGACCTGTATAAAAGTCTCCCCCGGCTGTGCATTATCTGTCCAGCTAGTGGAGCCCAGTGCTGATTCAAAAAATATGGGGAACCCCTACGCTTTTTTTGTCCCCCTTATTTTTTGCACCAGGACCAGGCGCAGAGCCCGGTGCTGGTTCTAAAAAGATGGGGGATCCCGTGTCCATTTTTTCCGTATTCCTTCCGGAATTCGACTGCAATTGCATATACAGTACTGTACCCCTTAATG
This sequence comes from Pseudophryne corroboree, assembly GCF_028390025.1. Classification (NCBI taxonomy): domain Eukaryota; kingdom Metazoa; phylum Chordata; class Amphibia; order Anura; family Myobatrachidae; genus Pseudophryne; species Pseudophryne corroboree. The sequence goes on along the minus strand of NC_086450.1, from coordinate 330,509,200 downwards.
TCACTGCTTACAGTATACAGTATTTAGACATGAGCTTGTGTACAGTATCTGTCATGAGGTGCTTTTTTCACTGACACTATAACTTTTTTCTATTGTGATATACTGTACAGAGGCGGCAAACTAGCCAAACGGGAATAATCAGCTTCTGCAGAATAAAATGAGATGCTACAGTACATGCCTATATTCTGTGAGTGACTGCGGCTCTATGAAATTAAATCAGAAAATTTAAATATGAAATGCATTACTAATGTGTGGCATTACTGTACTGTATGTGTATAAGGTGTACTACAATATTTTCTGGTGTAACATAAGGAAAGGGCACTACTGCATGGTCTAATGCAGTGGTTCTCAAACTTGGTCCTCAGGACCCCACACAGTGCATGTTTTGCAGGTAAACCAGCAAGTGCACAGATGTATTCATTACTAACTGACACATTTTAGAAGGTCCATACAGTAGGTGGAGCTAATTTTTTCACTTGTGATTCTGTGAGACCTGCAAAACCTGCACTGTGTGGGGTCCTGAGGACTGAGTTTGAGAACCTGTGGTCTAATGTAAATAAAGATGAATGTGGTGGGGTGTAATGTGAATAAGGGGCATTACTGTTAGGAGTAATGTGGTACTATGATATGATGTCATGAGAATAAGAGACACCACTGCATGATATAATGTGAATAAAGTTGCAGTACTGTGTTGTGTCATTTCATCTTCGGGTATTATTGTGTTACCATGCCCCTTCCCAGCAAGAACATACTGTACACTGTTTTGGGCTGGCACTAAATGTGCACATTGTTCTTATTTAGATTATAGGGGGTAGGAGCGCCAAAATGGGTGATGGTGCTGGGAAAGGGGTGCAGGGTTAGAGGCGGAACTACGTAGCATCTGTGCAAGAGGGCATCAGCCAAAATCTAGCCTAGGGCATCATGTTGGTCAGGTTTGGCTCTGATAATACTGTATACTGTACTCTTACTGTACTTTGCATTCAATACAGATACTGTTTGCACACAGGTTTTACATGAATCATTGGCAATGCTGCAGGAGTGTCTCATTAGGCAATCTAAAATATACCACGACTATGGGTGGGGATACAGTAGGGAAGTTCTGTCACCATAAGCTGTCTGCTGTGTATAGCATATTTCCATCTGAGATGCATTTGTGTGTTTGTAATAAGAAAAAAACATTTTACTGTACATTTAGTGGATACAGTATTTCTCCCCCATAATGACGTATCATACTGTACAGGTACCCTCATGTACTGTACCGTACCATACTGTAAAATTGAATATTTATTGGAAAAACATCAATATTAATGTAAAAATAAAGTATTACAACATCCGATTCCATGTACTGCACTGATCAAAATGTACAGTACTCTTATTCAGGACTTATAAAACTGAAAATAACTGTTCATACAGTACACATCAATAACATTACTACTGTATAATATTCTACATTAGTTTATGCAATAATCAGACAAAGGCAATTTTATCATTTTTTTTAATAATGCACCAATTTAAAATTTTAAACAGAAAATACAGAACTACATATTTGTGGCTTGACCATTTCTTTCAACTACAACAGGTAATACTTTATACAGGTGATTTATATAATTATTACAATGTTCAGGTGTGAGTACTTCTAGCCAAAATTTCTTGCTTAGTTGGTAGCGCCAGAATACACTCATTTCATTCACGCTGTTTGGGTGCATTTAGCGTAAAGAATCGCTCCTGCAGATGTACTTTGATTTATGTGAAACCTGTGTGCATCCTTCCATTGACTGTCTTACAATGGAAATAAAATAATACAGTGCATTATTACAGAAAAAAAAAAAAAAAAAAAGAAAGAAAGCACATCATGTCTCGAACCCTGGACCCCCAGTGAGGGAGGTGGGAGCCTTCACCCCTAGCCCACGACGCCTCATGAGAGATTTCTAATTTCATGTGTGAAAGTACTGCAAACAGCGCCCGGCCCTCGCCCCATTGCTGTTGGTTTATGCCTTAGAGGACTCGGACGCTCGCATTTGTAAAGCACGGTGTTTTCCTCCGCCTCCTGCTAGCCTGTTGCCCTTCCCCCATGGGAGCCTGCACAGATCATGCAGTAGACAGGGAGGGAATGCAGGTCATGTGCAATACACAAACGCCCACTGTAGTACTACTGTATTTTGCTCACTTACAGTACCGTACTGTAGGTTGCATTTAGCGTAAAGAATCGCTCCTGCAGATGTACTTTGATTTATGTGAAACCTGTGTGCATCCTTCCATTGGATGTACTGTATTGGAGAGAAAAAAAAAAATGTTAAAGTGAATGTCACGGGAACACATTAAAAATAAGGTTGGCACTTCCTTCCCATTGGTGTTGGTTTACAGTATGCCGTAGTGTACTCGGACGCTCATGTACAGTAATTGCATTTCAAAGGCACAGTATTTTCCATCGTCTCCCCCCTACCCCCATCGCCCTTCCCCCCTGGGGGCCTGCACAGGGAGGAAATTCAGGTCCTGTGCAATGCACAAACGCTGAAGATCTACAGTACTGTTTTGCTTAGTTGGTAGCGCCAGAATACACTCATTTCATTCACGCTGTTTGGGTGCATTTAGCGTAAAGAATCGCTCCTGCAGATGTACTTTGATTTATGTGAAACCTGTGTGCATCCTTCCATTGACTGTCTTACAATGGAAATAAAATAATACAGTGCATTATTACAGAAAAAAAAAAAAAAAAAAAGAAAGAAAGCACATCATGTCTCGAACCCTGGACCCCCAGTGAGGGAGGTGGGAGCCTTCACCCCTAGCCCACGACGCCTCATGAGAGATTTCTAATTTCATGTGTGAAAGTACTGCAAACAGCGCCCGGCCCTCGCCCCATTGCTGTTGGTTTATGCCTTAGAGGACTCGGACGCTCGCATTTGTAAAGCACGGTGTTTTCCTCCGCCTCCTGCTAGCCTGTTGCCCTTCCCCCATGGGAGCCTGCACAGATCATGCAGTAGACAGGGAGGGAATGCAGGTCATGTGCAATACACAAACGCCCACTGTAGTACTACTGTATTTTGCTCACTTACAGTACCGTACTGTAGGTTGCATTTAGCGTAAAGAATCGCTCCTGCAGATGTACTTTGATTTATGTGAAACCTGTGTGCATCCTTCCATTGGATGTACTGTATTGGAGAGAAAAAAAAAAATGTTAAAGTGAATGTCACGGGAACACATTAAAAATAAGGTTGGCACTTCCTTCCCATTGGTGTTGGTTTACAGTATGCCGTAGTGTACTCGGACGCTCATGTACAGTAATTGCATTTCAAAGGCACAGTATTTTCCATCGTCTCCCCCCTACCCCCATCGCCCTTCCCCCCTGGGGGCCTGCACAGGGAGGAAATTCAGGTCCTGTGCAATGCACAAACGCTGAAGATCTACAGTACTGTTTTGCTTAGTTGGTAGCGCCAGAATACACTCATTTCATTCACGCTGTTTGGGTGCATTTAGCGTAAAGAATCGCTCCTGCAGATGTACTTTGATTTATGTGAAACCTGTGTGCATCCTTCCATTGACTGTCTTACAATGGAAATAAAATAATACAGTGCATTATTACAGAAAAAAAAAAAAAAAAAAAGAAAGAAAGCACATCATGTCTCGAACCCTGGACCCCCAGTGAGGGAGGTGGGAGCCTTCACCCCTAGCCCACGACGCCTCATGAGAGATTTCTAATTTCATGTGTGAAAGTACTGCAAACAGCGCCCGGCCCTCGCCCCATTGCTGTTGGTTTATGCCTTAGAGGACTCGGACGCTCGCATTTGTAAAGCACGGTGTTTTCCTCCGCCTCCTGCTAGTCCTCCATTCCCATTATGCATTAGCGAACTCAGACGCTCATATATTTTATATTTTAAAAAGCACGGTGTTTATACATTGTACTGTACATTATTCCTTTTACACAATTACTGTAGTTGCGTCTCCATACACATACAGTACTGTACTCCATACTTTTTCCACCGCTTCCCGTTACGCCTACAGTATTGCCAGAGCTGTAGATCAATCCGCCGCTATACTGTACGATCGAAAGTACTGGATTAGTGGAGCATTAGCCACACAGTGGTGGAGATGTGTAATGCATGATGAGTATCTAGATCGTCTCAACGCGCCTGCCTGTGATTAAACTCAGCTATCGCCTTAGCGTGGCTAAACGCCCGTCTCGGCGGAGAAACAGTCAAGATAAAGTTGGCTACATCTGTAGCTAAAAATACACTCAAATATATTCCTATGAGTAGCAAAAAAGGGAATAAAAATCATAAACCGATGTGGCTTAACAAAAAGATTAAGGAACTTATGGGCAAGAAAAGGCGAGCATTTAAAAAATACAAATCTGACGGGGAAGCAGAGTCATTTCAGCACTATAAGGAATGTAACAAAAATTGCAAAAAGGAAATAAGAGCGGCTAAAGTAGAAACTGAAAAACTAGTAGCAAAGGAAAGCAAAGCGAATCCCAAAAAATTATTTAAATACATTAATAGCAAGAGATTAAAAAAGGAGAGTATAGGCCCTTTAAAAGACAAGTTGGGAGTCTTAAGCAAAAATGATAATGACATAGCGGACACACTAAATTAGTTTTTTTCAACAGTATTCACTAGAGAGGACCCAATTCAGGGACTGACACACAATCTCAATAATGAGAATATCACACTGATAGGTACTTATTTAAGCGAGGAAGTAGTCTGTGACCGATTAAAACATTTAAAGATTAATAAATCACCAGGGCCCGATGGTATTCATCCAAGGGTTCTAATGGAGCTTCACTCTGAACTGGCAAAACCGCTATCTTTGATCTTTGAGGATTCAGTTATATCAGGTATGGTTCCCAAAGACTGGCGTATAGCGGAAGTAGTGCCTATATTCAAAAAGGGAAGTAAAGCTGAACCAGGTAATTATAGACCAGTTAGTCTTACATTTATAGTGGGGAAAGTATTGGAAGGTATTCTAAGAGATAGTATTCAGAAGTTCCTTGAAACCAATAAGGTCATTAAAAGGAATCAACATGGGTTTATGAAGGACAGATCCTGTCAAACCAACTTACTTGGCTTTTATGAAACAGTAAGCGCAAACCTAGATCAGGGTAAAGACGTGGATGTAATCTTTTTAGACTTTGCCAAAGCGTTCGATACTGTACCACACATGAGACTTATCTACAAGCTACAAGAATCGGGGCTAGGAAGCACAATATGCACTTGGGTCAAAAACTGGTTAGATAATAGGAAGCAGCGCGTTGTGGTTAATGGATCTGTTTCAACTTGGACTGAAGTGCTAAGTGGTGTGCCGCAAGGCTCAGTATTAGGACCGCTATTGTTCAATATTTTCATTAACGACCTAACAGAAGGTCTAGAGAGCATGGTGTCAATTTTTGCAGATGATACCAAATTGTGTAAGGCTATAAATACAGAGGAGGATGCCGAGTCTCTTCAGAACGACTTAGTTAAATTAGAAGCATGGGCAGCCAAATGGAGAATGCGCTTCAACACAGACAAGTGTAAGGTAATGCACTGTGGTAACAAGAACAAAAATTACACCTACCTACTAAATGGGGTAAAATTAGGGGATTCTGTACTGGAAAAGGACTTAGGTGTCCTCATAGATAGCAAGCTAAGCAGTAGTACCCAAAGTAGGACTGCAGCAAAGAAGGCTAATAAGATATTAGCATGCATAAAACGGGGTATTGATGCTAGGGACGAGAGTATTATACTCCCGTTATATAAATCACTAGTGAGGCCACACCTTGAATACTGTGTACAATTCTGGGCACCGTACTACATAAAGGATATCCTGGAGCTTGAAAAGGTACAGAGGAGGGCGACCAAACTAATTAAGGGCATGGAGACGATGGAATACAAGGAAAGGCTTGAAAGACTAGGCATGTTTACATTGGAAAAGAGGAGACTAAGAGGGGATATGATCAACATCTACAAATATATAAGGGGACAATACACAGAGCTTGCGCGGGACCTGTTTTTGGTTAGATCAACACAGAGGACTCGTGGACACTCGCTCAGGTTAGAGGAGAGGAGATTCCGCACAATACGGCGTAAAGGCTTTTTCACGGTAAGGACAATACGTGTTTGGAATTCCCTGCCCGAGGGAGTTGTAATGGCGGAATCTGTCAACACCTTTAAGAATGGGTTAGATAAATTCCTATTGGATAAGGATATCCAGGGGTATGGTGCATAGTCATGCATTATAGTTACTATAAATAGGGATAAAATGCAATGGCTGACAGCAGCATCAGTCAGAAATTTTAGTCAAATCATCATGCATAGGACACCACAAATAGGTTGAACTCGATGGACAATTGTCTTTTTTCAACCTCAGATACTATGTTACTATGTTACTATTTACTAACAGATTGTGTTTTATATTCATTTTTAAGAGCTAGTAAATGTGTGTTTTAGCCATGGAAGTACAACGTTGCTTTAGATCGATTTTCATCCATAAAAATCTATGGAAAAAGACCATTAGTAAGTATACCCCTAAGGCTGGGTACATACAAGAATGATGCTTTGGCCGGATGCCCATCATATTTACTAACATTTAGATGCTGAACTGCATAAATGAGCACTCGTACAACCCGGAAAAATGAGCTCCATGCTACTTTTATAAAGATACGGTCATGTGGGAAGGACTGTTGCATTGTGATTGGCTCTTTAAATTTTCTTAAAAGTGATTGGTCTGAAGCAGGTCAGATTCACAAAAATGTTTGGTTGACCAAGTTTGTTTAGATTCGCTATATTCTTTACACCTTTATGAACTGTTGCAATAAAGGCTACAATGTGCTGAAATCAGATTCTTGTATTTCTTTTTCTGCAAGTCAAGGAAGACAATAAAAAGCAGCTGGATCAAAGTGAGAAAAGACTTTTATTGACTTACAATCAATGTGTTTTATGCTTAACAAGCCACTTCTTAAGGATTGAGAAGGTCAGATAGATTGCTCTGCATGTGAGGTTGCATGTTCTTAGATGTAATTGTGTCTGATGATTTGTTTCCTGCTCTGCTAGAACCACATTTCTGCCAGTTGTCTTGTGTTTATAATCCTGTGCCCTTTCAAACTTCTATTTAGAACATTGCTTCCAGCAATGGCTTTTACTGCTGTGTAATCTTGGGGAACTATGCTCTTAAGATAGCTATATTGTATGTCCTAGTGAAGCGTGTTGATCCTTGTTCCAACACTTGTCCAAAACCTGCTTACATTATCTTGTTAATAATGGGGGTAATTCTGAGTTGATCGCAGCAGGAACTTTGTTAGCAGTTGGGCAAAACCATGTGCACTGCAGGGGAGGCAGATATAACATGTGCAGAGAGAGTTAGATGTGGGTGGGTTATATTGTTTCTGTGCAGGGTAAATACTGTCTGCTTTATTTTTACACTGCAATTTAGATTTCAGATTGAACACAAATGTCTGGGTTACACTCTTCACTTTATGTAGGAAAATTAATGGGTATTAAAGTACTCGGCATAGGTACAATGGGCTTGATTCAGATCTAGCTGGGATTGTGCATTGCTGCTACTTACGTGGAAGCAGCAGTGATGCACAGATATGATAATGCAGCAGGAGGTGTCTGCTGTAAGTAGACGGCTCCTGTGTGCATGTGTGATCCTCTGCTGTGTCTGAGGACAGAGCATCGGATCACCTACAACACCATCGGTCGGCTGAGTAAACCATGAGGATACGCAGACTGGCCACCGAAGCTACGTTGCTGAGCCCTGGCCTTAGCACTCCCACAAAATGGAGGCGACATGTCACTGTTTTTTTAAATGGAGGTCATTACCGTCCCCTCCCTGCCCCTAAATGGCTGCAAACTGTTAATCAACTGATGTTTGCAGCCTTACTACATCTAACATACGGGCCTGGCGCATGCGCAATGTACCAAACATGGGTACATTGAGGCTATAGCCACAATAGTGTTGGGACCTGAATCAGGCCCAAGGAGCACCTACCTTTGCATATGCAGTGTACTCTGTCTTATTGTTGTACATTTTTTTAAATAACTTACAGTTTCATGATATGCAATGAAACATTTTTTTGTAGTTTATAAATATTTTCAACCACCTTGCTTTATTGTTTTTCCATAAAGTTGTAATATATTAGCAGTGCAAATTCTAAAAGTAACAACAGCAGTGTAGTGTGATGTCCGGTCTATAGATCTACAGTCAATAGGTCGACCACTCATGGTCGACATGCAGGTCGATGGGGTCAAAAGGTCAACATGACAATGGTCGACCCACATATGGTCAGCACAATTTAAAAACAAACAAACATTTTTTTTACTTTTTCCTACTTTACTATCCACGTGGACTACTACTGGGAATAGTAACCTGTGCCAAGCGCAGTGGTAGTGGAGCGAGGCACCTTGCCCGAAGCGGCTTGTTTGTGGCAGAAAAGTGACAAAACACCCCTTAAAATAATAAATTGTGTCTACATTTAATTTTATTTACATTTTTATTATGTTATAAAATTTTTTTGTGTCGACCATTTCCATGTCAACCTTTTGACCCTGTCAACCTTTATATTGTCTACCTATTCCATGTTGACCTTTTGACCCTGTTGACTCATTTGACCCATTCATCCTAATGCCCGTCGACCATTAGTGGTCGACCTATTGACTGTAGACCTTTTTAGTGTAGATCTAATAATTCACATCCGTGTAGTGTAAATGAAAAACTGAATGAAAGAATTTTATTGGCTATATCAGTTATTTTGTATTAAAAATAAAACTTTCACAGCGCTCCATGAAAAATGACGCAAAGGTCATTTATTCATACAGCTCTGCAAACTGATATTTGACTTCTTGTTCTTCAGCAGATTTAACAATGGATTTGTCTCAAGAAAAGCCATATATCAAAGGTAACCTTACATTTAGCTCTAATACAATGATACACTCATCTGAATACCTGGCGCTATAATATAAACAGCAAAATGTGGGGATAAGTTTTTCACGATGAATGCATCAAAGACATCTTGCCATGTTTTTCCATCCATTTATAACTCTGCCTTATATTTATTTATTTATTTGAAATGGGCCTGTACTTCCATATAATATCACTGTGTTTTCTTAAATATTAAACATTGAATGGACTTGGGGTTTCATATATCCCTTGGAATCTTGAATCCATGATACTTATTTTCAAATTATTCAGAGGTCTGATGAACAGGATGAGAGTAGGGAATGCAGTCAATATACTGGCTGTTGGGATCCCGGCATTCAAGAGACCGACGCTGGAATCCTGACAGCGGGCATTTTACTGACAGCCGGAATCCCGACACCGGCCTAGTATTCCCACTATGGTGGTGAGTCAACACCACCAACCGAGTGGGAATAGAAGCTGTGGTGACCGAAGCGAGACAACGAGCCCGGTGTGTGACGAGTGCAGTGAGGCCACGAGGGGACTCGTGCGTCGCTACCATGATATCATATGTATCCCGAGTGTATGTATGTCTCTACAACCTTTTTGTGTTTTGACCCTCAAAGCTAAATGTGGGGAGATTTTTATGACCTGAATGAACTTTCAGAGCACTTTTGTTTCTTGTTTATATGTAAAATAAATTAGAGTTCTCAACTGTCTATGGCCAGGATGCATCAAGCATCACCTTTTGAATACGATGAATCCCGCCAATGTTCATATGCAAGCCGGCATTTATTAACACTGTATGCATGAAGATTTAGGAAAGGACAATTTTTCCAGTAAGAGCTGTCCTTTGCGTTGCGAAGTCTTCTGGGTTTGTGAAGTGGGAGTACTCCTGAGAATGCGTTGTATGTGTGCAAATCAGGGGACACTGGGAGGGCAAATGTAAATCAGACTGAATGGGAGCACAAAATGAATTGTGTAGTTCACAGATCTAATTGGTTCAAATAAATCAGATAATACATATGAAACATATACAGGTATAAAAAAAAAAGTAATAACATAATAAAAATGTAAATAAAATCAAATGTCTTAAAATACCGTAGAAGCACTAATCTCTGGAACTGTGAGTACTCACGCTATCGAATACTAATTAAGCTTTATTGCCACTACACAGAACTGTTCATCTTGATACTGTGACATTTTTGGAATTCACTGTCACTGTTTCAATTACTATTTGACTATTGGGAGAGCTACAGTACTTTGTATGATGTGTGGCACAAATTTTGCACTTTACAGGATCCACAGGGACACACTAACTAGTACTTCAGTATTTTAATGCTAGGCACACACTATACAATTATTTGGCAGATAATCTGCCAGATCTAGCTGGTTGGAATGAAAATATGGTAATGGATGAGAGCAAATGGCAATCAACCATTTGCTCCCAAACACTGCAAAACAGACAACAACAGTCGTTCATCCAAGTTGGTTAAATTTGTGTTTAACCAATTTGTATGAACGACAGGGTTGGTTCGTTTTCCAGTGTTTGGGAGCAACTGGCAGATTGTAATTTGCTCTCATCCATTACCAGATTTTCATTCTAACCTCCTAGATCTGGCAGATCTAGGGGAGGCACAGCGGGCGTATGTGGACATGACAGTGACTGAGGCACGCTCCTATCCTGGCCTGAAAAAGGCTATACTGGATAGGATTGGAGTGATGGGGCCCAGCAAAGCTCAAGAATTCCATGACTGGCGGCTCGAGGGCTCTGAGCCTCCCAGGATTCAGCTGGCCAAACTAGCCGACTGGCAAGGGCCTGGTTGCAGCCGGATAAGAAATCTGCAGTACAGATTGTGGAAGTAGTCAAAGTAGTCGCACTGGACCAGGCTATGGGGGTGTTAGACCGCTCTGTGCATCAGTGGGCCCTTCAAGCTGACCCTCAGACATTTGAGGAGTTGGCAGTGGTGATTGAGCGGCACCTGACACTGGGAAAGCTGATTAAAGCCAGGTCAGGGTACGGGCCAACACCCAAACCTAGAACTCAGGTCCCAGTAGTTAAACCAAAGGCTCCACCTCCCTCATGTGCTTTGAGTGTGGCGAGCCTAGTCATGTGCGGCGGGACTGCCCGAAACAGGGCAAGCCGATGGATTGCAGCGCGGGGAAAATGGCTCAGCCGTTGGTCAGCTTGGCGGCAGCGGGGGGTATCCCAAGCAGAGTCCTCCCTGTTCCGGGTGCAGGTACAGGTGGAAAACTGGGAGATTTGGGCCCTGGTAGATACCGGCAGTGAGCTCACCATTGTCGCGGCCAACGTGGTTCCTCTGGGAGCAGACAAGGTCCAGCCTCCTGTCAGGGTGTTGTGCGTCCATGGCGATGTGGATGAGTGCCGATGGGTCTGCTTACCCCTGACCGTTCAAGGTCGGTCGTTAAAGGTGGTAGCGGTGGTGACCTTCAGACCCCCGTATCCGCTGATCCTGCGCCATGACTTTCTGTTGCTACAGGAGCTGGTTATCTGGCATGCTACCAACAAACCGTCAACCACCGAAACAACTCAAGAGCCAGAGACTAGAGACTACCAAAGTTTAGCGTCCGGGAGAGCGGCTGCCAGTCCCAAACCACCCCAAGAGTCCGAGGCCCATTGGAACCCAGTTGGTGAGAAGATATCACTGCAGGACTTTGGGAGAGATCAACGCGATGACAGCAATTTGGTACACGCCTTTGAGACTGTTAAAGTAGTTAACGGCAGGGTAGTTGATGCTTTACCATCACAGGGTGTACCATATTTTGTTTTGAAAAATGACTTGCTATATCGTGTCGCTACTTTACAAGGGAAAAGGGTAGATCAGCTCTTGGCTCCCCGAAAAATGGAGCGTTTGGTGTTAGAAGCTGCCCATACACATTTGTGGGGTGGCCATCTAGGAGAGTCATCTATGCTTCCATTAAGAGGTATTGTCAGGAATGCCTAGTCTGCCAGAGAACAGGCCCACGGTCAGAGTTTAGAGCTCCACTTGTACCCCTCCCTATCATTTCCATACCTTTTGAGCGGATTGGTATGGATCTGATAGGGCCAGTGGAAAAATCTGCTCGAGGGCACCAATACGTATTGGTGGTAGTTGATTATGCCACCAGGTACCCAGAGGCTATACCCCTGCGCAATATGAAATCTAGCACTATTGCCAGAGAACTACTAACCATGTATATCCAGTTAGGAAAACCGAAAGAGGTCCTAACGTATCAAGGTACACCTTTTGTGTCTAAACTCATGAAAGATTTATGTCGGTTGGTAAACGTAGACAGGATTAGACAGTATTACCACCTCGGTGTACCACCCACAGACAGATGGCCTGGTAGAAAGATTCAATAAAACCCTTAAGCAAATGATAAAGAGGGCAATGTCACAAGAAAAACGAGATTGGGATCTGCTTCTTCCTTACTTGATGTTTGCGGTCAGAGAGGCACCCCAATCCTCTACAGGGTTTTGTCCCTTTGAGCTCCTCTATGGGAGACAGCCCAGAGGAATTATTGATCTCTTAAAAGAAGGGTGGGAAGAACAACCATGCCAGGACCCTAACATCATTCAGTTTGTGGCCCAGTTATACGGCCGTCTAAGGCAGATTGTGCCACTACTTAACGAACACATGGAAAGGGCCCAACAACGTCAGAAACAGAGGTAGGACATCACCTCCGTTAACCGGTCCTTTAATCCAGGAGATAATGTGTTAGTGCTGGTGCACACCACAGAAAGCAAGATTTATGCACAATGGTGGGGCCCCTATGAGATCATCGAGGCAGTGGAACCGGTCAATTACAGGGTCCGACAGGAGGGAGGTACAAGTCTACCATGTAAACCTGTTAAAACCCTGGAAGGAAACTGCCAATCGTCCCACTTTGGTAGCAAAGAAGATTTCAGAATGCCAGGTACCCATGGAAGTCATGCTTACTCCTGAACAGAAACGGGAAGTGGTGAACTTGACGAAACGCTACCAAGATGTGTTTTCTGCCATTCCACGAAAGACACAGATCATCCAACATGATGTTGTGACTTCACCACACACTCCGCCCATAGCACCGCTAGCAAGTCTCAGGTGGACAATCTAGACACCGGGCATGCTGTGCAGATACCTCCATTAAAGCCGTCTCAAGCACTGCACGGGAGACGGGAAGCCAATTCCCCTCCAGCTTGTTCATTGACCGCGGCTCATTCACCCACCATGGGACTTGATATACACCGTACATCCAGTGGCTGCGAACGTGGTTCACACGCCGCCAGCATCAACAGCACCCTTATCATTTGGGTTACCAACCTTCATGACACAGCTGCAGCAGTAAAGAAGGTGCACAGTCTTGTGTGAAGACCCCGCACCCAGTTTATTGCGGCCCTCCTATCACTGGAATCAGCGGCCCTCGTTTCATCAGCTTCATTCCGTTATCCACCTGGGCTCGGTAACTATTTACAGCCACTTAATGCTAGCGGCTTACAACAGCTAACTTTATCTACACTATAGCAGTTTTTAAACCATCATGTATCAATTGATTCCGGGGATGCCCGGTATTTTTTATTGGTCCTAACTTTTACTGAACAATCATATTGCCACATGGACTTGGTTTTCTAGCTGCGTTGCTATTTTAATGCATACATTGTTACACCTATACAAAGTGTTGAATATTTTCTATGAAATTGCTACACATTGATACAAGTATGCTTTTCATATAACAGTAAAGCACATAGTATCTATTTACATGTCAAGTTAGTCTATTGACTAAAGTTCTAAATTTATTTAAAAAGGCAAATGTCATGTAAATGGTAACAGAGTATATGCTCGTCTTTAATAAAGTAAATTAAATACACTAATTTGGACTCCTTTGGCTGTTATCTTCTGGGGCACAATGTATATGGTTCTATGAGCGCTTCTATTTATTATTTCTTTCTGTAGGAATCTTATTAGGAGCATTACACAACTCCTATATAGAGGCGAATGTGCACCAAATATTGTTCCCCATTTTTCTGGACAGTATAGTGCGGGTTGAAATTACCCTTTCCTGCTCTTTCCATTGACACAGGCGCTGCAATTAATAGTGTTTTTATTGTTATTTTCAGCTCTGACTGAGTCACACCTACCAAAGGAAGAAGCCGTTTTACAATCTCTACAGGCACACGGGTTTACCGCCAACCCTGAGAAATGTGCCATTGGTTTGATTGAGGCCAAGTATTTGGGGTGCATTGTGGGCAGAGGACAGGTTAAACCTCAGCCTAGTAAGGTAGAAGCAGTCCTCACCTGGTCTAGACCTAAATGTAAATCACAACTTAGGACATTTCTCGGTTTGGTCGGATATTATCGCAGGTTCATTCGAGATTTCGCCGCTAGAACGGCTCCACTAACCAAATGTCTTCAAAAACAGTTCCCAGACAAGATAACTTGGTCTAGACCAGTGGAAACTGCTTGACAGGATTTAAGATGAGCTTTGTGTACTGAGCCTGTCTTACAAGCTCCTAACTTTAAAAAGCAATTTGTATTACAAACGGATGCCTCTGGGACAGGATTAGGAGCAGTCCTATCCCAAGTGGTAGATGGAGAGGAAAAGCCCAACCTCTACCTGAGCCGTAAATTATTGCCCAGGGAGCGCAGGTACTCAACTGTAGAGCAGGAGTGCTTGACCATTAAATGTGCAGTTGAGTCATTAAGGTATTATTTATTGGAACAACAGTTTTTGTTGGTCACAGACCATGCACCCTTACAGTGGATGCATACAAACAAAGAGGTGAATGCTGGTGTGACCCGTTGGTTTTTGGCTTTGCAGCCATTTAAGTTTGAGGTGAGGCATCATCCGGGGAAACAGCACCTCAATGTCGATGCCCTTTCCAGGAGGTTTGTAGGTCCTGTTCCTCCAAGCAACGATATGGTGAAGCTAGGGGAGGAGGAAGAAGGCGAGGTGGGTGACCTCTGGAAGGTGGTGGAAGGCTGTGTACCTGTGCGGATGACACAGGTGGGGGTGGGCGAGGCATAGAGCTCGCCTGAAAATAGTGTAGCTTCACCAGGGTGGTTGAAGCTAAGGGGGGAGGAGTGTGGCAGAGACAGCATGTTTCCATGTGAAAGTAATGTGGAGGATCCAGACCAGGTTTTGGAAGCAGTAGCAGAATCCCAGGTGTGTGATCAACAGCACCTGGGATTTCCTGATATAAGGGTTTCCAGGGCAGAGTCACCTGGCTCCTGATGACAGTTAGTGTCCAAGTGATAGGCTGGGGTGTGTGGGTTACACTAGGGACCACTGGAGCCTATCAAGAGTCTGCTATGCTGAAAGTGCCTGTATACTACTGCCTGTAACACCGACTGCATATGGATGTAACTTGCTGTGTGCTGACCTGCTGTTCCAAATAAACACTGAAAATGTTCATCTGAGTTCCCGTGTGTGTGATCCTTCTCAATATATATATATATATATATATATATAATGTGTTTAGGAGGCGCCTTTTTGTTGTTTGTTTGTATTGGACACTGAGAGGGCTCTGATTGAATCCCCCTCAGTGCAAATCGCGAAGAGAAGCCCAGTGCCATTTCTTGTGGCGGGCGACGCGTACAGTCGTACGGGGCGCCCGCCGTGTCATTTTTGGTGTTTCATGGTGCTCCCCCCTCCTCCCCGTAATTACTACTCCGCTTGGGGGTGAAGTTTCGCGTATTTATGCGTTTGCGTCATGCGTCATTACGTGACACTCCACCCCCAAGTGAAGTAGTAATTATGGGGAGGAGGGAGAGCACCAGGAATCAGCAGCAGCACATGACTGGCGGGTGGGAGGAGGAGGAGAGGGGGAGATGCTGGTGGGATGGCACTGTACGCACCAATGACAACGAGCACTACACAGCCCTGGCAACTGGCATTCAGCCCTGGCAGCTGGCATTACACAGCCCTGGCAATGATCATGACACCCGTCCCAGAGCATGAAACCCCTGGCAACCAGCATGGATCCCAGAGCATGAAACCCCTGGCAACCAGCATGGATCCCAGAGCATGAAAACCCTGGCAACCAGCATGACCCCCAGCGTGTGAAATTCTTGGCAACGAGCAGGTAATTTAAAAGTAATTAGAAGCTTTGCTGTAGGGCATAATGTATCAAGGGCATTGCAGTGTGTGACAAATATGGTGCATGGGGCATTACTGTGTGGGGCTTAATATGATGGAATTTATTATTTTTACCTGCTGTGGCCGTGATCAGTTAGTGCAGCGTGCAGGGTCAAAAACTGGGGTAAGGTAGTCTTTTCTGGTGAGACCACGCCCATCTTTAACAAGACCATGCCCCCTTTCCAGGAGCATATTTTTATTTTTTATATCTATGGGGGGCGCTTTTTTTTTGTCAATGAGGGGGGGGGGGGGCGCATTTTTAAATCTCGCACTGGGAGCCAAATTGACTAGAAACAGTCCTGGAGAATCCTAAATGTTTCTATTGGGTAACGCCATCTGAAGATGGGTATACCCACTCGGTCCAAGTTCGGAATGTATCACATTCCGGAGCTTGCCGCATATGCAAAAAGCGGGCAAACCTCAGAAAATGGCATTTTTTAGAGGTTTGACTGCAAAATGCCCTTTGATGCATCCCATCCTATATGTTGATAAAGAATTTTTACAACACATTAAATTTACTTTCTTCTCTCCCTAACTATACTGACGTATGTTGTATATCTTTTTAAACTGCCAGAATGTCTACTGAATCTGTCTCCTCTCATTTACATGAAAAGTGAAGTAAAATAAGTCAATAACTAAAGTAAAAATTACAATACGATTGCTTCCTGTTAATGGATGCAATATCCAAACAGAGAACTGGCAGTTCTATAGGTGTTATTAGCAACTGAGGCATTACCAAAGGAACTGGATAAGTACTGTCAAACTACAAAATCCAATTGTTTCTTTTTGTGATCTGATGATAAATACATTTTGTAAGTAATAATTTATGAGTTAAACAAGTTGACTAGAAAATCTAAAATGTCTATTGTAATTCATTTACACCAGTGGCGTAACTAGAAATTTTTCTCCCCCAAGCCAAAAAATCCTTCGGCGCCCCCCCCCCCCCCCATACACCCCGTAATTGGCACTAGCAAAGGTAGAAAAATGCGCAAAAAGGGGTGTGGCTTTGTCGAAATGGGCATGGCTTTGCGTGGAGGGCGTGGCATTGCAGGAAAAGACTACCTTATACCCCAGTTTTGCAACCTGCACGCCCAGACGTTGGCCACCACAGGAAAGAAAAATAATCCTGATTCATGCCCCTTACATTATTTGTCATTTTTCCTCCTTATAGTAATGCCCAGTATACATTATTCCACATACTGCAATGGCCCTTAGACATTATTCCACACACAATCAGTGATCGCGCTGAGCCAAAAAAAAAGTGGGTCCCAGGGACCCTTCACTTTTAAAAATTGGGGTCCTACCGGTCTTTTTCTGGGTCCCATCGGAATGAAGGTTCTTATTAATTTTAATCTTGTTTGGACACTACAAAAGTGTTGCAAGATGGGGGGGATGGGGTGACAATGCTGCTGGGCTGTGTAGCATGCAGGACACCCTGCACCAGAGCTGTAACTAGACATTTTGGTGCCCTTAGGCAGAAAGTGAATTGGTGTTAGACCACTTAGACCAGAAAGAACAGGTAGTGCGTGCCGTAGGCGCGTCGCAAAATTTTAGTGGCGTGGCATCATAGGGAAGGGGCGTGACCACATAATAGTGTCAATTCACATTACACCACACAGTAGTGGCGCTTATACACATTGCACCAGGTAGAACCTCCTATGCACACTGATCCAGGTAGATCACGTCATACACTTTGCTCCAGGTACAGCACGTCATACACTTTGCACCAGGTACAGCACGTCATACACTTTGCACCAGGTACAGCACGTCATACACTTTGCACCAGGTACAGCACGTCATACACTTTGCACCAGGTAGAGCACGTTATCATACACATTGCATCAGGTAGAGCATGTTATCATACACATTGCCGCTAGGTAGAGCAAGTTATCATACACATTGCCGCTAGGTAGAGCAAGTTATCATACACATTGCGTCAGGTAGAACACGTTATTATACACAATGCGCCTGGTAGAGCACGTTATTATACACAATGCGCCTGGTAGAACACGTTATTATACACAATGCGCCTGGTAGAGCACGTTATAATACACATTGCACTAGGTAGAACACGTTATTATACACAATGCGCCTGGTAGAGCACGTTATTATACACATTGCACTAGGTAGAGCACGTTATCATACACATTGCGCCTGGTAGAACACGTTATCATACACATTGCACCAGGTAGAACACGTTATTATACACAATGCGCCTGGTAGAGCACGTTATTATACACATTGCACTAGGTAGAGCACGTTATCATACACATTGCGCCTGGTAGAGCACGTTATTATACACATTGCACCAGGTAGAGCACGTTATCATACACATTGCGCCAGGTAGAACACGTTATCATACACATTGCGCCAGGTAGAACACGTTATCATACACATTGCGCCAGGTAGAACACGTTATCATACACATTGCGCCAGGTAGAACACGTTATCATACACATTGCGCCAGGTAGAGCACGTTATCATACACATTGCGCCAGGTAGAACACGTTATTATACACATTGCGCCAGGTAGAACACGTTATTATACACAATGCGCCTGGTAGAGCACGTTATTATACACAATGCGCCTGGTAGAGCACTGAGGCACATTGCAGTAACCACTCACTTATCACCTCCAGTTGCATGAAGGGGCCGTTTGACACAAGTGGCTCCGCCCCCAGCAGCAACTCACTGACACTCACCATTTTTTCTGACAGCACAGTGCAGTGAGTGCACTGGCACAAGTAGCCAGCCTGCGCCTGTAGTAGCCGCAGCCTGGAGGAGCTCTATGTGAAATCGCAAGCAGAGGCTGTTCTCTGGCAAGAAGGAGCTCGTCCAATCGCTTCTCCTGACGGGCTGGCCACTGCTAAATATACCGATAATCAGTTCCAACTGTGTCAAAGTAGTGGAGCCCCAGGTGCAATGGGAAAGTCAGTGTCACTGCACAGTTGTACTGATTACTGGTATATTTAGCAGTGGCCAGCCCGTCAGGGGAAGCGATCGGAGGAGCTCCTTCTTGCCAGCCTCTGCTTGCGATTTCACAGATAGCTCCTTCATGCTGCGGCGCCGGCTGGCTACTTGTGCCAGTGCACTCACTGCACTGTGCTGTCAGAAAAATGGTGTCAGTGAGGCCCTGACACTCTGAGCGGCCTCACATTGCACACACGGAGCTTGCAGCCCCCGGACATCCCGCATCTGCACCAGCTACTCCAGGTGAAGCGGGGCGATGCAGCACTGTCTACTGCTTACCTACAGCGGGAGCTGTGCAGCCCGGCCGGCTCCTGCTGGAAGGTAGTTGTCGGGTCTCGGTGGGGCGTTGAGCGGGTCCCGGGTAGGGGGGTGGCGGCGGGCAGATCCGGAGCTGTACACCCAGTCGCAGAGGAGGGTGCTGGCGGCAGAGCGGCAGTGGAGCCGGATGAGCGGGGCCAGTCTGTCAGCCCTGCAGCACAGATTCATGTGCTGGCGGGGAGCAGGATTCAAAGCGGAAGATGCTGCAGGCTGTGATTGGATGGAGACTACAGGAGTTGATTGGCCGAGGAAACAGCCAGTCACCTCCTGCATTCCGCTGACAGGCTTAACACATGCAAACACATTCAGATGAGCGCGTCCTGTGGGACCCGCTCATCTTCTAAATGTGAGTCCCGGGCGGCTGTTTCTGGGTAAAATACGCGCCATAGCGCGTTTTTGCGATCACTGACAATAATGCACATGACACAATATGCACACACCGTAATGCCCCCTACACATTATGCCACACACCGTAATGCCCCCGACACATTATGCCACACACCGTAATGCCCCCTACACATTATGCCACACACCGTAATGCCCCCGACACATTATGCCACACACCGTAATGCCCCCGACACATTATGCCACACACCGTAATGCCTGTGACACATTATGACAGGAATCGCAATGCCCGTTATACATTATGCTACACACTGCAATGCCCCTGATACATTATAGCACATACAATGTCTGTGACACAGTATGACACACACCACAATGATCCTGAGACATTATACCACATACCACAATGCCCGTGACATAGTATACAACACACCGTAATGCCAGATACATTATGACACACACTGCAATGTCCGTGATACATTATGCCACACACCGTAATGCCCATTACACATTAAGTTCTACAGTAAGGCTTCCAATTACTTTTAAATTACCTGCTCGTTGCCAGGGGTTTCATGCTCTTGGTTCCATGCACGGTGCCAGGATGTCATGCTCGTTGCCAGGGGTTTCATGCACTGGGTGTCATGCTCGTTGCTAGGGGGTAGTGCTTGTTGCTAGGGCCGTGCTCCCAGTGCCACATATGCTCCCAGTGCCAGATATTCCCCCACAGTGCCAGGTATATGCACCCAGTGCCAGATATTCCCCCACAGTGCCAGGTATATGCACCCAGTGCCAGATATTCCCCCACAGTGCCTGCTTCCCCCCCAGTGCCAGGTATATGCCCCCCCAGTCCCGGGTATATGCTCCCAGTGCCGGGTATATGCCCCCCCAGTGCCAGGTATATGCCCCCCCAGTGCCAGGTATATGCCCCCCCAGTGCCAGGTATATGCCCCCAGTGCCAGATATTCTCCCACAGTGCCAGATATTCCCCCCCAGTGCCAGGTATATGCCCCCAGTGCCAGGTATATGCCCCCAGTGCCATGTACATGCCCCCCCAGTGCCAATTATATGCCCCCAGTGCCAGGTATATGCCCCCAGTGCCAGATATCCCCCCCCAGTGCCTGCTTCCCCCCCAGTGCCAGGTATATGCCCCCAGTGCTGGGTATATGCCCCCCCAGTGCCAGGTATATGCCCCCAGTGCCGGGTATATGCCCCCCCAGTGCCGGGTATATGCCCCCCCAGTGCCAGGTACATGCCCCCAGTGCCAGATATTCCCCCCCAGTGCCAGGTATATGCCTCCAGTGCCGGGTATATGCCCCCCCCAGTGCCAGGTATATGCCCCCCCAGTGCCGGGTATATGCCCCCAGTGCCAGGTACATGCCCCCAGTGCCGGGTATATGCCCCCCCAGTGCCAGGTATATGCCCCGGTGCCAGGTACATGCCCTCAGTGCCGGGTATATGCCCCCCCAGTGCCAGGTATATGTCCCCAGTGCCAGATCTGCCCCCCCAGTGCCAGGTATATGTCCCCAGTGCCGGGTATATGCCCCAGTGCCTGCTCCCCCGGCCCCCCCCCCATGTGTTGGAGGGACACGAGCGCATCGCGCGTCTCTCCTGTGTCCCTCCTGGCTCTTCCCCGGCTGGTCTAATAAAGGAAGTGCCGTTCGTGAGCCAATCAGAGCTCACGAACGGCACTTGCTTCCTTAGACCGGCCGGGGGAGAGCCAGGAGGGACACAGGAGAGACGCGCGATGCGCTCGTGTCCCTCCAACACATAGGGGGGGGGCGAGGGAGCAGGCACCGCAGGGAGGGAGAGGAGATCGCAGATTGACATGCGGACGCTCGTCCGCATGTCAATCTGTTCTAAATCAGTGGCGCCCCCGCAGCCCCTCGCCCCCAAGCCACCGCGAGGACTGCGGGGGCAGTAGTTACGCCACTGATTTACACCAAAAATAAGTATGAACACAATGAGATTATGAAATGTTTGCCCTGCAGTAGTAAAGATCCTTAGTAGGTCCAAATAAATCCTGAAGCCTTCGGCCATACATGTATATACAGTATGTGTCTAGTTAATTCCCCCCCCACCCTTATTTTGCCTTATATCCCCACACCTGTTTGTGTTTACTTTCTGTACCCTGTGTTTGTTTTATACATATTTGATTTAATATAATTTAATATTGGGAAAAAAGAAGGTCCAGATAAATCAGGTGTCAGTCTATTTTAATCCATTCGCAATCCATTTTGTAAGTTACATAAAAAAATGAAACATACATCTTTCTGGTTAGTAAAGGTACTGTTGGAAATCACTTTCAGCTTAAATGATACAGTGTAAAACTGTTAATGGACATGGCTGTGTTGGTAATAACTTTTCCACAACTAGCAGATATGAAGCACTGTCGCATGACCATCTACAGACAACACATGGCAGCAATGTAGGACTGGGTCATGAAGGTCCCACCAGGGGAATGCAGTGGTAGGGGCCCATGCTTAGGGGTGTGGTCCGTCTCCAGAGTCTTGGCTAACCATTAGAAAGTGTATGGTCTGAGCCCCTTTATAAATATATTCCATGCATGACAATTTATCAGATTTAGGGATCTGTTCATAAAGCAGTGAAAACAGTGGAGAAACAGACCAGTGGAGAAGTTGCCCATGGCAACCAATCGGCATCTCCCTTACATTTTATAGATTGTACTTGATAAATGCTTCCTTCAAAGCTGATTGGCTGCCATGTGCAACTTCTCCAGTGGTCCTTTTCTCCACTGTATTTACTGCTTCATGAATGACTCCGAATACACTGTAGAAAATACACTATAGTCCTGTGCAGTATTATATAACATATGTATAATGTATAATTCAAATGCGTGGTCTGGAACCTGATCCATAGAAGAGGGTATGGGCCAGCGGCGTTTCTAGAGAGGGGACCCGTGTGCAGACTCCGTGTGTGGGCCCCCTCCTCCTGTAGCTGTCACCGCCGCTGCTAGCGCTCTCAGCGCTGAAACTCTGGCACAGTGCCAGAGTCTACAGCGCATGCGCAGGACTCCAAAAAATGGCCCCCGTGCCATCTTTCCGGAGTCCTGCGCATGCGCTGTAGACTCTGGCACTGTGCCAGAGTCTCTAGCGCTCATTCCGCTAGCAGCGACGGTGACGGCTACAGGAGAGGAGGGGGCCCACACACAGTCATCGATGGACTCAGGAAAGGTAAGTATAGAAGAAATGGGTGCATTGGGGGTCCCCTCTGGACCCCGGGGCCCGTGTGCACTGCACACACTGCACCCATTATAGATACGCCAGTTGTGTGGGCCCACCGGGGGTTTCCTCTGTACCCCTGTAGGCCAGTCCAACCCTGCATGCCAGTGTACCTAAAAAAACAGTGACAACTGCAGTTTAACTTTTTTCAATAGTGTTTTGCTAAAAATCGAGTCTGTTGGGACTAGGAGACCTCACCTGCAGCCTCTATAAAACCATCAATCCTACTAATCTTTGACTAAACAAAGTTTAAATTATGTAAAAGAGTTTGTTTTTTCAACTACAGCTTAATCCCTTGTCCAACACTATTCAACCTTCTCCAACATATTGACTTCAGCTTTGTCTCTCACAACCCATTTTTTTCTGAGAGCCTAAAATTACTGCACCCTTGTGTTTTCATGGTAAATCCAAAGGGTGCAGGGGATTCCTGAGCCAACTTTATCTGCCATTTAAGGTACAAGCAGCATTGTTCAAATGACAGTGCAGATTAAATTTATTGCCTCGTTAACTGGCCACAAGAAGTATGATTTATTGAAGAATGGCAGCAAGGAGTTTTTGTAGCTGATATTTGACTCTCCAGATTGCATTGACAATGCATCTTAAAGACTTGCATCAATCCAAGAATGGAGTTGCTTTGTTGGTCCAGTATGTAATTGAATTTCAGACTCTTGCAGCAGAGATTCGATTCAACTAAAAACCACTACTTACCTCCTTTGAGACAGTTAACAGGCTTCATTAAATAGTAGCTGATTTGGGACATTCCCATCCTTGGATGGACTCATTGCCATATTGACATCTTTATTAAGTAGTGTCAGCTTTATTATACAAAAATGTCTACTCACAATCTTCCATAGCTCAGTAATCATCAATATCTGTCAAATGCCAGCTTTCTTAGAAGCCTAAGCAACTAGGGAGGAATTATTTTCATGTAGAATAAATAATACCAATTTAGAATGCATATGTTCTCAATGTGAAACGCTTAATGATACTTGCTCCTACAGTATAAGCACCACATTATAGAAAGACAAACATTTGTCTTTGTTGTGTTTACCAAGACCACTAGAAGCAAAAGTGCTAATAACTGCAAAGATCTGAGCCATTAAGAAAAGGTTTTGCTCACTGTAAGAATAGGCAAGACTAGTGAGTATTGGCTCAAATCCTCCACATTGTCTATATTTTAAACTGTCCGCTCTCTTCTGGGGGAGGCTTGATCTACGGAAACAGAGACGTTGGATTCTGGAGCCATGGAGCATTTCATAAATATTCACCCACGTGCTTATGTGTCAATTTCAATTGGGGGCTGATTTCATTTCGCATCACCCACACCCAGAGCTTAGTTATTGTTATTTACCCATGTTCTGTAACCATACCCAATGATCAATTGAAGGGATAAAAAATAAAGGAATAAGACATGTCAAGCCATAGTACTTGTCTACAACCAGCATAAGATGGAATAATCTGTGCTATTTTCCAAAGAGAGGATATTAATTTTAGATCAGAAGGGTTGACATAGAGTACCAATGTTTCAAAATGTATTTGTCTAAAAAGCAGGAAGGGATACTACCACCCCACAAAGAGTAGGACTGTCCAATCGACTTTCTCTCTGGCAGTATGATTCCAAAGGGCAGGAAATACCTGCTGTCTGAGCCTGAGACAACTTCCATGGCCACCTACAGTACGTAAAGGGTAAATTTAAGTTACATTTATTCATGGAGATCAGGTCCATGGCCAGTGCAGAATTAGTTTAATTGGCAATGAATGATGGGTTCCCTAAGTTCCTGCATCAATTATCAGGGGCTCAAAAAATCATTATCAACAATTGGTGACCTTTCACACTTCTCTTCACCATACTGGACATGAGAGAGGCCTATAACCTATTCTATGTCAGGGTGTCAGGAAGTGGACAAATGGAAGGAGACTTCCAGACAAAGAATGGTTATTTGCTGTCCTATACCTATATCGAATTGAAAAAGGTGAAACACATTAAAACACTATAATACTGATGGCATGTTTCTATTTGATTTTAATATTTGTGTTACATTTTATTAAATGTAGTAACTACAATATAAAATGTATCAAACAAGATTGCGCATGATATATTTGTGTTTTCCTTCACATGCTAAAAATTATGGGAAAATAAAAGGAGAGAATATTCCATGCTTAAAAGGGGAAAATAATGAACATTTATAATATTGAAGGCTATAGGCTGTTTCAAATAATAGTGCATAAGTCAAAGCAGAATTATTTTTTATTTAACTTGAACATTGCTGCTTATACTGTAGAAGAAAGTACATTATCATTAAGGGGTTCACATTAAGAACATATGCATTTAATACACATATATAGCAAGATCCCTCCTCTACAGATTACTGATCTATTTGACCTCTCCACTTTAAATGAAATAATCTTTTCTTTACTTGACTTTCTTAAATCATAAGAAAATGCTCTGACACACTAATACATTTCTTAATGTTAACACTAGTCACTCTACATAGCATTAGCATGCTGGTTTGTTTCCGCACCAATAGTTATTATGAGGAATTTATGCAAACAAGAATAGTAATAAACCAACTGAAAATGTTCAAAAAGCTTAATTGCCAGAAATATTGGGTTGGTGGTGCACCAGGGTACAGTAGTATCCTACTGATAATCACGAATTAGAGAACAAGAAAGAAAGACCCTGTGTTGGCGCACTCATTTAGTTGAAGATAAATAATAAAATCTAACTTTTATTGAAATACATTAAAAAATCTTTATTATAATCAAAAAACATTTTGTCCACTCTACCAACATATACCAAGTGAACAATTATATTCGAACCAATATATTGTGTGTATGTATATATATATATATATATATATATATATATATATAATTTTTCTAAAAAATCTCAGGCAAACAATGGCCTATTATGCAGCAGGATACCAGCTTACCCTATATTGGGAAATTAACGTATGGCGCCCTCCATGAATTACCTTATATCTCAAATTCAATAAGGAATCAATTCTAGAATGCCGTTCTGACCATCAAGTTATATTATATAGAAACAAGTAGTGGGAATAAGAAAATGTATGGATCTGCTGTCAACGTTAGGCTGGCTCATTGGCACATATAGAACTACTACACTGGATATTCTCTGGGGGTCACCCTTCAAATACTAGTCCGGCCCATACACTATATTGCTTCCAAGATCAAATGAGATTGGGCATTTGAGGTGTAGTTTAGTAGTAGAAAAATTATGTTCCTCACCAGGATCGTTGATGAGAGTCCATGAATATAAAGAAAAGATGATAGATTCAGGTGAAAAAAGAGAGGATCTGCTGTTGGCGTTAGGCTGTGAAGTGTTTGTCAGTTATCAGCCGAACAAAATTCCACAGAATCACCAATGAGAGTCCTGAATATAGGTGAAGTCTGAAATCTTAGGCAATGGATGAGTATATCACGGAGGAAAAGGATAAATAATGATGGCATACAAATTAATATTGATATTCTGTTACCCAAATATTATTCCAAGTATTTAGTATATACCAAATACGTGCTGTAAATCATACAAACTGGTTATCCACATCACAGAGCCAGTACGGTTGTTACTCAATCTCATTTGCTCTTGGAAGCAATATAGTATATTGGTGGCTGTCCTTTTAGCTCTGATTCAACAAGCTTCTCCCTGTGATGCCGTCATGATATGCGTCTGCCAGAGCTGCGATAACACAAGTGATCAGGGACTCATCCCTGATCCCTTGTGTTTTTGCACGATCGCGGGTCTGTTTTCAGCCGATGAAAATGGCCTGTAATAGGATACCGCAATAATGACCATGGGTCATTAATCGTGATATTCGGCTGTTTTTACCCACCGAAAACAGATCAGGAATAATTGGATCCATTAGAGAGCTGGACCATCCTCTAAGCTTACAGTACATAAATGAACAGGAGTCAGTTGTAACCTGTGCAGTATAAATAATGAAATCTGTTGGATGCAAATCGAAGTTGTGAATAGTCTTCAACACTCAAAAGCTGTTCGCCTCCTCTACAGTGCAGACATCTGCCTTCCACTGAGCCCTATGACCTGGCAAGTTCACACAGTCTGCTGAGCAGAGGAGTACACATAAGAAAGTACATGACAAGGGCTAAGTGTAGACAGAAGTATTTTTTAAGAGGGGAGTCCTGAATAATAGGGGGTATCTGGCAATAGCATGTCAGGATGTGCAGGTACCGATAAAAGTGAGTGGTGGGTGTGCCAAAGTCCAATTGAAGCTAAGCAGAGTATATGAGTACACCTGAAACATATAGCTGCCCAATAGAGACCACTGCCACTTGCCCCACACTTCCCTGCAGAGCCGTAACTAGACATTTTGGTGTCCTGTGCCAAAAAGAGTATATTTCATAAAGGGATAGCATGCATCCAAAATTATGTGGTGTGGCCTCACAGTCAGGGGCGTGGCAACATAAAAGTACCAATTCACATTGCATCACTCAGTAGTTCCAACATTCACATTACACAGCACAGTAGTGTCCGTTTTTCATACTACACCGCACAGTAGTGTACATTATTCACAATACACCACACAGCAGTGTATGTTATTCACATTACACTGCACAGTAGTGCATGCTGTTCACATTACATCCAACAATAGTACCCCTTACACATTACGCCATTCAGTAGTACCCCTTATCAACAATATAAAACTTGGGCGCTGGTATGGGAAGGGTTAACTCACTAGCTGCTTCTGTAGAAGATAATAGTCAATTCTCATAAACCAAGCAGCGCTTAATGTTAATTATTAATAACACATTAAATCGGATAAAAAGCACTCACATTTTTAATATAAATACATTTGATATAATTAAAAAAAGTACACTACAAAAGGTATAGTATCATCTTTGACAGGTTTTTTCTGGTAAATAACCCATACAATTTAGGCAAAGATTGGCGTTGCTTGTTCCTATCTTATTGGACTACTTATTCTTGATCTTATACAGGTTGAGTATCCCTTATCCAAAATGCTTGGGACCAGAGGTATTTTGGATATCAGATTTTTCCGTATTTTGGAATAATTGCATACCATAATGAGATATCATGGCAATGGGACCTAAATCTAAGCACAGAATGCATTTATGTTTTATATGCACCTTATACACACAGCCTGAAGGTAATTTTAGCCAATATTTTTTATAACTTTGTGCATTAAACAAAGTGTGTCTACATTCACACAATTCATTTATGTTTCATATACACCTTATATACACAGTCTGAAGGTCATTTAATACAATAATTTTAATAACTGTGTGTATTAAACAAAGTTTGTGTACATTGAGCCATCAGAAAACTAAAGTTTCACTATCTCACTCTCGCTCAAAAAAGTCCGTATTTCGGAATATTCCGTATTTCGGATATTTGGATATGGGATACTCAACCTGTATATGAGAACTCTCAATTAAAATGCAGTTTTATTTCAAGGTAACGTTACCGCATTTGTACCGCTGGAGGATTAGAGGTTCATTTCATCCAGGTGCTCCTGGGGTAATCTGTCCTCACTAGGCTTTCGGTCTTCTCCTTGAATGGTGTCCTTAGAAGAGTCCATTGTTGGTCCAAGCAATATAGGTGACAATTGTTCTTGCCTGTGGGTTAAAACCACTTAACTGGCATGATCAGATCTCATGCGACTGCGCCGTCCCACCCTGTCCCCTCATTTTTGATGAGGAGATCCATTCTGCAAATGTGCATAATATAATATAAAAAAAAATACTTTTTAAACTTTATTAAATAAAGTACATTTTAAAAAACAATGTTATTAACAGTTTTGAAGGGAAAAATCTTCAGTTAAGTGGTTCAATCCCCAGGGTTGTCTAGGCTGCCAGAAGAGTAGGTAACACATTACCATCTGAGCCTTGAAGCCAATGCCGTAGGTGAGCCAATGATGTAAATCCATATATGATTTGTGGAAAGACCAATTGGCGCTTTACCTAAATGCTGGTAGCCTAGTACCTAATCCCTAGTTCCACCCTAGAATCTAACGATATAATAAAATAGGTATAGTGGTAGATAGAACCCTGGTGCGTGCCCTTATGACATATAACTATGACACTTGCACATATGAAACATGAAGGTGTGAAAAGACAGTTTGAATAATACTTTCCTTTTTTATCCGTGTGGCTCCTTCTCTACTTCATGCATGCATCAGGACCAAAATGTTGTAAATGTTTATAAAAGACAAAAAAAGGAGGGAATATCACCACAATTGCACAACACAAACAGTAGTGTGAATTAGAGGAAGACAGGAGATTAGTAAAATACATACAAACGTGTTGGCTATATTATCATTTTAACAAAATTAACTAAATTAACATGACCAGTGAGAGAAAGAGGGGGCTTAATGGGTATTCAGGTAGTCCAACTGGGGTTACACATGTACCTACAGTAGATATGGAAATATGATTTTTAGAAAAAAAAAAAGCAAATCATCAGCATACAGCACCACCTTTATCTATTCTGGAGCACAAAGCAAGGTCCCTGATACCCCGATGATCTTGTATTAGGCAAGCCAAGGGCTTCATCACTAAGGCAAACAAGTGATAAGGGGCAATCTTGCCTCATACGTGGGACAAAGGAAAGGCGGGAGAAATTAAACCATTAATGGACACCCTGGCTACTGGAGATGAGTCTAAAAGTTTAATCCATTTGATATTTTATGCCAGGATCTGACCTTTTATCAATTTGAACACATACCCATTTTTTAATTAATACGTATATATATATTGTAAGAGTGCCCCCCCAAAAAGAGTTTTCTTTTTCTCTAGTAAATGTTCTGACTCTGTGGAGCACCACCAACCCACTTAACTGAATCTTTGAGTTACTTTGGAATCCTCTTAATAAATACAGGTAGTTGGTTCACCAAAAAACTTAAAATCTCCCCAGACACTCTTTTCAACTTATTTTATTTTTGATTGGAAACTGAGGAGGGATCTAGTGCAGAGACAATCTATGCTTAGCAACTTTAACTCTATCATGATTTTCATGCAAATATAATACTTGTACTTCAAATTTTACTTATTAATCCATACTTCATGACTGTCTATATGCTGTTTGCCTAGTCCAATACAGTGTAATCTATTGCCTTTCATCAACATCACATTTTTCTCCTTGGTAGCCTGTATTAATTAGCCATAGTATTCATTACATGCAATCTAGGTTCATCTATGCTGGTCAACGTGCATCCACATTTATAAGGAATTTGTAAATGAACAGCTGAACAACACCAGTAATCAAGTATTTGAATGTTCAACTTAAAAACTTGCACATACATTCATGCTCTAGCCTCAATACCTTCTTTCGCAAACACACCATGCACCTCATATTGTTGTACTTCATTGCACTCCATGGTATTCTCTCAAAAATAAATACAATGTCTACTTTCCCTGTAACCCACCCCTCTGTACACATTCCTGCCTCAATTATCCACAAACCTCTTATTAACACTCATGAGCTTTTTACTCATCTTGGTACTTTAACAATAACATCCAAAACTGGACACCATAAAAACCATTCACAAACCTCATACAACTATATCTACTTCTCTCTCCTACTGCTATTAGCTGGTGACATTTCACCTAATCCAGGCCCCAAACTCCTGCCCCACTCGCATTCACCTGATTCACAGCAATATAGAAATACAGCTAACCTCATAAACATCACATGTTTCCCATCACCCAACAAATCACTAAAATGTGGCTTATGGAAGGCACGCTCTGTTTGTAACAAACTAACATCTGTTCATGACCTCTTCATATCTAACAACTTCAACCTGCTGGCTATTACAGAAACATGGCTCACACAACCAGACACTGCCTCCCCTGCAGCACTGTCACATGGTGGTCTCCACTTCATACACACACCCAGGCCTGGTAACAGTAAAGGAGGTGGAGTTGGATTATTACTATCTTAATCTTTCTCATACACAGTTCTACAACAGGTTCCATCACTCACATTTACATCATTTGAAGTACATTCGATCAGAATTTACACTCCTTTTTCTCTGCGTGTCGCAGCTATCTTTCACCCACCTGGGCAACCCAAACAATTTCTAGATTATTTTTCTGCCTGGCTCCCTCACTTCTTATCCTTTTACATCTCCACCATTATAATGAGAGATTTCAATATTGCTATTGATAGTCCAAAATCTGCTGCTCATGCCTCCAATCTACTCTCTCTAACCTCCTCTCTCGGCCTCTCACAATGGACTGACTTCTCTACTCATCAGGAGGGCCACTGCCTTGATCTATTATTCACCAGACTATGCTCTGTTTAACCCAATAACACTCCTTTCCCACTCTCAGATCGCAACCTTATCACCTGCACGCTTTCCTCTAATACGTCAAACTCAGTGCCGCTGACATCCTCCAATCCTCCTCAAACCCGCAGAAATATTAATGCAATTAATCTTCAAGAGCTATCCACCTCACTGCAACAACTGCTTTCACCTATTTCTGCATTCACTTCTCCTGAGATGGCTGTATCACACCTGAACCAGACTCTACAGATAGCCCTTGACGAAGTGGCTCCAGCTACCCATCACACTCCACCTAAGCCTAGATGTCAACCATGGCACTCTAAAGTAACAAGACACCTACAAAAACTGTCACGCAAAGTTGAATGCCAGTGGCGTATATCTCGTATTCCAAGTGACTTCCTCACATATAAGACTATCTACCACTCTTATCATAATGCTCTGGGCACTGCCAATCAAACATTTTTCCAAACTCTCATCTCTGCTCAAGCCTCTAACCCCAAATTACTTTTTAATACATTTAAATCACTTCTCTACCCTCCTTCACCCAACCTGCCAGCCACTGTCAAGGTGCAAGATCTTGCTTCCTACTTCAAAGACAAGATTGATAAGATCCAAGATGAAATGGTATGCTCTTCCTCAACTAGTGACCTTCTCAATTCCTTATCTGAACCCTCTGGCACTTTCTCTTCATTTGATCCCACAAGTGAAGATGAAGTATCAACACTCTTCTCATCCTGCTACTCTACTACCTCTCCTCTTGATCCTATACCTTCACAAATAAGTAAAGCTCTGTCTCCTGTGCTCATCCCAACCTTAACTAACATCTGTAAGCTCTCTCTCTCTACTGTTATCTTTCCTTCACTGTTCAAGCATGCAGTGATTACTCCCATTCTGAAAAAACAAAATTTTGATCCTAACTCTCTCTCAAACCCACCGTCCCATATCTCAGCTCCCATGTCTCTCCAAGCTACTTGAGAAACTTGCCTACACTTGCCTCACACCCTTTCTTAACTCATACAACTTATTGGACCCACATCAATCAAGCTTTTGCTCCCAACACTCCACAGAGACAGCACTGACTAAAGTAGTGAATGATCTGGTCACTGCGAAGTCTAAAGGCCATTACTCGCTACTTGTTCTTCTAGATCTCTCTGCTGCTTTTGACACTGTTGACCGCTCTCTTCTCTTACAAATACTGCAATCCCTAGGTCTTCAGGATACAGCCCTCTCTTGGTTCTTTTCCTACCTATCTAGTGGCTCTTTCAGTGTCCGTTTCTCTGAATCCACCTCCTCTTTGCTACCTCTTTCAGTTGGAGTACCGCAGTGCTCAGTCTTAGGTCCTCTGCTTTTCTCAATATATACCTCATCTCTTGGGAAACTAATCAGCTCTTTTGGATTTCAGTATCATCTGTATGCAGATGATAGACAAATCAGGGGAGAATAGGTAGATTTGAGTATCTGTACTGGGCTGTGTCACTGAATGCCTCTCTGCCATTTCATCTTGGATGGCATCTCGCCAGCTCAAACTTAATTTTTCCAAAACAGAGTTAATTATATTTCCACCGGCCAATAGCAGTTACCAACCTGATATTTCTATTACTGTTGAGAACTCTACAATCAACCCTACCCCACAAGCTCGCTGCCTAGGTGTCATACTTGACTCAGAACTGTCCTTTGCTCCCCACATTCAATCTGTCTCAAAATCATGTTACATGCATCTAAAAAACATATCCAAAATACGATCATACCTTACACAAGACACTGCTAAAACCCTAATCCATGCTCTCATCTCCAGCATTGATTATTGTAATAGTCTCCTTACTGGTCTTACTAAGAAGAGACTCTCACCATTACAATCCATTCTGAATGCAGCTGCGAGGCTAATATTCCTCGCTAGACGTTCATCGTCTGCAGTCCCACTTTGTCAATCCCTCCATTGGCTACCTGTATTCTACCTTATTCAATATAAAATACTGTTGCTTACACACAAGTCTATTAACCATACTACACCAACATACATCTCTTTGCTAATCTCAAAATATCTCCCAACCCAGCCCCATTGCTCTTCACAAGATCTACGTTTCTCATCCACACTCATTACTCGCTCCCATGCACGATTACAGGACTTTCTTCGGGCTGCACCCACTCTGTGGAATGCCCTACCATGTACAATAAGACTCTCCTCTAGTCTTCAAACCTTCAAGCGTTCCCTGAAAACTCACCTATTCAGACAAGCTTATCAAATTCCAGAACTGCTCCCATTACCTTCATAGCTTTCCTATCCAATTATATCCCCACAGTACAGTCCACACATATCCCCCACATATTTTCTTTCTTCAGTCTACTTTTCTCCTGACACTGGTTCATCACTGCTGTGATGTGATATCATGCAGCCCACCAAGAACCTTTACAATCTGGTGGACATTTATGCAATAGATATCACCTATCCTTGTGTATCAATGCCTATTTCCCCCCCCATAGATTGTAATCTTGCGAGCAGGGCCCTCCTACCTCTATGACTGTTTGTTTTTACCCAGTTTTGTCTTCTAATTGTGTCTAGTTGTAAAGTGCAACGGAATTTGCTGCGTTATATAAGAAACTGTTAATAAATAGGCCCCTGTACTTCCAGTGTACCTCCACACCATAAATCAATATACTTGCAACAGAGATAAGGGGACTGTGAAACAGCACCACAGCATATATTGTAGCACCGGGCTTCTATCAATTCGCCACTCCATAGAAAATAGAAAGTCAATATGCAGTGTTTGGCTCCTGCTGGCACTAGAGTATGCACACCTATGGTTACATACTGGTTATACTTAAATTTGTCCTTAAATATGCAGAAACAACCATTTCCTCATGTTATAAAGGGTTGGGTATGGAATCCTGACTGTCAGAAAGCCGGCAGCAGGATCCTGATGGTGAATATGCAAGACATTTTTGATACTTATTCTATGGCTAACCCTTATCCCAGCCTCCCACAGACTAAACCCAAAAGATGGCTTTTGAGAACAGATTTTAGCCCTATTTATTTTTTTATTATTATTTTCTTACTACTCAGCATTTAACTTGATATTTGCATCCACTTCATTGAGGTGAATGTAAAATGCTCTGAACAGATAGGATTACGCAGTAAAACTACTGAGGTTGTAGTAGCAGTATGAGTACAAACAAGTTTAAAATTATAATAGTTTAAATAGTTAATACAATCTCCAAATTAACCATTTTGGCAGTCCACTACAAAAAAATTAAATTGTCAACGTACCGTTGAATTTCAGATTGTGTATCAAATGGCCACAGGGCTTGTTGGACTACATACCATCTATATATGTAAATAAATGAATAAATCCCATTAAATATAAATATTATTTTCTGATGGAATAGACTGTTCTATAACCATCCGACTACTGTACTTCAATGCACTGTATGTGGTCAATAAATAAGTATAAAGACTTGTTACTGGGATATAGTGTGTTTCCACAATGGGGCAGATTTAGTGGTTGACGCTGTAACACAGCCGCTGTGACTTTGTACACATGCGCTGATCTGTAAACATCAAAAATGTGCAAAAATCACTACTACTAAATACTGAATCAGTCCCAATAAGCACTGAATTTCTCTAATAATGAAAGTAGAATGCTACCTAAAAGATTACAGAGTCTTCACATTAGGCTGTAGCAAGATATTAGATATATTAGTAAATGGAACATGAAATACATTCCTGAAATGATCGGCCTCCCTGGGGCTTCTGTTAAATTCTTATGAATTTTAGACAACTGATGAAAAGTTCTGCTGACACAGAAAATAAAATTCAGTTTGTATAATTACACCACTATTAAGATCTTTCTAATAGTATTCTAAATTGTCCATTGTGAACCTCAGTAGGATATGCTTCTTTAAATGCTGTACAATGTTAAGTTAAAATATTAAGGCATTGATTATGATATGCCTGACTAGTTAAAATAACAATATCCACCATCAATCCAACGCTTTCCAGAATTATTATATTGGAATCTAGACAATAATAATGTAATAAAAAGCAAGGTTGAAAGCGCTAAATGTATAAAGTTATTTTATAAACTTGCTAGTATTTGTAGGGTTACATTAAATGATTATATATATATATATATATATATATATATATATATATATATAATTTATTTGTGTGGAATGGAGATGAAAAAGCATAGAATGACTTCCTGAAATATATAAATAGGAACTTGTTTAATCTGGAATTCACATATGAACTATTTAGATCTGGAGATTTTTATAGAACATGGCAAAGTCAGGACAAGAACTCAATAGGGGAACATAATAATGTAAATAATGGTTTAAAGACCCATAGTGGCTCCCAACATTTTTTAAACAAACACAGTAAGCATCCGAGAGTTTAGGCATCAAACAGATAGAGCGGAATTGGAGAGGAAGCGACTTCATAGAAAAAATATTGAAAACAGCAAAGTGGATCTATAAAATGAAGACACTCCACACTCATGGGTTGACCACTGACTTCGACCTGGGACCAATTCTTAAAATTTAGATGACATTTTAAATGTGCATTCTAAACTGCTTTTCAGATTTAAAATTTCAGCCATCTGTTATAGTTAGATTTTAATATAGTTTGCCTGTAACCTGAAAACATTATAGAAACTATTGATACATTGTGACAAGCACTATGCACAGCGTGGGAAACGGTCGTTAGGTCAACACAACTTAGGTAGACAGTCATTAGGTCGACCACTGAAGGTCGACATTTACTAGGTCGACAGGTCAAAAGGTCGACATGAGTTTTTCAAATTTTTTAACATTTTTGGACTTTTTCCGACTTTACGAACCATGTGAAATACAATTGGGAATGGTAACCTTGCCCGAAGCATGGCGAGCGAAGCGGGCCATGCTAGGGGACATGGTGCACTAATTCAGGTTCCCCGTCACTGTACGAAGAAAACAACACCAAAAAAACTAAAAAAACTCATGTTGATCTTTTCACCTGTCGACCTAGTACACGTCGACCTAATACCCATGTCGACCGAGTGCATGTCAACCTAATGCCCATATCGACCTTCAGTGGTCGACCTAATGACTGTCGACCTAAGTTGTGTCGACCCAACAACCCATACCCAACAGTGTATCTATGTGAATTAGTACTGATTTCATTATGGCTAGATCTATGCAGATGAAGAAAATGCAATTTGCTAGAGGGAATTTAATTAATTTATAAGTTGGATTTTAGTAAAAGATACTTCCTTTTTTGGGATTTTAGCCATTTTTTGTTGAATAAAATAATTTTTTAAATTCATTTTTATTTATGTGTGTCCATTTATTTATATGTGTCCATTTGGGTTGGGGCTGAAATGCTGGCAGTTGGGGAAACAATTCTAACTAACCCCCCTAACACCGATATATCGCGGGTCCGTCTGCCAGTGTGTACGGCCGATACGTCTGTGAATGCCGTTGTTCAGAAACGTATTGCATCGGCCCCACAGCACAGCCGACGGCCAATATATCTACCGTACACATGCTGCTGCGGCCGGCGGTGATTGACAGCTGAACTGGGCGGGCGTGTGTAAACGCCCGCCCAGTTCATGACATCAGTCCCTGACGGATCGGGCAGTGTGTATGCTCAACACACTGCCCGATCCGTCCATAGATATATCTGCCGATCAATTGATGGGCAGATATATCTACCAGTGTGTACCCACCTTAACTCTCCCCTCCCGCAGCCTAAATCTAACCTCTCCCTCGCCACAACCTCACCCTAACCCTCCCCGGTGGTGCCTAACCGTAACCCCCCATTCCAGCAGCCTAAACCTTACTTTCACGGGGGTGGGGGGATGCCTAACTGTAATCCCCCCTCCCTGCAGCCTAAACACCTTCTTGTAGCCTTTTCCTATCCCTCCCCCCGCAGCCTAAACCTAACACCCCCCCCCCCCCGGGCTTATCTCTACAGCAACCTGGCAGTCAATCGATCGGGATCGCAGTTGTCGGGAAGCCGGCTCTGGCATCGTGATCCTATTTGGGATGCCAGCGCCGGAATTCTGCTCCATGTCAGGATTCCGGTGTTTGTATTTTTACAACTGGCAACTTGCTATATTAAATGAGGGACAACTTTTTTATTTTACATAACATGGGAGAGATATGGGCTTTAGACCCCCCACCCCATATGTGGAAAATTGCATTATTTATTAACTTTCAGTTATTATCTGTGATCCTGAGACAATAACTATTAAGGGTACACATCATTTCAAAAAGCAGACCCCCTCTTTCAAGATGGGGTGCTCTCATTTGTATGTGGGCCAGTACTGAAGATGTAAGGCACAATGTGCCCTTCCCCTATCTATGGAGAACTTTTTTTTTTTT
The DNA here is from genome assembly GCF_028390025.1 of Pseudophryne corroboree. Lineage (NCBI taxonomy): Eukaryota > Metazoa > Chordata > Amphibia > Anura > Myobatrachidae > Pseudophryne > Pseudophryne corroboree. The sequence goes on along the minus strand of NC_086450.1, from coordinate 330,471,693 downwards.
TGTGATCAGAGGTGATTTTCATACAGTATGTTAGTGACCCCACATTTACAGGTGTAATTATGAAAATGATAGGGCCCGTCTTAGTACCTCCACCCCATATACGGAAAATGTCTACTGTCTGTAGAGCTAGGTGATACAGTGCATGCACGTGACAATATCACTTCCTGATCCGGCTTGGTGGCTGCCAGGAGGACCACTGAGGGATAGGTGAAATTTTTTTTTCTATAGACCCTCACTGCAGAGTATTTAACAAATGAGGTAATGCTAAATGTATGCCTTGCCTGCAGTCTTTATTGCATCAAAAGTTCCTTGTTTTAAAAACATTACTCTAAAAATAATAAATTTATTAGTGAATAAGATCCGATTAGATAGTAGTAGGTGCAATTTGGGCAAAACAAAGTGTCCTCTCAGGTATTCAGCCCTTTTATGGTGCTTACAAAGGAATCAGGCACATTGAGACCTCATTCAGAGGTGGTTGCTCTTGCTATTGTTGTTTCTATTTTTTGCCATCTGCAGTCGCAACTATATGCTAATACAGGTGGAGGCTAACCTGAGCATAAGGATGCCCACTGCTGCCTCCTCATTTCCATCCAACGGCATACAACTGGTGAAACACCAGTACCATCGGTGCACATCGGGTCATGTCGCAAAGTCTCTGCGCCTATGAAGACACGCAGGCTGAACTGCTCTCCTGGGATGCTGAGGGTTCTCCAGTTTCAAGTGAGATTGCAGCTGTCAATTTATGCACGCCCAGAAAACACAGTCTAAATGTCCATGACACGCATACATTTGCCTGACCACCCCCCGTTATCACCCCCAAATGCTGTTTTCGTGTTACCCAATTTGCGACTAATCCCTCATTGCTTCCGCTATTGCAATTCAATCGCTGCTCATGTTCAGTGTGGCTCAGCTGCATGAACAGTATGAAAACATCAAAGACTTGCGTAATTCAGACTCTTTGCGACCGCATCTGAATGAGGCCCATTGCATGCAACAATAACCAGAAGACTTATTTCAACTATTCTAGAAATAGTTTTCCCCACATATAGGGGACATATATGAAAGCTGGTGCACAGTAAGTGGAAGTGTAGCCTTTAGTAATCAGTCATACTGTGAAATAGTATAGGCTCGGAAATAAAAACAAAGCTGAGGTTATAATTCCAAAACCCTTTTCCTGTTCATCAGTTTTTGAAATTTCCATTAAAGCTTAGGATTTATTATTATTTATATACATCGTATTATGGTAGATCCTGTTCAGCAAAAGCTAATTTTTTAAATCTAATAAATGTCTCTAAATATGCTACTTATGGCACAAGTGTGCATGTTTTAGAGTGCAGATATAACTGATATTACAATTTTTAAACCAAAATCCTTATTTTTACAATATTTTATTACAATCTGGGAAATCTGTACTAGAAAATTACATAAGTAAAAGGTTTTATCATATTACCAAATCTGTACAGTATGAATATGTGCAGCTAAAGCCCATCAAGATACCTTGTGTGATATTTTGCAGCTTTATTGCTTTGTGCCTCAAGCATGAAAATTAGATTAAAAGTTTCATGTGTGCCTGAGACACTCCTTTCTGTGTTGTAAGCCCTGCATATGATAATCAGATATTTTTATTTTATTTTTTTGAAATCAACTCACACTGAATATGCACTCAATAGATGCAGCTGATTCACTAAATTAGCTATAAGATCCGCTAACAGGCGAAGGTGAACCTGTTCCGCTCTGAAGGAGGACACGATAATCTTCATGTTTTTCATTTGAAGCATGAAGAGGATTAACAATAGGCTGTTAAATTATACAGGGATTGTTTCTGATTTAAGGTACATATATTGTGTGAAAATAACTGTATTCACATTTACATTAATTTCCATATGATTCATTGGGTGTAGACTGTAGTCACTTGTTCTTTAGATAAGTGAAATTGCACAGTATGTTGATAGTTAAGAAGCCTATTGTATGCTGATTATTACCTGTGTACTAAAAATATGTAATGCCTTATAAATATGTTATTAAATAAAACTCACTGGGAATTCTTTTGGTATATAAGTGGTTTATCATTTACGTACAGGTAGTTTTCAGTATGACAAGATAATTCCTTTTCATCATAACTTTTACAGTAGACTTTGTAGTTTTAGTCAGCAGAAGGAAAGCATACTGTAATCCAATGTTGTGTATTCATGATGGACACTTCCAAGACGTTGTTGTTAAGCTGTCCAAATATTTTCTTGTTTGTAAGATCGCCGCAAACATTGCACTATTGGCACCCTCACTGGACAGTTGCCAAATATTGCTGTAAAATAAGTTTGGTTTGTTTTCGGACCTGTCTTCATCACATCCCCGTGGCACTTGTGAGAACTTTTGGTGTACCACTCTACATAAACAGAAACAGTGCAAACAAAGCAAGTAGAAATAAAAATACAAAATGCTTACAGTACAAAACATTGCAGAACAATATACAAGCTGTGTAAATAATAAATATTGGGTCATACAGTTATACCCACAGAAATAGTCCATGCTTTTGAACCTTTAAAGATTTCTCCATTACCAGTCCTTGGCTTGCTGTTTGATTTTCCATTGTTATGTGCCTATAGCACTTCCATGGCTAGCTGTCTATCCTTTTTGTATTTTGCTTCCATTCATTCATACTACATATCAGGGCAGAGGACTGTAAGTGTGATAACCCACTCTTGGGGTACCCCTTCTCCTAGTTTACACCAGCTGCAGCCAGACACTGTAAGGGTTAAAACCCTTTTCATTTGGTTGCTAGGCAACCATGGCACCCGGGAGAAAATATGTGCAGCACTAGGACCCTGGGCTTTCCAGCAGGATCCCTGGCAGAGCGGGAAGCTGGGAGCGCTCTGATTGACTGTGGTCAAGTGTGGGAAGAAGCAGGAAGGAGAGCTGCTGAGAGAGGAGAGTGAGCCCCGTTAGAGAGAAGTCCAGGGGTGGCAAGTTGCAGTAAACCAGCAGGAGCTGGCATGAGACGGGACACAGCCGCACAGGAGCAGCAGCATGTACCACAGGAGGGGGAGACGCTGCACATTGGGAGGCTGACACCCTGCAAAGCAGCAGTGAGGAAAAGTGACCGGCAGGAGCCGGCAACAGCAGCAGACAGTACAGGTATCCTTGCCTGCTTGAATTGCAGCACTACATGTGTGCCAGGATTATGTTATTTGCCCTGTGTCCCACTGTATGCTGACATCTGTTTAACTAGCTGCACCCTCTATTGGAAGGTTACCACCAGTACAGTGCACTCATCCATATGTTACACAGCGCCCCCTATTGGAAGCATACACTGTGCTAAAAGTACCTGCTCTACAGCTCCCTCTATTGGAAGCATACACTGTGCTAGAAGGTACCTGCTCTACAGCTCCCTCTATTGGAAGCATACACTGTGCTAAAAGTACCTGCTCTACAGCTCCCTCTATTGGAAGCATACACTGTGCTAAAAGTACCTGCTCTACAGCTCCCTCTATTGGAAGCATACACTGTGCTACAAGTACCTGCTCTATAGCTCCCTCTATTGGAAGCATACACTGTGCTACAAGTACCTGCTCTATAGCTCCCTCTATTGGAAGCATACACTGTGCTAGAAGGTACCTGCTCTACAGCTCCCTCTATTGGAAGCATACACTGTGCTACAAGTACCTGCTCTACAGCACCCTCTATTGGAAGCATACACTGTGCTACAAGTACCTGCTCTATAGCTCCCTCTATTGGAAGCATACACTGTGCTACAAGTACCTGCTCTATAGCTCCCTCTATTGGAAGCATACACTGTGCTACAAGTACCTGCTCTATAGCTCCCTCTATTGGAAGCATACACTGTGCTACAAGTACCTGCTCTACAGCTCCCTCTATTGGAAGCATACACTGTGCTACAAGTACCTGCTCTACAGCTCCCTCTATTGGAAGCATACACTGTGCTACAAGTACCTGCTCTATAGCTCCCTCTATTGGAAGCATACACTGTGCTACAAGTACCTGCTCTATAGCACCCTCTATTGGAAGCATACATTGTGCTAAAAGTACCTGCTCTACAGCACCCTCTATTGGAAGCATACACTGTGCTAGAAGGTACCTGCTCTACAGCTTCCTCTATTGGAAGCATACACTGTGCTAGAAGGTACCTGCTCTACAGCTTCCTCTATTGGAAGCATACACTGTGCTACAAGTACCTGCTCTATAGCTCCCTCTATTGGAAGCATACACTGTGCTAGAAGGTACCTGCTCTACAGCTTCCTCTATTGGAAGCATACACTGTGCTACAAGTACCTGCTCTACAGCTTCCTCTATTGGAAGCATACACTGTGCTACAAGTACCTGCTCTATAGCTCCCTCTATTGGAAGCATACACTGTGCTACAAGTACCTGCTCTATAGCTCCCTCCATTGGAAGCATACACTGTGCTACAAGTACCTGCTCTATAGCTCCCTCTATTGGAAGCATACACTGTGCTAGAAGGTACCTGCTCTACAGCTCCCTCTATTGGAAGCATACACTTAGTTGCGTGTCATCCTCTATTGGAAGCTCATGCAATGCATTGTTAGTCACTATCCTACAGAACCCCTATTGGAATACAAATGCTGTGCACAGCCCTGATTCACTTCACAGTTCCCTCTGGAGGACATTAATGCACAGGATCTAATGGACGAAGATACTGATACTACTGTGGAACCCAATCTTACCTGGTGCACAGCAACACCTTGTGGACAATTTACATTATACCGGTTTAGTGACGAGTATTTGCTTGTGATGATTATATCTGAATGTTTTGCTATTTTACTTGTTTAGTGATTGCCGTTATTGAATGCATTATTGTTAAGGTTTGTTGTGCTGATACTTAGTGCACGTGTTTCACCTTAATCTCGATTGGCTTTACAGCGGTGACCAGCAACCTCCTGCACAATAAACTTGTTGTCGCCATCAATTTGTGCTTTCCTTTATCTGTGGGGTCTTCCTCGGGGTGTCCATTCTCCTGCCACAGGCTCCTGCGGAAAAAGCCGTGAGAGGTTCTGAACTAGCAAGCATCCTCTGGGGAAAACAGGTACGACTCTACACCATCACAGGGGTGCTGTTACACAAGAGGCATGCCAGATGCCAGTAATGTGAATCCCATACCTCCTTGCAGGGACCCCCAGAGAAGACAAACGCCTTGCTCCTGGTAGTGCTGTTCTCAGCTGACAATTTTGGAATCTAAATGTTAGGGTCTCCTGCCCTGTGCTGCCACGTCGTCATGGCAACCGGGAGACAAGTGCTAGCGGAGTAACCTGAGCGCAGCTGATACTCCGGTTCGGGTCTTTTGCTGTGCAGTGGTTACAGGCTCTGTGCACGGCAGGGGATCCGGTGCTGGTTTTTGTGCTCACAGTCTGTGAGGTCTGAGTGGGGCGTGGACAGCACCTGCTTTATAAGGCCTCTTCTCAGGTTAAGAAGATGCTGCTGAATCTTTGTTGGTTAGTCAGTTCCTGAAAGTTAGCCAGTACTGTGTAGCTTTGTATTTGTTGTTGCTTACTGCAAATAGGCCTGGGGATTTGGTACTACACTCTGCCAATCCAGACCTAGCAGTAAGACTGGAGTCAGTCGTTTAACTTGCTGGGGTTCTTTTACTACTCTGTGAACTTAGCAAGTTTGCGGCTGTATTCTAAGACTTGCCTGCCTAAATCCTGTCTCACTGTGCAAGGTGTCAGGTGTCAGTTTAGTGGCAGTAAGCTGAACCTGTGCACT